>NC_090660.1:88020286-88717786 GCF_013368605.1 Nyctibius grandis
AAGAAGACCCTGGATAAAGACTTTGTTGTATTTTCTTTGATGTAAATTATACATTGATAATGATTTACATAGTTCAGCCTGGTCCACAGCATGCTAGGGGTCATGAGTATCTGCTTATGTGCACAGCAGTTAGCCAAGGTAGCCAGCAAACACATAACAGTTATGTTTCATTCACAATGAAGATTTAATCATCTTCCAGAACTCTCTGGATGCCCAAATGTTTGCTGCTGAAAAGATTGTCAAAAGGCCTTTGTAAAATTGTGGTGTGTTATATGTAATCACTAGGATGCATTAAGTGCTGTGGTGTGGTTCTTTGCCATTTACAGATGTTGTGGGCTCATCTGCTTCCCCTTTACATAAAGTGGTTTTCGTGATCTTATGCATGTGGCACAGGGCTTGTTTAGTGTCAGTACATCACAGGGCATAGAAGAGACCTAGGAAGGGTCATAGCTGTGCCCTTCCCTCCCTTTCTTTTCCCATAGTTGACAAATGGCTCATACAGATTGCTTCTTTTTTCCTTCACCAATGAACATGTTCCAAGAGTTCTTTGGGCAAAATCAGCAAAATTTCTGCATGGCGCCAGGGTCCTAAACCCCCACCACATGATAGCTACATGGTACAAGCCACAGCAAAACCCTAGATTTGCCATATGCCATTGCCTATCAGTGATGGTTAGATGCAGCGATAAAGCAAATAATATTATGTTAAATGTTCTGCATTTAAAATCCTAGAAAGCATCCAAGGCAGCAGGAAACATGCTGTTCTGGTCCTGTGAACAAAGTAATTGCTGTCTGCTCTTGATCACAAATGCCAAACCACTCTAGTTACTCATTGGGTCAGATCTCATGCTACCTGAGGTGCTAGCAATTAAAATCACCACCCTCTGAACTGAAGTGAAGTTGCCTTTCTCTGAATGCCAGAAAAAAAAGAAAAAGGAAAAAAAAAAGCAGAAGTCATACTGAATCCGCCAGCCAGCCTTTGAATACAAGTACACAGAAAATTCCCAATAGACATGGGATCAGTGCAGAGAGCAGTGCTGGAATTACTGAATAAAGCTGGCAAACTATAAAAAAGAAAAATAGGAACCAGTTCTGTCTGTGTTATCTCGGATGAAACCATCTTTTCTATTGGAGAAACAAACTATTTTAAAATGAAAACAAAGCTAAAAAAAGATATATTGGGCAAGGAATGGGCACTATTCTTTTAAGTCGTGTCAAGCATACTTCATCCTGAAATGGGAACCATGATAGATAATTGTTTGCTACTGGTAGCTTAAGTTTTTAAATTAGAATCAAAATCCCATTTTGTTGGATTCATAAGGGGAAACAGAGAGCTTAGAGCTGTCCTAAGGCACTGCTGTGGTCTAGAGTGCCTCAAGGGAAGTCTTTAAAAGTGCCCTTAAAATTAAAGAGTAAAATATTTTCATAGAGAGTGTTTTTTATGCAGAAGGGGACAAAGGGCATGTTGAAACTGTTCAAATTTGCAGAATGCAGTGTAAAAGAAAAGGTCATGAAAACCAAATATGAACTAACAAGCACCGTTTACCAAGGGTGAGCTAGGTGTTTGTCCACTCCAACCTGTGCCAGGACTTTCACAGAGGCAATCCCTACATCCTTTTGTGTTTCTGAAGCTGTAACACGTTACAGTGACCATGCTGCTTGCATGTAAACTGTACATTGATGAAATTGCTAATGGTATTAGTGCGAAAAGTCAAAACAGCATCTTCTGAACAGGTACCCTTCAAAATCAGCCTTTGCCTTACAAAAGCAGACAGAGCATGCACACTGCATCGGGTCCCTTCTAGTCCCTTCAGTAAATTTGTGACTGGAAAAGACTCTGCCCTCATCTGTGAATAGGTTGCCTCAGTTAAGCTTGGAAGAATAGAGATAATGAAGCTCCGCGTGCATGTTGTATCCCCTGAGGGAGAAGTGCTGATTCGCATAAGAGGATTAGAGAAACAACTTCAGTGAATTGACGTGGGTCACATTCATCTTTATATTAAACTTTATATTAAGGCCTCAATTTCAACTCCCAGTGAGAATTCATGGGTAAGGTTGGTGTTTCTTGAAAGTCTGTACTCCAAAGTGACATTCTTCTTAACCTGTAAAGATCTTAGTCCTAAGATGGGTATATCCTGATATAAGACTAAAGACAATTTTGATGTGGAGCCCCCAAGTTCCTGCTGAAATTTCATTATTCTTTAATGGCTGATTCTTTTGGTCAAGGACTTGTTTGTGACTATGATTTCAGACTCCCCAGCACAAGAAAGGCATTGACAGACTGGAGTGAGTCAATGGACAAGTCACTAAGATGGTCAGGGGCTGGAACATGTGACGTAGGAAAAGAAGCTGAAGGCTGGGTTTGTTCAGTTTGGAGAAGAGATGTCTCAGGGAGATTTTACTGCTGTCTGCAACTGCCTAATGGGAGGGTGCAGAGAAGACAGAGACAGGCTCTTCTCAGAGGTACGCAGGGACCGGATCAGAGGGCAACAGATCCAATATGAAATTTGGGAAATTCCTCTTTGATATAAAGAAAACTTCTACCATGACAGTTATCAAAGATTGGAATAAGTTGCCTGGAGAGGTTGTGGAACATCCATCCTTGGAGAGACCTAAAACTCAATCAGAGTTGAGCAGCCTACTCTAATTAGGCCTGCATTGAGCAGTAGGTTGGACTAGGTGACCTCCACAAGTTCCTTCCAACCTAAATTATTCTGTGAGTTTATGAGTCAGGTCAACAAGATGTTTTCATTGGTTCATTCAATGGCTTGTGGATTCCACACTTGGAGATACTGTCTTTCTGAAGTGTCAGCAGAGCGGAAATCAGAGGGGGGAGAAGTGAGCCTTGCTCCTAGCTTCTGCTGCAGTGGGTACCATCATGACCGGCTTGGGTCTTCATAGTCCTGAGCAATACCCGGACCACATTCAGGCAGAAGAAAGGGACTGAATGACAGCACCATTGGTGATGGCTACATCCAGCATTTGGAGTATAAAAGCTTTGTTTCTGTGCCATGCTCCTTAAGGTTTTTTTTTTTCAAGTGAGAGTATAAGGTCTTTGGACGTCTTGAGAAATGCTGCATGTTTCAGCTGCAGGTGCTGGTTCAGGTCCTTAGGAGGAGCAGAGAAACTGATTAAGGCCATTTGGTGCAACCATAATAAAAAAAAATTATAAAAACCCTGCTGTGACCAAGCCTACTTCTTCTGAAGTCTGAGGGAAATATATCAGTGAAGTAAATGGGAGCAGATAAGGCCTGAGAACATTTCACTTGCATTTTCCCTTAAGAACTAAGCACTACTCTGTTTTTTCAGGTTAATCTTGGTGCTTCGTCTCATTCCACACTGGTACGCTTGCAGGTGAAGGAAATATTTATACAGCAGAATAATTCACAGCACTCTTTTTCCTCCTATATGAACCTACTTCTTATTTCATTCTTTTTCTCGACAGTCCCCATACACATTCACCAGCCCAGACTGTGTTTGTTACATAAGCTGTCAAGTTATCTGTGTAATGTTGTGTTAGGGGTTTGGCTAGAGAAACAAATTCCCTTGGTGTATGAGTAAGATTAGACCAGCATGTGTATATGATGGATTTGTGGACTAAAAACTCATTCAATTTTAGTTTGATTATCAAGGCAAGGTTAAACGCAAACAATATTACCAGAAGCATAAAACTGACTTTTTAAAAACCCATGAACTTTATAAATATCTGCAAAACTGTTTGGTGGAGCAACATCCCATTAAAACTGGCATGTCCTTCCTCTCTAGTTTCTATTTCTTCCCTTAAGCAACTAAAGTTGCTAAATACTTCAGTGATCAGCTTTCCTAGCCCCACTTATTTTTCTCAAAGCTAAATTTTCTGTATGCCCTCACAACAACAGTACTCCCAGGTTCATGTGCACTTTTTGGAAGAGTAGAGAGAACAAGACAAAACTCTCACTGATGCCACGACCTGGTGTCAGTGGTACCCTTGCCACTGAGACACACTGAAACATTCCCAGGAGTGCCCCATGCTCTGCTGTCTAGTCTGGACACAGCGAAAACACAGGCTGGTGCAAGACTCTTTGCAGTGAGTCTGAAGCTCACTGAAAATGCCCTTGAGCCCCTGGCTCCTCTCTCTGCCTTTGGAGCAGTCAGGAAACTCAAACCAGAGAGGACAGGCTCAATGTCACGTGTCTGCTGTGAGCTTTGTTACCCACAGCCATCCCCAGACCAAAAGCATCCTGAGCATTGAGAGGCCACTAGCGTCAGCTAAGAATGGGGCATGTAAAACTGGGTGAAGCATACTTCCCATGCAAACGTCATGTCTATAAAGGAGATCAGTGTAATCATTGAGGCTGCCACACTGTATTTCATGGTGTTTTCAGACTCAGAAATGAGTTAGCTGGGGTGATCTCCTAAGCCTAAATTCCCCACGAGACTGCTGATCAACTGACTAAAATTAGAGGAAAGTCTGGATTCGATTTCACTGTAGAAAGAAGTAGGTAAGGATAGGCCGTTTTACAGAGAACCTTTCACATAGCCAGCATCAATGAATCCAGTCTGCTGGCTGTTGCTACTTAAGTTACTTTCTGCTAGGTGTTTACCTCTAAATAGCAGTATGTATTTCTCTGCTAGAGAGCAACACTACCATTTCAATGGACTTTGAATGTCTTTCACATATTCCACTACAAGAAAAGTAAGTAAATAAATCACTGCTTAAGACCAGACCGTGGCCCATTGCCTCTCCTGTGTGTACTCTTGTTAATGATCAAAAGAATGATGGAAAAACAATTAGCAAGCAAACTGAGTCTTGAAGACTTGCACCTGCAAACCTTCTCCCCTAGGTTTCTGTGGGGACTAGACACACAAACGCTGCATTGAGGTCTTTGGCTGTTGGAATAAAAGCCAGCATCATTTGCAGTTGCACTTCTAACCACTCCATTCAGAGGAGTCAGTGAAGTTGGCAAGACTACAGTGAGAGGTTAGATCTGTTATAACTCTTTTTATCTCCTGCTCTTGGAGTGCAAGAATTTGTTTGTAAACTGAAATTGAACATTGGCAGCACCAAAATTTCTGCCCAGTATGCTGACTGCTTTGCCTCATTATCTATATCCTGTGATGGCAGAGATTTCAGTCTCCCCTATTTGTCAGAAAGTTCGGTCATCTGCAGAGAGGGAAAGACATGAGGCATACTTCAGTGTGGTTTTACTGTTATTTCATGTCACAAACCACTGTGTTTTGAAATACCACCTATTGGTCCTGGAGGTTGAGGTTCGTGCAGGTTCGCATGCCTTCATATTACAGATTGTGCCTAGGTAAACACGTCATTTTAGCAGAGTTTGTACAATTTGTGTCTACTACAGCTGTTCTACCAAGTGAGGTAAGTGCTAAGCATCAGGGGAGCAAAGCCTGCACTGAAACAACCATCTGGCCCCTGGCATCAGTGGGTGCAAGAGATGCAAGTTCCTTCAAGTGCTGTTAGATACCTGGGAGACCCTAAAAGCAAGAGAAAGCTCTGCCTAATGTTTCAGGTACTGGCAATTGCAAGACAAGCAAAACAGGTTTTCCAGGTCATCTCTGAATGAACACTGAAAGGTAGCTTGACACATAACTTGAAGCTTCAGCATCATCAAAAGTGAAGCTACAAAAACATTGCTTTGAGCAACCAAAGATCTAGAAGTCAACCCTGCTCATCAGTATGTTTTTTCCTCATTACTAGCAAAAAACAGACCTAGTTCCTGTTATGAACTAGTCAAAGTTTAAGAAATGTTGAAATCTCAACAGCTATTCAAGATGTTAGCATATAAATCATAACAAATTGGCCGTGACATTTTCAGTCTCTTCTGGTCAGCCTTATGTTCTAGTAAGAGTACGAGAATTCAAGGACTCATCAGCAGAGCCCTTCAACAGCACGTCAGTGTTGTTGAATGCCCATGTTTTTGAGTAGTAAGACAGAATTCAGACACAGGCTGCTTTTTGTTTAGGAAATAAGAACAATATTAGGTTGTGCTTGCTTAGTTTATCAGATGGTTTCTAAACCCCCAGAGAATTAAAGGCAGAGATGTTGCTGGAATGCAGAGGACTTTTCTCATTGTTTGCTTTAACATAACAATGCAAAGCCACATTTTAAACTAAAACTGCAAATAGAAAATATCTCCCCCTTATTTAACCAAAGGTGCCTCCACTGGTACTAGTAATGTCACGATCCTGTTTATTCTTCAGCGAGTTTAGTTTGTAGATTCTTTCAGGGAAAAAGACTTTTCTAAAGTAAAAATAAAACCCAGAGGGAAAAATCCACCTTTTTATTCCCTAAACAAACAAACAAATGAGATATTAAAAACCAATCTTCTCTTTTACAATTTTTCTTTGAAATAACCCAATGAATTCAAATGGTTTAACAGTTCAAACTGAGAACAAACATATACCCAGTTATTTTTTGAATAAACATGTAAAACATAGAGCTACAGTGATAAGGTAAGGTTACTGAGGCACTTTGTACTTACCAGAGTTTTAGCCTCTGTTACTTGATGGACTCCTAACCAGCTTTGACTTTTCATTGACTTTCCTCACCTTTAATTTAAGACTGCATTGACTTGTCCTGTCACCTGAATCTATTTCTAGAATTAAATTGCTGCACAGCTAGCTATAGTGCTACTCGGTATTGATTATATTCTTTTCTCTCAATAATGTTTTGTTACATAAATTGAAAAATGATCAAAACAGCTTCCTAGTGCTTTGCTGCTTTTTAATAGTTAATAATTCCACTGATTTTTTTGAAAAATGTTTTCTTCAGTGTTTCATTGCTCACTTAACCCAGGTCAGTGTTTTGGAGAAGGGAAAGCTGTAAATGAGACGTGGTGCAGTGGCTACACAGACTGAATTTGGTCCCTGGGGTCTGCTGTAAATGACTGCTGAACAAGAGGAAATCCTTACCAGGTCCCAGTGGTGGCTTTCCAAGAAGCCAAAAACTTGTTCCACGGCTGATGCCCAGGTTGTTTCAAAGCAGGGTCATAGAATCATAGAATCATAGAATGGTTTGGGTTGGAAGAGACCTTAAAGATCATCTAGTAATGGTCACCACAAAAGATGGTGACAAAGGAGGAATGAAAGCTGCCTTGGTCTCGGCACTTCCCAGCTGTATAACTGCTAACAGGGAAACACAAGATCCCTGGGGATTTGGGGCTCAAACGTAAGCCAGCTGACTGTCTGAGGCCCCCACTAATGACCAGCCACAGATGAGCTCCTCGGGGACACAGCGACGCTAGAGAAACAAGACATATGCCATGTGTAAGGTTTGCACAGACAGCCTCTGGAAAGCCAGGACTGATTTCCTCCATGCCCTTGCCCTAAAATGGTGGTGATATTTCCTTTTCATGCAGCTCTCCCTTGCAAGGAACATGGGTTTTGACGCCGAGGTGCTTAGTAAGGGGTCGCCTCCATTACAATAACCCAGGCCTGATTAAAAGGTATTTCTATGTTACAGAAGAATTGGAATTACAGAATTGAAAAGATGAAACAAAATATAGTATTCTACAGGCAAATACCGTATGGAATAACACCGTGTTAGCTAAAGCTTAAAATACTCCAGGGAAATTTAAAAGTTGCTTGAAGAATTACACAAGGAAAGACAAAATCTTTTTTTTCCAGCCTCAAGATTTAAGCTTGAATTTATTGTTCCATGACAGGGTGTCTCCTCTCACCATTTAGTGGATCGTAAAAAGAAAACTTCATTTTTCTTGTATATCTAGTCAAAAAAGTGACTCATACTTGCAGCCCAGGCTCAGAATATGTGCCTGGCTGTGTAGGTCTTCAACACTTTTTTTGGTAAAGAAGGGAAGGGACATATCCATGCTAAATATAAAATGTTTTTTGTATTGTTTGGATGAAGACAAGTACTGTGTTCATTCTTGTCTGTCTCCTTGACTAACCATGTTGTCACTATGCAGGCTCTCTCCCTTGCTTGGACATCACACAGGAGATGTAACACAGGGCTCATGGAAAGCAAATCTCTTCTCCCGTAAGACTGCCTTCTCTCCCAAGGCAATAAGGCACACCTTTGGCTGTCCTCAAAGTCAGTCTGCTTATGTGGACACTTCACTAAAAAATAAACTATAGAGTTTAAAGAAAATTAAGATGGTGTAGTCCAATACACACTTCTAGTAGCAGTTTTAAAATAAGCTTTTGACTTGTTTTTTTTTCTCCTTGTGTCTTGTGTTTGGTGTCTGTTTTTTTAAGGATGGGTCCTCTCTGATTTTCCTTTCTTCTTTTCCATGTTATTAAAGTAGCTGTTTAATGCAACCCAATCCATACAGGTAAGTGCTAACAGGTGTACGATTGTGTGTCTGTTCCTGGGCAGGGCTTTAAAGCATGCATAGAGAAAGCTGGTTTGTATAACAGCCTCCACCACGGACCTCAGATGTGTCCTCAGACAAATCACTCTGATATTCCCCATCATGTTCCCTCTCCTGTCCCTGGCCTGTCCAGTCCAGGTAGAGCAGAGCCTTCTGGGGGCCGAGGCCATCTCTTTCCACAGGAACCTGAGCTGTGCCTGCTACAAACTCTGCATGCTAGGAGAATACAAATTAATGACATTAAACTACTGTTGAAAAGCCTTATTGACTCACATATGTTATACAGTATTAAAGCCTATATGGTTCTTAAGACTCTCTGTCACAGTTAATGCCAGCTTTCAGTCATATCTTTGCAATTGAAACTCAGTGGGGGACTAATGGATGACCAACTATTTTCTGCTAATACACAGTAGAAATGAGTGTGCCTGATCAATTCTTGAACTCACAGTGAAGAGAGTACTCAGAGAAAGCAGAAACTCTATTCTTTTTAAGAGAACATTTTTTTAATGATCCCTGATTCTGCATTTAATTCTGTAAGTGTATTTTAAAGGGCAGAGAGAGTTGTTAAATTTCATTTCACATTCACACTCTTCTCCTATTGGCACTCTTGTGGAATTGTTACTGCATATTGAGGGGGGGATACACCCCTTTGCAGGCAGACTATAGCTCTGCAGCTCATTCCCAGCCATTCCCCAGATGCTTGTCACTGTGGTAGCACTGAAGCCCATAGGACTTCCCATTTATGCCCTTATCTTTTTTTCTTGGTTCCTACAAAGGATCTGCTTTTGCAAAAACCATCTCTATGGCAGAGAAGGGCTGGATGCGATGTCCTCATAAGCTCATCAGCAGTTTCTGATGCTCTTTCAAAGCGCACCACAACCTTCAAAGCGCACCACATCCTTCAAAGCACTTCTAACACTTGCCTGTCAGCAAATGAGAAAGCATGGTAGGAGCCAGAAGTTAAAGATCCAGGCTGTACACTGCTGCTGGGAAGTGCACCGGTTCCAGGCGTTTCAACATCAGGATTACTGCCTAGACCAGGAGCTAGCCCAGAGTGCCTTGTGCCTCTTTGTGGATTAGCAGGTTGTGTCATGATTAATGAATTCCTGCTCTTTTTCATTTAGACAGAAGCTACATGAACAGTTCCAGTCAGCTTGAGTCTCCAGGATGAAAATTAGTATGGAATGTAACTACACAGCAGGAGAAAATAAGTCAGTGCTTCACCAAAGTCTGGATGATCGTCCTGCCCATGCAATTCAGGAGGAGTCCCCATAGCTGTGAAGCTCGTAGCTATAGCATGCAAGTCATCTGGCATGTGTCACAGCAGGACACCTTTCATTGCATGTCCTGACAGTTTCTATGGTGTGTGGTAAGGGGAGACAGCACATCACAGCAGAACATGCAGCAGTGCAGGAGACAAAGCTACAGAGCCCTGCTGTTAGAGGAGAGTGCAAGCCATGGAATAAATTGCCTCTGATGCCACCAGGAATGTTTCACAATACAACCCTTCCAACTAACTTCTGTTCTTTCATTTCTTTTCATCCTTTTTTTTTTTTTCTGTAAATCAAAAGTCAAACCCCAAGATTTTATTGAAAAACAGACATGTTTCTCATCAACATAACACCTGGGAAGGAAAATCCTGAATGTGCACCAGTAACCGTGTAAAAAAACCCCTCTGTTGTGCTTCCATTCCAGCCACTGTTCTCACTGGGCTGCTCTCCAAAGCCTTCTCTGCTGCAGTGCATTCTTGTTAGACACTGACTGTCTGACACAAAGTCCAAGCAGAGAGAAGTCGAAGGAGGCAGTTAAGCAACTGGATGTCTGTAATTCCTTTCTTGCTTAAACTGTATGTACTCATGTGGAAAAGGATTTTATTTTTCTTAGCTGAGAGAGATTATCAGCAGGCTTGAGAACATGAAAGAGTACCTTAAGCTGGAGCCAGCTCAGATAATTTTTTGGCTGTGAAAGTTCTAAATACTTTAATAGAGAGTAAATATATAGCAGTGCTTGACATGGGCCAATATGTGATGCCTGGAATGGCTGTTGTTCTTTGTTTTTATTAAGCCCCTGTTATTATTGGGCTTACAACAGAGTCAAATGAAAAAAGATGGTTCATTATAGCATGTTTTCAACAAACATGGAGCAAAAGGGAGGTTTTTTTCTGAAGAACTTTTATCTAAGCACACAGGTTGAAGAGAAATGGGAAGGGCTGTAAGCAGACAGGATATGTGATAAATATCATGCTAGCATTGAAATTTGAATATGCGGCCAGTTGAGGCATTGCTGAAAAAAAAAGACAAACGGGGAAAAATAGAAGAGCAGAGACTAGGAGACAATAGTTGAAGGGGATTAAAAAGGAAGGAAACCACATCTGCTATGGCTGAGGGGAAGGCACAGAGGAAGGGGTGTTGGAGCATGCTAGCTTTTACAACAGAGGAGAAAATGCTCAGAGCCAAAATTGTTTGTTATAACCTCTTGACATTGGTAAGAATGATATTGCAGACCTACACAGTCCTTGTTGCTTAGGCGACCATTTCGTGCCACGAACAGGACTGGGACATCTTGTTTGGCCTTCCTCTGGAGATGATGAAGTACTGTAGCGGTATCTCACACTAAGCGGGCAATATAGTCCTCGATTGCATATCTAGTTCTCATAATCACTTCACATTTCAGACAGGAGAACACAGGATGATGTCTACAGCTATAGTTACAGTAAGGGACTATTCCATTGATGCTAATGACATATTTGTGCCTTAACTGTTTCCAGTTTGAATAATTAGAAATATTTCCATCATTGTTTGATGGTTATCTCAGCATAATATTGGCACCTACGCCTTTTGTCAGTGCTGAATGGGGAAAGCTAACTTTGCATTTGCCTGTTTCACGGTTTCTACTCCAAAAATTATTGAGCTTCTACAAACTACTTATCCTCAGGCTCTGCTCAATGTGTTAGATTTTGGTTGTGAAAAGTGAAAAAGAGAGAGTGCTTTTTGAGGAATGGAGAACTATATAATTTACAAGCTGCAAAATGACTACATTAAAATTTAGAGGAAGATGAATATACTTATGTACATAAAATTTCAGTGCTAGCCAGTAAAGCCATGTACTTGCCCATGTGAACTGAACTCCACCAAAAGTCAGACATGGAAAACAGACCACTTACGTAACGAATACTTTTCTGTTTCACAGTAGTTCCAAGAATGATTTAGAGATAGCAATTTTTTGTCAATTTTCTTATAGTTATTCTGCAGAAAATCAAAAGAATGCAAAGTTAATAAAAGCAGAGAAGTGTAGAAATTGTCTCTGAATTCCTCATCCCTGGCCTCTGTATATCACAGTAACATGTCTGCCGAAATCCTCCCCAGCCAGTCAGACAGTATTCTGGAAACAACCTTGTACCAAGACAATATCCCTGAGGATCAGACTGGACGAGGATGAAGAACAAATATATATTTTACATTCATATACGTAGTGGGAGCATTAAAGATTCAGCTCTTTATAGCAATACTCATAACTAGAGGTATATTTTTCCTCTAAACTCATTTTCAATCTATCATATTCAGGTAAAATTGCCCTAGGTTTTCATAAGCCATTGTGTTACCTTTGCTACAGTTGTCTGCTAGCGTAAAATCCACAACAGAAAGTAAAGACAATTGCACCGCCTCTAGCTTTTGCTGAAGATATGTTGTTAATTCTTTTTGCCTGAAATACAAGGTCTACTGCTGCTAACAAACCTAAACTTCTCCTCTCCCTCCACTTTCCTACCCTGCCCTTCACTACTCACATACCCAGGCTACCATTCCGAGGGTCTGATGGATCATCAGGATTACTGTGGATGGCAGCTGCTACCTCACTTACTTCTTAAACCTTCTTTCTTACAACTTTCCCCACTCCCTTTTGTTAAGGATCATTGTTTTGAATTAACTTATTCTTTCTTCATGTCTCTGTATTTCACTGCTCCTTTTTCCAAAATGTAATGAAAGACTTCCCCATCCTTTCAATTAATTTGGACAACAGCCTCATCAGTTCCTGGTCTTGGCTGCTGAATCTTCTGTTTTCCAGCCCCTCTTGTGTTGCTTTCATGCAACTTTTCCACAGCTCTGCTACTCTAGTGTAGCTTTCTTGGTGAACCATGTCACTTGTCTGTTTAAATTTTTTCCAAGATCAACACTTGCTTTTAAACTTCTGGTCTTTATCTCCACCTCAGCCTACATCTCAGAACTGAATCTGTGTCCTATATGGATGCTTCTGTCACGCACTCATTATCTTCTACATTGTCCTTGATGGTCAAACTGTTCCCCAGAATTCCCTTTTATATCCTGGTCTGTGTCCTTATCTTATTCAAAACATTTTGAGAGACCCTTTTTTCATACAAAGGCCACACTATTAACTTGTCCTCCCCAACTAATGAAAAGGATGCTCAGGTTACTTAACAAGCACAGCTGAGTTGCCTTTGGTAGGAGGCAACTATGCTAAATTATACCAGCAGAGAAACTGGCCAAAGTACAAGTTAATTTCTTCATTTAGGGTTTCTTACTGTGCTTTGATTTATCTGTGTCTTATCTTCTGGGCTTTCAGCTGTAAAGGGCAAGAATTGTCTTTAACACTGTACTGAATACCACTCCTATGTTCTCAATTGTTTCAAGCTGGTAAATAATGAGATACTCCTGAAATTCTTAGCAGGTGTTGTGTTTTAATACCTTATCTGATTTCAGTGGAAGGTTTACCTGACTAAGGTCTTCTGGGATGCCTCCACAAAGCAGAATAATTTCTTGTTCCCCCTACCAGGTAACAAATGCCATCTATCTATCATCACATAGTTATGTATTATCCATAGCCAAAAGCCCCTAATAATAAATTCTGATCTCCTTAGGATAATAAAGTAGAAAACTAATGTGAACTTATTGCAAATAAAATTGAATTCCTTAAAAAGCAAAGCCTCTTTATACCTTAATAACACAAAGCTTTTTCCAGCTGTCAGCCTAGGAACTCAGTACCACTCAGTATGGCGTATTTTATTCTGTTCTAACAAACCTGTTAATAAAATGAGCCCTACAGCTGTGGGAGTGAGGATTGTGGAGTGGGAAAACATTACATCTAGTTCTGCATGGAAAGTGAAGCTGCATTATTAAGGCCAAGGAGAGAACTGAAGTTATTTCATGAAGAAGCAGTTGAGCATGCATTTTGAAGGGCAACCCTTGTTTTTGCTACCAGGTGAGAGTTTAATTCAGTTGATTGGACAAAAATAGAGGCACTGCAGCAAGACCTGACTCTTTGTTCCTGGTTCTGCAGTAACCATTGCCAGGTACGCAGAAGAGGAAGATTTAACACATTCTGTTAGGAAATATGGGAATTAACTGCCTGAAGGAGAGGCACGTCCCTTCCCTGTACAGTGAATGACTGTGTGATAAGTCAAAGGGGTTTTTTTTAATTATCTGATATAACTTTAGAGATGTAGCATTACTGGGTAACACCCCTGTCGTGGTTTAACCCTGGCCGACACCTAAGCCCCACACAGCCGCTCGCTCACTCCAGCACAGGGGGGTGTGGGAGAGAACTGGAAGGGTAGAAGTGAGAAAACTTGTGGGTTGAGATAAAGACAGTTTAATAGGTAAAGCAAAAGCAAAGCAAACCAAGGAATTCATTCACTCCTTCCCATGGGCAGGCAGGTGTTCAGGGCCATCTCCAGGAAAGCAGGGCTCGATCACACAGAACGGTTACTTGGGAAGACAAACACCATCACTCAGAACGTCCCCCCTTCCTTCTTCTTCCCCCAGCTTTATAAGCTGAGCATGACATCATATGGTGTGGAATATCTCTTTGGTCAGTTGGGGTCAGCTGTCCCAGCTGTGTCCCCTCCCAGCTTCTTGTGCACCCCCAGCCTGCTTGCTGGTGGGGTGATGTGAGAAGCAGAAAAGGCCTTGGCTCTGTGTAAGCACTGCTCAGCAATAACAAAAACATCCCTGTCTTATCAACACTGTTTCCGGCACAAATCGAAAACAGAGCCCCATACTAGCTACTATGGAGAAAATTAACTCTACCCCAACCAAAAGCAGCACATTCCCACAGGCCATACTATGAGGGACACTAAACGTGATGTTTACAATAGTCCCAAGTCTTTCCCTTTCCTAATTATTTTTTCCTTTTCTAGGAGCACCTGCTCTGTTTTATTGTCACAACCCAGTGGTACCTTGTGACCACGACACCCAAAAATCCACTACAAATGTTCCATCACAACTTGTCATTGTGCAATATGGTTATGGGTTGTCTTGATAGTAGAGAGAAGGCTAGCTGAAAAATAGATAGGGCTAGCTGAAAACCAAAGGACTATTTGCCAAATGTGAACAGAGTGAGTCCTCTTGTGATCCATGCTGCAGAATATGTTGCATATCTGATACTTCTCTTAATATGCAGGAGGAGGAGTGTCTGCCAGAAGACAGGGAAAGTACGTCACCATCTCTTTCTTTCCCACATCTCTTCATCCCTCGTGCTAATTTAAATTTTCTCCTTTATCCTGAATAAGTGTTGAGCTTTGCTAAACAAAACTTACATTTCATTACATTTTGTGATAATTGTTCTGTTGGTAATTTGAAGGTTGATTAGTTTTTTGTTACCTGTGATTACAAACAGGCACTCTTAAGTGCTGCTTTAGTGCCAGTCTGCCACTCTAGTCAAGAATAATTTGGATACTTTCTCTAGTAATTGAAAGTAACTGTTGACGGACAGGTAATCAAGCTGATGGATGGACCTAATACATGTTCTCTCCTGGTAGATGGTACCAACAAACAAAGGTCCATGCATTGCTCTATGGCAGGGCTCTTCAGTTAATTACCATTTGTTGTTAATCAATTACATACAACCAGCACATATAGTCTCCATTGACTTGTAACAGGGGTGATCGTTATTTTGCATAGCATACTGCTCCCTTAATCCCTGGGCTCTTGACAGAAGACGCAGTCTCGTTTCTGATCCTCTCCCGATTCAATCTGAATGGTGATGGAGTAGAAGCTGTAGTGCTCAAACAGGGCTTGGGTAATACCTCTCAAAATCTTCTGGCTGTCTGCTGTGTCGGCTATAGATAGCAAGTAGAAAATAATAAAATTTCATACAATATAATACTTTAATTAAGAAGAGTAAGTGATTACTGACAGAAACTATTTGCAAACAGCCTGGCAACTTCTAAAAAGAAGCTTGTTTTGAGAAGTGTTTCTTGTCCTTTTTATCCTCCTTTCAGGAACTTGCATGTCAGCAAAAGTTTGTTCCTTCAAATGTGGTCGGAATATGCAATTTTGGCAAGAGCTGAGCTAAGTTTAAGCACCAAAGAAATTCAGTTTGGCAGACGAGTGGAGGAAAGCAGGAATACTTAATAAAGATTAGTTCATCCAGTCAGGGAGTAGCAACAGTGCCCACTGATTCGGATGGCTGATAGACCCACTCTTTTTGGGAAGCGGGGACTCCCTGAAGGACTTTGCCTCTGAACCCATTCCTGGCCAAACACAGATGGAAGTTTTCTCTTAAATAAACCTTAAATGTACAAAGCAAACTGATGAACAAGAAAATTGATTGGGGTAGTGGACAATTTGTCAACAGGGATATGGACTACCTTTTAAAAAATATTTTTAAAGATGAACCATTCCCCTGGAGTTACCTCTATGCTCCAAACTACGTTTTAAAGAGTGTTTTACAGCTGGAGATGGATCAGGAATGCAGATTTGCCCTGTAAGTTTTACTTACAGGGATCAACAGTTTTCAAGTTTGACAAATCCACTCCAAAATCTATTTGATATTGTGAGAAAAATCCAGCCTGAGTCTAATTCTTCTAATTTATTTAAAATATCCAAAATTAGTTTTAGGCAAAGTAGCGGTCCCTGTTGTTTTGGCAAGATTTCTGGGAGGAGGATTTGAAAACTTTTTTGCTGTTCGTATTTTTCCAACAAAATGATGACATTTGTTTTAACAAGCAACAGATATACAGTCATTGTATCCCAATCAGGAGGGACTGACTTTTACTAGGCAGCAGCTGAATACTTACTCCTTGTTTACAGAAATTTACTGACCTGTGGCAACATGAGCAGAAAGAATAGTTTGATTCATTGTCAGAGACCAAAGCTGAAGGTTGTGAACAGACTCCACTTTCTCAACTGCTAAAATTCTTGCTTTCACTGCATCATAAGCAAGTCCTTTTGTTGTTCCTTAAAAAAAGAAATTGGGGAAAAAACATATTTTGAAGAGAGAAGAATGATGATCATTAAAGGAAAATGCATCATAACCGTTATTCAGTTAGATGAATAATTTTTATAAAAATATTCAATGCTTTGGAAAGCCTGTCTATTTCAAAATTCACTGTGAAATTTAATCCTATCCCTTGTTTTATACTTCTCCATAGAAGAATGAGACTCATCCATGTATTAGGAAATACTCAGAGGGTCTGGTTTACATAGGGAAGTGAGATGTTTAGCCAGATCATGTCACAGTTTTGCACCAGCAGCTTTTGTGAGTGCAGATTTTATGCCATCACCTGAGCACCTCTGAGGGATTCTGTCCTCAATACATTTACACAATAGAGAAGCATCTGTTTAGCAGAGAGGGGAAGGCAAACACAAACATTAAAATGGTTTGACTCAGGAATCTTAGAAGAGATGAGATCCCAGGTCTAGTTAATGAGTAGATCAGTGCTTGTTTTCCTAGATGAGCCTTCTTACAAAAGATGATGATGGGGTTATTTGGCCTGGAGAAGAGAAGGCTCCGGGGAGACCTTATAGCAGCCTTCCACTACTTTAAGGAGGCCTACAGGAAAGATGGGGACTATTCATCAGCAAGTGTAGTGATACGATGAGGCGTAACAGCTTTAAACTGAAAGAGGGTAGATTTAGATTAGACATCAGGAAGAAATTCTTTACTGTGAGGGCGGTGAGACACTGGAACCAGTTGCCCAGAGGTGTGGATGCCCCCTCCCTGGCAGTGTTCAAGGCCAGGTAGGATGGGGCTTTGAGGAACCTGGTTTAGTGGGAGGTGTCCTTGCCCATGGCAGGGGGGTTGGAACTAGATGATCTTTAAGGTCCCTTCCAACCCAAACCATTCTGTGAGTCTATGATTCTATGATGACCCTCATTCAGAGTGAGGACAGTTGTGATAGGGTGAGTTGCAACATGAAATTCAGAGTTTAATCTAAATCCAAATTTGACCAAGGAATTTACCTACTCCAGATCTTCCCTGGAGTGAGACATGGGAGTTTGGAAATACACCTCTATGCCCACCTGAACAGCTATGCTCATCATGCTTCACTTGGATGAGTAAACTGAAAAGTATTTTTAATGCCACCAGTTATGAAGTATAATAATGATAAGCACAGTATTGGTTAATTGTCTTTCATACCATAACTGATAATTATTTGTAATCGTTAATGACCTCAGTATTGTATGCTTTGTCCTATCCATTTATTACAAGAACGGTATGGAGTACTGACTTAGTAGAATATGATGCTGACATGCACATGCTCTTTAGAGAAAACCATGGACAGTCAGTGGCTGCATGACACAGTCAGTCACAGGCATGGGCTTCTCCACTGCTGGGCTGACACCCCGGGACAGGCTGGGTTCACAGGGTAAGAGCCACCTCCAATACCAGCTTCAATATCGAATTTTGCTTTAGCAAATTCTTAGGAGGCTACTTAGGAGTAGGAGACTGGCTTCAGAGACCTCCCCAGAAAGACAGCGTAAAAGGGCTTGCTGCGGAGGGGAACAGAGCACTGCCATTTTTTGCATGTCAGCACAAGCTGGGAATCACTGCTCTGAGAAAGAGACCCCTAAGTGTCAGGGGCTCCCAGGCCTTCCTGGTAGTTTGATTTTTTTCAGTAATCAAGAGGTCTTCTGATTTTTTGGCAGTCAAGATACAGTCAATTGCTGCACTCTGTCTAGGTACACTTCTACACAAATGTATCTCTATCTCAAAATCACTGAATGCAAACCAACCCTAGAATGAAGCTTTACTGTAAAACAATATTGGAAATTTTCACACTGGGTAACTCATATCCATTAAAAACCTACACAGTTAGAGCTACTTTTCCCTTTAATCCTTATGTCTTCATAGTTGAGAAAGAGATTGCATTATATTATTCAGTGTAAGGAAGGCAAAACCATGCATGTATGACTGCTCAAGTCATTTGGCCTTGCAAATCAAATGTTCAGGCTCATAGCTGACAGGATTAAATATTGCTAAGCCTGGTTCTTCTTGCTGCTGATGTGCTGAGGATTGTATATTCCCTTGCACCTGAACAGGACTGGAAAACTCTATTGGCTTGCTTTCCTGGACTGGCGTAGCTAAAAATCTTTTAAACTTCTGCCCCTTGCACTCAGCCTATTTCACAGATACAGTTCAAAGCACAGGCTTTTTCTTTTCTTTGGTCTTTTTTTTTGGCAAAGTCTTGTATTTCACATGGGTAAGGGAATTACACAATGAACAAAGCGAGTAGACATCTCATAGGCCAAAGGGGTGATAAAAAGCAATGCTGCACATGCGACAAACAAAAGCAACTTAATTTTAGGAATACATTGGGAAGCTCATTAGCAAAACATCAGTACACAGATTTTTATGAAAACTGGCATATGTATAAATCTTCTAGTGCAATGGTAGAAAACAGTTGTGATTAAAATTGTAATTAGGATTAAAGTACGATCAGAGTTACGAGAATATTGGAAACTGATACAGAAGTGTGCTATTATACTTATGTCAACGAGTATAAGTGTTATGGAGAAAAGGAGAGAAAAAAACAAAATATAACTGTATTGATTCTGGAATCAGGTCCTACCTTCCATTAACACAATCAAAATATCCTTTAAAATGGTGATGGTGGTTGCCAAAACAAAGATGGAAAACACAAATGTGCAGATTGGGTCAGCTATTTTGTATTCTGGCTAGAAAAATATGAACACATCACTTTGTTAATGTCATTACTGTTGGTTATTGCCATTTTTAATTAGTTAATGTCAAAGAATAATATATTCCGTTCATGTAGTACAGAATCAGTGCTGACCTCCTTTGCCAGTTAGGGAGCCGCAGCACAGGGAATGAAGGCATTACAGACAAAGAAAGAGACATGGAAGTATCCTCCTTGCAGTTGAAACACCAAGAAGCAAGTGTTACACTCTCAACAGTCATTTCAATTCCCAAGAATAACTGTCTTTGACTAAATTACAATGTATGCCATTAAGACAGAGAAAATATTTACATATTACCTATTACCAGTATGAAAATAACTGTTATGCTTAACTACAAGGAACTAAGAAGTGAACTAACAAAACCAACCTTAAAGAAGATGATAAGTGCACTAATTAGCACACTAATACTCTGGAAGAGATCTCCAACGGTGTGCACAAGGGCTGCCCGGAGACTGGCATTGCTCAGAACTGGCTTCTCCGGAGAGGCTGACATGTGTTCCCTGGCTTGTGCCCCATGGCTGTGCCCGTGGCCGGTCTGGTGCAGAATCAGGCTTAGTCTGCAAGAGATGTAAAGCTGCAAATGTCAGTGGGGTTATTGCATGTCTAAAAGCAGTGATGCCACTCACATCATCACCACTCTCACTTCCAAATGCTAAACAGTAAAATCAGACACATTAGGTTAAAATACAGAGGGGCTGAGCAGATAATTCCTAGGTGTTTCAGTGTTTTGCATACAAACAAGGAAGTCTCTGAACAGGGGAATTAATGGGGCCTCCTTTTCTATAGAGTTCTTGAATATTCTGACATCTAAAAAAAGTGAGATGGATATTAATCTTTTCCTGGAGTTTGTGCATTCATAATTTCCCTTTCCAGTGTGGCAGCTAGGAGGAGAGCGACTGCAGCCTTCAATGAGAAGCAGGATCTCTCTTCTCAACCCCGTTCCATATTCTCATGAAACTCAAACAATATTTTTGAGGCCAATATCTCTCTATCATTTTTAATTGAAATATAGCAGTAGATACAAGGTTCAAAAGTTATATAGAGAGGCAAACAAAGTAACTTACAGGGTGTTGGCAAGCACGGCACAAGCAGAGGTGATGAGCATCACCGTAGTATCAATATCATAATCAGGGTGTAGCAGCCTCATGCTAGCCAAATATGTCAACACACCAGTCACCATCCAAACGATTATCATAGACATCAAAGCACCTAGAATTTCTAGGAATTAAAACAATCTGATTTTAACAGGAGTTGTAACTGAAATGCAAGAAGTTTTAAGAGATTGGTGTTAATGGTTCTAGGTTTGTGAGCTTTATAGACAGGAGAGTTACTTCTTGTGTGTTGGCAGCCTTGATGCTCACAGACAATGGGCCAAAACCGTTTCTGGTCATAGCAAATCTGGTGGCTGCCCAGGGCAGCCCTATGCATATGGTGGCCTAACCCTGTTCTACTTGCTTTTACTTTTGTCCCCTTTCCAGTGTTGAGTTCATGCAGCATTTGGAAAAGTCGGGGTGATGAAAAAGATTGTTTGGGGAGTTTTGGGAGCAGCAAAAGGAGCTGTAAAGGTAAGGAAGGATAAAAAAGCAATTCTTTCACACCTTAAGTAGTTGCCAGGACAGTGTGAGGACCCCAGGAAAAAGCTCTTCTTCCCCAAAAAGATTATCATCTTGGTCACGGGAGCAGAGGGAAGGAGAGAGGCATGGCTCACCCAAACCCACTGGCAGACATAATCCCCCTACAACAGCCTCCCTCATTTCTGCACACCTCTCATCACTTCACACTTCAGAAGAGCAGTGACAGCCCTCAACAAGGTCCTGCCAGCAAAACCTCTCCTTTCTCTCTCCTGGGACTCATCCTGCCAATGCCATAAAATCATTTTTGTGCCACCAGTGGTGATGAGGACAAAAGAAGTTATTTTTTCCCTGGGGCAGCAAAATTTAATTTTGTCTCTATTGGCTTTGACTTGGGCTCAAATAAATGCAGTCCCCAAGGCCACCTTTTATTGCACTGCCATAAGCAAGGTCCAGGGATGTTTGTATGAATGCGCAACATGTTTTTAATAGGATGTGGGACTAGTAATTGCCATGTGTCTTGAATGGGTAAATGTGGCACTTTATGAGCACAATACCAAGGAAAATGAAAGTTCACAGTAAAGTGAAAGGCAGTAGATAGCCAGAAAGAGCAAAGCACTTGCACAGACCTCCACTGCCAGTTCATGAAAGCAGCTGAAACTCAGCTTATGATTTTGAATATATTTTTATGAGGGTCACAGCTTTTGCAGCAGTCCAAGCTTCAGATGCTTATCAAAATAACCATTTTGTCTAAAACTGACAAATAACAAATGAAAGTGCACTGACAGGGAAATCTAGTTTTGCTTAAAAGTAGATAGAAAGAAGCTAAATAAAGCATACCTGGTGTTTATATTTTCTGCAAGTTACAGGTTTAAACCCTACAAACTTGGCCCAACTGAAGGTGTTGATGGCTGTGCTATCACTGGCATGAAAGGAGCCAACAGCTTTTGGGAACACCTGCATGAGTGTCTATGTGCGTATGTGCATATACTCCACAACTGAATATGTTAGAGGTCATCTTTACCTACACAGGTGAAAATACATATAACTTTTCAGTGTAGCATGTTAGCAAAAGTTTAGCTAAGCTTACAGACCAGTTCAGTAGTACTAAATGCTTTACTCAATATGTTCTCAGTTAAATTTCTTCAAAACCACAAGCACTAACAGAGTACAATAGTATAATACAATAGTATAAGACTGCTTGGAAAGCTCTGGATCATACCAGAGATAAAGAAATCGAAGAGAGCTCTCTGACCTGGAAGTAGGTCTGGTTCATACTATCAGTCTCATTCAATATTGTGCTTCTAGCTGTGTTGTTGAAAGTAGCTGCACACTCAAAGGATTGTGTTGAGCTGCTGTCTTGACTGATTCTGCTGCCTGATTCTGGCTTAGAAGACAGGAGGCATTCAGATGGTTCCTGCAAACCTGAGCCCAGTCATATACAGTCTTTACATGACAAATCCTATCTATCAGTCTGAGAAAAACAGTGAAAAATCAGCTTCCAGTGTCACGGAGGGCTGCAGCTGCAAGACTTTGGTAGTCAGCGCACAGGGACTCTGCCACCCACCTTACCGCCCTCAGCTACTCTATTAAGGCACCCACCTGCATATTAAACCGGAAATATAGCTGGGAAAATAAACAAGAAACAGGATAACTATCATGGAATGCAATTAAATAGGCACTGACATTTGATGCAGGGCTCTCTTTGCTACCAGGGTAAAAAGGCAATAAATGATGGAGTTTGAAGTTCTGCATTGCAATGACAAAAAAATAAAAAATCTAACACAGACTGAGAGTGAAGTTACATACAATGATTGAACCTGTCTACATCTGCTCGTGAGCAAGACAGAAGTCTCACTTTCACTTTCATTTCTTCCCAGGCTAAGGGAGCATACACACAAAAAGTAATTATGGATCAACTGGTGGTAAGTAGCAGCTTGCTAAGGTTGCAAAATTCAGCTGTGTGTTGGCAACATAACACCAGCCATGCTTCAGTCATGCTAAACCTCAACCAGCAGCCTGTTTCCAGCAGTGTTGGTAGAATATACTTAGGGAGTAATATAAAGACAGGACGAGTATGGCATATGTCTTCTCTGGTACATTCTGCAGCTACAGGCAACCTTAGCCTGCAGACTTCCTGAGTCAGAAGCTGCTTTGGGACCTTCATATTGAACATCCTTGAAGCATTTATCATGAGTCCTCAGTTCAGGTGCATAGGTGTTTAGAGCCATTTGAGATACACTGACACCTCAGTCCTCCTCACGCTTCAGTCACTGAGAGAAGTTGCTGTTATCTCAGACAAAGCTAGCACCAGCCCAAAACTATATTAAATAATAAACTGAAAGACACATTTGTAGATAAGAGATGACTGTGCTTTTTGCTTCTTTGAAACTCACTATCTTGCTCTGTCTGTCATGTGTCCTGGGGGCTTTGAGAACATTAGTGTGCTGTCTCTAAATATCTGCAGACCTGTGTTGGACATCAGCACATTTTCCAGTGCCTGGCTGTGATGATTTCCCTTTCCCACTCCACATGTTCATACTGTGACACTTCTGCTACCTGCTCGGTACCACCCAAAAGTTAACTGCTTGGTGGGAGATTTGGAGGCAAGCCACAGCGAGAAGAGGCTGATCAGGAAGCTTGTCAGGTCCACCAGGATGTGTGCCGCATCGGTGATTACCGCCAGGCTCCCAGCGATCTGCCCACCTGTGTGAAACACACATCTGTATCACGGCTCTGATCAGAAGTTTGAGTCGACCAGATCAAACTTGAGACCTGCTTTGTTGTGTATCAAAGGGGACATTCAGTTTTCATTGATCATAGACATGTCTTAAAACTCTTCAAAGATAATTTCATTTGTACCTCATTCATGCAGTGAAAGTATGTAATAGAAAGAAGGTAATTTTCTTTGTCCTAGAGAGAGTCCTAAGGACAGTAAGAGTGATATATTAGTGCTGTGGTTTTATTACTATTAAACTGTTTTACTGTGACTATTTTAGTATCAGATTTCTTGGTGAAAAGCAGTATTAGGGATCACATTTCCAGTATCCTCCCACTGTCTCTTCACAGATCACTGATATTTTTGTGTATGTACAAAAACTCAGAGACTTAGTTTATGGGATTAATTCTCTATTTGTTATAGGAAAATACGCATGTTCTTCCTGAGTTTTGGACGGCTAGATGCATGACTGTTTATTTGTCACAGGCAACACTAAAAAGGGAGTAAAAGGAAAGGTCCCAGTAGAAGAGCTGTGATAAACGACCGACCATTTTGATGAAGGCATAGAGAAAAATGTTCTGTTTGCAGGACTAATCTATCATTTTGTATCTGTAATGCATGATTTAATTTTGCTGCTAGAGCTGGAAAAATGTGGCTGAATGTCATTTTAATTTGCGGGGTTTTGGTTTCATGTGAATTCTGAAAAAAAAGAACCCAAGCCATTTTAGGCTATCTGAAACCACATTTCTTTTCCCCAGTAAGCCAAATATTATTTTGCCAAATTCTTTTAACCATGTCTCAGGGCTAAAGGCAAATCCAAAGAAACTGAAAGATTTCTCTAAACTACTCCAGCTGCCGGTGGCTGCAGGAAAAGACAAGGATCACAGGCAGGAAGCTGTCCTGCCAACTTGCTATAGCAGGGGAATCTTTTCATCAGAGTGGAAACACGGAAGAATGGAAATGTGAAATAATAGAGCCAAAACATCTAGTTTCTGCATTCAGCAATATAACTTCCATCCTTCTTCAGTCATTCAATTTATTTCAGCTCACCTGTTTTTCCCGACCACAACCCACATGAATCCTGAAAAACATTGTAAAAGGCCTCATTCAAACCTTTGGCAAGATACCACTGCCAAAGGGACATGTAGGCACATCTTTTGTTTTCTTTTAGATAGAAAGTCTTCATGCCCGCAGGATAGACTGTCTGTTTAATTTCCTCCTATATGCAGATTTTAGATTAGAATACCTAATACTGTATGGTTTGTCACCACAGGAGAAGAATGCATATTGCACATATAGGGCATACATTACTTTTTTTCTGTTGCCTTCCTATACATCCCATTTACAGCTGCCTGAAAGTTGCTTCCCAAAAGGGAGCAGGCATGACTGCAGAATTTGGGAGCATCTCATTCCTTGCAGTAAAATGAAAAATTCAACAGAATGGGGATTTCCCAGAAGATGAGCAGATGTAAATGCACATATATTATTTGGTCATGACACAGCTCCTAGACTTTCACTGTTTGCAGAGGGGTTTCCTAAGTGGGTAGTAATTTTGCACAGCAGAGGGAAGCAGGCTTGTCTGGCAGCGCACAGATGTTAACGACCAAGGCATCAGCTATCTTTCAGCAAACAAATATGTAGAGCACAAGCTGCCTGCAAAACCCTATTGCATTGCAGATACTGTATTTCCATGTTCTGTGCGACAGCATTACCAAATCTTTCTTCTAGCCTGCCATCTTTGAAAAATATTGGCAAATTATTATTTTATGTATTGCTGGGATAGCTAATGCCTTGTGTGAGTTTCTGAGATCTCAGTCTGCTTATCTTAGCACCCTGGTCAAATCTTTATATTCCTTTTTGACATGATGATACATGCTGGGTTTGTCTCTCATTCTAGTGCCCAAATGGAAATAAAGTACTTTTTGAAATCCACATTTGGTCCTTAGCCACTAAAAATCCTTGGAAAGTACTTTTATATCAGGAATGTACATAGGGTGTCATCAGTTTGACTGATATCTCCAAATCTATGGAGATTGTGATGGATCTATATTAGAAGAAGATAATTGTCTTTCGGAGACAGTTGGTGTATCAGGCTCAGCCAACAGTGCCCCTTTTGGGAGATCAGTAAGGGCCAGCACAGATGGTTTGAGCAAAAACACCACAGGAAAGATCTAGGGATTCAAAGAAGTGCAACTTTTCAACCTCTTTGAGAGTGATGCAGCTTTGTTTCTTCTGTTTAGCATAATAACGTCCATGGAAGCTGTTTGCCCTTAAGAGAAGAAGGAAGGTGAACATATTCTTTATTTTCAAGAGTAAAGCCTGTGTAATAGATATAGGCTTTTATTGCTTTGTATCAATACTCCCAACAAGTGGCCTTTATGACTTGTTACCTACAATGAATGTTTATAACTTTGTATACCACAAAGCAGTAGAAATTGTCAGTCACTCAGTGGTCAATCATCAGCCATAGGCAGTCTAGCCTAACGATTAAAAAAATTAAATCTATGGTTCATAATTACAAAAATCTCCATAGACTCCTGTCTGTAACTGCAGTTAATAACTGGTTTGTCAAAGTTTAATGGTCTGAAGCAAAATGGTCTTCAAGCTTGTTACTTAAGCTGTCACTGCAAAAAAAGCTGTATGATTCATTAAGCAAATTGAAACATTTAGTTAACATATCATCTGTCCTTCCAATTATCCTCTAGCATTGCGGCATTCACCAGACTGAAGACTACTGATTACATGGTTTTATTAATAATGCATTACTTCTGGCACTGGGAATTACTGCATGGAGATTAGTGGTGTGCACTGGTTTTCATGGGAGAAATGCACATGACCTACAAACAACGGGGCTTCATGCAGATGAAGCGCATGGAAGGGAAGAGTTGGAGAAGTCCCTGCTGGGTTTGGCAGCCAGGGGAGAAGGCAGAAACGCAGCAGCTCTTTCAGTGCCTCCACTTCTCACCTGTGGGGAAGACAAAACCTTTCTATTTCATTTTCTTGGGGCTCCGGAGATGCTGAAGCTGGGAAAATACAGGTTTCAGAGGCCTTCCTGGCTGATTTTTGTTACATCCCCTGGGGCACCTGTGGCAAAAGTCTGTGGGATTCCTCATGCTTTACCTACCTCACCTCACTGCGGAGAAGGGGAAATTAAAAAGCTAGGAACAGATGCCGTGCAGAGCAGATCAGTGGGACAAAACGAAAGCTAATGCTCTATGAGTGAGCCAAATATTATGTTGGATACTGTAGGATGGGTCCAGAAGTGAAAGCTAATTAGACAGGGGAATAATCTTCCATTGATCCAGAGACACACCAGCAGGCCATCTGAAAAGATAAACGTGCCCTGGTATAAATACATTGACTTAACTGAAGAAAAGCAGATGGTGAATCTGGCCCTGGATTTCCCTGGATTTTGTAAAGACTGCTGCATTTAATATCATATCCTGCTACTAGCAGCCTTCATCAGTGCTGAAGTCTCATTGGCCTGGATAAACATGTAAAATCTTTTAATCTTTTCAAAAAAAATGTAACCCAATTTATTAGAAACCTTTTGTGACATGATGCTAAGACATGCTAGCCACTTTTAGCTGAGCTTAAAGATTTAGGAGAACAGTTCAGACCATTAACTGGTCTTTGTATACCTGCCCAGATGCAATTCTTAAATGAATATATGAACATATTTTGATAATTTCACTTAAAAAACCCCACAATTCTTTTAAAGACTGGGGAGAAAGGAGACTTATTTTATCCCAAGTGGGTTCACCTCTGTGCATCATGGGTCCCTGCAGTCAGAGTGCATACAAAAGGGCATGAATACAGCTGTGCTGGGCACCAGGCTGAACTCTCTTTGAGCAAACATACTCCCCTGTAATCTCAGCAATCACGAAGAAGATGCAAATAACTGATGCTACACAGAGCTTCCTCCTGGCTTGATGCTGCTCCCTTTTTCTGTTCTCATAGGCCTGTGAGTAGCCGTGACAGTGATACACTGGATTAGCTTCAGTATCTTCTGCTTCCTGCTGCTGCCTCTCTTCATTTAAATTCTTCCGATGCCAGCTCATCCTTCGGGATTGAAAGAAACAGAAGGTTAAAAAAGAAAAACCTTGATTATTTGGGCATCTAGTCCTGCAGCCTCAGAAACTACGTAATTAATGCTTTTGAAAGATAAAAGCAGCTTTGGGAACAGCGGAGCAGGTCATAGAAGACGCTTGCTCACCAAGCAGGGCTCTGCAGGAGGGAGGTGCACATGAAATGACTGCTCTGGCTGTGTGTCCCAGCTCTTTGGGCTCTCCTACATCATTTAGCAGTTTATGAAGCACAGGGTGACTTTCTTAGGCTGTGTATTTTATGCATGCCATATGATTTTCAAAAAGTTGTACCTCATGCAAATAGTAACCAAATTCAGCATAGCATGGAGACAATTCTACAGAAAATTTCAGTTTTTTTATTGACAAAAGCTTTGTCAGGAAGACTATTAAAAAGAAATCTTCTCTTTCTCAAATATAATTGACTAAAGATATTTCTCTCCTCTCTTTGCATGCAGAACTATTTTATCTCAAATTTCCACATTTATACAAAAACGATCAATCTTCCAGCAGGGCCTGAGCATAGAAAATATTAGCCAAAACACTTTCAAAGGCACTTAAAAAATCAAATAAATCAATTCTCCATAGTACGCTGACCCTTTTGTGCCATTGATTTCATAGAAGGGCAAGAAGTTCAGCAGAAGTGGCTCTTTGAGCATCGCTCCATCACAAGGTGATTTCCCAGCCAGATCTGATCTGCCACAAACCTCAGTGTTGACCTTCTCAGGGCTCCTGCATAGGAAATATGGGATAGGATAGAGAGGTCTGGGGCCGAGCATATTGCATTGCATCTCTGGGAGCTCCTGGATGACCATGACATCTGGTGCTTTCACTAGAGCAGCCCAGAGACTCCCCCAGTTTATTCCAGGAGGCCCCAAGGTGGTTTGGTAAGCAAGGACGTTCCCTCCTCCTTATCTCTCAACTGAGAAGAGACCAAATGGCAAAAAAAAACCACTAAACCCTGTCCCAGGAGCCTTGACTGAAAACCGTTATGTCTCTCCAAATACAACATTTGTTGCCACAGCTGCTGCTATCGTGATACACCCATTGGTAAAACATCCTCTGCTGTGTACTGAGACTTGTGGGAGTGCACTGTGGCATCAAAAGGCAAATTCTGCCCAGATGCATGTACATAACATGTATATAACCATCTGTTACAGCTATTTGAGATCTGTGTGTGCAGGGCTGTAGTCCAGAAGCCTAGCTGGGCTCGCAGCAAACTCCACTGCTGTTTCCAAGTTGGAAATTAGCCTGGGGGCATGATGTAGGTCTGGGCTTAGCTGCCCCCAGTAATAACAGCCTCTTTTCCCCATTCTGAATAAGGACTTCCCTTTGGGACCAGGAAGAATTGTTTCTTCAGTTGCAGGAAGGAGACCTGTGCTCAGGGAAGGAAAAGTTGAGGAAAAACTTCTTTACTTTGAGGGTGACAAAGCACTGGAACAGGCTGCCCAGGGAGGCTGTAGAGTCTCCTTCTCTGGAGATATTCAAAACCTGCCTGGATGCGACCCTGTGCAACATACTCTGGGTGAACTTGCTGTGGCAGGGGGTTGGACTAGATGATCTCCAGAGGTCCCTTCCAACTCCAACCATTCTGTGATTCTGTAATTCTGTGAAGTACATGGATCTTGGCAACTTTCTGTAGTGTTTCTGCACTGTTTATGGAAGTGTCAACATGCCTAAAATCTTGCTGGGAAGAAATCATGCAGGTGGTTGCCAATCTGCAACTGATGTCAAGAAAAAAATGGCACTGAAATCACAAGCTTTTTCCAGCTGCCTTTTTGGGCAGCCTGAGGGGGCTGCAGTTGCTCAGCGGGTCTGAAATCCTGCCAGGTGCCCCGCAGCCCTCACCCACCGATGGGTGAGAGGCAAAGGCAGACAGAGAGCTGTGGATGCCTTGACCCCTCCTTGTGTTCATCAGCACCACTGGAGGTACTGGAGAAAGGAGAAGAGCTGACCCACCTTGGCAGCCAAGCCCTGCAACTGTAGATAAATAGCGTGGTTTTGGTTTTGTAAATATTATTGAGATGTTCCAAGGATGCAACATGTTCCCCTGAGTCAGCTTGTTTCCCAGCCAGGTTAGCATGTGGTCTCTGTTTGCTCAGAGGGGGCGACCGTTTCCCCCTGTATGTGAGGAGCTTGCGTGAAAGAGCAACTGGTCAGATTTAATGCCTGATGCCTGGAGACAGTGAATTTTCTTAGTCCTTTTGTCAGTGTTTTCCATTATTTTCCCCACAACAACAAATAAATGGGAGCTGGGGTGTCTGGGGAATGGGCTGCCCATCTGGCAGCCAGGGTCCCCGCTAGCCAGTCCTTCTCCAGTCCTTTAGTTTTACATTCGTCAGGCTCCTTATGTGCACCGTGTCACTTATGTATAATATTTTCCTGATGAATTAGACTCAGAAGGTACCACAAATTGATTCCTTCCAGATGGCTGGATAAAATACTGTAGTTCTCTCACTCTCCCCTGGAGATCAGGGCATGCAAGTTTTTCTTTCTTGTGATCCCTCTCTGGAGTTAACTTCCAATGCTTTTCCTATAGTTTGCATGTAAAATTGATTTCCCTTTAACTCAACTTTCATCAGCTGGCATTGAACGTTAAAATCATCTTAATGACATGAGTCATGATCAGCTCAACAGCCTGTCAGGGCAGGGATGCCAAAAATACCCCTGCAGATTTCTGAGCCACCAAATCCTTTCCTTGCTGTTAAGAAAAATAGGTCGCTTTGTGATCCCCCTCCCTTTTTTAATCTTCAAGTCTCTCCATCAGCTAACCAAACCTCAGAGTATCGCTGAGGGGTAGGAAAGCACTGCCCACAGATCTTGTTGAACAGATGCAAAGGCAAACAGAGACAGCGTAAACCCACAAATGTCACATTTTTCTGTCTAAAGGGTACCTAAATAAAAGTGGCCCGGTTGTCAGAGGTGGTGAGCATTCGCTGCTCCCTTTGAACTCGCAGAGCAGCATCTGGCCTGATGAGTTAGGAAGACTCCTGCCAGCTCCTGTGCGTAACCATTATTTTTTTATTCCAAGAGCAGCCTGCCCCTAATTAAAAGAATCTAAGAGACAGTTTTATAAATGCGTGAATCAAAAGCTTAAGGTGCAGAGATCAGCTCAGTCAAACCATAAACCCCTTCTGAGTGTGTTAGAGCAAGACGTAGCCTTTGAGCATCAGATCTCTGCACCAGCACACTGCAAGCAGAGTCCCAGATTAAAAAATAATCTTTTCCCCATTTCAAATTCTCTTTCCCTTGTAAAAAAGATAGTCGGGGGAACATCACAGAAAGGCTCCTACTGAGTCATGCCTGGAAGGGGGGAAGGAGAAGATATTAATACATATTGCAGATTCCATACAAATCATTAGCAAGAGCTCTTGATTGCAACTTCCTTTTGTTTATTTTCACTTGATCTCTTGGGTGCCTTGATCTGCAGGCTGACAGGAATAATTGCCGTCCTCCTAGACCATTATGAGATCCCCAGTCAAAAGAGCAAAATGTGGAATCACTGCACTTCCCACAGGAGATCGTCTCCTTCACAAGGGAAAATAGTAATTTTTGGTGCCTGAAAGGATAATGAAACTGCCTTCAGAGAAACACTTATCAAAGCCATAGTCGCATCCCTTATGCTGGCACCACTCCGATTTCAACTGATGTACCAATCTTGAATATTTCCAAGTCATTTAAGACCCTGTTTATAGCCTGGATGTCCAGATTCTCCTTTTCCTTATTGTGGGCACAAAACGAAGGCAAATATTTATATATTTGCATACATTTAGATGCCTACTAGATGGGAATTTGTTCTATGGTTATTTTATTTAGTCTCATTTTGAGGGCCTGGCCATGTATGCATAAATTTCCTTCTGCATAACAGTACAACAATAGCTGCACTGAGTTAGACCAAAGGTGCATGTAGCCAAGTATCCAAACTCCATTACGAGCATGAGGAGATACATAAGGGCAAAGTACAAGAAAGGAACACATCCAGAGTGCTACTGCTCACCGGTTGCACAAATCTGGAGGCTGGGAGGTGGTTGAACCAGAGCTTGTGTCTAATAGCCGTTTATAGATCTTTCTTCCATGAACCTGGCTGACTTGAAAGTGGAGAGTTTCACAGTTTAATTATGATTTGTGTAGCAATAATGCATCCTTTGTTACTCTTAAGCTGTCTGCCTGATGCTTTAATTCGTTCTTGTATTGTTAGAAATAATGAATGACCATTCCCTGTTTACCTTCATCACATCATTCATGATTTTATGTATCATTGTTATTGCCCTGAACCATCAATTTCCTAAGCTAGTGTCCTAATTATTTAATTTCTGTTTTACACCTGTTACTATCTCAGTTCTAATTTTCTTTCTGAGATGAAGTGGGTATAATGGAGATGGCGTATGACCAGTACTGGGCAGACACCGTCCTTCCTACAGGGTTGTAATATCACCTAACATGAGGGCAAAAACAATGGGATGGGTTTTGCTGAGTCCCCTACAATGCTGCATGCTCCTGGAGCTAGCTGGCAAGCTGTACAGTACAAGTACAAAGGAGACATATCCACAGGGCTCACAGCAAAACCCCTTCAGAAGTCACAAGAAACACCTAAAGTTTTCCTGAGCATTGACGTCTGCAAAGCACAAGGGGTGGTGAAAAGCCGTTATTTGGTGACGACTCTCTGATCCCGTAAGAGTTTTCATATTGGCAGAAAAAGAAGAAAATATTCCCTACATGCTCATTATAGAAAATCAACCTCTACCTGAAGAAATCATCTCCCAGGCTCACTTCAAACTTTTTGTGTACTGGTATGAGCCTGGCAGACGGGAATCAATCACAAGCCTAAGGCTTCACTGATAGATAGGATTAACTACAGGTCACATTAATGGCCTGTGTTAAATACTTTTACATGAAGACAAGCCCTAAGGTTATTACATCTTTCCTGCTTTCAGCATTGGCTCCCCTTTATTTTTCTTGTCTCTTCTCTCAGAGACAAAATAAAAACAAAAGACTTGAGAATAGAAGCCTTGAGTTTCACTTGTGTGATGGTATTCACAGAATCACAGAACCACAGAATGTTAGGGATTGGAAGGGACCTCGAAAGATCATCTAGTCCAATCCCCCTGCCGGAGCAGGATTACCTAGACCATATCACACAGGAACCTGTCCAGGTGGGTTTTGAATGTCTCCAGAGAAGGAGACTCCACAACCTCTCTGGGCAGCCTGTTCCAGTGTTCAGTTACCCTCACTGTAAAGAAGTTTTTCCTCATATTTATGTGGAACCTCCTGTGTTCCAGCTTGCACCCGTTGCCCCTTGTCCTGTCAAGGGATATCACTGAGAAGAGCCTGGCTCCATCCTCATGACACTTGCCCTTTACATATTTATAAACATTAATGAGGTCACCCCTCAGTCTCCTCTTCTCTAAGCTAAAGAGACCCAGCTCCCTCAGCCTCTCCTCATAAGGGAGATGTTCCACCCCCTTAATCATCTTCGTGGCTCTGCACTGGACTCTCTCTAGCAGTTCCCTGTCCTTCTTGAACTGAGGGGCCCAGAACTGGACACAATATTCCAGATGCGGCCTCACCAGGGCAGAGTAGAGGGGGAGGAGAACCTATCTCGACCTGCTAACCACACCCCTTCTAATACACCCCAGGATGCCATTGGCCTTCTTGGCCACAAGGGCACATTGCTGGCTCATGGTCATCCTGCTGTCCACTAGGACCCCCAGGTCCCTTTCCCCTACGCTGCTCTCCAACAGGTCTGTCCCCAACTTGTACTCATACATGGGGTTGTTCTTGCCCAGATGCAGGACTCTACACTTGCCCTTGTTATATTTCATTAAGTTTCTCCCCGCCCAACTCTCCAGCCTGTCCAGGTCCCTCTGAATGGCTGCGCAGCCTTCCGGCACATCAGCCACTCCTCCCAGTTTTGTGTCATCAGCGAACTTGCTGACAGTGCACTCTATTCCCTCATCCAAGTCATTAATGAATATATTGAATAGTACTGGTCCCAGTACCGACCCTTGAGGGACTCCGCTAGACACAGGCCTCCAACTGAACTCTGACCCATTGACCACCGCTCTCTGGCTTCTTTCCTTCAGCCAGTTCACAATCCACCTCACTACCTGATCATCCAGACCACACTTCCTCAGTTTAGCTGCGAGGATGCTGTGGGAGACCGTGTCAAACGCTTTACTGAAATCGAGATAGACCACATCCACAGCTTTACCATCATCGATCCACCGGGTTATGTCCTCATAAAAGGCTATCAAGTTGGTTAAGCATGACTTCCCCTTGGTGAAGCCATGTTGAGTGCCCCTAATGATCCCCCTATCCTTGATGTGCCTAGAGACAGCATCAAGAACAAGCTGCTCCATCACCTTTCCGGGGATGGAGGTGAGGCTGACCGGTCTATAGTTACCCGGGTCCTCCTTCTTGCCCTTTTTGAAGACTGGAGTGACATTCGCTTTCCTCCAGTCCTCAGGCACCTCTCCCGTTGCCCACGACTTAGCAAAGATGATGGAGAGTGGCCTAGCAATGACTTCCGCCAGCTCCCTCAGCACCCGCGGGTGCATCCCATCAGGGCCTATGGATTTATGGACGTCCAGATTGCTTAATTGGTCCCTGACCCAGCCCTCATCTACCAAGACAGATTCCTCCTCTATCCTGACTTCTTCCGGGGCCTCAGGGGTCCGGGGCTCCTCAGGACAGCCTCCAGCAGTATAGACAGAGGCAAAGAAGGCATTCAGTAACTCCGCCTTCTTTTTATCCTCTGTCTCCAGGACCCCCACCTCATTCATCAGTGGGCCTACATTGCCTCTAGTGTTGGCTTTACCTGCAATGTATTTGAAGAAGCCCTTTCTGTTGTCCTTGACCTCTCTTGCAAGGTTTAATTCCAAGGAGGCCTTAGCTTTCCTAGTTGCCTCCCTACATCCTCTGACAACAGACTTCTATTCCTCCCAAGTGGCCAGCCCCTCCTTCCATGATCTGTACACCCTCTTCTTCCACTTGAATTTGCCCAGCAGTTCCCTGTTTAACCATGCAGGTCTCCTGGTACCCTTTCTTGACTTCCTACCTGCTGGGATGCTCTGATCTTGAGCTCGGAAGAAGCAGTCCTTGAATGCTAACCAACTATCTTGAGCCCCCTTACCTTCTAGTACCCTGTCCCATGGGATTTCCCCTAGCAATTGCTTGAAAAGGCCAAAGTTGGCCCTCCTGAAGTCCAGGGTTGCGATTCTGCTAGCTATTCTGTTCCTGCCACATGAGATCCTGAACTCCACCATCTCATGGTCACTACAACCAAGGCTGCCCTCAACCTTCACCTCTTCAACCAGACCCTCCTTGTTAGTGAGGATAAGATCCAGCAGCGCTCCTCTCCTAGTTGGCTCATCCACCATTTGCATCAGAAAGTTATCATCAATGCACTGGAGGAACCTCCTGGACTGAGGATAGCTGGCTGAGTAGGCCTCCCAGCAAATATCAGGGTAGTTGAAATCCCCCATGACAACCAGGCCCTGTAATTGCGAGACTGCTCTCAGCTGCCTGTAGAAGGCCTCATCACCCTCCTCATCCTGATCCGGTGGCCTGTAATAGACACCCACAACAGTATCACCCCTGCCAGCCTGCCCCTTAATTCGCACCCACAAACTCTCAACTCGCTCCTGATCCGCCCCTGGACAGAACTCAATACATTCTAGCTGCTCACTCACATAAAGAGCAACTCCTCCACCTCTCCTTAGTGGCCTGTCTTTCCTGAACAAGACATAGCCATCCATGACCACATTCCAGTCATGCGAGGTGTCCCACCAAGTCTCTGTAATTGCCACTAAATCATAGCCCCCCGACCAAACATGGATTTCTAACTCCTCCTGTTTATTCCCCATGCTGCGTGCATTGGTGTACAGGCATTTGAGGGAGCGAGCTGAGCACACCGATTTCACCCCAGGGGGATGGGAGGCCCAGGGGGAGGATTCAAAATCCCACTATAATGACATATAAAGGACATGATCAGAAATCCATAAATCCATGCTGGATGAAGGCAAAATCTAGTTCACAGTGTAGCTGGTACAATCTAATGCAAAGCCACTGATTTATGAAGCAAGATATTGAATATTTCTGGTCAATATTACACTGATCTGTTGACAGCAAGAAATAAAATCATCTGGCCTGTCTTCTTTCATGGAAACTTCAGGAATTTGGTCAAGACATTCCCTAGTCTTTGATAAATGGTTATGTAGATCACTAGATAGGTGATAACAAATAAAAAAATAACGTAACGAGATTGATCGTCGGGAGAATTTATACTCTCCCACCACCACCATTGACTGTAAAAAGACCATAGAAAACTATCTCAGACACCTAATTCAGACTAAGTTAAAGAGAGACGATATGAATCTCACTTGATATGCCTTACAGACAACATTTTTGCATAAGGCAGGGACTTCTGAGTGCTCAGCTTCAGACTCTGTTATGATTATTGTTCATACCCTTCCTGGAGGCTGGTGAGAAGTGATGTCCTGTCCTGGGACCAGTCCTTTGTAATATTTTTGTCCATTACCTGAAGGAGGAGGTGGAGTGCACCCTGATCAAGTTGACAGATACTGGCAACCTGGGGGTGCAGCTGATGATACACTGAAGGGACAGACTGCCATAGGCAGGCTGGAGGAAAAGGCCAACAGGAGCCTTACGAAATTCATCAAGGATGAATGCAAAGTCCTGCACCTGGAACGGACTTCTGAGACATCTAGAATATAGTGTCCAGTTTTGGAGTCCCCAGCACAGGAGAGATCAGTAAACTGGCACAGGTTCAGCAGAGGGCCACCAGTATGGTTGAAGGCTGGAGCACTTGCCCTGAGGGAAATGGACTTGTCCAGCCTAGAAAAGAAGTGGCTCAGGGGCACCTAACAGCAACCTGCCAATATTTTTAAGGAGGTTATTGAGAAGGTGGAGCTTTATTGCATGGAGAAAGGGTGAGGACAAGGGTCAGAAAATGAAACAAGAGAGGTTCAGACTGAATATAAGGAAAATAAATTGACTGTGAGGATAATTCAATATTGGAGCAGATTGCCCAGATAGGTCATGCAGTCTCCATCCTGACAGATTTTTTTCAAGACTAGACCAGATAAAGCCCTGTGCAACCTTGTTTGATCTCTTGACTGACCCCACTTTGAGCAGGAGGTTGGACCAGAGACCTCCTGAGTTCCCTTCCAACCTGAATTATCCTACAAGCCTACAGCTCACCTGTTTTTCAGAGAGCTCAGTTAAAGCCCACCCCCCTTGTAAGCATTTCAGGTTTGGCATGGGAGACCTCAATGCATCCAAACCCACTAGTGACTACAGACCCTCTTGGCATGTACAAAACACTCTCCCCTACAGTCTTGCGTACAGGGAACAGGGCCTATATTCAGACTTCATACTCACATGGTTAAGATAAAAACAGTTTTGTTCCCTGTGTATTGCAATAATGGCATTTATTAAAAAGCAAGAGGCTGGGGAATGGCAAAGAAATAGGCAATCTGTGTGCAAAATAAATTCTGTTGAAAGCATTAGAGCTGTTCATTAAGCCTGCACACAGGGAATGGAAAAATGTGGTAATTTATACCACAGGCTAAGATGAGCTTATTGCTACTGATCGGCTTAAGACACCTGAAGCTGTGCACACAGATGGCCCGTGCAAGCCTGAGCCCGGCAGGCTGCATCCCCCTGCCATGCTGGCTCCCCGGGTCACTGGGCTGCGAGGGGGAGCAGGGCGAGGGCTGCCCCGGAGCTGCCAGCTCTTCCAAACAGGAGGGAGACCCTGGCTCTCAGCCTTCATTTCTGGTTATTGCAGGGACGGAGTAATTAGACTGTGCAGTTAATAAAACTTCACCTGGCAAGAAAAGCTGAGAGGAGGGGCAGCACAGATGCCGCATGCCTGGAAGACAAGTCTTCCTCTTCCCGGTGAGCTGTGTTATCACCGCCAGAACTCAGCCATCTCAGGACCTTTGCTGTGGAGCCCTCCTGGGACTGGCCCTCAGGCTTTGGAGCTGTTAGGCATATCTGCGGCAATCAGCCCAACAATTGCAATTGTTGCAGCGATTCGCCCCAACCAACTTCAATCCTCAATTAAGAAATAATTATCAGAAAGAAATCGACTCTTCCAGAAGGTGAGTCAGCTCTCAGATGGGAGAATGAATTGCTGGAGATTCTTTCGCCCAGTGTGCACCCTACGTCTCTTCTCACTGGGGATATCTCCTGTTCCTGGTGACCCAGGGAAAATGAGGGCCTCCTCACAAGGCAGCCTACGAACTATCCCTGTCTCAGGGCACCCCTTCCCGCACTGTGTAAAGGGTTCATTCAAAGATGTCCTTGCACCCAGAGGTGGCAAGGGGCCAAAGGACCTCAACTGCTGAAGCTGTGCCCACAAAATTGCAAACTACCAAAAAAGCTCTGAGTTCTTCAGTAACTAAAATGAATTGCAGAATCATATGGGATAATATTAAAATATAAATATTACCACAAAAGTAATTTTGGACAGTGTCATGTATATTTATGGAGCCATGTAATAATATTTAAATAATAACCCAGACACTCAAATGACTAAAATATGATGGCAGTGACCCCAGTACAAGAACAGGGAGAGACAGATTTCCATTTGAACTGACAGTGGTTACGCCAAGTTTCTGTCCCACGCATTTTAAGAGAGCCAAGCAATAAATAACCTGAAAACTAATGAGATAATGGAAATGTCAAGAGGTGCTAAGCTGTAACTGAGCAGCTATTTTCTTTTAAAAATATTTGCTGGTCTGAGTCAAGAGAAAGAATGAAAATAAGTTCAACTGCAAACCTATTTTGTGATAGACATTTATATTCATTTTTTAACCCAAGCTACAGCATATCATATGTTTTCAGAGGGTCTTTCTTCACTCAAGCAAGCATTTACTCACAGGACCTCTGGCACATGAGAGGTACATCAGCTTCAAGTCTGATAGACAATCCACATGAATAAAGTCTTGCAGGATTAAGTCCTTAACAGCATCACATTTCTTTCACACCAAATAGATTATTTAGCCATTCAAGCATTAAGGAGCCTTGAATCAAACATGGTGTCAATAGCACTATTATAATTCAGCCTAAAATTACAGAGTAATCCATGAGGTTTTGCATCCTACAATAAATCTACTAAGCTTATAAACTACATAGCAGGAGACACTTGCTTCAACAGTAGATTGGTTCAATCCATCACAGATGCAGACACATCAGGCTACCGTCTAGTACACGCATCAAACATTTAATAGCAAAGTTTGGAAAGGAAAAAAATAAAACAAAATATTTTGAAAGTAGTGAAAGATTTTCCCAGCACGCACTGTGAAACTCCCCGTACTTAGACTTCAGCAGCTCGTTGGCAGATCAGACATCTCATATTGCTCTCAAAGACAAAGCAATGGCAGTGAAGGAAACAGAATTGGGTTACCTGTCTAGGGCCAAGGAGTACTTCTTGTTGTCCCTCTCACCCACAAGGCAAACTCTTTCAAGATCCTTGTTGGCAGCCATGAGGAAAGTCAGTGGGGTTTTGCTTGGGTTTTTTCCCCCTTAAACTCTCCTTTCTCTTTTGGAAGTGGATGCGGGCAAAAATGTCCTCCCGACTTACACAGAAATCTCTGCCAAATATTTTTAAATTAAAAGGTTTTAGTAATCTTCTCAGTAAACCCACTGGGAGAGAAAGCTGCTTTCCTCGTGCTGGTGGCGTCACTAACACGCCAAACAGCAGCTTGCTGAGTGTGTCAGATTGGGGGTTTTGGGCCTCCCCCTCTGTTTTTTCTTTTTCCCCTCCATGTTTGGTGCTGTGATACGCTCTTCGGTCACGTGGCGGGTGCGTGCGCTCCCACTCGCTGGCTCAGGGTCAAGCGCAGCGGTGCACACACCGACGCACACGCAGGCGCTCACACGGGAATGCTGAAAAGGGAGAAGGCAGGTGATTAAAACAGCCCAATTTGCCTGGAAACATTCAAACCGCTGTTTGCCTTTCTGCTTGCTCAGCTTGGGAGGAAAGTACATCTCCCTCACCCCAGCTCGGCGCAAGCCTCTTTAATCTCAGTGATCTCTCTAAAGACTTATTTCTACCCCTGGCACATTTGCTCCTAATGGTTCGAAACAGAAGAGATGGCTTATTGTTGCTGTTTGCAACACAGGTTACTGAAATCTTAATTTCACCAGGAAGGGCTGCAGGTTGTTATTCCTGCTTCATTCAGTTTTTTAGTTCTGTCGACAGCTGCAGTCCCTGGAGCAGAGGAGAGGAGAAGACCCCCAGCCTCACCCCTCTCACAGCCTGGCCTCAGGCACGCTCTTTGGTGATAATGGGAAATTTTGCACTGGCCCTGTCTGTTTTACCATATTCTCAGCAGAAACAGACTGTGATTGAGATCCCTACCCATGCAATGCCTTCGCAGGAGAGATTAGAAATAGGCAGTGAGCAAATGCTGGGTGCTGCATTTAAATTCTGCAGCTTTTTCTACCATGGGTAGCCTGATATATATATATATGATGAGCTGGGATCTCCCTTCCCTCCCCTCAACTTGCAGAACATGTACCCTGTCTGAGATTCATGGGGGTAGGAGGGCACATTTGTACATCATATAAACACAAAAGATTGGTTTTATGCCATCAGAGATCCACATGTTGCCTCCCACATGTCAGCTGTGCAAACTCTTCCCTGGAGCCTGTGAGCCAAGGAGCTGATGGTATCTCAAACACGTTTCTGAACAGCCACCGGCAAGCGGCAGAAATACATGATTTTTCCACAATGCGTTGTTGCCTCTGCCCCTCTAATGTTCTTTTCTCGAGAACCTTTTCCCTGGTGCTTATACCCACCTACGCACCCTTATAAACCCCTTTGCTGGAAAAGATTGATTTTCTGACTCATTCCTGGGACTTCCTAGATTCTTCTGGGCATTAAAAAGTTGCTCTTTAATGTTTTTTTTAAAGTTGCAGACACTTACTGGGGCTTGACATTGAATGTGGATGTCTGACAAGGCTGGTTTGAGAAGAGACTCAGATCGAAGGATGAATAGTATGGACCCAGGGCATTCGCAGAAATCTTACGGAACAGAAGTACCACATTACTTACCACCCCAGAAATGCCATTAAGTAGCAATTTTATTCTGTCGCCAAGAGGGAAGACAAGGACAAGGAAGGACAAGGAAAGCAGCCTTTCTATCTGTGTGCCCTGGAACCTGACACAGACTTATAATTCATACACAACAAGAGCTTCTGTTGGCTCCCCACCCCATAAATACCACTGTTATTGCAGTGTCCCTCTGTGCTTCTCAAATCATCTTTCCTTTAGAAATTACCAAACACCAATATCCTGTCACAGATTGGGGATACCTGAAAAATAAACCTGGACTGGGACCTGATTTACAACAGATCTCAGTCTTTCTAAGGTGCTAAAGCCAAAGTATCAGTTCTAAGCACCCTTAATTTAAGGAAAATTTAAAATCTGCCTTAGAAGATTACAGGTAAAGCCTATTTCTGTTTCAAATCATTGGAAGCATGTAACTTTTGTTAGTGAGATAGATGAGTTTCCACCATTTTGCAAAAGGGTCTTGAGCCTCAGGTGCATGCCAGCAAACAAAGCCATAGATCATTCCCAGCATTTAATCTAGACCTTTGTTTGGTGTTTATTGTTGTCAGTGCTGATGGTTGTGCTTCTCAGGAGACAGGCTGTAAGGCAGGATAGAAAGAAATCTCTTCAGAGCTTTCCACAAAGACTAGGGTTTCCTCTTTATACAGACTCTGAAACTCATTAAAAGAGACAGCAGCTGTCTGTGGAATTTCTGCTTTGGAGAAATTATTCAGAACATCTCAATAAATTCATCTTCGACTTTCAATAATAATGCAGTTTCTTTCTGAGTCTACATTAAAAACGTCACATATCCAATCATACCAGTTCTAATGACCCTAGTCAAGGACATTTCACAAAATTTGCATCCAATGCAGACACGTGAGGCATCACACTGTCTTTCGCAAATGAAAGCCCCTCATCATTATTATCCAAAATCTCCATCAGTAAAAAAAGCATATCCTTGATCCTGTTTCAACTTTAATCAGCCACACTTTAAAAATGAAAAAATGAAAACTCTCATCCTGTCATTATGGGAGTAGATACTGGCAGCTTAAATGTACAGAGGGAAATTCAGTGCATCTAATAATTGAAAATGCCAGTGAAGTCGGTCAATTTTATGAGGCATGAGACATCTTAGAGATAATCTGAAAAGTTCTCTACCTTTCTCTGGCATCAGGTCAAGTAGCTCTGTACTGCATGGCCTGCATCCTAGGGATCCAGGCATTTGTGATTTCTGGGGCTTGATTATTACAGTTTTTGCAATTATAGCAAGAACATGTTTTTTTACCCGATGGAACTCCAGTGCCTTTGACTGGAACCTCTCCAGCCATCTGTCACTTTGGGATCCAAGGCTGGACGAAAGGCAAATTGAGAGAAAAAGCACTTCCCTCTTCTTGTGAAACTAGTAATGCAGTAACCTTTTATAAGTGACTGTCAAAAGGAAAATATCTACCCCGATTTAGAGCCAATTTAAAAATCATTAAAAGGAAGTTAATGTTCAATATTTTAAAATACTGAATTTTTAAACTTCAATATTTTTATCTTGGGTTTGACACCAATATTTCAAAAGAATGGAGACTTTTGATAGCCGCTATGTCTCTGCCGAGGGGTAGAAGTCCTCTGCAATGTCTTAGATGGGTATTCCAAATTACACAAAGTAGTTGGGGAGAAAAAGACTTTTTACTTTTCAGGCCCTTGTCAAAGACATTTAAGTTTGCATTTGGAGTGGGGATCTAGCAGGAAATAGCATGGTACCATTTTGTGCTGTACACCATTACCTCCAACAGTAAAAGTCTATGCTGCTACCAAATCACGTGGGAATTCTTCTACAGCGGCTGGAGCTTCAGGTCAGGAGTATCAGACATCTACTCCCCACGCAGGGAAGTGTCCAGCCTCAGAGTTTCTCTTAGGCTCCTGGTGAAGCCAATGGTATGAGACAACCCCTCCTAAGACAGGCATCTCTGGAGGAACTCATGACCTTGCTATGTATAGTAAGAGAGCCCAGGGTGCCCAGGCTGGGCAGGGAGCACACTGGTAAGTATGTGAGGAGATGTGGGATGAATCTAGACCACAGAAGGACACCACAGACTTGAGCCTTGCACAGCTACAAATTTCATATGGCCCATGCCAGGTCTCTTGAAGGTTTTCTTCCTCCAGGGTGTGGTCACAGAAAAAGTAAGGTTTAGCAATTTTTGTCCTTTTTAATCTTATTTATTAAAACTTTTTATTTTATCTTATTTTCTTAGGGTCAACATTTCAGAAGTGCTCTGAATCAGTTTCCCAGCATCTCAGCTCTCATGGTTGAATCCACATTGTCCAAATAACCCAGCTCTCATTAAGTTCCTTGGAGGGACCAGACTTTCAGAAGTAAGTAATGCTGAGAAATGTTATTTTGATACAGTTGCTTTGCTTTTCTGAGAGTCTGGCAAACTACTTTGGTGTCTGAGTATCCCAGAAGTCCTGTTCAGGAGTAGCACGGAGTCTACCCTCAGAAGTTTTTCATTCTAGGCTCTATCTTAAAAGAAGAAGACAGTACAGTTGAAAAACAAATGCTAATGACTTCTCAAATGTTATTGTCAAAGAGTGTGTCAGCTCTTGTTATAAAAATATATTATTATCTTCCTCTGAACACTTAGTGGTTTTCTGTCTCTTTTCTATTCCGATTGCAAAGGGCTTCTGCTTGTTTTTATGATGTCTGAAGATGGTTGGGGAATTAAGCTTGTAATTGCATTGCTAACAAGTATTTATTAGATACATTTATTTTTCCTTGGGGAAGGAGACTGTTATGAAGAGAGTACACACATTTTGGCAGCAAAAGAGACAGCTATGACATTTGGTTCCTAAGTTACTACCTGGATATAATATTAATTGTTTTCTGATACTAATGAAATACAGTAACTTTACTGCATTAGTTCCTTTATTACAATTCCAACATACCTTTCGTTGTCGTGCTCTTCCTAAGTATATTTGGGTCATGAAGATACATTACAATATATATTGAGAGCCAGTTTGCTAAAATGCACAAGGAGTTCTGCATTATTTCTCACTGGTGCAAAACTAATTGTTTTTTCTCAGCTACTGCATATATATTTATTTTCCATTTTATCATCCCTATAATTGCAGCTTGAATTGGGAAAAGGACAGAGCAACCTGGTAAAAGCATTTGCAGGGACATCCTGCGTAAAGGCTTCCCAGCAACCAGGGTTTCTCAAGCCTGTCAAATTGCAGTTGGTGTTTAAACAATGCTCATGTCCTTCTTGCCTGTGCCATGCAGGCACTGGCCATTGCTCAAGCACTTTTTCTTTCCTGCAGGGCTTCTAAACTTTTATTTGCAATAATGTGCAATATTACTGGGAGGTAGGAAACCAGGGCTCATAATTCAAATGTTCAAGAACCGTGAGGCTTTCAAGAAGTGAGCTATTTTTGTTTATTCCCTTTCCAGTTTCTCAGTATGTACAATGTAGTGAGGCACCAGTGCCGGGTGCACCCCAGCTGCAGCACACGAGCACACATGTGTCACTTCACAGGGACGGCATGCCTAAAAATTCTTGGTGAAATGCAGCCCACATTGCTCTTGTCTCCTGTAAATTGTTACCTGGGTAAGATTTTCTCTGCAGCCAGATATTTTCTCTTTCTTTCTTGCTAAAAAACCCTGGAAAATCTAGTGTGAGTCCAGGACTGGGACTTCAAAGACTGCCCCTCTTGCACTCTATTATGGCGTGCAGCGATGTACCCATGTACAGGATCCAAATGGGTCATGATGGCTGTGTTTCAAGGCAGACAACACCATGGGATCCTGGATCTGGCATCTCAGAGGTGCAGCATATATACGATCCCCAGGCAGTGCCCCCACCTGGACTCCCAGCCAGGATGAAGGGACATCAAGCTTGCAGCCTGAAGCTCAACTTATGGAAATATTTAAAAGGCTTCTAGGTTAGGGAACTCAAACACACTAGAAAACTGTAATTTTGTTGGCATTTTCCACACATGCATACCTCCAAGCTGCCTACCATAAGCCTGTTTCCTGCCTGAGTTCTCTGGATACCTTTTATACAGTGCATATACAGCATCTGGAAATTAAATGAAGAGTTAAATAATGGCTCTCTTGTGTACAGAACACAGTAAAAATTACGCAGTGAGTTTTTATAACTTTTTTAATATAATAAAGTTAAAGAGACTGAATACTAGTTTTATGATATGAGATTTCCAGATTGCTCCCAAGTCAGCAACAAGCTATTCATAATCTTTTATTATAGCATTGTCATGATGACTGTAATCAAGTCCCTGAGCTACCTGACAATACCAGGGGTAGTGTGAAGCTGGTAAATACTGATAAGTTTGCATTTAATATGGCATTTAAAGAGTTTGGCTCTTGCTTTTTCTAATATTAAAAGCCTGTTGATAAATTTAGATCTAGTTTCCTCTTTTAAAAGTATCTGGTGTTTGTAGATATCTTTACAATGCCAACATACATGCTGATTTGGTAAAATATGTTAGTGTTCCTGCTATAAAAAAACTTCTTTGCCAGTCTCCCTCATCACTCTCTCACTGTCTAGAGTTTTTGAACACCAATTAAAAATTTGATCTAAGCAAAACCTGGCAGGAAGGCACATAAGTAAGAGCACACTGATTATTACAAAAGTTGATCGCATTCTTCTGCTACGCTTTTTCCTGCATGTAGATACTAATACATTGCAGTGTCAGCTGGACCCCAATTCCTGCAGAGCATCTGGGCTAACCTCATACCAAGGGGTGAATCAGAGGGTGTGCTTTGATGCGCTGTTCCATGTGTTCCTAACATTTTGAGGCACCATCTGTAAAAACATGCCTTCTATTGGGGTTTGCACACATCAATAAATGAAGCACTTGCTCCAGGTCATCTGTGTGCTAGTGCTACACAGACAACAGCACATCACAGCCATGAGATTTGCATTTAGAAAATGTAAATCCTCTCCACTTGCTAGCATTAAAATCAGAACAGCTTCTCCCCCTTTTCAGCCCCATGGCTAGACTGCCCATTCCTGTACAGCTTACACACACTTTTCTAGCCACCTCTTAAAAGCCTCCAATGATGGATATTCCTCATGCAGTCTATTTCTGTGCTTAATTACTCTTGCTATTAGAAAGCTTTTCCTAATGCCTTAAACCTCACTGTAATTTAAGCCATTATTTCGTAATGGAGAATTAAATCCTTCCCTCTCTACAGCGACCTTTTATGTCTTAGAAGCCTCAGTCATGCCTCTCTGTTCTTTTCCTTTTAGCCAGTGGCTCCAGTTCCTTCGGGCTGTGGTTTTGGACCGTTCTTCCCTGGACACTCACCAGCAGCTGCATCGCTTCTGAGCTGCGGTAGCCGGACACGTGCTCCAGCTGGGGCCATGCCAGCGCTGCAAAAAGAAAGATTTCCACTTTGTGTCACATAGACAAAATCCTGCTTCTATATCTCATGGCAACAGATATTTCCCTGGAAACAGCATAATGTTATGTTTAAGAAATAATGTGTTTAAGAAAAGACTGGACATGGCACTTAGTGCCATGGTCTAGTTGACAGGGTGGTGTAGGGGCAACGGTTGGACTCGATGATCCCTGAGGTCTCTTCCAACCTGGTTGATTCTGTGATTCTGTGATTCTGTGATTCTGTGATTCTGTTACTGACTTTGGTTCACCTTGTGATTTAATAAGTGATCCCCCCACCCCCAGCCAAATCTTCTCCTGTTATACTGGTGCTTACCCGATGTTGGCTATTGCATATTTGAGCAGAGGATTATCACTACCAGTGTATAAAAACCTTTCACTTGGTCTGACTGAATTGCATCTTCTTTTTTTTTTGTTTTAATCATTTATTCAATTTGTCAAAAGTATTCTGAATTCTAATCCTATTTTTCAATTCTCCAGGTAAACCTTTCCAGATTGGGGTCATCAGAATAATTAATAAACATATTCCCTATGCCTCTGCCCGCAGCAATAATGAAAATACTGAATAATGCGGGTGAAGGACAGACCACAATGAAACCCAGACTTAATGAACTAAAGTGCATTAAAGTACACAATTTGCAAATGATTTAGTGTTGAACTCACAGCCGTGGATACCTACCTGCATTTGCTGTGATAGCTATGGCGATGCTGTGATATGGTAATATACGGCTGCAGGTCTGGCAGAAACAGTGATAGCACAGATAAAAACTTTGGAAGTTACCCTTATTTTCTACCAGGAGTATAAATGCTTTCTGGAACCACACTTTGACCAGGATAATAGACAGTGTCCTGGAAAAAGTCTTGAGGAATTTCTTTAACACCTGTGCCCAAGAACATGGGGAAATGTTGGTCTGTATCTGATATTTTTCTGAAACTTTGCCCTTCATATTTGCCACATGGAAAGGACTTAGGTCAAGGCCTCAAGACTGAATTAATTGTGGGGATCCTGCAGCTGCAGCTCCCCATCAGAAACCTGCCCGGTAGCGAGCACAGGTTCCTGCTCACGTGGCTCTTCAGGGTCCCCATTACCTCAGGCTTCCCTCTGCCCTGAAACTCACAGGATCCTTCACCTTTTCTGCTGGGCCTGCAGCAAGGTTTATTTGTTTCAAAAGAATTATGCTGTAAACTGACGTTAAAAATCTATTATTTATTTTTACATATTGTGAATTAGGCAAAATGAAAGGAAAAAAATCTCCCCTACACATTTAAGAACTCTTTCTGTTGAAAGAAGTGACAGAGAGAAAAAAAAAAAAAAGAAAAATTGCTGTGAAAACTGCATCTGGTTTGGTTGTAAGGTTATTTTTCTTTGGAAATAAAATGTTTCTGAAAAAAATTTCAAGTGGTTCTATGCAATGTCATGTCATCTGCCTCTGAAACCCCTATAATGACCTTTGCTGTGGCAGTTCTTGATCAGCCGGCAGGATATAATGGCTTAATATATGAACTGAAGCAGTATCAAAATCAGGGAGCGATCATCTTTGGAAGGCAAAATGTCACAAGGAAGGCATCAGACAACGGGAGCGAGTTCAGCTGAGGCCCACTGAGATGCTCAGGGCGGGAGCACTTGCCCTGTGAGGAGGGGCTGAGGGAGCTGGGCTGGTTCATCCTGGAGAAGAGACAGCTTGGGGGCAGGGGAACCTAACAGCACCCCCCAGTGCCCACAAGTTGGTCATCAAGGAGATGGAGCCAGGGTCTCCACAGTTCTGCCTGGTGGGGGGATGAGAGACAATGGGCATAAAATGAAAAAAAGAGAAATTTGGGCTGCTTATAAGGAGAATCTTTTTCCCCATGAGGACAGTTGGGCACTGGAGCAGGTTGCCCAGCGAGGCTGGACCATCTCTATCCTTGAAGTGCTTCAAGCCCCGATGGGATACAATCCTGAGCAACCTGTCTGACCTTAGAGCTGACCCTGCTTTGAGCAGGAGGTTGGGCTACAGACCTCCTGAGGTCCCTTCCAATGTGAATTTTCCATGATCCTGTGAATCGTACACTGACCAGGACAAGCCATGGCAGTGATTTTAACTTTCACTTTGAATGTACTCATGCCTTCAGCTCTGGTTCGCACATGTAGTCACATACGTTCGTTAGTGTTTCTCACTGTGTAAATGAGCTGAACAGCACCTGTGTCACCCAGCAAGGAGATACTGGCTGTAATGTAGAAGTAAACAGCCCAATTTAAGAGAGAGAAATATGTCATGTAGTCTGAGGAAACATCTGCAATTAAAATAATTGCTGTGATGGAACATGGCATTTATTCAGGAAGAGTCACAGGTAGGCAGAAACAGTCGTAATGTATCATTTTCCTAGCACCAAATACAGTAGTTTTACACTGCAGATTTGCAGTTTAAAACTTTTGAGTGCAGTGAAAGATGATTTATCTGATCTGTATGGTACAGTTCGAATGTTCTGTGATAAAAATGAGCTATTGATCTCAGGAGATTCTAATTTAGATCAGTTCACTTAAAAAGAGTAATAAAATGAAAGAGTCTGGGAAGCTTATGTTTTGAATGACTTATCAAGGAGTTTAGAAATTTAGTAGCCTGAGCCAGCAATAACTTTAATAGTAGCCAGATTCCCAGATTTTACTGAGCCAAACTTTTTTGAACTATTCACACAAGTATGTGGATAACAGCTATTTCTATTACACTGATGCCCAGAGAGATGCTCATTTGTAGTAGATCTTATGAAAATAAATAAAAAGTAGAAGACATTCTGGAGAGCTCAAAACATAACCTTAGCAGTGATACTGAATAATGGATTTTGGGGCATAAAATCTAGTAAGTAAAGTATGAGGAGGTCAGTTCTATTTTTCCACAGATTTTCCATCACTGAAACTTGAGTTTTTGCCAAAGATTTGGGGAGACTTCTAGAAAAAGCTTGATTAGTGTTTTATTGCTGAAAATATGACTAAATGGGTACTTCGGCAGTCCTGTTCCTCACAACCACAGTTTAGTTTTAAATGCCTAGCCTCTGTAGCTCTGTTTTTTTTTAATGAAGTTTATGAAATAAGCATTAATTGAGTGGATTAAAACACTATAAAGGTGAATGCACAAATTGCTGTAAGATTGCACTCAATTTTCAATAACTCGGAACAGGCTGTGTCCTGCACAATTAGGTATACTGTTCAATATCCCCATTAATGACCTGTATAATGGAAAAGCATGGACATCCTCAAATGTGAAAATAATGAGCAAAGGGGGACTGAAAGCACTTGAGACGGTTAGAATTTAAAACAATACATTGGAGAAATGATCTGAAGTCAGGAAGATGAAGCACAGCATAGACAAGTGCAAGAAGTGCTACACTTGGAAAGAGGAACAAATCAAAAAAGGAAACAACCGGGCAGCAGCACAGCAGAAAAGATGGTTGTAGGGAATCATAATCTAAACATGATATAACTGATGTTATACATATATATATATATATATATATATATCTCTCACACTGTTGCTAGAAAGGCAGCTTCTGTCCTGGAAAATAGACAGTAGTTCTTCTCTCATCAGCACTTCTGAAGCTTGACAAGGAGTGTCATGTGCTGGTTTAGATGTTACATATCCACAGAGATGAAAACCCTCTGCCTGATATTAAGAGAAGTGGCACTTAGAAAATATTTTTTTGTAGGGGATGACTGAAAGAAAATGGGTTTGACTTAGCTTAGCAGACAGGTGGGAAGGCAGAATAAAGGTAATATTGCAGAGGTTGTACAGAGGGATGGAGGACAAGAAGGACAAGCAGCAGATTAGGATAATTTGCAGCAAAAGAGAAAGCTGGGCAAGAAAACTGTCTAGTTAGAAGAACAGTTAATCAATGGAACAAATAACCAAGGGCACAAACCCTCTGTCACTAAAGGTTTTGAGAAATGTTTAAAACAGATGTGAATTGCTCCATCCAAATGCGTCCCATTAAGGAAGCCATGAGTTCCTAGCTCTTAAGTAGACCCCCAGAAGTAAGCAAGGGGAGTCCCACGCAAGATGGCAGAGGAGATTGCAGGAGGTCTTACTCAAAGTTACAGTAGAGTCCTGGGATATGAAGGACCCATATTTAATTATCCATGAAAAGATTTGATTCAGCTCTCCCTGTCAGGAGACTGTCTGATCACCACATGATACCTACAAGATGGCAGAAGATCTTTGTTAAAGACATCCCACTTTTAGTAACGTAGCAAAATATGCATTAGCATAAGAGCTGAAGTCCAAACCAGGAGTTTCAGGAGCAAGATACAGGCTCTATTTGCTTTCTAAAACAAACGAGGGCTGCTCCAGTGGAGGTGAAATCATGTTTCTCTTTTCTCTGTGTTAAGTGTGTCTTGGGCTGCTGCTGTGCATGTTCTCTCAGTGCCCCAGGAGCATTGCACCGCTAGTACACTTGTTGCATGGACATTCACAGACAGAGAATTTGTTAAAAATAAATAGATCTGGGGGGTTGTTTCCATAGGGTAATGCTCCAGTCCCTCAAACAGTATGGTTGGTTACTGTCTGTATGGTGATGGGAGTCTCCATTGTGAGGGTCCTTGCAGCAGCATCTTCAGCTGGACCTGGTGAGAATCCCCAAAGCTGCGCCATGGTCCTGCATGACCACTCCAGCACATGTGTGGTCTGTTTCTATTGATAGTATTAAATTATGCACAAAACATCTAACTCTTGACATAAAAGGCTGTTCTATGTGCCCATTTCTGCATCTGCAGGAAGTTTCCACTATTTACAAGTACCTTACCTATGTTCATTCTGGTCTTTCTGTAGCAGGAACTGCCTGGGTGAGTCCCTTGGATGGCCAGGTTCTTGGTCAGGTTAATCAACACATCTAACGCATAAATAGTGCCTGTCTCTCAGTCCATCCAGGCACAGCAGGAACTTCCCCGAGGAATCTCCAGGCCAGTCTGAAACCCCACCTGGAGGGCTCCTGTAGCAATTGTCCAACACCTTTGCTGTGCAGGGGCTGGGAGATCAGGCAATCACCTTGTCACAAGGCAGTCTCTTGTCTTGGGTGGATCCAGAGGCTAACTGGGAGCTCTGGGACCACCCAGGAATCAAGGATGAAGGCACAGCCCTGATCCCCACCTACACCACAGTTACAGCCTAGGACAACTTGAATTTCAACCTTAGATCTCACCTATGACTAAAATTCCATGGCTTTTTGCCCCACAGACATTCACACAGAGCAAAGGGTACACGCTAAACTCCAGGGTGGAGCCCCGGGTCTGACAAGTTCTCTGCACCAATTATCACCTCGTTAGTTTCCATGGCAGTGCTTTTACTCTTTCCCAAAAGAACTCATCCTCTATGCTTTCACTACTTGTCATCATAGAACTGAAGCTCTTTGTTAAAAGCTTCTCTTGCTGGGCAAATTTAGATGCATATAAGCCTGATGAGATCGCAAATTAATAATGGCCTGCCTGCATCAGGCAGTAATAGAGATGTTGTAGTTTAAATGGCTGTTTCAGGGTTGGTAGATAAGACTTTTCATCTCCTGTATGCAAACTAAACTTCCTGACCCAACAATAATGGCTGCTGCAATAAGCACAAAGCCCTGCTTGTATTTAATCTTGATACGCATTTCCCAGACTGGGGAACTGTACATTTTGCTACATCCTTGAAGTTTCTTTCCCCATGACTTCTACTACATATTTACTGTAGAGAACACAATAATGGTACAAAACTGAGTTCAAAATGTTGCAGGTTCCGCTTTGCAACTCCACCAGCCTCATGAGACCTTTGATACTTCTCTTAGCATTATCTGTGAAATTAAGTTAAATTAATTTAATTGCCTACACATGAAATTGTTACACATTGTGACTGGTAGTTTCAAAATAAATGGCCACAGTGTATTTTGGGGGTTTTGGTGGGGAAAAAAATAAGATTAAAGATGTTTCAAGGTGGAAGAGAGAAGAAATGTGCCTATTATATAAGCAAATATAGAAATGTCTACTCCAAGGAGGTAACGATAGATTTTTGGATTTGTTATCACCCTCTTTTTCCAGTTCTTGGTTAGACACAGAGTGGAAGCTCTGAATGAAGAAAAGAGGTCCACACTGAGGAAAATTCAGAGAATCAAAGATCAAGTAATGCTCTGCTTTGGACATAAAATAAGCCATAGCTTATTTCTTCATTATTTTTTCCTAGTCAGACACCAAGCTAAATAGTGGCTATGACTTTCCTGGAATTAATTTTTCACATACAAACAAGGATACAACTCCCCACTGCTACAGCATGAACCTACTAAGAGTTTGAGGCCAGATGTCACATCTCTGAGGATACCAGCAACAGCTCTTCTGAAGAGACAGAGCACCTAAAGGAATTCATTTCATATGCATCCCTTGGGAAGTGTGGTGAGACAAGGTTGTACAGCTAAGAACTTTTCCAACTGAAATATAGAAGAGCCAGGGATAGCCCACAGGGATCAAGTTCTGAGGATTTCAGTTTCTCTAGCTATAAAAGCAGAATAATGGCACTGGTCTTCTCTGGAAAACATTTTGAGATAAAAGGAACCTGATAGCATTGTAGGAGGAAAAACAATTGGGAATCATGAACTTGCCATACTCAAGTGGATAATTCGTCAATATAAATATCCATTGACTGCTGAGAAACCGTTTTTAAATATATGGAAATAATGCTGTTTTGCAGTATGTTAAGGAAAAAAAAAGTCTCCTTTTTACTGAAAAGCCTGACTCTTTATATGAGCTTAGGGGATTTCTACAGCTTTCAGCATCGCAGCATCTGAACGGAGGATTAAGTTTATAGTCATAAACACCAAGAACCCCACAAATGCTACTCTGCTGCACACTCAGGACTTCACAGACACAACCAGAAGAGAGCTCCAAAGCCCGCTGGAAATGACTATGCTTCCAGCTACTTCAGTGGCCTCCAAATCTGACCAGAAGGTCACAGGCTGCTTGAGCTGAAGCAGATCCCTCTTTTGCTACACCATTGTTTGACCCTCACATTGAATCTACAGTGCTTTAGGCCTCACGTGATGCTATTAATAAAAAACTGTGTATGTAGGACTTGTGTAGTGCTATAGCCACAATGTGTGGCTGATTGATAGATGTTTACAGTTCCAATAAGGATGCGCAGAGAACAGGTTAATGACCTGCATGAAAGCACTTGAAGGTAATAATGTGCCTCCAGCCACACAGGCATCTGCCTTTTAACCCATCAGGGGTGGTCACAACAGAAGGACTGTGTACTAAATAGACACTGATACTGGACTGTTAGACTTTTTAAGCTATATTCATTAGCAGTCACTTTTGTGGATTTTCAGAGTATTTTGGATGCCAGGTTTAAAAATCCAGCATCTCTTCTGCACATGTCAAACTGCTAGATTTTTATAAGTGCAAAAATACCAGTGTTGATAGCAGGAAAAAGCCACGTTGTTTCCCCCAGCTACCAGACAGGAAATAACTCCCCCATGGATAGCAACCAGATTTCCATATTTAAGGATTTTGGCCACTTCATGCGCGAAGGATACGTGCAGGAGTTCCATGCACTCACATCTGGGTGTCTAAATCATCCTGAATTATTGCACATGATTCCTAGTAGGAAGGGACCAAATTCAGTATAAAGTTTATTTGAACTAGATTATGCTGGAGTAGATAGCCTGTTCCATCTCCTGCAGTTCCATCTGCTTGCATTTGTGAGCTCTATCAACACCACTCTCTGTTACTTGCTTTGCCGTATTATGTCAAATGGCGTTTCCTCTGTGCTTTGTTTTCTCGTTATAGACCAAATTTTACTCTTACTAACAAAATGCTACTCACCTGACATCAGTGCGATAATACAGGTGCAAAAGGAAACCGGCTGTGTTTATACTCACTCTGCTGCTGACTATTTAGACCTAGTAAAGGACCTTGGGAAAAGACTAGGCCGTCTATCAGCTATTAACTTACAGACTATTTCACACTTCATATGCCTTTTTTCTACGTTCAGAACTGTGTTGCTCAAAAAGGCTTGTCAAATTTTAGTGACTTTTATAGCTTGTGCTCATGCTGCCTGCATTAGTTGACTGAGTATGGATTTCCAATATCTCTTTTACGTTCTTATAGTCTTTACAATTGTACTTCTCTTCTATCATCATCTGAAATAGCAAGATATCAGATTTATTTTGTCCTATTGCTGCTAATGACTTATCGATGCAAGCAGTTGCTTTCCGTCTCTTATTGCCTTAGAGGTGTTTACGTATGGGTCTTTAATGCAGTATCAGGAGAAATATTTCTTGGTAAGAGCTAGGCTCTGGTATAATTTTCTTGATTCTACTTAAGTCCAGATCTACTGAATACTTCACAAGATGGTGGTGGTCAGAATACTTAGAATTTCTAAGGACAAGATTGTAAAGGTATGAAAGCACCTGAAAATGTACCCGGCTGACTAATGAGAGTAAAAAATGCCCAGGCATCTAAGCTAAACTGAAATCAGTGACGATGATCTGTGAAATAGATAGCAAATGAAAACAGAAAGTGTCAGAGCACAAACAAGATACATGTTCACTGTAGGCTTTTAATTCTAATACTTAAATGTGCGAATAATAAAAAATGGGGATTACTGTTCCAAGAGACAGGAAAATATGTACAATTTTTAAAACAAGAGATTTCAGAATGATAGTATTTGGATTTATGCAGGCAACACTTTTACCGTCCTGCACAAACTGATATTTCAGACATTTTTCATATTCTGTAAAGCAACAACAGGAAGACTCTGAAACATTTTTTCCCGAATGACCAGACAGGTCCATTCCCTTAGTGTGTTTGTGTTCATAATGAGCAAGCCTGTCAATACTGAATGTGCTAAAAACATGTTACACAAGTAATATACACTATATGCTTATGACATTCACTGTTGGAATTCAAAGTTAATAACAGCATTATAAATGAGACAAGCATAAAATAGGACCCAATTTCATGACCACTGTCATGGCTCCTGTCGTACTGAACAGCTCCATGGACTTTACAGAATTGTCCACCAGATCAGATAAGGCAAGAACTGGGTCTGTGATATCTAAAGCCATTCCATTTCAGGTCACTGACTTGGTGATTTCTAGAAGGCTGTTATCTTTCACAGAAGTGAGTTCATCAGTAGCAGCTCTACAGAAATTTCCACAGCTTCTCACTACTCACCCACAGTCTTGCTGTTGGTGCAGTTAGCTGTGTGGGAGGTCCTGATTGCAGGATGATGTCTTGGAAAGTTATGATCAGGCTTCTGGGACACCCAGCACATCACCACAAAAAATCTCCCTTAGGCTATCATAGGAGGAATGAATGCAGAAAGTAAAGCAAGAATCTGAGGCACTCAGACTAATGCTTGGCTGGCCACGTGTACCAGGGAACATTTGGGGTTCTTGTTCTGGACCACAGAATAATCCGTGACAATTATCTTGGTAAATGCAAAGATGACAACTCAGATAGGGCACTATTTTCTGCTCTTAAAAGGAAGACTGTTTTCTGTTTTCAGGACTGTAATCCTTAGGAAGGAGCTATTTACTGATATTTCATGTTAGTGGTATGGCACTGGCTTAGAAAAGTGTTTCTAAATAGTTATCCATGCTTCTAAAGAGCAGTGCTAAAAGTAAACATTAAACAAGTTAAACTCAGTGAGTAGTTAAGAAAGAAAGTGGGGGTTTGGCATGAACAGTTAGCACTTATTTTGTCAATCTTCTAAACTATTCAATTTTACATCTATTTGTCTTAGTCTCTGGAATTCAGCATTCCGCACAACACACCTTTAATGCAGAATTTTTATTTTAGCAAATTCCAGTTTCATTTTTAGTTTCTGGATGATATTTTTTTTTACTTTTGTATTTCATTAAATACAGGTTTTTTCTGATTACAGGTTTTTTTCAAGTTATGTTTAATGTTTTAATGCTGGTTTAAACAAGGACAGTAGTAGCATCTGTCAGAGAAATGTTGCCAATAAAATTCCGTTTATTTTGTGCAACAGAGACTATAAAGAACATCTTTTACTATAATGTCTTTCAGAAACACGGTTGTAAGAAAGGCTCATATCTTCCTGTTTGCTCTCACCTTGAGATTTATCATAATGGAAGTCAGTGTCATAAGACAATTCAAGGTTGTTTTCTTCTAAGCACCTCGTGCAAATTGCATTGAGCGGCGGGAGAGAATTGTTTTTAATAGTGTAAGAAACTGGAAGGTGAATTTTGGAAGCATTTCATATATTCTACCATTCAATATTGTCCCATTCTGTCAAGCATATGGTAGATATTCCTGATTGAAACAGAAGGGCACAATCAAGTTCAGATTATTTTTAATGCGTGATTGGTGCTTAAGCCAATTGTGTTAATAAAAGAACAGGACAGCTCTGAAAAAACATGTAATCATTTCTGGACTACAGCTGCTCACTGATATAAGTCGTCCATAGAAGAGGCGCCGTTTATTCTCAGACAGTGGAAGGTAAAAAGAGAAAGTTGCCCTTTCACAGTCACCTTTGTTATAGACATAGCATCCGCTGAAACATTCAAGGGGGAACTAGTACCGGCTAGTATTTGTGTCAGTTGTTTTAGTTCCTGACAAAGGCATACGCCTAGAGGTTTCCCCCTTTTCACAGGTTCTGCCTTCCATTTCTGAATTCGTCCTTTGTTATAACAAAGACTTCATGGCTCAGTCTCAGTTTGGGATAAAGACACCTAAAATTAGGTGTTTGCAAGTAAATGTCCATATGTGAGCTTGGTCCCTAAACCGCTGCTATAGTCAGTTCCCTCAGTGGAGGTTAGGGCGATCCAGCTGCCAACCTGGTAAGAAATCCAGTCACAGAGCTGAAGAGTTAGAGTGGCAATGTACAGTTTCATCTGCTCATGCAAAGAGAGGATATTGACTGTTTCTGTTAAACCAGGGATTAGAGAAAATATTAATGTCACAGTTATTTTAAACAGCCTTAATGAATTTTTAAAAAATTAGATGAGTCAATAAGTGGGAAAACAGGTTTCCAGACCACCTATAGGAGAATACTATTAGCATAATAATTAACAGCTAACAACCCACATGTTCTTAGTGAATAAAGGTTTACTGGAGCAAGACAAATAAAAATAGGAAATGTCTATTCAAATTCCAAACCACTACAGGCTCCCTTTTCCCATAGGAACCGAGAGATAATTAGCATCTCCAAAAATTAGTTCATTGATTTTGATGGCTACATATGATTCAGGTACTTCACCTCAGCCTAAATTGAATATTTTGTTATCTTTAATGGTTTCTATAAAATACTACCATGGAAATAGAAGAAAGACACATCTGAGATTCCTGGAAGTGGCAAGACAGATAATTATTCTGATTAATAAACATTTTGGCAGTACAATTCAGTACTTAACCTCTACTGGGTCATGGCTCAGACAGACAAGGAAATGCATTGGATTTGTTGAATTTTTATACCATTCATACTGCTTTAGCAGTATCTTCTTCTCAACTTCAGATTGATTTTTTCTTTTGAGCTCTGTTGTAAATCTTGGTAAGTCCCCAAAGACAGTGGAGTCCCCAGTTTCAGCCTGGTTGTGGTTAGAGACTTCATACAGGCTTTTTTCCCCATCAGAGCTGAGAAGTTGCAGTCAACCAGCTCTCCATTGCCATGGGTTGTTGAGGGTGTCTTGCCCCAAGTCAGAAATCATACTAGTGGCTTCAGCTTTCTCTATCAGCAAAAGAAAGGAGAAGACAGCAGCTGCTTCCTTTACTCAACTTGCTGCTTAATTTCTTTCCCAAGAGCAGCCACAGCCTGAAGGAAGAGGTCACGGTGACCAATTCTCCCACATCTAGGGCAGGAAGAACAGCTGAAGGAAAGGTCTCCCCACCCTTTCTTCACAGGCGGTTTTTGCAGTAGGAGCATTGAAACCAGTATCTCAGCAGTCATCTGTCTCAGTGTATGAATGAATTTCCAGAATAAATGGCCTCTCTCCTCTGAGCCTCTCATGCAAGCATGTTTCTTCTTAATGTAGTGGTGAGCCAATGTGTGCATTTATGCAACATGTGCTTAAAGCACTCTGGGTTTGGTAAGTAGCAGATCTCCAGTGGCAGGCATGAATCAGGAAAAGCAAGGTCATGCAAAGCTCACTGCCTTCTCTTCTATTTCCAGAAGATGGAAAGTAGCCAAAGAGATTAAAAACATATTGTGTAGGAGTGTGCAGCGCATTTTCAGGCAATGTTCACGAGTCTCTTGGCCATGGCCTGACTGACATGAGCCTCACACACCCATGTGGAGCAATTTTTTGCTGAGGAACACTGTCTGCCCTCCATCATATTTATTGATTGGGACCTGGTGAACCTGCTTAGCTCTGATCCTTTCAATAGCCAGGATCTGAAACTTCAGTCATTTTCAGAGGCCCAAGGGACAGAGAGGCTCAGTGCAGTTTTAACATCAGACCGTAGCAGAAGAGTTGCTTTTGGGGCTTGAGGGGGTGGTGAGCCATTTTAAGTAAGTATTCAGATGTATTCCTGTCTTCTTGAACCTGCAAAATGACATTAGAAGAAAGAGTGTGTTAGAATTACACTCGAAAGGGAAAGAAGTCCATAAGGAATTCTGAAAGTTAAAAGGAATTCAGAGGGAACCTGTAGGAAGGATTTGTGACCTGGAGGGAGAAAACCAAAGGAGCCTTTGAAAGCCAAAGAATCTTGCAGAATGGTTAAAAGTATCTGTAAGAGAAAGGTGTCAGATAATAGTGAGATTTCTAAAGAAATAGCAGGTCATTCCTTAACAACAATATAATGGCTGGAGGCTGAAGTTTGAAAATAAATTGAAAAATTAATTAAACTGCCAGTTAAAATAATTGAAAATAGAGCAATTCCATTTGTCTTCTAAATAAATGACTTTGCAAACAAAAAGGTTTCTCTGTAGAAATGTTGGTGTTTTCTATCAAAAATCTAATACTCGAAATACTCAATTTTCGACCAAAGACTAATTTTCAGTACAAATATGCCTTTGTGGTTCAACTTACTAACATGTTGCCCTGTTGTCATGAAGATTACATCTCTCAATCTGCTCCTTTGCAAAAACATTTTATGACGTATACAGCTTCTCAATAAAAAGGGAGAGACTAATGTAACAGGAAAGATGTAAATTAAGCAGACTTGATTATGGTGAGTTTGGGCAAATCGCACCTCCTGTGTTAGGAGCTGCTTTCAGAAACATTCTGACAAGAAATTACACTGATTTCAGGATTCAGAATAATTGAAAGAGAGAGAAACATCTTCTAAACTGTTCTAGTTAGTACATGCTATGATTAAGTACTTGTTGCTCAGACCCTTCTTAGTCAAGATCTGTTATCTTTTTAAAATAGATACTTCAGTTAAGAAACAAACTTGTGTTTCTTTCATATACATGAAATTCTGGTTGAAACTATAACCATGCTCTTGAAAACTAGGTGCGTAGTCCATCTGTCCTTCCTTTAATTAAACTATAAAAATATCGGAAAATTGTAGAGCCTAAGAAGTAGAAAACTATTGCAGAACTGACTGGATTTTTTAAAGCTACTTATCCATGCCAACTTTTCTGTCAAGTATGCTTCGGTGAATATCATAAAATAAGTTCGTATATTTGATGATATTTCAGAAAGACAGAAACAAGAAGAGTGTAAAGACAGGTCACTTTTAAACTGTATGGATTATAGGCAAATTTGCAAAATGAAAAAGAAAAAAGAGAAAGAAAAAGAATAAAGACAAGAAAGAAAACTGCCAAAGCGAGAAGATATCAGTTACATGGAAACCTGGTTAGGTCTTACTTTGTACTCTGATGAAATTCCTTCCTTTGGACTATTTAGGTGCCTTCTTTGACTTAGTTCCTGGTAATGCTCTAGGGAAAAGTTACCCAGATGGCAGAAATTTGCTACAAGAATAATTTACGGTCATTCCCCCCATTAATAGATGGGAATGTAGTATTCATTAAAAAGATTCCAAACTTCAGTCATCCCCTAATGATCATGCAAATTCCCTCATCAATGCATAATAGAACAGAAGAGAGCTGTGCGTTAAGAATTACTTCTATGACTTTCTATGGTATTTCATTAAAATGTCTCATTTCAAACAACCTTTTGCAGAAGCTGCTTATCAGATTTACTTATGGGACATATCGGAATAAGGGGGAAATGGCAGGTGCTTCCCTGCAGTTCTATTTTGTTTTGCTTGGCTTGGCCAGACTTTAATGTACTACAGGTAAAAAGCAACATAAAAGCTTTATTCTTGTTGTTGATTTTTATTTCTGCAATACAAATGAAACATCGGGACCATTTCTCCCTCCATGATGTGGGAGGATTTTGTGAAAATCTTTGCAGACTCAACAACAAGAAACAAGCAATAAGTCGGTGCTACTCATGCCCACTCTCTCGCTTGAGCAATGACAGGAAGGTATCTTTGATTGGGATGCTGGCTGGTAGTGATTTCTCTGTCTTTAGGTTGCTTTACATAGTATTTTACATAGTATTTTCACCCACAATAGTGCAGATCTGTCAAAAAAAAAAAAAAAGGAATTATTTGCATCACAGGCTCTGTCATCTGCCCAGAGTTATGGACAGTGGTGAGAAAAAACTGCAGTGAGTTACACTCCAGAAGTAAATGTTGACAGGGAGATTTTCAAGTCAGAGTTAGGCTGGGAAACTGGGCTGCCACTAGGAGGGAAGGGTAAGAAGGATGAACATCCTAAATTTAGTCTAATTTAGGTTCCTACTCTGAATTGCTCTCAGGATGCTCTTTCCCTTGATTACCTGGGGAGTCCACAGACTAATCTTGTAACTTAGGTAAGATGTCTTAAAACTCCTTGCGTTGACCAAGACTTCTTCTTTCAAGCACATTTCAGCTATTATATGCCTGGAATAGCTCCGAGACGATCATATATGATTGCTGCTTTCCCCCTGCTAGAAAAACGTAAAACTTTATTCACTATGAAATAAGACCATGTGCTTAAATGATAGCTAAAGCGACTGTGAAGCTGTTCAAGCTTTGTGAGCTCTGAAAAACCATGAAATGCCTGAGGAGATTAGCAAAACACCAGGCCTCTGATGGTGCATCCTTCTGGTCAGCATACTATGCTCAGGGGTTAGGAGAGCATCACTCCGGTCACGTCACACTGGGAACAACCCACTGCTTAGACAGGGCTGATCTTATTGCTGTAAGAAGGTGTCTAGAGCAGTTCAGCGAGCAGCAATAATATTTTTTAGGTGAGAAATGCAACGTAAGCCCCTTGACCTTGGTGTGCTTGTTCGCCTTTGAGGGTACAAATTCCATTTTCTCTTTGTAACAGCATGCTGGAAAATAACAAGGCAAGGCTCTGGATTCATCTCAGGTGAAGTTCATTTATCAGGTACGAAGTTGCTCTAAAAACAATTCAACTTCTACATAACAGACAGTCAGTAAGCATTACTTTTTTTTTTATATTTCTGCCAAGGTCTGTAAGTACAAGAACATTTCAATATCAGGTTTTTTCCTTGTCTGATGAGGACACTATTCAAAAGGGAGTGGGGTTGAAGCAAGGAATACAAAATCATGCTTGAGTAAGTTTAATCATTAATAACGTGCTCATTTATAATTGGCTAAAAAGCCTCCCAGGTTTCAGTTGTTAGTTCAATGGATTAACAACACAAGGACACTGACCTGTCGTGTCTTTGCGGAGGAACTTGCTGAGTGGAGATGCAGAAGCAACGACCTCATTATACATCCTGGGCAGGGGAGGATCAATCCTACTTCAGAGAGGGAAGACAGAGAGCAGCAAATGTGGTAGAATTAATGGAAAAGTTTTGGGGTTTTGTTTGGTTTTTTTTTTTGTGCTATGCTCTCTCTAAAATGTGAAAAAAAAAAAGAGGGCTCTGTGTTAGGTCTGAAAGAAGGTCTAGGTGTAAACCCAGCTTGTACTATTTTAAGGGAAAAACATCACTCTAAGAATTATTTTGGCTTGTCAAAAATGTCATGCAGAGAAGAGGGCACAACTGAACAAGCAATGGATTTAAACCATATCAGATTTGGGAAAAGAAAAGATCACTGCAAGAGTTCTCCAAGAAAGGAGATGCTTTGTTGAGTAAATGATTTATTTCCATTCCCAGTTTCCAAAAGTAATAAAAGAAATCTGATTTTCACCATCTTCTTGCTGCAGTTTAGATAAGTGACAGATTGTGGCAAGGTGTTTGCTGTGGGGCACCAACACAGGTCTTGTGGATCAGCAGACTCCTGTTCTCTGGACCATGAGCTAAAGTTGAGCAAATAGATAGCACTAATCCTGGCATTACCACTGCAGAGCTCAAAGAAGCCAGGCTGGTTAGTGACCTCCTTTAGCCAGGGCCCTGGCCCAGAGATTAATGACCCTATAAAAACTTAAGCTAGAGAAAGAGTTTGACCAAAGCTCTGCAACCTTAACACAGTTAGATTGCTGTCAATTTTTACTACTCCTATTGGCAGGATCAGACTCCTTAAGCTAGAGCCAGCTGATGGATCAGTTCTTCAATTGGAAAATGCAGTTGTATTAAATTTTGAGAGTCCAATTTGATTACATTTTTCAAAGGGAAGAAGTCAGCTGGCTTGTTCTGACAGTGTCAAAATGGGGTTTGTATTTATGTTCCAAATTTATTCAATAAATGAGATATTGTGCATTGTAGGAAGCTTTTTTTTTTAATAATATATTAAATCATCTCAATGAAAAGATTTTGTTGTTTTGACTCAAGTATCACCATGCTGCCTCTAAGTTTTTGTTTAGAACTAAGAATAATGCCAGGAAAGTCACTATTTCCTAGAGAAAAACAACAAAAATACTGTTTTCAATCCAGGTTTACCACTGACAATAATTGGAGAGAAACTGTGGAGAAAATGATTTATAAAAAGTAGGCAACATTCTCAAAGCAACAATATTTATGACATGCTTCTATCGGTAAGATAGCTCATTCTGCTCTGTCAGATGTTAGGTTGATAATTTACAGGAAAGCTGCTGCCTAGTAATGAATAAATTTTCTTATCTCGCTTATACAGATGTTTTCATCCCTGTTGCCTATTTTAGGGTTTATACCTTGACCTGCTCTCATATCTGAGCAATGCCCACACAAATGAAGCCTCAAAGTGAATTCCCTACTGGAAATTCCTTCTCTAAGGAAGGAAACTATGTCAACTTACAAAAGACTGACATTTTGCACAACAGAACTAATATAATGTCATTACTTATAGGCTGTTACCATAAAGAACTGTGGATTTATTACTTGAGATGCAAAAATGCTATCTACTGGACTCGGTTTCCCTAAGTCTATAAACGAGACCCCCAGATAGTTTCAAAGCTCCAGGTTCAGCACTTGTACCTTTTTTACTACATACAACATGATTACAGAGCTCTGGCCTTCCATTGAGTCAGGGACTTTCCTGAGGAAGATTTACACGGGGGCAGCCTGCTTGCACACATCCACCATATATGGATTTCTTGTTTTCTATATTGCGGTTACTCATAATGTACCTTACACAACATTCGCTTCAGCTAGCTTGATGCAAAGACGGTTTTGCTTTTGTTTCATGTACAACCTCCTACAGTTTAACCAGAACTCACAATTTTCAGTACTTAAAGGGAGCTTTTGAGAAAGATGGGGACAGATGTTTTTAATAGGGCCTGTAGCAATAGGACAAGGGGTAATGGTTTTAAACTGAAAGAGGGTAGGTTCAGATTAGATATAAGGAAGAAATTTTTTACGATGAGGGTGGTGAAACACTGGAACAGGTTGCCCAGAGAGGTGGTAGATGCCCCATCTCTGGAAACATTCAAGGTCAGGCTGAATGGGGCTCTGAGCAACCTGATCGAGTTGAAGATGTCCCTGCTCACTGCAGGGGGGGTGGACTAGATGACCTTTAAAGTCCCTTCCAACCCAAACCTTTCTATGATTCTACGAATTTACCTGAATCCTGCTTTTCCCCCATTTACATCGCTACGCCTCAAAACACCTAGCTAAGGAAGTAAAAGCTTTTGAGGAAACAGAAGCATATAAAAACCACAGTGACACAGTCACGATCACCCAGGTGGGAAGTGGCGGAGTCTAGCCTGTCCCAGGCCTGCAGGCAGTCGTCCAAGCAATGGTGCATCCAGCATTTATCCAACTGTTATTCAGGGCTTTTCATAAAAATAAAAATAAAAATAAAAATAAAAATAAAAATAAATACCAGAGGGTGAAACGTGAGCTGAAGTCTCTGAGGCTGCTGGAGATGGCCAGTATTGACAATGATTTTCTACAGCATAGGAGGGACCTATATGGCTTCCATGGGACAGCAGCTAAAAGGGGCTGAATGGCAGCCAATGAACTTTCTCTCAAATATCGTTGCCATATGAGCATATAACATGGCCTTGCCCCTGGTGCATATCTTGCAGCTGTATTTCTAGCTGTGATTTGCAGCCAGTCCTTTTTTCACTTGTGTAAGAACAGCAGAATGATGAATATTTCCAAGTGTGTGTCACACCAAGAAGAAACAAATGTATATTTATATTTATCTTGCTTTGTATTTATGGATATAAGTCCTAGGGACCCTCCTCTGTAACAGACAGCTGCAAGTATACACAGAAATCTGTCAGAGAAGATGTTTTCCTGACTTTGAAGGTGTGCTGTAACAGCATCTGTTTCATTGCAGGGCAGTGACGCTGTGGCAATGAGTGTGTCCCACTGGTATGCAGTGACAGAGATGCTCAGGAAAATGAGGAACAGCATCCGAACAGCATTTAGGGACTTTCAGAAGTGTCTGCACAGATGAAAAACTGCTGATCAGGAGCTATCCCCTGGGAATACAGGAGGCCATAGCCAACAGGTCATATTTCACATAAGAAACAATTTTCAGCCTTTCTCCAGCCCTGTCAAAGCAAGAAGGAATAGAGAGGATGGAATTACATGTGACCTTAATAAAGTTTGATTTTGGCTGGGGGAAAACCACAGTGATCAGTAACAAGGGCTGATGTTGGAAAGCCCCCTGTACACTCCAGGGGTGGGATTTTCAGGGGCAGAGCCACAGCTCACTGCATTGCAGAGGCTCCCGGCAGCCTTTACCTGCCTATGCCACTCCAAGGGCTCTCCAGCTCTGTCTGGATGTTTTCCCCTGTGCTGTTTCATTACAAGATCTTTCTGGCTCCTTACGCACTCCCACACTGGGGGTTCATTATCTGAGCCCTCTATTTCCCCAAATTCTCTGCTCTAAGTGGTCCCGTACAAAACACACACTAAACAATCGCAATCGCACCAGAGCTCTTTTTATACCCCAGCCAACAAGCACCCTGTAAAAAAGTCACACATAAATACAGCACACAAAAAATCTAGTTATAACTGGGAAGCTGTGAAATAGGTGCAGTATGAAAAGAAAGGAAAGGAACTGATTTTATGAGTACATTAGCAGGGAGAAACACCAAACAAGGAACCCTCTGCAGCAGTGACATTTGGAGCCTAAATCAAGATGACATCCACAAAGAGACAACAGAGAGATCTTGCTGTTCCTGTGATTGCTGCGACTGCTATTAGGACTCCTGCCATTCAGCAAAGCAACTGCTGTTGTCTTTGGGAGCACCAATTCAGGATCCACTTCAGTGGCTGTAATTTAATAGTAAAGGCATCAGAGGTTGAAACCAGGAACTTGGCAGGCATGCCTGGGAGAGGAGGGCTTTTTGTGTGTGAATCACTAAACCTTCAAATTCCTGCTGCAGCTCAGCTTCCCTCAGTCATTTTTTTTCCAGGAAATGTACAGTCTCAGCATGTCAAAAATGAGAAGCATGGATAACTAGCCAGTGTTAAAATCACAGAGGTTTATATTGAGCTGCAAAGCCAATTTGAGAAATTTAGGGAGCCGAAGGAAGCAGAGGCCCTCCCTTCTGCCCTTTTCACGGATGCTCCTGTCCAGCCAGACCCTGGACCGCAAGCTGTGCGCTCACACACTTGATTACAGATTCAGGCAGCGAACTTCAGGCTCGGGCAGTTTGCTGAAACTCACAGACTCTTATCCAGGGCTTGTTTGCACTCCCCGAGCCCACGGCAAGCACAAGCCAGCAAGGGTCAGCTCCACCAACAAAGCATCAGGCTGCGCAGAGCTAGAGCGAAGCCTCTAGCACCTGCGAGGGACTTACCCAGACTGTGCATTACCTAAGTCAACAGGAGCAGAGAGAGACACGTGGGCTCCAAATGAGCCGGCACGAGCCTGGATGCTGCATAGGCCACTACTAAATGCCACAAGGACAGCAGTAGCAATCTCTTTTTCATCATCCTCTAATTTGCATCTGAATTTGTTATATTTTCATTTTAGCCAGGCTAACACTTTGCCCACCTATTTTCCTTGGTGACCCAGCTTTGGGTGTAATTTTTGTTTGCCTGTGGACTCTTTAGGATACTGAGCCCGCAGCAAAGCCCAGTGCAGCAAGCTCTGCCTGGTCCCAGGGAACACCACCCTCCTACACTCATGCTCTTCCAGTTGTCATTTAAATACAAGCTGTTCTGGCAAGCAGAGAAAGCATTGGTGCTGCAGAGCCTTCCCAGGGCTCCTTTGTCAGGCTGACAGTCCTGATGCTATTAGTACATTTTCAAAAAGACAGCGTATCCTGTTGGTGCTTAGCTGGTGTTTAATAGGTTAGGATGATGTGTTTTGCTGGAATGAGAAGTGAGATAAAGCCTTAGCACTTGGGTCTGGTGCCTATAGTAGTTTTAAGCACCGAGCTGAATGCAGGATATGGCCATAGCTGAGACAGGTCATGGTGCTGAGTTTTACCATGAACATAGGAGGCAAAATTCTCCACTCCTATGGACAACCACATGAATACATAAATAGAGCTGCTGATGGAGTCAAAGCCTTGCAATAAAGATGGAGAAAGGGAGAGGCTTGAGTGCCAATGTCCATGTCCATCAAGTCCATCCTAGAGTACCTGCTGCGGGGGCAGGAGCAGGGCCAGACTGGTCTCCAGCAGTGCTGGCTGGGGCCTTGAGCAGAGATCAGCTGATGAAGGATGGGGATGATCTCTCCAGCCAGAACTATTTTATTTCCCAAAAACAAACCGTGTAAAAAGAAAACCTTTTTTGAAAAAGTCACATTTTCCAAAGAACCCAGTCTTCTCTGAAAAAAAATCCAAAATTAGCTCCCTGACTGGCTCTACTATAGATACAAACAACATGAATGCATCCCCCCCCCCTTTCTCCAAGGTCTCTTCCTGTGTGATCCATGGAGAGGAGGCAGAGTTCTGCAGACAGAACCTGCTATTCAGTTTACACAACCTTTAAAATAAAAACAAAGTACCTTCTGGAAGGGCTCTGTAACATAAGAGTGCCTACGGCTGATGCTGTACCATACTCTGCTGAGCTTTAGGGAAAAGAAAACACAAGTGACTTTGAGCACCACTGAAACTGTAACGGATATTCTATTTGAATTAAACATTTCATTTACTCTGTCACAGTGACTGTGACCTTTTCAGCTGCAGTTTGGCTCTAAATGACTGACATTCTTCACGTTACACAGACAAGGCGCAACACACTTGTTCTGTCAAAGAATGAAAATAGCTCTGTGGGTATTTTGTCCCCCTGTTTTTCAGAGATATAACAGTGAATGCAATAAAAAGTAATGGTGTGGAAGAGATCATGCTGCTGCTTTCCAAGGGTCATGTCTGTGTGGCTGGTGAAGGAGCCCTGGTATTTCCACCGTTTACTGAATTAAAAAACAGTGATGGGCAGCAGCCACCGTGCGACCTGAACATGTGCTGCACAGGTCCCGTGTCTTCAGAGTCGGCATGACCTCTGCAGAAAACTCAGGTTTTATTTAGAATAAAGGTGCTATGAGTTGGGTAGACTCTTGAAACCCTTGGTTTCCTTTATCAACCAGGGACTGTTACTTACAGGCAGCTTGAAATGACATTATGGAGAGATTGGCCCACGTGTCCTCCCGCTCCCGGCCACGCACAGCCCCCCATCAGAAGGGTGCATTGCCAGTGCTCGAAGGGAGTTTCAAGATGCTTACCCACACTCTGCTTAGCTGATGCCAGTGTTTTTATTTCTCTCCTCTCAGAGAACTGAGGCACTTTCCTCCAGAAAAGAGAAAGAGCACAAGTTTTTTAAGTATCTCTGCACTAGTGAGCCCCAGGGGTTATTTGATAGTTGGAACAGTAATAAAACCCATTTTCATATTGCACTTTTCTTATTTTTCAGATTATCTCCTTTCCAAAGCACTTAAAGGAGAAAAGCAAGGCCCCTCTCTGGCTGCCATATGTCCCTGTGGGACAGGGAGAGGTGCCACCGGGTGTCTCAGGAGAAAACACACAGCCCAGAATGCCTGGGAGAAGAGACCTGGCAGCTGGAGGAAAGGGCACAAAAGCTGTCATGGGCTGGTTTCTTCAGGATGCTACAGGGTCACCTGTGAGGTAGGTCCCTGATCACAGCCGGCAAAACGCAGAGCTGAATGCAGCTGGATGGCTTGGGGCTGGGAGGAGGTAATGTGGAGGCAGAAACAGCTGAGTAGGGGTGAGAAGGGACAATACAATCTCCTTTAGTAGCTCTGCTGGCTTTAAGTGCTTGTTGAACTATAGCCTGATTTTAACACACAGATACACCAGAGATCAATCTGCTGTTCAGGAATGAATGGCCTGAGAGTGTGCACAGACCCAGATCAGGTGTGCATGAAGTCATGTAATCAGCAGCAGAAAGGCACTTTATAGTACTTTGCAACCTTGTGAAATCCCAGCTTGACCCAGGAGAAGAGATCACTGACAAGAGACCACACACTTTTCTAGTCGAGGGCTGCTGCAGTTTCTGCAAAATGAACCAACTGGAGAACACTACCTGAAGAACAAAGGTCAGGAAACAGAAATCATTGGGGATGGTACACCTGATATGATATACACAGCCAATTCAGTCGCAGTGCAGACAGTATCATCCCACGGACGTACACCAAGCATCAAAAGGCTTGGCTATAATAGTCATGAGACTCTGTACTTGTGTGGATAAGCTGGAGAGATGAGAAACTGCTGGGGGGTAGTTCACTGAGACCCCACAGAGGAACACAAACAGGACACCAAAGCAGCCAAGAGAATGAGGAGGCTGAAGGCAGCCTTCCCCTACAACACTGGTGGCAAAAGCCAGAGGTCTCTGAACAGAGGTCAAAGTCCAACCATTAGATAGTCACAGAAGTAACGACCAGAGGAAGTAGACTAAGCTGAATTATGGTATGGGCCATAATATATAGCTTCATACTCTAGAAAGAGGGGAAAGAAAACTGAGGAAAGCCAGGACTAGAGAACTCACATGGTCACATAGCAGGTTGACATTAAAGGCTACAAACAGGATCCAGTCAATTTAACATGGGCCCCAGCCTGTACCTTGAGAGATTAGTTCTTTTAAATGGACTTAATGGACTAGTCCTTTGAAGCAAGCACACAAATTCCTCATCACACATTGGGGGAAGGATGTTCTTTCACAGGTTTACAAAGGGAGATCCAATTTGCCTAATGTAAGTACCGAAATTCATAACCCACTTGGCTAATTGCTCATAACTGACACAAACTCACAGCTACCATGGCTGCTAGCTCCAGAAGGTCAACAAAGGCTTGTACCAACACTGACACTGATCTGGGGATGGAGAGCAGCAACCCATACCACAAAGGTGATGACTGACGGCCACAGTAAACCCCATCAATGGGTAGAAGGTTTTTAGTGGTCAGCTCTCCATTCTCCCGTTTATTTGTGTTAGCACTGTGCACAAAAGATGCCCACACACAGTTAATTCATCTGTATACTCTGACTGGAAAAACTATATATGCTGCAGGTGAATAATGTTTTATATTAAAGCACAGAGTGTGAGGGATATGCTGCAGGTGAATAATGTTTTATATTAAAGCACAGAGTGTGAGGGGAGAGACAGGCTTACCTCCCACGCACATATCTTGTGATATCAATATATGTGACTCACCCTTCAGCCGCTCCCATGAGAAACCAAGCGATATTTCATACAAAACCTATCTAGAGATTTGTCTTCAGAAAAAAATGTTACCCCATACCTCCTTCTCTTTTTTTTTTTCTTTTAATCAAGCTTGGTCTCAAAATAATACATTCTGTCCAAAGCTTTTCACACACTCCTAAATACTGTGCAGGTATGCGAATTCAGTGTATGCTTGTTCTTTGTGCTTTCCTATCCATTTCCTTTCTTTACTTGCAGAAGCAGTCTTCTGTTAGGAAAGATGGGGATAGTTAACTATACCCATAACCCTTCTTCTATGCTTTGCAAGGCTTTCCACTTTCCATCCTTATTCTTGTCTCTTCACAACTTACTCCCCTGCACTAAGAAACACAGTCAAGAACATTCTGTACCCTGTTAGCAGCTCTCACTGATCTTCTGCTGTTTTCCAATATTGTGGGTGTTGTTTTGCTTCCCAGGAAAGGGAAAAAAAAGTTTTTCTTACTTTATCAGTCACCATTATCGTAAAAACTGCCAACAACTCCTCTGCGGACTGTAAAATCTACAGCTTGTAGATGTGCAGTCAGAACTTGCAATGGTTAGTTATAAGGTGATTATCCACAGCAATTGTGAGCTTGTTTCAGAGTCCAGTTATTAGGCAAGCAGACTGTTTATTTTGTGCATATTTGCAGCATTTTTTTAGGCTTTGCCAGTAGATAATTGCTGCTGATTAGTACTCTGTTATCTTGTCTAAAGAAAGACCATGTGTGGGCCACTTGCCATGGATACACTGATTGCCATAAAAAATCTCATCATGGGTTTCAGTTATTTATCACTGGTTTCCCCTATTTATAGCAGATGAGATAGCTTTTGACAAGTGAGGGCTCTCTTATGGCTAAAAGCTAATTCAGTATTTCTCCAGCTATGTTTAAGTTACTTAGCTCTATTGCACATGTCAATTATGCTCTCAAATTTTAGACTTTGTCATCACAGTTAGCATTTTGCCCGGCACTTTGCAGAACTGCAGGGGATCAAGATCCCTGCTCCAAAGAAACTTCCAAACTAAGAGCTAAAATGGGAACAACCAGACAGTGTGCCACTGGTAAGTGGGGAAGAGTTATTGGGTCACCCTCGTGTTGCAGGATGAGATTGCAGGAGATGAGTCGTCCTTGGGCATGTGGAAGCTCATGCATTTGGGCTGACGAGAACACACAAGGATGCATCCATGAAAGGCTGAGTGATGTGCTGAGCAGGGAGTGATGAGGGTGAGTGCTTCCAACATCAGCACTAGTTTGCCTGTCTGGTTGAGTTGTGGACCCATGACGGGGAGACGTCATGGCTGAGTGAGTGCACTGGATGAGGTGATGCCTGGAAGCAGTGCTGAGCCAGTCGCTGCTGTACCAGCACACACCTCATGGGAGCACAGTCCAGCTGGTGTGCTTGGCAGCTGTGCGAAATGCACAGCCTCCCTTCCTTAAACCACAAGAAGCTTAATAGCATAAGTCACTGGGTGAAGATTTTTAAGTCAGTGCGATTGACACCTGAGACATTGCTCAGATTACTAAAAAGGTACAGAGAAATGAAGCTGCCTGGCAGAAAAGGAGCTGGGTGTCTTGATTGATGGCCAGCTGAATATGAGCCAGCAGTGGCCAAGAAGGCCAACAGCATCCTGGCTTGTATCAGCCATAGTGTGGCCAGAAGGACTAGGGCAGGGATCGTCCCTCTGTACTCAGCACTGGTGAGGCTGCACATTGAATACTGTGTTCAGTTTTGAGCCCCTCACTACAAGAAAGACATTGAGGTGCTGGAGCGAGTCCAGAGAAGGGCAACGAAGCTGGTGAAGGGTCTGGAGAACAAGTCTTATGAGGAGCAGCTGAGGGGACTTGGTTGTCTAGTCTGGAGAAAAAGAGGCTCAGGGGAGACCTTATCGCTCTCTACAATTACCTGAAAGGAGGTTGTAGTGAGGTGGGTGTTGGTCTCTTCTCCCAGGTAACAAGTAATAGGATGAGAGGAAACGGCCTCAACTCGCACCAGGGGAGGTTTAGATGGGATATCAGGAAAAATTTCTTCACCAAAAGGGTTGTCAAACATTGGAACAGGCTGCCCAGGGAAGTGGTGGAGTCACCATTCCTGGAGGTATTTAAAAGACGAGTAGATGTGGTGCTTGGGGACATGGTTTAGTGGTGGACTTGGTAGTGCTGGGTTAATGGTTGGACTCGGTGATCTTAAAGGTCTTTACGAAACAAAACGATTCTGTGATTCTAAACCAGCCCTCACAGAGCTGCCAAGGCACTACGCAGCTGAGATTCGGCTGAAGACGACCCGTTTCACTTCTGTCACCCTTTAGTTACCAGCTCACACTCCCACCATCTCTTCCCTGTCTTAGCAGCTAAACCACGCCTGGCAAATAAATCCTCACGTCTAAAGCTCGAAGTGAACAAACGAGGAATTAGCAGCGGGAACAAACACAAAGAATCTTGTATTATTTTCTCACTGCTCTTTCTTTGCGGTGCCGGAGCGGCTCTGCCCGCCGCGCCCCCCAACCCGGGGCAGCCCGCCTGCTCCCGGCCCCGGTCCCCGCCTGCTCCCGGCCCCGGTCCCCGCCCCGCGAGGTGGCAGCACGCGCCCGCCGTTGGGAAGCGCCCGGTCCCCGCGCGGTGCGGGTCGCAGCGCTGTCCCTTCTTCCTTAAGGGTGTTCTCCGCCTCGTTTTCCAGCCATTTTGTGAAAATCGGTGTTCGGTCAAAGAGGGAAGAAGAAGGCGGGTTTTACTCCGACTCTGTATTTAACCGTTTTGTTCACTGGGAACAGAGCTGGGGTCACATCCCAAGCTCTTCTCAGGTCACTTGTGTCATCTAAAACTGACACAGTCAGACATCAAATTAAAATCCTGTTTGGGAAAGCTGTTCAGCTTCAAAACGCAGCTCTCAAGGGGACTGGCCGCTTGTCAAATACCATGTGCGAGGTAAATGTGACTAAAACTCGAGGATGTGTTCCCGGTGTGGGAGCATGGAAAGCATCGCTTTTCCGTGGGGGAGGCAGCGAGGAGAGCTGCGCTGCAGAACCTCATCCTGCCCCAGAGGCATCTTGCTTGTGCCCCCTCGGGAAGTGTTGCTGAATTAACCTTCCGATTTAAATTCTACTTTTCTAATACTTCCGATTTAATTGCCATGTAGAGAAGAGCTGCATTCACCGACTTCACAGGAATTTGGTCCGTGTTTTTATACCCCTGTTCAACTGCAAAATTGCAGTTCATGGAGGAACACTTTTCTGATTGGAAAGACATGTGAAAATATATTGTACTATACAGCTATTTCCAGCCCAAACAACTCAACTGTCTTGTAGAGTTTGAATAAATCTTTAGATCAAGCTCACCTCCTGAATGACCCATAGATCAGAGATGAGCTCTGCTGTGGTATTCAATTATTTATTCATAATGTTTTCCCCACTCTCATGACAAAAGAAAGATTTAAAGAGCCATTATGGTGTTTATGGAAGTGTTAACCAATTAAAAGCTCAAGGTTGCATGCTATTTCTTCTGAACAACAGCATAAAAAAAATCAGGAGAATGATTGATACAGTTAATATATTTATTGGCATTAGTGCATTCTCTTTTATTGCTAGGATCAGGGTGACATCATTCATCATAAAGACAGCATAATTGTCTTTGAATGTTATAAGAGGTGAAATTCATTCTCCTGGAAATTAAAGAGAACATTGCAAAGCTTCAGTAAAAAAAAAGGGGACTGAATGATACAAATGATAAAATACACTGGCTTTAAATTTCTGTCCGTAAACCTGGAATAAAGCTACAGAGAATTAGTCGAGATGAAGACTGTAATGCAATAACCTGAAATTAGTTTAGGCATTCCTCTAATCTTGTTTTTCATGGTGTAGAACTATTCATCATAAAATCTGTTTTCCTTCATTGGCAGTATTTCAGCTGTCTACTCACTGAATGAAAACAGCAAAGAAGGAGTGAAGACACCAAATGAAATATATGTTATTTGTTCCAGCAGAATTATCTCACTGTCAGCAAAGCAAAGTAGACAGAGCAGCATCTTCTACCTGGTCTTTGCTCCCCACACTCAGAACCACTCTGATCCCTTACTCCCCTTTTTCATACGCAAGTTTGCGTTTAGGAAAAGGCCTTGATACCCTGATAAAGCGTCACTCTCATGGGATTTTAACTTTGCTTAGATTTTGCTTTTATCTCCCTGGGTAATTTCTTATCTGCAAAATTACCCTGAAGACCTCCATGCTATTCCTTTGAAGATCAGCTCTGCCACTCTTGCCTGCATCAAGTAAATCTTACCCTGTGAGTCCAGACTGGGTCCCTTGCCAGTCTGATGCTGGCTAAGAAATGGGATGCAAAAAGAGAGAGGACAGGGAGACAAAAGGCTGAAGCTTCTTATTCAGGACTCTACAAGCTGCACTAAATCTATATGTTTTCCCTCGCCTCAGCAAACCTTTCCAGACCTGTCTCATGCTTTCACCTTGTTTGCTGTGGGAGTGCCATTCAAACAAGTTACCTACGGGGAGGGCGGTTCCCATTGCAAGATGGACAGCATCGTTTATCATGTTATAAATCAAGGTGGACATTCCTAGTGACTTAGAAGAACTAGCCTGCTGAATTATGCAATAGCTGTATACGCTTGGCTTAATCCAATATGTTTAAAATTAGCATTTAATCTTATGCAATCCCTGATGTTCCCAAAAATGAAATTGTTGGTGCAAACCAGACCACACTAAGCAGTATTAATTAACACCAAAAAAAACACAAAGGATTCTGTTTGATCATTGCTTGAAGACATTTTGTGCTTACCTTTAATTTCCTCTCCTGATTTGAAATAGCAAGCTCAGGCTATAGCTCTTTGTTAGAATAATAATTAAAACAATCTAGTCTGTGCATATACATTGTTTAGCTAAAGGATACTAATTATGTGCATATGCTAAGGGACTAATTGAGGTTAAACCTGCAAGGGAGCAGCCCTTAAATTCTTCAGGAGGCAAAAATTACTATTAAACATGACAGTGTCAACCCAAATCTGTACTTTTCATTGTTTTCTCTTTTTTCAAAGGTATTAAGAGAATCTTTAAGTCTGCTTCTGAGTTCTCCTGTCAAAGGATACAGCTTTTTAAACACTTCTGTGAGGGTTTCCCTGCCCAGTAGCTGTTCAGAGAGTCACCAAAAAATCAAACCAAAGGAGATTCTCGGTTGTTGCTCACTGCAGGATGCCCTGATGGGACCGACCAGCCGGAGGGGACAGGGATGCTGCCCCGTTACGTGTCCAGCCCCTGAGCTAGAGATGGCAAGAGGAATGGGATGCCACTGGCATTTTCTTCGGGAAATTCCCTTCGCCGATCATTGTGCCTCCACTCTTTGGACTTGATGTGGGGCCAGGCAGGCCAGCTGTACTGCACGGTCCCTGGCCACTGAGCGGATAGGGTATCACATCTGCACTCCAAGCCTGCTCGTAGGTTTATCTTTACATGTAAGTGAGAAGTGTAAGAGGAATATCACCATGGATGTACTGAAGAAGGACACAACATTTTACCCTTTTATGTAAAAAGTGAACAAGGGAGACAGTCTATCGTCAAAGCTAGAGGCAACCACTCTGAAGTGAGCAAAAAAGGAAATTGCACTGTGTCTACCCTATATTACAGCAAAAATTTTGAGATATGGAGAAAAAATCATTTTGCAGTCTCAAAAAAATTAGCTAATCTGGTGTCAAGTCTTTCCCCTTCTGAGAAAATCTGGGGTGCCCAGTGCAGCTATTCCAGGTTTTAGCACATCCAGTCCCTGACTAAACAGGGCCTCTGCAGCTGTCCTAGGCAGGATAATGATTACAAGAGAGAATCTTCCTGTTTCAAGAAGCATTGCTGACAGAAGTCAGGGAGAAATGCCTTCTCTCTCTCCCACAGTAGCCAGAGTATTTCATAGCTATCCAGATGCATTATGAGAACTTTATGTCTTTCTCTAAAACAAATGGTGGAAAGCATTGTCAGAGAAAGCACAGATGGATTGTATTTCTCTCCGCCATATATCACTATGGTTAGCTGGAGATTAAATTTCTCTTTTGTATTTAGGCAATCTTGCCTTTATTTTCTTGCTAATAGCAGCTGGAGGGAAAACACAATAAATCTCTTTATTATGTATGCGCCACATGGCTACTCTGTACTTCTTATAAGCAGCACTAGTTCTGCTGTCATTTAAATCAAGGATTGGACTCAGCGTTAGTTAACAATGTCGGTATCTGTTTGATTATCCTCCCTCCACTCCATCGGTGATCGCATTGCAGAAGCACAGGGCAGGAGGAGACAAGGTTACAAATACCAGCACTGCTTCATATTGACTATTTTACTGCCTCGGTGTTTGTGCTCAGTTCTTTGTGAACTGCTGGAGATTTACATCCCAATCCATCCAAATCATTGTGCAAGGCTAAGTTAACCTTGACAAAGCTGTATGCTTCGGTGCTGAATTTAAAGTAGAAAATGGAGTTTCTTCTTACACAGCTTAGCAATTTCTCTTCCAAATCTGCCACATTTAATAGCCAACGCACAGCCAAGTTCCCTCCTGTAGACATTACCAAGAGGAAGATGGACAAAGTAAAGCAAACTCAGCCACTGAAAGCACTTTGGCTTCACTCAGAAAAGAACTGATAAGGGTGTTTGAGCCACGACTGAATGGAGGAGCTCAGGTTTAGGTACACTGCCTCTGACAGTGAATTGATCATGTTCTTTCTGTTAAAAGTCAAAACAAAGTAGTCAGTAAGCTTTCTGTGTTCGCTGCCAGGCAGAAAATGTATACCCCCAGTTGCTTTCATTATAAATAATTAATTATCTACCAGTTCAAGCCACACACCGGCTGCTGATTATTCGAGTTCTGAAATTGTTGCAGTTCCTTAACACTTACCAGCCATTAATCTCAAGTAACAATAACCATTTAATAACCATTTATTACCAAAGAAATAGGTTAATGGCAATTTCAGGAAATTTTCTCTTCAGAGAGGTCCTAAGAAGTGCAAGTGAGATGCAAGTGTTTAAAAATTTAGGTGCTTGTGACAATGGCTATTAAGTTATATTTACGTGTGTATGTTTGCAGATGATGCTCAGTGCTGTAATACGGCGGCATCTCTGTCAAGAGCCTCTAGGTGCTGCCACAGCACAAATAATCAGGACCTAGTGCTGCATTCGTTTCATTGTTTGGAAGAGACAGTAATCTTTATTTTCAAGTAAACTGGTATACTAGCAGGGTTTTAAATAGATACTGAGGAGCAGTATTTTTTCCATTGCAATTCTTTGGTCAACAGTTTAATTGCAATCATTTGTCAACAAAAAAAAAACAACAAAACAAAAATTTTCTATGCATCAACATCCCTTCTGAAATGACAAACTACTTAAAAACATGGTATGTGGAAGTATCAGTGTATTTTTTTAAATTATAGAAAGGTTACAAAATAAAAGGTTAACATGCAACCTCGTTTTGAATTTATTTTGCATTGTTTTCTCAACTACCCAATCCTGTACACACACAGATTTGGTCTGCTCCCTGTTGTTGCAGGGAAGTCTCCCTCTCTCCCCCACAATTTCAAACAATGATCAGCTACAAGGACTGGAAGATGATGAAAATAATTTCAGTCTAGAAATGGAGGCAGGTTTAATGCAGCAGGTTTAAAAAACATCTTCCAGTGGTGTTTTTCTTTTGCAGACCAAAGACTTCACAAAAAAAGCGCAATCTTGCCCACCAGCAGCTCCCAAGGATTTTGCTTCAGTGCCTTCATCCCTCAGGTGGGATAAAGCAGCACAACTTCAAAGCAAGCATCCTGATTTACACAGAGGATCTGGTCTGAAAACACTGCTCAGGGAGCACGGTGCTGCTCAGCGTTCGGATGCAGCTGTGCACCAGAGCCAGGGGCTCAGTACCCATCCCTGTGATCTTCAGCAAGGCTTGTCCCCATGCTCTCATAGATAAGCACACAGAAAATCTGTAGGAATTATTTTTATATATAAAAACCCCAACCTCGTGTACATATACACCAGTCATAACTATAACTGCAGCAGCAAAGCTTCAGAGACGCTAAGGCTGGGTGACTTACATCACACCAGCATCACTTTCCAGACTGAAGGCAGTGTCACTGTGCCTTGCTCTGAGCCCCGCACTTTCACTTGCAGAGAGGTGCCCCAGAACGAGCTGGCAGTTTCACGTGGGAAAGGCTGGTTGCAGCAACAGTTCCTCACCAGCAGTTATTATTTATGGTTCAGTGAGGGGGAGACGGGCTCATTGTTTCTACTCTGAATTTGTCTGTCTCCTGGTAAAGCCCCTCTCTGTGAGATTTAAGAGTCTTTTGGAGCCTGCTGAGAGGACGGGTGTAAATTTGGCGTCGAACAGGAATGAACTTCAGCAGCTACTGACATGCCTCCCTGGATGGCGACTTAAATTCTTCCTCTCCATATCGGAGCTCCTGTGTTTGAAGGGATGAGGAGTTTGGTCAGCAACTAAGGCCAGGAATTAGCAGTGCAAAGATTGGCAGGACAGAAAAGTTATTTCCTGGTATTAACTTACGAGAAAGATGCTCTTATTTCTACTAATATAAGGAATATCATTATTAGATGAAATTATTCTTATAATTATACAAAAAAAAAAGAAATTCTTCTCCCCCCTTTTGACTGCCAAACTTAGAAAAACCTGTTGTAACTCCTCACTTATCTTTATCAGCCTAACTACAATGTGTCCATGCAGAAGGCATGCTGTCATCCTAATAGGTGTCCCTGCACATGGCAGGGGGGTTGGAACTAGATGATCTTTAAGGTCCCTTCCAACCCAAACCATTCTATGATTCTATGAAGATAAATGCTGTTATTACTTTAAATTCCTAGCACCGGATCCCCAAAATGCTGACAAGTCACTAATCCCAAGAAAATGTATGGTAGTTAATTATAAGTGAAGCATGCAGAAGTCATCCAGTAGATTGAAATCAACAAGATTCACTGAATGCTTTGTTCCTCACCACTAAGGAGACAGGTTGTTCTCCGACCCTTCCTCCTCCTCTCAGCAGGATGTTGGGATAACGATGAGCGCAAAATGAAACAAATGAACAAATGAGGCTTCAGCCCCAGAAACAAATAAATCATCTGTCAGAGCTGAGCACTTGGAGATATGCATTTCCACCTTTTTCAGAGCTGTCTTGCTGGCCAGGGAGGGGTTTTGCTCATTTTACCTAACCTTGAATTGAATACTGAACAAACCGAAACAAACTCCCATTAAGCAAAGGGGAGCGATGATGCACCTGGAGGCATGATGGGGTGCCCCACGCCATGTAGTATGGAGCTGGGAACACCCCACTCAGCAAGCCGCCTGCTAAAGACCTTCTGTGAGCCGTGGAGAAGGAAAAGCCCCTCGAGTGGGTCCATTTCCCCAGCACCGGGCAGGGATGCCTGGGGATACTAAGACATCTCTGTATGTCAGAGATGGGTGTTGAAACGGTCTCCACATGGTTGCTGCAGTGGTGCCAGTGCGGCCCTGCTGCCGGCGCAAGGGGTAACCAGCTCTTGCAGACACAAAGAGACATTCCCTCCTCTTTGCTGGTGTTGGCTGGTGCCACAGGGAGCAGGGCAAGCTCTTCAAAGCAGCTCACAGCAGAGGGAGTGGGGGAAGAGGGAAAAGGGCCAGAAATGAAGCTAATATCTCTGCTTCATCTCCCCAGAAGCCCTCCCAGAAAAATGCAAAGCTCCAGTGGGTAAAGACAGCCCAGAGAATACCCAAGGTCCTCACCAAGTTTATCGATGGCCAACGAGGCAGACTTTCGTGAGTTCTGGTAAAACACCACATTTCTTAAGAGCGATGTCTGAAGGCAACAGATGGATGTCTCCATGTATCTCCATGCGCAGGGTTAGCAGGCACGCAGGGCTTGCCCGTGGTGAGAGAGAATATCACCAAGGTGATCTCAGAGAAACAGGATGGAGCAGAGTCAATGGCTCCATATGGAACCTTGGGAAGCAAATGAATGGGGCATCAAGGTTGTTGTCATGCCAGCAGGGAGGCCTTTACTGTTTTGAGCTATTTGCTGCCTCAAAAGCAAAGCTTAGTGGGAACACACAGCCACAGTTAGGACACCTGTAGATGTAGCACGGAAAAAGAATGAGCAATGGATGGCCAAACAGTGCATCCATAAAACCTTCATTCTTGAATTTCCCTTACAGGGGTCCCATCTCCTCTGGTGGCCACACCTAGGCATGTTGTTTGGTTTGGGGTTTTGCAGGGGAAGGGGGCTTCAAGATCCATTAACCAAGACTGTAAAGATGTATCTCATCAAAGTGGCAGCTTGTCATGGTTTTACATCAGTTCCAACCCATGGAGACAAGAGCCCCACCAAATTGTGCAGACCAGCCTTTCATCTTAGTTGTCTCCTTTTAGTGCTGAGATCTTTTTCACACAACAACAGGCCTAGCATGGAAAATATAATTTTTCTGAGACTCATTTTATTTCTTTAAACAAGGTCATTAGAAACAACAGATGCTGTTGATCACACCTGATGTGCTTTGGGGAAGTAAATTTTAACGCACTGTTTGTATAAAGTGAGGACAGCATTTATTAACTCAGCTGAACCACTTCACCCAGAGAAAGCTGGATTGCCCAAGTTGTCATAAATTGCAGGGAATGGGGAGCTAAAGTACTGAAGTTATTGTGTTCCCATTCAATACTGCAAATGAAACTGCGCTTCATAATCCTCCCAGCCATAATCAACAACTTCCCCAGCAAAGTGATCTTGTATTTCTAATCATAAAGGGAAGAAGGCAGGGTTTCCTTCATATTTATGCCTAGCACGCTTTCTTCTAGGAAAATTGATATGATTTCCAGGCACATTCATAATTTAGATTTAAATAATTCTCATTAGAATATTTAACATGTATTGTTAGAGAAGGATATAACTGTAAAGTATTTAATTCCAAATTAATTTATGGGTACTCTGTAAGGAAAAATACTCTGGTTTTGCTATTCAACTCCAAATCGATTTTCCTGCTCTTCTCCAAAACAAATAACTAGTGTCTGTGAGATGAAAAGCATTCTTTGGGTGGAGCAAAGGCTTTTTCAGGTACCACAATTGCAATTCTGCACTTTCCTATCATTATTCTATTACTTACTATTTCTCTCCCATCAATAACACTCTCCGGTCTGTAGCATAATAGCAGTTTCTTACCGAAGTGGTTTATGTCCAAATGAAGATAAAATGCACTAGAAAACCCAGAAATGAAGCTTTATTTGTGTAGAGTTTTGGGGGGGAGAAAGATTTGTTCTATTTAGCTACAGACATATCTCTGAGTATAGACATAAAAACATCTCCCCTGACATTTATGGGTTTTTTTTGTTTGACGTTATGGAAGACTAACTAAGGCACAAACAACAACTTTGTGACCTGGAGTTCTGAGGTCTTTCTCCATCAAAATGGACAAAAAGGAGTGATGGCAGCTAGAGAATTGAAGAGCAAGACCCGCATATCATTACTGACAAAGAATATCTGTAGAATAGGAGGCATCGACATAGAAAAACTGTGCTGCACTGGTGAAAGGAAAAAAAGCTGAATATAACAGAGTGTGCAGAGGAAGTTAATATCCATGGAGATGAGTGATATGTTTAGACTGACAGCTGAGAAAGACAGTTTTGACAGACACATATCAGATGAATTAGAGTGGGATGATGCAAGTATGTATGGGATTTTTTTAATCTTCCTTTTTCACTTCCACTATTTTTCAGCTAAGAATAATTTTGCCTTACACAACATTTACAGTCTCAACTCCAGTCGAACAAGGCTTCCACCTGGCTCTGGAGACTGTGGCAGGTGGGGAGTCAGAAGAAATTTTCTAAGCTGGGCAGTAAACAGATTTGCATCGCTGCTTCCAAAGACAGGATGGATTTGCACTCAAACCCCTGAAATCTGAGACTTGTGGCAAACATCTTAGTTATTTTTGGAGGATTTTTGTGTAAGCTTGATGATATGCAGGATTTCCAGTCTCTCTTGGGCTTAGCAAAGTGTGCTAACTGTGCTGTACGAATGATCTCTTTTGAAGTCCAAAGCCTTTGGCAGCTCAGCTACAAATTTACAAATGATTTAGAGACATTTTCCAACAGGAGGCTGTCTGCTGAGCCCTTGGAGACTGCAATGACTGTACTGAGAAAGCTGGGCACTAGAGAGGCATGAGACCATGTATGAGACCATGTGAACATCCCTAAGTTTGGCTTGAAGAGTTCAGAAACAGATGGATTTCTCAAAATTTCTTAAAACCTGATACTCCTCATGTAGCAGTTATTCATGCCGAGAGTCACACTAACATCACCAGAAAAGCTTAGTAAAGCTCGGTGTGGTATGGATTGCTGATTTGAGCTCTGTAACCCAAGGAAATCTTCACAAATAGTTTTTTAAAGACAGAAGGACTTAACACCAGACACGGGAAAGTCAGAAATCATGTACTTCCTCTTGGTCTTAGTGCTGGACTTTCGTCTAACATAGGATAATACATATATATCATGGAGAAGTGCCAAAATTTGCCTTGCCTCAGTGAGGAGGCAAGATCTCACTCTTACACTAGGGGCGAATCCAGACTGAACTCCCCAAAATGTCTTAATTTCTAAGTAGGACCTCTGAGATTTAGGAGACGGAGATGTGTTCACTGTGACAGGTGCTTGTTGCACTTGTCTCCTTCCTCATGTCCCCAAACATCCACAGGTTTCCTATGCAAGCACTGGTGTTGGATTCCTGCATGTTCTCTTCTTACACTTGATGGCACAGAAAGCCTTCCTGAAGCGAGGGATTCTGTATTCTGGAGAAAGGCAAGGCTGCAATAGCTGGAAATCATTACAGTTATGCCTTCTGGAGGTTCTTAAAGTCAAAACCTTCCCTGAAATGTAATAACATGTTTTACTTGGACTGAGAACAGAAACAGAAATAGAGCCCCATGCCAATTTGTATAACATTATGCCCATTTAATTGAACTCATTTAGAGATAGAAATATGACAGGAAGCTCCGCATGCAGCTATAGAGGACAGAGCTGCTGTGTGCAGAGCAGGCGGCAGCGCAGCTTTCCTCCAGCTCACTTGCCACTGCCCAGGTCTGCTGTCTGCTCCATGCTTGCTAAGCTCGCTGTCACTGTTCCTTGTTCTGGGCTGAAATTGTCTCCCACTGAAGTTACGGAGATGTCCTGCCATCCACACCAATGTCACCAGGATTTCAGCTTGCAGCTTTCCTGCGCTGCCTTCTGCATCTCGAATGGGGTCCTGGCACTCCTGAGCCCCAGTTACCAATGGTTACATTTGAGATGTCTGAAATTAAGGTTCTGACTTTGTGTTTTCCTAAAGTCATTTATCTAAATTGCTGCACATTCTTACAGCCCAACAGGGTTGGGAAGATGGCTGTACCCTTTGTGAGCCTGCTCATTGCTTAGCGCTGGGAAGGACAGACCAGGCACCATCCGGTACTTTCCCAGGTACAAGATATTCCAGCTTCCCCTGTTGAGCTGTTAAAACTCCACTCAACCCTCACAATTTCTTTTATGTCCCTGGGCACAGCCAACTCACAAATACGCAGCACTATGAAAATTAAATGAATTTAATAGCTAACTAAATATCACCATGGGCATTTTCTGATTGCATTGTACTGGGAGGGGAACAGCTGCTGCCATGTGCCATGTAATCTCCTGTGCTGAATACAGCAACAGCCCTTTGAACAGGCATCAGTGACAGATCTAAAGCTTGGCTTTACAAAGCCTAGACATTATAGACTTTTTTCTGTTTAGATTAATGTAAGAGTGGATAGACTCCTCTACCTTCATCTTGCTGATCTTGAACACCTCTCTTTGGATGTGCTAAAGGAGTGGGTAGATATTTTTTAAAAGTACTACAAGCTTTTAGAAGTGTTGAAATTGTAAGTGATCTCTGCTTTTAAATGTCTGCAATATCTTTAAATTTTTTGCCTTCTGTTATGTGGAAGTAATTTTTTTCTTTATATATGACTTGTTCTTCTTGCAGTTATAATGTCCATACAACCTTTTGTTTTTCTCTGTTTGTAATAGATGTAGATACAGTCTGCAAATAAATCACTATCTGCAAGAGTTCTATACATTTGGCCGAGGAACTCTAGGAGGAAGCAGAGAAAGCATTTAAAATGATGAGCAAGTTGTAAAAATTAATGCTTTTCACTTGATCATTATGTAATCTCATGAGAAAATTTTATTAAACTTATGCTTTACCAACCCATATAATTGATCAAATACAAGAATAGGTTAATTTGGTTACTGATTGAGCATTACCTAATCTACTGATGTAAAGCTGTCAAGAATTAATAGTTGCATATTGTGCAGGAACAATTAATTATAGGTTTAGGGGACAAGAAGGGAACACCTGGTCTTAACTGGAGGATTGGCAGGAGACATGCAAGAAAAGACAAGTAGAGTAAAGCTAAAGCAGCAAGGGGAGACTGAGACCTCTGACTCAAAAGGAAGGAGTAGATCCGCTGCCACCCCATTCCGAAAGAGCACGCACAATGGTTTTCTGGGTAGCGATCACTTTATATTGAAGTGAGGAAAAAGATACTCCAATCAGAGAAAGGAAGAATTTGAATAGCACCAGTAGGAAAGTGTATTAAGAGAATATGATAATTTGTTCCCTATAAATTTGTGATGATTTTGTATTCAGGTTGAGCTAGTTTTGTGGAATACCGCCTAGCTCCCAGCTTTGTAGAAATCTGCAATAAAAGGAATACCTCGACCCTGTATGTATTGGCTTGCATAGCGGGTAGAAGATCCCACTTTTGGGCAACAATTTGAGTACCATAAATTATAGATCAGATTATCTGGAAAACTCCCACTCCCATCTAATGGAAGGTCGTAAACCTAAAGAGCAACTGACCTGTTGCAGATTGGTTGCTCAGGACGATAAAGTTTTGAATGTTCAAAGTCAGACAAAGATCCCAGTCCAATACATGTCCTATACTTTTGCGCTCCAGGAAAAAAAAAAGATAAAGGGCCTAAAGAGTTTTATGTTACAGTCCTGACTGATGTCTTACTTCTGGACACAGAGAACACACGGGGATTTCAAGGTTCTCCTAAGACTGAGTAAGCACCAGCAACAGATGTGGACCTCTGCCGTGCAGAGCCTGACTGTCCACTGACTTCTGCAGGAGATGGGAGAACTTGGGGCATTTGTCTCTTGGTCTCATGACCACTGCCTCAATTTACTTCAACTCCATTACTCAAAGCTCTCCTCCATGTGCCCCTTAATTTTTAATCTAACTCTTCAGGAAAATGCATTAAGTGAAGAAAGTAAGCCACAAGGTTCAGAGAATATCTGAGCCTCTGCAAAAAATTACAGTGGGTGAGGCCAAGAAGATAGCAAAGAGGATGGCACTGGGTTATGTTAGGAGCTCCCAGGATGCTATTTGACTAGAAAAACTAAACAATTCCAAACTGGTTTTGCCAGCAAAAGAGATACAGAATGTGCCTGAAGAACTTTTATGTACATCCTTACCAGAGCGTCTTTGCCCGTCTTGAGCATTTTTGGGAAGTTTCCTTTCAAAGTCCCTTTTCATGGTACGGTTAGTTCAGGCTTCTCCTGGTCACGTCACCTCTTCTCAGATCTTGTCCAACTTCGCTTTACCTTCCTCAGATCAAACTGCATCTGTTCTCTCATTCTTCCAAATTCTGGGCCTGTAAGATAAAGTTTTTGCACATTGCTGTTTCATTCCTTCTCTGCTAGGATTTTTCCATGGCCTTAATGCCATCTCACGCAGGCAATCTTAGGACATCTGCTGTTTTCCTGCACTGCATCTCTCCCACTGTTCTACAGTGCTTGCACTTGAATCACAGATTATCCAGGTTAAGAGTCTCTATTTTTTGTGTCAGTCTTTCCAACCTAAATCTGGAGATAGAGACCCTGTTAGGAAATAGCTGATTCCATGTTCACTGAGCCTAGACATTTCAGCTTGTAAGTTTTTTCCAGTCAAGGGCATTGAGAGCTGTAGTTCCCGGGTAACGCTGGTGTGCAAAAAGGTCTGAAAATTAGATATCATAGAAAAACTCTGCTCTCAATTTTGTTTCCTTTTTGTGGCCAACTTTACTGGTGGCCACACCATGAATGCTTTATTATTATATTAATAGTCTAATACTGATAATGTGCTTTTAAGTGTAACCCTGGCTCATGGCATTTATAGATACACAACCTTCACAAACTCACCAGACCTCATAATTTTAACACACACAGATTTTCCAAAGCGTCACGCTGGGCATTCAGGGATGTGTATGGTCTTGTGATGTCTTTTTGCGCAACTAGCGCAAATATCCTGCTTGCCAAATAGGACCCTAACGTGCAAAGTGAAGCTTAATGGCTACACTGCAGTGGAACAGCACAAGTTGCTGCATTTTAATTGCCTCTTATTTAGGAAATGGCACAACATAATGAAGTACTTGGATTCTGGCCACGACTCCAGTCCCCTGTGTAGTTCTGTCCTCAAAACTAGGTATCAGATCTCAGAAACCCACTCTTGCTTTCTGTCTTTTAAGAAGACTTGCAGTTACTGTTTTAGGACAACATTGCTTTCAGGGGCAAATTTTCAGATGCTTGCGGGTGCACAGGGCACAGAGAATCGCACAAGTGCCATCTCCACCTGCAGACAGAGTTTCTGTGCACGTTTCATGAAACTGCTGATTACATACCCATAGCTGAAGAGATACCCTTTACCTTTCTCTTCCACACTTTATGTCTCATGCTATGATACATTTTGCATAACTGCATCCTTTCAGTGAGGAAGTTTTGCAGTATCCCTTGCTGAGGTTTCACAAAGTGAAAAGCATACATCTCCACGTGCCAGAAGATTCCTGCTCTCACAGGGTGCTCAGCTATCGGGACAGCTGTCAGTCAATGCTCATCCCTTTTCTAACTTTCTGCATAGGAGACTTTTCTTGTCTGCAAGTCAAATTCTCTGGTCCTGGCTTCTCCAAGCCCTTTTTGACCTGGAGACCAGACCAGTGTCACTGTGCCTGCAGGCACTGGGGAGATTTCCTTTCTGATGCTATAACCTCCTTTCCCAGGCATTGTACTACAGGAGTTGTGCACCTGAGTCTACAGCACAAAAAAAAAAAAAAAAAAAGAAATGCTGACCTGAGACAAATCCCAGTTATTAATTAAACCTCATAGTGTCCATGGGAAGCAAGTGGTTATTAGCTTAACTGAGGGACAGGGAAATTGAGGCAGTCTCCCAAGGTCACACTGTGGAAGAGATTAATGAATAATCTTGTAGCTCAGACCTGAGCTCTCATTTCCAGACCATTTTTGCCACTTAAGATATGTAATAGAGCAGCATCGGAATTACAGTGTAGAATTCTATTAATAATCACTAGTCAAAAAATATGGCACAGCTAGCAATAACAGCTGGGGGAAAATTTAATAATTTCCTTTTTAATGTATTTCCTTCTGTACCGCAGTGTTTGATATTAATTAGAAGAGACCCCTGAGCAGTGCGGAATAATAAAAACCTCAGTCAGTCATAGCTGAGAATATGCTAAAACTTTGTGTTAAACTTTCAGGCATGGCTTTTGGTTTAGGTTGCAGGTTTGCTCTGCTTTTTGTTGGCCTGTCTTTAAAATTCACGTTTCCTGGCAAATCAGCTGAGTCACGTGAGGGGTCTCAAATCCAATCAAAAAGCGAGTGATTTCTTCAAGCTTTGCTATTCTTGTTATTTTTTAATTCCCTATCAAATAATTTATATGTACCTTTACCTATATTATAGTTCACTAATGCAAGTAATTTTAGAGGGTTTTGGCAAAATAAACCTCCAGTGAAAAATATTCTTAGTTAATAACTAACATAAAAAATAGAAGTATTTTACCATTGCTATAAATTGTGAGTCAATTTAGAGCTCTGCTGAAGTGAAAGTAGTATTACCTCAGGTCCCAGGCCCATCAACAGCCATGGCTGTCAAGTGATAGGGCAGGTTGTCTGTTGTGAGACTATATGGATCTTGATAAGGTCAGTCAGTCAGGAAAACGCAGCATCTCCTTTATCATGGTCAACTTTGGACTCGCAACTGATCCAGAGCTGTAGCCTACCCTGAGGGCCTCTAGATGAGCAAACCTTCTGATGGACCATCAGCTAGGAGGCTGTTTGACCTTCTTCTAATTTGTGATCCAAGCTGAACCAAAAGCTTCTCTAACTCAAACAAGCAAACTTACCCTTCTGCTCTTCTCTCCATCCCATGCTCAGCATGGTCCCGTTTCACAGATTCAGTGTGTCCAGAAAAGCTCCTAAATGTGTGGTGCCTATTAGAGTGTAACTGCTTTGGGAGATCTGTGAATCAGATCCAGCCTGTGCATAAGAAGGTAACCCCAACACAATCTCTTGTGATGCTCTTGGAGACGTATGTGTGTTTCCTCTCCTCCTCACTGGCTTCTGATAACTTTTGGTCTCAAGGCAAAAACGTTCATGCAGTTGTGATGATGTGGTTGACAGAGGTATCTATGAAGGACCTCCTGCACCAGGAGGCTGTACATATAGCTCACATCAACAGCTCATATCTGCTTCTCCATGCTGATCCTTTACAATAGGGAAGATATGGCATCTTTTTAGTAGTGGTAATTTTCAGAGACAGGAATCTAGGAGAAGAGTTTAAAACCTGTATCACTGTGCCAAACTTACAGAGATACAGAGATAACAGCTAAAGTGATGATTGAATTCCAAACTCCTCCTGATTTTAAGTGATATCCAGGCACGTATTTCACACAAATGTACTGCTGTAACAGAATGAAGCAGAGCTTCCAAAACTTAGGAGGATTATCTGTTCTGGATACTAAGACTACACAAAGTAATTCTCTGTACTCATTAATTCACCTCTACTCGTTACTCTCAAAGACTTTGAGAGTGAGACAGTGTATGACACTGATCCAATAAATAAGTTTCTGTGGCACTGCTAAAATGATACCTCTACAGATGGAAATGCATTATTTGGACCAAGCGTTGGTGAGACAGCTGAGGGAGCTTCATGCTGGCATCCAATTCTTTAGGTACAATTTAAACTCTATAGAAAAGAGGAATATTTCCAATTTCCATCTCAGTTCCTCCAGGTACACAGTTCCCCAAACATATTAAGCCTCTGAGAAAAATACTAGTTTGAAACAGAGGTTAATAGTTTCTGGAGAAATAAAGCCCCTTTTCTCCAGATGATATCATCAGTAACTCGTTCTAATACTTAAGTCATTTTTTTTTCCCCAAGCAGAGCAGCTGCATCAATGCATTTCCAAGATAGGCCCTACCCACAAACATCACAGATGAACTAAAAGGAAGGAAGTGTTTTTTTTTCTAGTAATGTGAATTTCCCACACACGATTTTTCATGAAAGTTCAAGTGAACTCATGAGAGATCACTTAAATCCCAAAGCACAGAAGGTATAGACTATAACTAAAAGTGAGAGCTAACTACACAGTGATACCAAACCAAGCGGTTTATGGACCTGAAACAGCCTGCACTATAGCAGAGAACCACTCCTTGAATGAAGTTTATTTGCATATGCATACATTTCTGAGACGATGCATGAGGCCAGAAGAGAAGGCAAAGAACCCACGGGAGTTGTGTTTCATTCTGGAGTGGCAGCTGAAGACCAGGTGGGATATCCAAGTAAGCCATGTCCGTGCTTAGGTAATGCATTGACATCCTTCATATTTCAGTGGATGATCATGAGTTATTTTTCTGCGCTCCTTCACAATCCATGTTTCCACTGCTGAAGACAAAATCTCATTAGTTTTTTTTAATCTCTACATCACTTTTCACCACCTTCCATTACAATAATTGAGAAAATAAATGATAAGGGAGGTAAAATGCATAGCCAAAAATTTCTCATCTTTGAGGTCTGCTGTGAATTCTTTGTTCTTGTGTCTCATTTGAGCCCCAGGACTCTTTCAGCAGCCAAATGTGCCCAGCAGTTAAAAAATCAATAGACTTCTAGTGACGAGTACGTCCCTTCCCATATCCTGCACTGATTTGTTCTGTAACCTCTGACAAGACCACTTTCATCTTTGGCTCCCGCTCTGTCTGCTTGTGAAACTGTATGCAATAACAGCCCGAAGAGTGCAACGGTAATTCCCAGTGCTGGGTAGCAGGGTCTCCCCTCCTCTGAGCAACATTGTGCACTTCTCCCAGCGTCTAGGGCTTCTGGCAGCAGCAGATTAGAAATATTTGCCTCCTTTGGTCATCCTGCCCTTGCCCACCTTGGCCAACGCTTGCTCTGGAGAGCCCTGTGGCAGCCACAGAGCAGCATATTGCAAGTGAGGAATAAGTTCTGGTGCATGTCTTGCAGTGAGACCCCCTTCCCCTGCCAAGTCCTGGTGAAACCATATGAGCTGAGCAGGCATTTGCCAGCACAAAACTTGCTACAGAACTAACCAGGACCTAAGCTTATATTATCACTGTAATTTAGAGCCAAATGTGTACTTAAGTGTATGGGTAACTGCAAGCCTTGCTGGCTTTATAATCACAGTATTTCTGAGAACTGTGACAGCTGTGTTAAAAAATGGGATCATTTACATGGATCCCTACGCAAGATCATAAACCAGGTTTCTTCCAGACTTAATACTGTTTCATAATCTCTAACAGTTAGCACCCATACTGTTTGGGTTGCAAGAGAGATAATTTGTCACCCTTATGGCTTCCACCAGCAGTAGGGTAAGAGCAGCAATTTTAATTAAAAGTTTATATGCAAACATATCTCACAATTTCTGTGTCACAAATGGTTCTCCTCACCCTGTGGGTTTCCCTGCTGCTGGTCAGACCAAAATGCATATCTTTGTGAAATTGCACATTTTTGTCAAAACACACAGAGGAAAACAGCAGCGATTCTCACAGCTTTATCTTGGACTTCTGTAGGAGAACCAAATTTCTTTCTGTCACCCCTATTATTTTATCTGTTTAGGGCTTCATTCCACAGATGATTCTGTCGAGTTAAGGCATCATCTTCACATCATTAGTTTGTAATCGCTTTAAAACAAGGACTATTTTCTTCTGCATTCATGCCTAGTACAACAGATATCTCAGCATTAATATACTGAAAAAATGATGATAGGTCTTGGAAGTAGTTTTTAAGTCATTTTACAGCATTATGCCATATAGTGAAATAAAATGTCCGAAGATATAATTGTACAAGCTATGTTAATGGTTGAATAATGTGAGAAATTATACAAATAAATACATGTCTAATTTAAATACTGTGTGTATGTCTGCTGAGTGGCTATTATATTTCTTCATGGATTTTTTTCTCATATTAGCTTCCATTTCTGATTCTTCCCTTTCCATGCAGCCCTCTAAGATGGAGTATTATGTCTTCTTATGGTGTGGCTGCCTAAACCATATTCTCATCAGGGAGTTGCTATAACTGCTGATGTAAATTATTTCCATGAACATCAGTCCAACACCATCTATCCCTCATGTCATTCTGTTCAATGCAAATTCATTGCCATGTAGTCTTGGATCAGCACAGATGAAGTCTATTTAGTACAGTTTTCTGTGTGCATATGTAGGAAAAAGCTCAACTTTTCTATAAAGCCCTCTGATTCTGTGCTGATGTGGGATTAGTGGGAATCTTTCTTGTAAGAACAACTTGTAAGAAGCCTTTTCATTGCAGGGTAGAGTATTGTGTTGCCCTGAGTTTTCCTGTGCAACTTGCTCTAGGTTAACCTGCTTTAGCAGGGCGGTTGGACTATATGATCTCCAGAGGTCCCTTCCAACCCAAACCATTCTGTGATTCTACGATTCTGTGAGTTTCAATGACATTAAATAATTATTCTAATTACTAACAGCCAGAAAAAGAGGGAAGATACCAGTTTGCAAAGCTTGTTCACATTCTCAAAGTTGAAAGAACGGCTTTGAAAACCACTGTATATAATTCTAGACTCCACAAAGATGAAGAAACAGGGAACAGGGTGGAGAAGGCTTGGGGGAACCCAACAGCAGCCTTCCAGTGCTTGAGAGAAGGTGACTAAGAAGACGGAGCCAGGCTTTGCAGAGGTGCCTGGCAAGAAGACGAGAGAGACAATGGTCATCAACTGAAAGAGGGGAGATTTTGACTGTTCATAAGGGAAAATATTTTCATTACAAGGATCATCAGCACTGGAACAAGTTACCCAGGAAGTTGTTTGTGGTATCTCCTTCCCTGAAGATTTTCAACTAACCAGACAAAGTCCAGAGGAACTTGGTCTGAATTCAGTGCTGACCCTGCTTCGGGCAGGAGACGGGGCTAGCAACCTCCCAAGGTCCTTACCAGTCTCAGTGACTCAATTATTCTAAGTTTGGGCTTGGAAAAATGATTGATGGTGTGTTTTGTCTTGCAGTTTTTCACTATGATAATGCAGGCATGGGACTTGCAGGTTACAGTATGTAGTGATAGGGGGAAAAGGGTTGGTAAAAAAAAAAAATTTTTTTATTCCGTGCTGAAAAAAAAAGTCAAAGCCAAGCATTTCCATCAAAAACAAAACACTGAAATCCCAGCCCCTGCTCCAATGACGTTTTATAGAAGCTGGAGTAAGTCCAATGGAAGACAATGTGTAAAGAACCAATTCCAAATATTTTTTATGAAATATGGATGCTTTCCAGCCCTAGATTCCACCCTGAACTGCCCTCCTCTGTCACCAGGTACCATGCTGCCATTCTGCCTAGGCAGTGGTGAAAGATAAGAGACGGAGGTGGAGACACATTTGCCTCCAGCTGGCCTGGCCCTTCTCCTCTGCTCTTCTCAGGGCACTCTACTGGGGTGCAGAAGCTGGAGTTTGTGTTCTCCTGGTCTCTCATGTCCTCTGTGAGTGCTGATCCAGAGAACTATTGAATAAAAGGTCACAACTGCTTTTCTTCTAGTGCCTTCTGCATTTTTTGAATCCAGACCAAAGAATTCTTTTTCTCCTGTGGAGATTAAATGCATCACTTCCTTTGGACTTTTTACAAATAATGTACTGAAAATAATTCCCCTTCTCATAAAGACTCAGCAGAGAGGATTGTGTGGGCAAGATCCTCAGCCAGCACAAACCTCCAGGCTCCATTGCTTTTCATGGAGCTGTACCCCAGCTGAAGGTCTAGTCTGAAATGTTAATCTGGCAACCGGTCTGGCAGTACCTGAACCATCCTCCTGCTCGTGCTGGGAATGCCAACACTTGACCTCTCTGTAGTGATAAAGTTCACAGTCAAAAATCACACACACAACCCCGTTGCATAATGAACCCAGACGTCTGGAGCCAAACAGTGGGACATCTGTTTTCTTCAAGCAACCTTTCATAGTTAGTGGATATATTTGGCTGCCTTGTGTTGTATTCAGGTGCAGTGTTCCAAATATATGCAGACATTAACGTATTTATTTCAATGCACAATTATTTAACTGCAGGCAGCTGTGACATCCAAAAACTGGCATGCACAATCCTCTGGAGTGTCACATCTGCATTTATTGAAAGATTCCACATTAATATACACAAGCCAGCGTTTGCATGTTTGGAGCTCTGCACCTATGTGTACACCAAGATATCCCAAAAAAAAGGAGTTATAGATTTCTTGCATTTCTCTTTCTTTAGTTGATTGCAAGGTAAGCCCATCTGGGCAGTTCTGTTCTGTTCCTCTTAGAAGGAGAAAGAAATATAACATTTACCCTTCTTGGCACATAAAAATCAGCAAAAAAGAACAAGATATGTGTTCAAGAAAATGTTTGCCTATTCTTAGCTCCTAGCACACATTCAAAGCTCAGAACTTCAACAGCTCTTGGTATAGCAAAAAAAACTCCCAATGTGAGTCTCTCTTGATAGTTGTTAAGGTCCCCCCTTACTCCTCCAAACTATATAAAATTTTCCATTATCTTATTTTCCAGTTCGTCTGTTGTTCACCTCTAACAGCCTTGTTGCATAAGCTGTTTTTGCCTGAATAACAATGATGAACGAGATTGTCATTCTGTTAGGAGATGTTTCCTAAATAGTTTGTTTTATCATCTCTCCCAGTATTTTTTTCCTAAGCTTTTTGATTGCCTTTGCCTTCATCTGTACTTGTGATCAAATGACTTCAGTCTTTAGCAAGCTCTTCATCCTCTTAATTTGTGTATGTTATGTTTGAGCTTACAAAATCTTAAATGATTGTCTGAACAGACCTTTTGCCTTCCACAAGCGTTATTCTGGTTGCAGTGTATAACTGCATGCAGTTACTGAATGATTAGCAGTTCCATTGATCCTTGCAATGAAGCTGTTTCCCTCTGCATCCACATCTTTCTCCTCAAAAGTCCATGAAACCGTTATGTTGGCCCTATTGTTGGTGGTGACCTTAAAGCTTCCTACTTAGACTGAAGAAAATAACAATTTTTCGGATCAGTTCACTTTTAATTTATTAGCATGTTTTTAAAAAAAAATCTTCTCAAAAGAAAAAAAAGTGCATCTATGTTAATGGCTTAAATACACATATAGAGTTCATGAAATGTGTGGAATCCACTAATCACCTTAGGTAGCTGGATGGACCTGGGAAAACAACAATAACAGATCAGTCAGTTATCAGATTAGTAATATTTCTCTGTACATAAGGAACATTGACACCAATTAACACAGAAGCAAAAGAAAGCGAAAAGACAGAGAATCAGACAATGTCCCCAGCTGACAAATGCAAATAGGTCATTAATCCTAAAATACTCATGTGGTATTTACAAAATATTTAGCCAAAAGGCAGCTATTGTGTTCCCAGTCTTGCTTTTATTATTCTTGGGAGGATGCACCATTATGTCAGCAATAAGGAAAAAGACATAGTTTCAGGATTTGTCCATGGAAAGAGAGGAAAGCAGCAAGATGTTACAAAAGGGCCACCACAGGCTGCAGCTGTTTGGCCCTGCCAGATTTAAAGACCCAGCTCCAGAAGCACTCGCCAGGAATAAAAGCCATAAATGTAGTTTTGCCAGAGAAAGTCAACAGGTCTCAACTTACACTAGCAAAACACCCTCAAAAGATTCTTTCCCTTGTGGTTTGACAGAACCACAGTGCTATATGTAATGATGTAATGTAATAATGTTAAAGTTTTCTCCTTTTTTGATGGAAGTGCTTTGTTTAGGAGTGGAATATGCGTAGAAGTTGACATATGGATAACTAAGAGGCAAAACTTTACTGTGAGGGTCGATAAAGGGCTACAGTCCAGAAGAGCACACAGCCCTCCAGCTCCATGTCTGGTTGAGAGCCACATGGTGCAGAGCCCAGTCCTGATGAAGGCTGCGGGTGCCCTTGAATAACCCATCTTAGAAAGTCTAGACAAACAGCTAGATCATTCCAAAGCACTTGCTGAAATCTAATAACTGAGAGCCTCAGGGTGTTGCTGTCCCTTGCTTCTTATTTATTCTTGTTTGCAACTTCTCTTCACTCTTGTTTTAATTTGACAGCAATTTTCTGCTGAATCTGTATAGATGTGCAGAATGGTGTAAAACAGATAAATGTGAGATGAGAGCTAGATGTACCAAACACTTCCTGCTGTTCTCTGGGCCACAACATGGACGGGTGTTTGGCTTCAAAATTGTTGCTGAATTCTTAATAGTTCCTCTTCACTGTGCCAAACTGTCCTTTATACCAACTGGCTGACAACAGTGATGCTCCCCCTGCAACTAACTTAAGGTTGTAGAGTTGCAGCATTTTGGAGCTGCCATATCTCAAGATGCTGTCACATCCTTCCTTCTAGCAATAAAGTTCCTATTGAACCAGAGAGTCAGTCAGTTTTTGCATTTTTAAAGATAAATGGAAGGGGAAGGGCACAAAACCGATAGAGCTATAAGAAGGCATTGTAGATTAGGTATCATGTAAACGTGGGTTTGGGTCAGGAATTATTTTTTCTCCACCAAGTGCAGAGGGCAAAAAGCCATTATTCACTCTATGCATCATATGTCACAGTATGAAATCATCACTAGCAGACTGACAGATGGAGCTGGAATTATATTTGGTGTTTCCATATATTAGCAGTTAATGGAAGAAACCCAGAGGTCCAGTCCTGCAGAACCGAGTCACGCAAGTAGACCCTGTCAGAGGCAGCTTCGGTGCTGGTGGGCTCCACCTCGTGCAGGCACAGCTGAAGTGCTCCCCTGCGGAGTCCTCACCCTGAGGGAGAGCTCCACGGTTTAATTGCATATATAGCTCCATCCACTCACAGACTGGTGGCCTAAATGAGGTCAGTGCTATATATGCATCAAGGACAACAGCTACCTACTATTACAATGTACATATAATAAATGATTTTTTTCTATGAAAATCTGACATCTGTCCACTCTAATGAAGAAAATTAGACTTGCATGTAATTCAAAACCTCCTTTGAATAACAGAAAGAAACTCAAGTATATTCTCTGATTGGAAAACCTGAATATTTAGTTTTGTCTTTAGTCCTCAAGGTGCTGTCATAGCCCAAACTTACAAATACATCCAATAAATGGAGCATTAAGATTTCTTTTCTTTTTAAGGGTAAGAGCAGTTTCAGTCAGAATCAGAGCAAGGGCAGACACATTTTTTGGTGTGAGGAGGACACTATTGGCCAGCAGGGATCCCATCGCAGGCATCCCACCACTGCTGCATATCACCACTCACGCTCGCAGAAGATATGACCCCTCCAATCTGCTGGAATAGCTGTTTGCATAATTGCTTCCCACAGATTTTGTCAGAACTCCAACTAAAATTTACAGACTGGGTCTTTCTAACTGAGGTCTGAACTGGATGACAGAGTTGTCACACGCTGAATATACATCAGCAGGTCTGGAAGAGCAGTAAGTTCCAAGGTGGGATGGTACCTGGCTGCTCGTGACAAGCAGAGGGGTTCAGACTTCGTGGTCTGTGTTGGCTCTGAGCAGAGCAGGACACTGCCCTTGCTGTGAGAGCAGGAGCCTGGGCACATCCGAGCTTCTTGTACCATGCCCTGGAGCACAGGGCAGAGATCATCAGGCTTGTGCTCAGCAATCTGACTTCAGAACGGGATGTCAAAGAGCTGCAGCATTCGGCCTCGGTGACCAAGTGTGGTGCTGAGCTGTGACAAATAGATGTAGCAACTTCCTTGGAGACTGCTTTGGCATGTTTTATGTGGAGTTGCATTGCATCATGTTTTACAGCCTGCACATCTCCTGAAGACCTTGTCTGTTTGTTGGTTACTGTGCCATAACGTATTTACTTCTTGCAGATGATTAGCACATCTTGAAAGTATTTTTCTAAAGCTGTCTCTTGCACATGCCTCTAAGCCTAATAAAGCCCTGTGTTTTTGTTAAGCATGCGTTGCTGTCTGCTTAACTGTGAAAAACAGAAACGAAAAACAAAGAGGCTGCTGTGACTTTGCCAAAAGGTTTCATGTAAGTATTAAAAAATCAGCAAGCAACAAACACATGTCCTCACGTTCCCAGTCGGAAAGCATGCAAGTGGTTATTTAATACAGTGAATAAATCAATCCTCCCAACATATTTAATCAGAGTAATGAGGTTCAATACACCTTTTGTGAATTACCTGTTTCCTCACATCAGGAGTTTAAAGAACTGAGCAAAATTAGCACTGAAACCATGGTAAAATATCAGTGGGGAAAAGTCCATGTTCACTGTCCATGAACATGTTTTAGCAGCTGTTCCTTAAAACAGAACTGACATAACATGAGCCCCACTATTGCCCTGGCTTTCTTTCATCCTGGGCCTGGATTGCTTTCATGGATATCTTCCACTCCTGTAAGTTTGCAGTGTTTGGCGCTTCCTTCGGGTAAAAGCACTCCTGCATACTACTAGAGGATTCCAGCAGACTGCACTGAGCCGCATCATCCACATGCCACTTTTGAAATGTGCATTCAAACAAATTTGAGAAGCCGACCACCTTGTTTCCTAGGTGATCATCAACTTCTGCAAGTGCTGAAAGTGCCAGTGAATTATCTGTGCATCTCCCTTGATGACCGAGATTGACATCCTAATGTGTGGGATGTCCTGTCCAAACAAATGAGGGACTACTAAGAGAAGTACCACTGGAAGGGGGTCCTGGGGCACTAGAAGGGGGTCCTGGGGCACTAGAGATGACTGGGGCAAATTGCCTTAAGTCATCCCTATCTAATTTTTTCATGGAGACGTTTCTGGAGCTATTGCTGTATATCTCAACTCTGCAGAGGGACTTGATCACACTATATCACACTACTATTCTTCCAGAAATGCCAACGTGAAGCATGAAAATAAGGTACCAACCACAATATCTATTGTCTTTCCTATCTCTCTGTTTCTTCTCTGCCACTAACCCAACACTCGTGCATATCTCTGCAATACTCTGATGTTCTTTCAGGCACTCTTTCTTTTCCCTAAAAATGTCAACACATCATGAACATACCATGTGGTGTTAGGAAAATGTCCTGTAGTGTATTCAAATACTTTACCACCTCTACACATGGACAAAATTAAGCATCATCCTGGTCAAATAAAAGCCTTTTTTATAGGCTAACATAACATCAGCCGAGGAAATGTCAAGGCAGGACCAGGAAGGCAGTACTTCAGCATTGCTTCTGCGTAGAGGGCTTGGAGATGTGGGGTATATTGCCAGCAAGCCCAGTGCTACACACACATACAAGTAAGCCCTGTGGACACAGGCAACCAAAGTTTTAAGATGCCAGGAGAGATGTGTGCACAGAATTCGATTTGCCTTCTCAAAGCACAGGATGGATATTGGCATCCAGTAGCACAGACAGACGTGCCAGGGTAATATTTCAAGCAGGATATGAAGCAGTGACTGGAGAGATAAGCCAATCCCAATGAGCAACTTTTTGGTCACTGAGAGAACAAAGTCTGGACTATTAGTTGGGAAGAGTAGAACTGTCTTGGCTCCAACAAAGTTAAAAGGGTTGTTTTGCCAAGGCTGCGAGCGAGGATTTGAAGGATTCTGGCCAGGTCTCTACTATGAAGCTTTACAAGCATAGCTGTGCTAGCTATGAGCACAGACAAATCACACCTAGCAATGCCAGCAAAAGCCCTGATCTGGGCACCACTGTGCTTTCAGACATTACTTCGGCTTGTTTAACTTGCGTCATTTGCTCGGGTTTGAGCTAGGCTGGAAGCAAGTCCCGTCAGAGACGTCTCTGCTAGATGCCTCTGATGACACGGCTGTGGCGGGGGGGCTGCCAGCAGAGGCCAGACAGACTTGGGACACCTAAACAGTGCTAAAGTCACTCAACACGAAGTTGTTCAGATGAAAACCAGCTTTCCTTCAGGGGCAGGTAAATTCTTGCTAGCCAGCCAGCATGGACTGGGTGGTTGAAATCCTTACCTGCAGAGAACTCCTGCCATTATGAACCAATCAATCATGTTCAGAAACAGGATGGTCACTTGGTGAATGTCAGCAATCACATCCCTCAAAGGCAGAACTGCCAGGACTGAGAAAAATCAGATCGGCTGAGAGAACCCTCTACAGAGACAGAGAGGAAGAGTGGGAGGAGATGCCTTCATGGGACAGGGTGACTGGGCCCCAGCAGCTCAGCAGCTGGGGAGATGTCCCCTGGCAGAGCCAGGCAAGCAGCCGTCCAACCAACAGCCTGGCACCCACACTGCCCTGGTTTTCCCCTATTCCTTTTTTGAATAATTGGGAGACATTTTAAAAGAAAGAGGGGTAGTGGTAAGGTTAACTGCTAAGCAGATAATCCATGAGCGTAAAAAATATGGTGTTACAAATATCTGGCTATTGAACCCTGAAAGCTTGTTAATTACTTTTAGACTACTTTGATACTCTGTGTGTAAGACCAATCATCTTGAAAACCATGGCATTACCACTTATGCAGAGGGCAAGACCAGCAATGAAAAGAAAAGATTAATCTGTATTTATTTTGCAGGCTAATTAGATTGCTTTCAAGAAATGTATGAGTCTATTTAAAGTAAATTACAACAAAAATCACTGGTCATTAAATGTAACTATTTACAATGTGCACAAAACTGATGATCAGCATCCCCTCGTGAATGTAATCAGCCACACTGTGGTGAGACCACAGTCTGTAGCATTGACATCAACACCTCCTAAAGGCTACCCACTAAAAACGGAGACCAGGATGAATACTCCATTTCAAATTCCCTAATGAAAATTCAGAAGCCTATCATCCTCTGCCATGTTAAAATTCTTACCTTAAGAATGGATCTTACATCAGTCCCGTCCTCACTGAAGACACCAGAGTTCAACCATCCAGACTATAATATTAGGCTTTCCTTATCATATCAATTTTACCATGCAGTCTTCACCATTTTTATTACCATGATATCTGCATTTCTAAAGAGCCTGTCATTCTAGGTTTTCAGTCCTTTGGGTTACATTTTTTTAAGCTTCCCCTATATAAAGAAACACTTTTTCCCTGCTCTCCTTTTTGATGCCGATTTTCATAAGAAGTATGGATCAGCAGCCAGTTTTTTATTACGGAAGATACACTGGTATGTCTTCAACTTCATTTTAAGGCAAAACCGTTTGCAAAGACAAAACTGTTTGCAAAGACAAAAGCTGCGTTACACCATAAAGCAATTACAGAGATCTGTGCAATACTTCTAGTACTTTAATTGCAGCATATCGGAGGAGATGTAATTTTACTGTCACTGAGTAATACTCATCTAGCTTGCTTTGAAGCCAATGGTAGGCTCCTATTGTCATCAGTCAGAAACAAATTGGGCCTTGAACATGTACCCATTTAAGTAAATTGCTTGTTAGCTTCTCCCATCAAAGCTGCAACTGAGCCACCATTGCCAGGCTGAGATAAAACTCACATTCATTCAGACAGGCAACGCAGAAGCATTGCAGACTACGAATTGTTTTGGCTTCTCTGCTTCCTTCAGCCGCCCCTGCAGAGAGGAAGGCAGGGGAGGCAGGACCACAGCACACAGCACTGGCTGATACCAAGTAATGGTCTCTTGTAGCCCAGCGTTGCCATTGTGGGGCATGCACCGAGTTTGCAGGGTCTCAGAACAGAGCCTCCCACCCCTTGCTCTGCCCAAACTTGTCTTGACCTGACTGGAGCTTTTTTTTTTTAACTTGGTTTTCTTGGATATACTTAGTTTTCTTCTGACATGTAATCCAAGTACTGGATCATAAGGTGCAGCTTTCTTGGACCTCTACAAAAGCCCAGAGACCTGCAAGCCATTCCCAGAAGTGTGGGAGGATGTACGAGCTCCAAGCACCAAACTGCCTGCCTGTCCCTGTTGTCCTCTCTGAGCAATAACTGAGAAGTCAATGTGGAGTTTCTAATAAATTTTATTCCTGGAGAATACAATCTGGTCTTTCCTCTGCACATTTACCAAAATGAATATTAAATTTGCCCATTTCACAAACCTCTTAAAAAGCCCTACATGCAATAAAAGGGTTAATAAATCAGATTCTCCTCTGCCTCTAGACATTAATTTTTACAGCTAAAAGTTAAATTTTACAGTTACATACATTTTATATGCACTGATTTTTATTGCCTAGGCAGTTCTGCATTTATGAATCATCCTCAGATCCTTTAGCTATTTGAATCCAGGAATGAAAGTTAAAATGTTGCATGGTACTAACATCATTTGTTTTTTTCTAAAAAAGCAACTTACAAAGCATTAAATCCAAGGCATAGTTAAAAATTATCATTTTCAGGAATGAACGGTTAAATTAATGAATACCCGAAGTGACACGTATCCCAGTGAAATGAGCATAGACATTTAAAGAACTAAAAATTGTACAAAATTAAATGTGTGAAGAATAACTCAAGAATGAGACAAAGACCCTTTCCTATACATACATACTTCTCAGACACTTTTTTTAAAAAGCAAACTCTTCTCCCCAAAAAACAAGTGAAACTGCAAGCTCTAATATAAACATCACTTTCCCCTACACCCTCAACAAAGTATTTCTGTAATTTCCAAACAATGCCATGTGTTCTGCTACCAAATTGGATCAAGAAGCTCATGCAGCTTATCCATAATGTTGTTGTCAGAACCGATTATGGAACATATATTTCATCCGCAGGGTCTATGTCTTGAAACACAGTTTATTATCCTGGGCTCACGGCAACATTCAATGCTTTGGATCCAAAAGCTGCTGACAGTTCACTTTCATTTCTCAGTCTCTGCATTTCTCTGTTTAAATCCAGTTGAGTCCTGGCAAGCTGACGACTCGAGGACTGAACCTCCAGCTAAAGACACAGAGGAAAAGATTTTTATTAGCAGAAGATAACCATCAAACTAAATTACAACATGACTCTTTAAGGACAGATAGATACATTTGGGTGGCAACGTAAAAGTAATTGCCATAAAACTCATCAGAAAAATAGGCACTTCTCATACCACTTTATAGCCTTCTTGCTAGCTCCAGGGCAGCCAAAATAATCCTTCACTGGAGAAGCAACTACTGGATGTATATTTATTAGCTACCTAAATACTTTGAAAAGGAAGCAAAAAAATTAGGATCAAAAAGTGAGCAACCTGAAAGCTGAAATATACCATCAAATGTGTGCAAATTAATGAAGACTTAATCTTGCAAAGTGTTGATCTCTGAACCAAACCCAGCAAGTCACTTAAGCACACTTTCTAACTAAAACACGTCACACGAGACCCGTGGGGGTATGACTGCAGGCAGTTGGTTTAGTGTGGCAATGAATAAAGACACGGTACGCAGCATCTTGCAGGACTGCACACTTTGTGCTCATTTTATATGTCCTGGAGTGTAAGATTTAACTGCATGTACCCTCCAAATATACAATATGTACAGACAGGTAAACATAAGCATGCAGATCCTTAAGTCTGCTTCTCTACTTATAAAATGGTTATTATAATTTAAATGTTTGTATAGTCACAATTTAGAGAGAGTTTAAGTTTAAATGACATCATTTTTGTTAAAAGCACCTCCAGCTCACCCATCAAGTCATAAATCCTTTTAAAATGAATTCTTCAACCTCTGTGAAAGCTTTGTCCCTAAACAGGTACTTTTCCCACCATTCTCTATTTTCTTTAATGTTTTCTTATTAGCAATAACTACCACATCTTGCCTATCATGCAAAGCTGTTAAAAGAGAATTAAATGTCACACAAATTTCCTAGGGATTATTGCATGCTTTTAATTTCTTAGTAAATTCAGGTTGATTTAGGCATAGGCTGGACTTCTGTTGCAAAGATAAAAGTTGCCGACTACTACAAGCGTCTCAGAAACTTCAGGGATGAGGTAGAAGACTTAAGTGACATAAAGTACGAATAAATTCCAGCATTCCCAGATGTTTCCTATAAATGCAAAATGAAACCATAATGTAATTTCATTATATTCAACACCAATTTCCATTTTAACCTTATTAGTGGATCATGATAGGTGATCCTGATAATTCTAGCTGTCTAATGTTTTCCCATGAAGTTGTTCTTTTCAGTGGCTTATTTTTTGCCAAATACAACCATTTAGACTACATTTTCCTTCTTTACTCTAGCTGGTTATGTTTTTGTTTTGATTTTTAGGTTTTGGTACAGCCAGTTCAGCTGTTTCTGAGAAGTAAGGGGGGAAAAAGTCAATAACTTTGCAGGAGCTTGAACTAATATTTTAGATGCTTTTTTTAGTGTGCTCTTTGTGTTTACCTATAGCAGGAGGGAAATGCAACTTAGCAAAATTTGTGCTGTGCCCATGAAAAAACCCTACTTTGGGCAAATAATGAGCTTCTAAAATATATAATTTTTATATATTTATATATTTTTATATATGTTTTCTAGATATCCATTTTTATATTTTTCTATATGTTTTCTAGATATCCATTTTTATATATATTTTTATATAAATACAATATATAAAATATTTATGTATATATATAAAACATTTGTACACATGGTGATTGGCAGAACTTAAGGGATATTTGCTGAAAATATCACTGGGCATCCCATCTGCACTGAGTATGCTTCGTCCCCCCTGAAACAACTTATAATCACCAGGTACAGCAAGCATGCCATCAGGAAAAGATTCATAACTGAATGGATTTTCACTGCAGAAATCACCCTTTGACCAGGGAAAATAAACAGTTAAATTTGGGGCAGAGGGGAAACTTTCTTAGCTCAAAGGAATTTGCTCCTCTGATTCTCTGCTGCTCCACTTCCCTGAGCTTCCTAACCCCGATCCCCCTGCTTTTGTCCTGACCTGCTGGTTTTTGCCAGCCCACACCATGTCTGGGTGGTCCACAGAGGGCCAGTGAAGAACTGCAGAAGCCAGCTTGTAATTCCTCTATTGCAAAGAGTTGACTCAGTACCATATATTCCAATGGAAATTAGTCCACATCATTGCTAAATTGCCTAATTAACACACCAAATGCACTGCATGCCTCCCTGTAAAAATCAAGAGTAAGATTCTCCTCAAGAGCCAAGAACTGAACTCACAGTTCATGATCTACATTACTGTCTTATGATTAACACACTGATCTCAGCAACCTCCAAGGTGTCCTTCAAACCTTTGCCTGGAGGCTGGTCTGTATAAGTGTTATCAGCTACTCCTTGAATTCAGCTAGTGGAAGTCTGGGCTGTGTAACTAAATGCCTTTAGATCAGTGCTACTGACTGTCCTTTGTGGATCTACTAGATGTGGTAAAATTAGATGTGGTAAAACAATTTTTTTTTAAGATATTTTAAAATGGTTCAAAGATTACTTTGTCTGTAAGACTGAGTATTCCAAGTTAGGAAATACGAAGATTAAGGTTGCTACTTATAAATTGTCACTTGGAAAGAGATGTTCCGGAGTGATAAGCTCTAACTGTGCCATCCTTGAAGTGTCTCCCTGCAAGTGGGTTTGATGTGGATGACATGGGTGACAATGACTATAGCCTGAAAGAATGTAACTACATGAACACATGACAGTTGCCTGAACTGACCACCACCTTGATCAATGAGAAGGATCACTGGAGATTAGCACACATCTGCAAGAAGAACAAACTAATTTATTTTAGTTCTTTGGGAAAACAGTAGTGACTGATTCAACTCCTGTCCCTTTCACAGAATCACAGGATGGTTGAGGTTGGAAGGGACCTCTGGAGGTCTTCTGGGCCAACCCCTCTGCTCAAGCAGGGCCACCTAGTGCCAGTTACCCAGGACCATCTCCAGGTGTTTTTTTAATATCTACAAGGTGGGAGACTCCACAACCTCCCTGGGCAACCTGTGCCAGTGCTTGGTTATCCTCACAGTGAAAAAGTGTTTCTTCATGTTCAGAGGGAACCTCCTGTGCTTCAGGTTGTGCCCATTGGTCCTGTCACTGGGCATCACTGAAAAGAGCCTGGCTCTGTCCTCTCTACACCGTCCCTTAAGGTATTTATATACATTGATAAGATCCCACTGAGCCTTCTTGTCTCCAGGCTGAACAGCCCCAGCTCTCTCAGCCTGTCCTCATAGGAGAGATGCTCCAGTCCCTTAATCATCTTTTTGGCCCTTGTTGGACTCTCTCCAGTATGACCATGTCTCTCTTGAAGTGGAGAGCCCAGCACTGGACACAGTACTCCAAGTGTGGCCTCACCAGCACTGAGTAGAGGGGAAGGATCACTTTCTTGACCTGCTGGCAACACTAAGAACATTAATTTGTGAGACTGTATCACATGTATCATAATTGGCAAGTAAATTATAGCTCTAACTTTTAAGGACTAAATAGTCCTGATGTTGCATTTTCCTAAACTCTGTGTTCATTTTCCCATCCTAACTTTTCAAAGTAGCTTTCTGAAAGTACATAGCATTTGTAGGTACAATTAATAAAATATATGTACTGGAAATACAATCCCAGTTTTTGATTTAACTCTTAACAATTCTATAACCCAAAGTCATAAATTGCATGTAAATATTTAATAACACACATTTAATTGGACTAGGAATGTGCTTTTCTCTGATGTAGATTTATGAAATTGACTGTAAAAAGGGATGCTATGTGACTCTCCTTTCTTTTTTTATGACAGAGTATAAAGCATTGTCAGTATTTTAATATATTGAATATTATTAATGTTTAACTGGAGTGTATAACTTTTTTATTAGAAGTTTTCTTTGAATGATTGCTTCAAATTAAATTTAAATTCTTTTTTAAATACGACAATGCTATGGTCATTTCAGTCTTTCAGAATGTTGTTAAAAGGAAAAATCAGAGATATATTGGAGATCTAGTATTTGCTGACATAGTAGAAGAATTACTGAAGAAACTTGGCTGTCAAAAGGTCAGCGTTAGCTTCTTCCTATGTTTTACACGGAACAGATTCTTAAAAAAAAAAAAAGCATCAAGCAAATAAAGAGTGCATGAAATAAGCAGGCACAGTATCGCCTGGTGGAGGGTTCCATTTATGAATGCCAGCAGCATAAAGGCCAACCTTCTTACGCCATGAGTCTTCTAGCAAGAGCTGCCTCTGGCCACCATGCTTCAGGCAGATGGAAAAGAAATAGTGTGCTGGAAGAGAAGCCTTGGCAAGTCCCCCGTGGCATGTCCAGAGCTGCTCACGGGGCCCTCAGCACATGCTGCTGCAGTGCGTGCCCTGTGCTGAACTCCACGGCATTTCATCTTGAACTGTCCGTGACGGGCAGGTCCCAGGGCATTTGCTTGGTCTGAGGGGCTGAAACCTGGGAAGCAGCGCTAGCACAGGAGCTCCTTCACCAGCTCACAAGTACTAAGACAAGCTCATCACTTAGCTTAAACAAGTAAGGTGATTACCAGAATGATCTGATTTATCATTAGCAAGTTCTTGACTTCTTCATTTTCTCACTGCATCTGCTGGCTAGGATTGAGCTTTTCTTAACCATTCAGCTACCTTAAAGTCAAAACTTCATCTGGTAATGATTTCTGCTAGTAGGAGGTGGACAAAATTTAAGTTATAGCTTAACCTAACTACACCATCAGTGGGGATGCCATAGCTCAAGTCAGACTTAATCTGCTGCTAAATCCAACCCCTCCCTTACACTAACTGAAGCAGCCTGCATAGACCTAGTGTGGTTTCACAGCACACATCAGCACTGCTCGCTGCAGGGATGTGCAGACACCGGAACTACTTTTAAATAAAAAATATGGGTAGGAGAAGCCATACTGCCACATGATAACAGAGCTCCACATGGATTAACTTTACTCAAGACTGCTGATGCACAACACAGTGTTACTGCAACCAGTTTGCTTCCAGCACTCAGCCTCCCTCATTTACAGCTTCCCTTGGATAGTTTTTATACCACACCAGAATATGGCCCTGGAGACCAACGTTTACAGAGTATGGTCTCTGCGCTCTCCTCTCACCTCTGCATAATACGTGTGAAGGATTAAGCAGAAGTATTAACGGGTTGGAGCCCTGGCCCGGAGGGACAGGGATGGGGACCTGCTGCTTGGTGACTGGGGAGGGACCTTACCAGCCCTACTCCCTCTGCTGAAATCAGCCCCAGGGGAGCCCAGGCCATCATGGGAGGGAAATGTGGCTCCGAAAACATGTGCTTCTGAAATGTCGTGTGGTTGTTGTTTTTTTTTTTGTGGTTTGTTCTGGTTTAAATCATAGAAAGCTGTTGGGGTTGCAGTGTGTCCCATCAATCAGCACACCACGCAATGTCTATATTAAACATCCTACCGAGTCCCACCGAGTGTGAAATTTCTGATGACAGAAGCTAAGAAAATATTCAGCAGGTTTTGTTAAACAATTTATATGTTAAGGGACCCAAAGGTCAGTGAGCAGAAATTGTGTTTTATCTTCCTTGCATATATATTGCTTGATGATTAGGTCAAAAATGTTACAAACACAGACGCGAGTGAAAAATATGGCTCTTCATAGACAGAGATGGGAAAACAGAGGGTTTTGTTATACTGTTCATCTTAGTCCCTGTACAGATTCAGACAATGGTTGTGCATTGCTACAGAATGGGAGAGCTGCTTTTCTGTCTCTTATGGGTGTTTTTGTCCTTTTGCCTTACCATACCTGCAAAGCTTGTATAAAATTACTAGCAAAATACATTTTTTTTCGATTCTTGGCCATCCCTATTGCAAAAATGCATGAAGAGCTAGTTCATCCTTCAATTGGCAATATTGGACAAGTGCAAATTAGTTACATTTCCATCCTATTGACCCCTAAGGAGTTCGATCTTGTCTTCATACACTTGCAGGGATAGGTAGTGCCTCAGCAGACCTGGTAAGACTGGCTGGATAATTAGTGCTGAAAAATCTGTACTTCACATTTCCTATTTCATGGGGTAGATGTATGCTGGCCTTTGTGGAAAAAAATAATTCATCAAAAGGAAGGGGAAAGATCAAATTCAGACCTTCTGAGTAGGGACTGTGCCTTGCCTCAGCTGAACTGAAGAAGTTTTTAGCAATGAAGCTTCTGTTATGTTGAATTTAAGAGTAGTTTTCATTTCAGCAAAAAGAAATGAAAAAGATCAAATTCAGACCTTCTGAGTAGGGACTGTGCCTTGCCTCAGCTGAACTGAAGAAGTTTTTAGCAATGAAGCTTCTGTTATGTTGAATTTAAGAGTAGTTTTCATTTCAGCAAAAAGAAATGAAAAAGAATTTTTAATGCATAGGGCAGGCAACTGGGCACAAGGCACTTCTGGGCTTTTTGCCCAGATCTGTAATTGATTTCTCGATTATATCTTGTGGGTCTGTCTTATTTATTTAAGGAAAAAAAACGCAATAATCAGAATGTTAAGAAAATGGGGAAGTTTGATTCACTGCAACATGATCTGTAGGGTCACGTTGCAGGCTGGGTTAGGAGACCTTCAGTGCATTTTGATCCTTCTCTGTATCCATTTTGCTGTTTGTCTTTATTATGTACTGGCTATAATTCTGTGGTCTTCAGGGCAAATACTCTATCTGGCTGTATTTGTACAGTGAAAGTAGCAGTAGCAACCTATGTGCTAGCTTTAAATTCTATGTCTCATTAAAGAAGACATTTGTACAGGTGAAGTCACCAGGCTTCTCTAAGATGCCTGAAGGTCCGTGCTGACCTGGTGAAGATGCTTTTAATTCTTGAGCTAGCTCTAAGCCATGTTGCAATAAGCAGCATAGACTTATGCCCGTATAGGAATTTTCTACAGGGAAAAAAATTTCCTGTAGAAAAAAATTCCTCCACCTCATGCTGCAGAGGACACGGGAAGGGCTGCTTACTCTTTATTGATCCTTGTCACAAACCCCTCTTCTTGGCGAATTTGTGTGAACGGGCTCTGTAGATACATACCTGTGTGCATACAGAAACAGTCACCAGAAAACAGCAAGAGGAAAAGTGCACACAGAGAGGCGGTGTGTGAAAGTCTCCCAAAAGCTGGTAAGCTCTAGAGGCTTGTGGTCCTGTTGAACCTGAGATAGCTGATAAACTCAGAACAGCAAGAGTCTGCGGGGTGTGTCCGAGGCCATCAGCACGCATGAGCATCAACAGCAGGTTTTATAACTCAGACCATAGCCAAGGAGGTGATGGCTGCTATATGCAGACACAGACCAGAGGCTACAGGCTTTATATACACCTGAGGAACAAAGGGACTTCTGAACACCTTCATAGAAACAACTGGTTCATTGTTATGACCATCCACTTCTCAGTAAACAGCCAGGGTTGGCCTCCCCGCTGCTGCTCTACCTGGGTAAAATGGAGGATTGAGGGGGATAATTGAATAGAAGGTACAAGTAATTATCTGTTACTAATAGTAACAGTTTGATTCTATTATTAATAATAGCCTAATTCATAAGATGATATGTTCCAAAAGAATATTGGTGGTAATCTGTATCTCCCCCCGACTTGTTCCCCTATCTGGAAAATTTAGCTGCTTCTCCCCATAGCTGGAGACAAAGAGGCAATGCAAAGAAGATGCCATACTGTCCTTGCAGGGGATGGGGGAGGAAGGGATGACTCTCTGTAGGGGAGGCAGGAGAAAAAGCTGCTACAGGGGCAGGGAGAGAGAGGGAAGCAACATACCCTGGGTATCCTGGGCTCACTCAGGTCACTCATGACATCTAGCTACTGACAGAAATATAATATGGATATTAACAATAATGGTGGCATTAAATTACCACGACCCTTAGACGGACAGTGCTACAGGCTGTTCTGCCTCTTTCATTTGGTGAGTAAAGCAGATATAAGTGGGTAGTCATGTACAGATTACGAAGTATTCCTGCCCACAGATGACTTTATGCAGAGTAACTCATTTTTGAATGCGGTTTAATTTCTGGAAACAGAACACCTCAGTCCACAGAATTTTTCTCTCATTAATAGTGTTAATCAGGTCATGAATGGACAATAAAATGTTTGCCTTTATGTTCTCCAGCCCTGTTGCTAAGAGCTATATACAGTAACAAACTGTTCACATAAATTTTCACATTTTTCTTAGCTAAAACCCCAACGGGAAGAAAAAAAACCTGCTGACATTGATAAAGAATTTGACAAAGCTCCTATGTTTTTTTGCCATTCCAGACTGAAGTTTATAGCCTGGGAACATTGTTGCAGCTTCATTTCCACAACAAAAAGGCCCCATTCTTTTCTTAAAGGTTTGACCGTTCATCCTGTCCTTGGTGTTGTCAGCCTTTCTATTAGCACTCACTTATCGAGGGTGCCAAAGAGAAGTCTAAGGAAAGGACAAGTGTCTAACAGGTTACTATAGTTTCTTTTGTGCTTTTAAAATGTGCAGACTCCAGGCATTTAAAAATGTAATTAACATTTGTGCATATGATAAATTTAAAAATTAGGTGAACTTTTCACACTTGAATTTGAACAATTTCCATTGTCTGTTCTCCAGTAAATTTCGATCGCTGGTTATTTTCACTCTATGGATTTTTGCTGGGCTGTAATCTTGCTGGGTCGTGCTAAACATTTTACAGACACAGAACAGGAAACAGACATTTAAATTTACCATGTAAATCCATCAAAATCGAAGGTATTTCCCCCCCAAAGGTGAGAGAAAAGGATTTCAATTATTGCAGGCTGGTAGGTGGGAGATCAATATTACATTGCTGAGGTTTTTTTTTCACTGTCATGTTAGATAGTCGTTTAGCTACAAGTTATGCAAATGTATGAATAATCCACTTATGCTACGTCAACTTGCTGCGTAAAACACAGTCCCACATGCAAATCAAATATGATCTTGGAAACATCTAAAGGTACAGCAAAATTAATGCAGTCGAGGATCGAGGGATCATACAGCCAGAGATCTCACATAATAGTGTTCTTCCATTGAAGTACCCCAATTAAATTCCAGAACAGACTAATTGTTAATGGAAATATCATCTTATGGTACTTGATGTTCTACAAGAAGTGAGTCCAATGGTTTTAGTGTTGTCTAGTTTAAAGCATACTGGTGTCTATATCACAGAATCACAGAATCACAGAATCACAGAATGTTAGGGATTGGAAGGGACCTCGAAAGATCATCTAGTCCAATCCCCCTGCCGCAGCAGGATTGCCTAGACCGTATCACACAGGAACGTGTCCAGGCGGGTTTTGAATGTCTCCAGAGAACGAGACTCCACAACCTCTCTGGGCAGCCTGTTCCAGTGTTCGGTCACCCTCACCGTAAAGTTTTTCCTCATATTTATGTGGAACCTCCTGTGTTCCAGCTTGCACCCATTGCCCCTTGTCCTGTCAAGGGATGTCACTGAGAAGAGCCTGGCTCCATCCTCATGACACTTGCCCTTTACATATTTAAAAACATTAATGAGGTCACCCCTCAGTCTCCTCTTCTCCAAGCTAAAGAGACCCAGCTCCCTCAGCCTCTCCTCATAAGGGAGATGTTCCACTCCCTTAATCATGAAATGGTTGGGGGCCCCAAGAGCAAGGGATGTTGAAAATACCTTAGACTCAATTAACATAGATACACAAAACAAAAGGGAAGCTTTTACAATTTGAAAAGTGGTAATGGCTGTAAGATAAGGAGGCTCCAGGATGGTCTCACTTCAGATGTCTGGGCCATAGCATGGGCCCCATGCATGAGATAAGGGAATTGCAACAGCTACCTCGAAGGACGTGGCCTACGTGATCCTCAGACTGAGTTTGCGCAGAAGCAGGGGTCAATCAGCGAACACAGTGAGGAAGACTACCAGCCTTCATCTGAAGACCCCCGACGACCACCAGGGAAAACAACTGCGCATGCGAACGGACATTTGCATATCTCATGGCTATGTAAATGACTTCTCGGAAATCCTATGACTATGTATAACGTTATGGTATATATTCTCTGAAAATTTGCCAAACCGGCGGAGCACTCATGGTGGATAATCCCCAGTGCTGCCCAGCGCTGCAATAAAGAATGCCTGCTTAATAACACACTCTGGTGTTATTGAGTTTTCTTTCGGACTCCTTACCCAGCCGCACCTAGCTTCCCACTTCGGTGAGGAAAGTTAGAAAGCAAGGGGGTTTGGAGATCTCCGATTTTTGTATCATCATCTTCGTGGCTCTGCGCTGGACTCTCTCTAGCAGTTCCCTGTCCTTCTTGAACTGAGGGGCCCAGAACTGGACACAATACTCCAGATGCGGCCTCACCAGGGCAGAGTAGAAGGGGAGGAGAACCTATCTCGACCTGCTAACCACACCCCTTCTAATACACCCCAGGATGCCATTGGCCTTCTTGGCCACAAGGGCACACTGCTGGCTCATGGTCATCCTGCTGTCCACTAGGACCCCCAGGTCCCTTTCCCCTACGCTGCTCTCCAACAGGTCTGTCCCCAACTTGTACTGGTACATGGGGTTGTTCTTGCCCAGATGCAGGACTCTACACTTGCCCTTGTTATATTTCATTAAGTTTCTCCTCGCCCAACTCTCCAGCCTGTCCAGGTCTCTCTGAATGGCTGCGCAGCCTTCCGGCGCGTCAGCCACTCCTCCCAGTTTGGTGTCATCAGCGAACTTGCTGACAGCGCACTCTAATCCCTCATCCAAGTCATTAATGAATATATTGAATAGTACTGGTCCCGGTACCGACCCTTGAGGGACTCCGCTAGACACAGGCCTCCAACTGGACTCTGTCCCATTGACCACCAAAATATACAAATATACAATATACAATATACACAATTTTATATACACAATATACACAATATACACAATTTTATATACAATATAAAATATACAATATACACCAAAATTGTATATCGCAACTCTGTATCACAAAGCTGTGATACACCTTTGACAGCCTGGCTGGCAAACTCAGCAGCAAATCCAATGACTACTGCATTAGCCTCTGGTGGCAGCGTTTGCAGGTCAGAGTGAGGTAAGACAATACCAGGAAATCTGCACCGTGCATATTCTGCAGTAATAACCTGAACTTCATTCTCTGAGGCTGCCAGGGTGATACCTACCAAAGGTGCTAGTTCACACGGTTGTTAAAAACGCAGTTGAGGCTTTGTCTGTAGGAAGATATTACACCAACTTGAGCAATTAGAAAGAGACAGAATTAAGTCAGTACCACTGAATTTTGTTGACGCATCTCTTTGAAGATTGGTGCCCAAGAGAAAAAAAAATGCTGCAACGTAGAAGTTGAGAGTAAACACCGCAGCATTTTAATAACCGCAAAAGTCATTTTTGCTGGAATGCCATGAACATTATTGCTGTAAGATAAAATGAAGGACAATCCTATAAAACAGTACATAAAAAGACAAAGACATTACTTGTCACAGTGCTTATTTCAGAGCTAAAATGCTGGCTACATGTTCCCGTTGCACTATTTTAATGTTCCCAGCTGGCTTCTGCAGGGGAGTGCTTGCTTTTTCTCACGAAGGAATGAGACTATTCCATCATCTAACACAATTCATATAGGGAACACAGGAAAAATGTCTCCCCATTACCTTTTTGGTCCCCATGTTCCTGGGCTGGTGAGACAAAAGGACACTAACTCCAGACCACTAGCACTGATACAAGATTTTTGGAAAGCTGTGTAAAGAAATCAATGTTGAACCAAAGGGACATAAATTCAGTTCAGAAGTCTCACCCCATTGCATAGATCTGTAGTCCCTCTAATATGTATGTATGTGCTGGTGTTAGGTGTGAGCATCATGACAGCATTAAAGGTATTAATCTGCCTGCTAGTGTCAGACATAGGATGAAGAAGCAGGACCCAGAATGTTTACTCCTCCCCAAATGGCAAAGAGCTTGAAAAGAAAGGACAATGAAACGAAAACCCTGGGAGTCAAAAAAGACGGGGCGGGGTGTGTAGGTAAATTCAAAGAGGTTCTTGGAGGGACAGATTATCCAAGGCATTCAAAAGGATTACAGATTAAGACTCATAAAGCAGGTGAAATGATTCAGATTGGAGAAAGACATAGTTAGAAAAAGAAGGTGAAGATGAGTTTAGCAAATTTGTTTTAGGTAACAGCAAAAGGATGCTTGGAAATGAGGGCAGAAATGGCCAAGTATTTTAGCAATGAAGAAAAACTGTCATGTGTAGGCTTGCTAATGTCACATGGAATAAAATTATTTGATTCAATAATTGTGCAGATGGAGAGGCAAAGGGAGAATAAGAAAACAAAGGTAACAGTAAGGCTACAAGACAAGGAGGACAGTAAAATTCTGAACAAACAAAAAAGGGAGAAAAGAGCATCCTTGGGATGGATAAAAAAGTCTCGTCGGAAGAGAATTTGAGATGACAAGGTAACACCACAGGTATGTCAGAGGCAAAAATCCACAACAGGAGGAAAAAAAAATTGTAAGTAACAGCAACTGTTGGGGAGGATGAGTTAGTCAAAATCGAGACTATAAAGGGAGGAAGTCTGAGGGTGAAAATTTGAAAGGTGAAAACAGATAGTGGAGAGGGAGTGGGAGGATCTACCAGAGGAGGTGCTGAAGAGAACGGTGTCTGAGGTAACAGTAGAAAGCAGAGAGCACAGGCTCACCAAAGGACAAGGTGGAAAGGAAGAAGATGTGGAGAAGTGCCAGTGGTCCTGAAGACTCCATTAAGGGGGACCTGAATTGAAAGAAGCCCTCTGGTTTGTCTAGGAAAGAACATCGGTGAAGGGAGTCTCAGCGGATACTAAAACTAGATAATAAAGAAAGTCTGATAAATACTAGACAGCGATGAATATTTGGAAGTCTAATTGGGTGTGGGAAAAGCTCAAGGTGGAAAGTGCAGCCATGTTTCCAGGCTGACTGAAAGAAGCCGGAGAACTGAGGCAGGACCGCAGAGAAACAGCTGAGGAATAAGAGAATAAGGAACAGTCGGGATTGTGTCGAACACAGAGTAGAGAAATCTTACCCTCCAAGGCACAGAAAGCAAGGGGCAGTTGGATTTAACTGAGAGACAAACAGAGGAGGTAGAAAAATCAAAGAAGTTTTAATTGTCTTTAAGGGGATTTTGCTATTTAGTATTAGCAAAGGATTGCACAGTTTGAAACTGTCCCCTGCAACTGCAAGATGCAGAAGTCTCAATAGATGTAGTGCCATGTATTAATCTGAGCTATAGTTGACCTTGTTTTCTGAAGGAGAGATAAGAGATTAACTTCTATGGAAGCTTTCCAGCAACTAGAAGTACAACAGAACTAGACAAAATATCACGAAATCTGTCTCAGTTATGAGGCAATCTAGCCACTAGCGCTGAGGTGAAAATATTTTGGAGAATCATTAGGGTTGATTAGTAGATTTACAGGCCTTGTGAATTACAGAATAAAACTCTGCAGGGACCCCTATTTTCAGTCTTTCTTTTTCTGAGGAGACTACAGGGACTTCTGAGGCCACAGCAGCCTTAAGGCTGAAGTATCAAGGCAGGCTGCTGTTACTAGATCAACTAACCTGGCATGGTCTGGGAGAAGAACTTGTTCTGGGAGGAGAACTTGTGCCTAGATGATTAGTTTAGGAAGTCAGCACGGATCTTTCATAGTTTTCCAGTCATTAAATAATCATGGCAAAGCAGGCCAACTCCCAGTTTCCAAGCTCCTTGTGACTTACCAAGCAATTTATCTTGCTCCGAAGGGCTGCTGATGAGACAGGCTCTACTTGCAGCTTGGCACCAACTATTTATGGCCTGGTTCCAAGGTGAGGTGCAACAACGACAGAGTGTGCTGTACCGGTACTTTGGTGCTATACCCGTACTGCCGTGAAGGCTACAGTCCCCTTACATATTCAGTAAGTTTGCCTTGACGCTAAAATACCCATCACTTCAGTGCCAGCACAGTATGCAGCTGCTGTGTCACATCCTGATTGTACGTGGTGAGCATTAGCCGTGCTAACAGATGAAGAACCACCCACTGTAGGAGAAGATCAGGTTCGAGACCATCTAAGGAACCCGAACGTGCACAAGTCCATGGGACCTGATGAGATGCATCCACGGGTCCTGAGGGAACTGGCGGATGAAGTTGTTAAGCCACTATTCATCATTTTTGAGAAGTCGTGGCAGTCTGGGGAAGTTCCCACTGACTGGAAAAGGGGAAACATAACCCTATCTTCAAGAAGGGGAAAAAGGAAGACCCGGGGAACTACAGGCCAGTCAGTCTCACCTCTGTGCCTGGCAAGATCATGGAGCAGATCCTCCTGGAAAATATACTGAGGCACACGGAAATCAAGGATGTGATTGGTGACAGCCAACATGACTTCACCAAGGGCAAATCAGGCCTGACAAATTTGGTGTCCTTCTACGACGGGGTTACAGCACTGGTGGATAGAGGAAGAGCAACTGATGTCATCTACCTGGACTTATGCAAAGCATTTGACACTGTCCTGCACGACATCCTTGTCTCCAAATTGGAGAGACACGGACTTGACGGATGTACCACTCAGTGGATAAAGAATAGGCTGGATGGTCGCACTCAAAGAGTTATGGTCAACAGCTCAATATCCAAGTGGACACTAGTGACGAGTGAGTTCCTCAGGGGTCGGTATTGGGACCGGTCCTGTTTAACATCTTTGTCTGCGACATGGACAGTGGGATTGAGTGCGCCCTCAGCAAGTTTGCCGTCGACACCAAGCTGTGCAGTGTGGTCGATACGCTGGAGGGAAAGGATGCCATCCAGAAGGATCTTGACAGGCTTGACAGCTGGACCTGTGCGAACCGCATGAAGTTCAACAAGGCCAAGTGCAAGGTCCTGCATGTGGGTCAGGGCAATCCCAAGCACAAATACAGGCTGGGTGGAGAATGTATTGAGAGCAGCCCTGAGGAGAAGGACTTGGGGGTGATGGTTGACGAGAAGCTCAACATGAGCCGGCAATATGCGCTTGCAGCCCAGAAGGCGAACTGCTTCCTGGGCTGCATCAAAAGAATCGTGGCCAGCAGGTCGAGGGAGGTGATTCTGCCCCTTTACTCCGCTCTCGTGAGACCCCACCTGGAGTACTGCATTCAGCTCTGGGGCCCCCAACATAAGAAGGACATGGAGCTATTGGAGCGAGTCCAGAGGAGGGCCACGAAGATGATCAGAGGGCTGGAGCACCTCTCCTATGAAGACAGGCTGAGAGAGTTGGGGCTGTTCAGCCTGGAGAAGAGAAGGCTCTGGGGAGATCTCATAGCAGCCTTCCAGTACCTGAAGGGGGCCTACAGGAAAGCGGGAGAGGGGCTTTTTACAAGGGCATGTAGTGACAGGACGAGGGGGAATGGTTTTAAACTGAAAGAGGGTAGATTTAGATTAGATATTAGGAAGAAATTCTTTCCTGTGAGGGTGGTGAGACACTGGCACAGGTTGCCCAGAGAAGTTGTGGCTGCCCCCTTCCTGGCCGTGTTTAAGGCCAGGTTGGATAAGGCTTTGAGCAACCTGGTCTAGAGGAAAGGTGTCATTGCCTGTGGCAGGCGGGTTGGAACTAGATGATCTTTAAGGTCCCTTCCAACACAAACCATTCTATGATTCTGTGATTCTAACAGCGTTGCATTAGTTAAGTACAGAATAAGTTGTTGACCTACAGTAAACCACTGACTAAGGTTGTCATGCTGGCTCATGTCTTTATCTGAAATATAAAAGTGATTTCATGTTTCCAACACTGGAAATGCTAGGGCACTCTCCCTGTAACCAACAAGAAATACATCCTTGCAAATGACACCCAACTTCCCTGCAACAGGACAAGATAAAGCAACTGTAAAAAGAGCTTTCTAAATATATTGTTCCCTCTTCCCTGTATAGAAGAGTACCAAATAATAAATGATATGAGAATAAAAAATGTTTTTTAAAAAAAGGCCACTTGCCACTGTATGCCTTAGCATAATTAAGTTCATTTAGTAGGGCAATGACTTCTCTCTTCTACAGGACCTCTTGCAGGCTGATCTTGGTAAAGATACTAAACAAGCACTATATTTTTAAAAAGCAATCACCCTTCAAATCACACAAACCAAAAGACTGAATTTTATCTGCTTTGAAAATTATTTTTTTTATGCCACACAAAATCAGCAACACAGTAGTCAGCTTTCTATTTAAAAATGGCATTGTTGGAGGATGCTTTCGGGTTTTTTTTTTCAAAGATTACATATTCTTTATGGTTTAAGTACAGAGATTGCCTAGCCTTGTTAGGAAGCTGGGCTGACAAAGACTTCAGAGAATCTATGCAAATCTATACATTAATACATCTGACGATTAATAGCGTGTGAATTTCTCAAAACTCAGACCCACTTATATCTAATAAGAGGCAAGAACTCTGGTAAAACTTCTAGTCAGAAAGAAACCCAGAATCTCCTTCCAGAGGATGTTTGTTTTATCTGTCTCATTTGCACTTGTCTGTCCTAGGGAGAAATACAGAAAGATATAATATCCCTACTCTTGTCTCTCATGCAGATGTTGACAGAACTTCTAACTTGCTTTTGAAATCTTCATTCTGAGAAGAGTTAAAGGAAGTAAAAGAGGATGATGAAATCTGGCAGATGAGATTTGGCACAAAATGCTTGTAAATCAAAAGCATACATGACTGATGAAAAGACATGGCATCCTTGGATGCATCAGAAACGTAGAGAGAAGAAGATGCATTGAATACAACAACTCAAAAACCTGTAGTTTTTCCCATGATTTAGAAACCAGTCATCACAGCTGAAAAATATCCCAGGCACCAGAAATCCAGGACAAATCCAGGCTGGATTTTAATGACTGGAATTCATTAATAACGGTTGGCTGTTTAGTAGAAAATCAGCTGTGGTCCAATTGCAAGTCCTTGTGAGTTTATTCTTGCATGGAAAAGCCAGCACAAAGTTTGACTTTCAGGAGCTAAGAACCACATGGCTACAAGGCTGAAACATTTTCTTACTCAAAATATTACTAGAATATTACTAGGGCACCTGTACTGATGGCACATGGTAACTTGCAATTTTGAAACTTTCACTGTATTTGTTCTGGGAATCATCACAGGATTTCACTCTTCAGCTTTTTTATGCTGGCATCTTTAACCAGCAGCTAAGTGACAAAACTACATACATGATCATTTTAGAAATGAGAAGAAATAATCCTAGGGAGAACAAATGGAACTCAGGATTTTGGGATTTACATTCATTTATTTTAAAACTGCTAGAATTCTGTTTAAGTCTAACTATATACATAAAAAAAATAGGATATACTTATTTTTAATTTAATTTTTGTGGGACCTACAAATTTGTACTTCATGCTTATAATTTCTTTCCTATTACTAGCCCTTTCTTCAGACTGACCTGAGTTGGCTGGGGTTAGGAGCTGTTCCAGGGAGATTTCAGCCTGTAAGGTAGCATTGGAGCACCTCCTCCTCCTCCTGTCCCCCTTCACCTGAGTACTGGAGATATTACCCCAATGCAATTCTCCCCAGAGCCTCACTGAGGAGGGAGGGGAAGGAGAGGGTAGCCCAAGAGACCCAGACAGACACTGCAATACCCCTAGCAGGCCTTTGGGACAGGAGGAAGGACTAGGCAGAGCAGGGCAGCACTGGGCAACAGACCAGGAGTGAGGATACCATACAGGTACTGGCATCTAATGATCCTGATGCTGTTGCTTACTGGATAAATCCAGAATCACTCATCCCACTGTACATTGTTTGGTTGCCCATCACAACTGAAATGCTTGTGTCAGTTTAGTTATGCTAACAGAGGCCTCTAGCAGAAGGGTAGCAAATGCCAAACACATTCTGCTGGAATAGTTCAGATGGCTTTACACAAAACTCTCCTTACGAGCTGTGACAGCTCAGTGGACTCAGGTGGCCAGTGGTGTGGCTTCCCCCTCTCCCCCCCATCTGTCTTTGTTGTTGTTCTATCACCCAAGACCCCTCCCCAGCTGGGAAAGGGAATTGGGAAAAGGAGGGAAACTCGTGGGTTGAAATTTAAACAGATTTAATAAAATAAAGAAACCAATATCAATACTAATACAAAAGACACAGAGTTATACTCAGCCCATAGAGTGGTGGGAGAAAGAGAGAGGGAAGAAGAGATGAGAGCAAAAAGCCCCAGATCCCCCAGCAAGCTTTCCCATTTATAGTGAACATGACATTAATGTTATAGAATACACCTGTGGGCCAGCCTGGGTCAGCTGCCCTGGATTTAACTGCTGCTGGCCTTGATCACCATACCACAGCTGGCCACAGACTGAAACAAAATATAACAGAAAAGTGATTCTATAAATTTTATCCCCACGAAACCAGGACACCATCCCTAGGTGGTACAGGATACCATACACAGAAACAATATGTACTAGCCAAGCTTGGGATCTGGAGGTTCATGAAGCTAAGGTTGATCACAGAGAATGGCTGCACTTGGGTATGGGCACCACAGAGCTGGGACCAAGGTCATTTATTCCTGAGAAGAGACAGGGTAGAGCAACGTGTGCAATGTGCACACCACGGGTGCATGCACAGGATATTATGACAAGAGATGGGTGAGCTTTGCTGAGCTCTCAGCAGCAGAGCAAGTCGGCGTGATAAGATACTGTGTGGATGAAGACAATCTCACTGTGATGCTGTATAGCCACCCACTGACCAAAGAAGTTTTAAAAACAACCTTGTCCTAGTACGCAAGGATTTAAAGCATAAGCTCTGACATTAATCTCTAACATTATCATAATCTCCAACATTAAACAGTTGCCATTTTATTTCAACTCTACATGGATTCCCTAGAACTTCTTTCATCAGGAATGGTTAAAACATTCCCAAGACCTCTGGCACCAGTTTGGCATATGTAATATATACTGGGCCTGCTTCTTTACTCCACTGTATCAGTTTTATTCCAGTGTAAAACTGATATAATAGAGAACTAAGCCTCCAGCCTCTGTGTTTGAATTGCCAGACCTTAGCTTTAGTACAGAAGAAAATAAATCAGTGTATCTGTTACATATTTCTTGTCTTTCTTATCTCCAGAGGCAAAATCATTTTGGATAGGTGCCCTAGGGATTAGAAAAGACCATGTGTTTTCAGCTTTAGTGGTATTTGTTGCTGCTTTGATCAGAAGATTACACAGTAAGCTCAACCATAAAATAAACTCCAAACAATAATAATCCTCCAATGTTTTATCTGTGTGAAGAAAAGCCTCCTCAGTGAAGACTTTGAAAAGAAACAGGAGGTGATGGAGAGGTTAATTTGGATGTAATTTTATTCTTAAGGTGATTTGACTCATGACTGGGAGCAGCACTACTGAAGAAAATGCATTGTACCTGTCTTTGATGGGACATGAACTCAATCGCTAGCAAATGTCCTGTCAATAAGCCTACAGTGGTGGGCCACGATTCCCAGAAAGCATGGTCAGTGAGCAGGTGATGTGACCACTGCACACGTGCAGTCCTCAGCAGCACAGCCCCGATGTGTATCATGTGTTGCTCTGCCCTCTTCTCTCCCATCTCTGCTCCTCTTTGCCCAAAACAGGTCTTTAAAACTGCCTTCGTGCCTCCCTCCAGCCCCAAACTCCACAGTTTTCTCTTGGTTTCTAAAAGGATATGCAGATATAGCCCTGGATATGAACTTGTTTCCCAAAGCTAAGTTCTATGAAAAACAGGTAGATGCTTAGTGAAAACATGATTTCTCTTCATTCTTGTTCATGCTGCAAAATAATAGCCTATTTTATACTCACGCACACATAACTGTTAAGGGCCTCTCTCTCTCTGAACAAACATACACTGGTACTTGAATGGTTGTGCTTAAACTGATGAGTGAGCTGGAAGTACAAACTGCTGGCATGAAGAGGGTTTCCGAGCTGGGTATGTGTTTCTCACAGCTGTTACATTTTTCATAGCAGGCACAAAATTTACTTTTTGACAAGACACTTCCTTTTTGAAATTGTTACTGGCTTTGAGAAAAATAACACATTTCAGGCTTTCTTTGCACTTTGTAAGGAAACACAAACAAGATACAAACAACATTTAAAAAATTCTCTGCTGGTCATCTTCAAAAACCTGCAATTTTCTGTAAAAGGACTCTGCTGCATTTTCTTCCACTAAAACCTTTCTGTCTCATGTGTTCTCAGTGGTCTCTTTCTGCTATATGTGAAAAAGTATCTCAGCCATATAATACCATGTTGGGGGTAAAATTCTTCTATGATGTGACACACTATCACAGTACAGTTTTGGGAATCATTTCAGCTGGAGTCAGATATTAGTTTATTTTCAATTATGATCTTAAAAGGTGTGTTACACTGTTCTAGGAAGACGAGGAAAAAAACAAAACTTAAAGATACAAAAAAAAGCCACAGGAAACAAACTGTAGAGATATACTTTTTCATAAAGGTATACTTAAAAAATATATTAGAGGACTCAAAATATGAAAATTCTCTTCTGTATGTACATGTCTTTTCTGGTAGCTGTTCAAATCAAGATCTAGCTGAAGAAAATAAAGCTGCTGTAAGAAGAGTCCCTTTCAACATTGGACAATATTCCTCAGCTACAACATTTTGACTGTCTGTCATGCAGATCTCTTCCTAAAATGTAAGTCTACACCCAGTGCTATCAGTGGTAATGTCTCCATTCCAAAGGATTCCAAAGGGACATTCCCAAACATTCCAAAGGGACCTTTATCTGGTCATCCAAGGTGCATTTATTTTCACATTTGTTATGTAAAAGTTGGCCATCAACGGGCAAAGATAAGTCTCAAGATGTGTATTTGGCACCAATAAGAGGAACTGCCCTCTGGATGTACTATGTGTATTTGGCACCAATAAGAGGAACTGCCCTCTGGATGTGTCTCCGCCCACGAAATGTGAAGACAGCTAGCTTAGAGAATCTTGACCCTTTACCTGACTGAAGATCGGTGAGATGTAGCTCACCACAAATGTACTGTTGCAGTGGGGCTGCTGTAAGGCTCAGATTCACTCCACCTTTGTTTAGGTACATTTCCAAAGCACCTACAGGAGGAGTCACTTGCCTGAGGAACCTTCTACAGAGACAGGCACATCCTAAGATTCAGCCATACCATGGGGCTGCACAGAAGAACATGACAAAGGCACTCTCAAAGTCTATTCAGGCCACCTAAGATCTGCTGGGAGACTACAGCGGGAGCCAAAAGCGAGCCTTTTCCATCTCAGCCAACCTGGACAAGCAGTTAACATTGTGTGGGATGAATCCCAGCTTAAACCCCACTAAACTCTGGATTTCCACATGTACTGTACAGCACTAACCGCAATGTTGTACTTTGCTGTAGCATAAATAGTACCCAATAATAAGGCAAATCCATAGTTCTCTGAAACAGTAGCTCTTAGAGTTTTTTATAGCAGAACAAACCAGATGTTGACTTTATGGATGTGATAAACTGTTTTAAAAATCATAGTACAATAGGATTTCAGCTGTTAGCACAGGTTCTGCTAAGTCATCTGTATATGTCTAAGGAGAGAATTTGTCCTTAATGACCACACTTCTGCTTATTTTTATGTGGCAGCATAAAAACATCAGCCAGCATGAAGTATTGGGGCCAAGGGGTCTCCTGCTATGTTTATTAATTTCAGCGCAGAGTCATTTTAGCTTTGTGTTTTGCCATTCAGACGTCTGTGCACCATATTGCCCAGTATTTCTGTCTGCAGTAGCGTGGTGCATGGAGATCCACACATAGCTTCTGTTTCAGACAAAAGCTGCTGAAGTGTTTCTGGCCCAAAGCTTGTCCTGTAAAGTATCAAAGTCAAGTATCCAAACGAAGTATCCAAATCAGCACACCAGGAGTCTGGCTAACCCTGTATCTTCAGGTTGTTATGGTTTAGCATTCTTGTCCACGCCACAAACTCTGCTCACCTACAACACTGCTCTCAGGGGTAAGCAGACTCAGTTGAATGCAGAAATACGTTTCTTTCACCAATATCCCCTAGTCCAAGTCCTACTCTGAAGTACAGCTGCTTCGTTATTTCTGCTATTTCTAAGTTTAAATGCTGTTATCTCAGTCCTGTTGGATCATGGCACAGTAAAGTCAACTCTGCTGCTAAACTAGGCTGGCCTCTGCTGTGCAAACACCCAAGGCCAGATTAATCCAGTCCTTCAGCTTAACTCCACAAACATCATTAGTTCAAATCAGATACCCCGTTTTTCTCCTTCTCCTTCTCCTTCTCCTTCTCCTTCTCCTTCTCCTTCTCCTTCTCCTTCTCCTTCTCCTTTGACTGCATCTCCTTAACAAACTGTCCACACAGTCATGCAGGAGGTGTTCACTGCAAGGCAGCTCCTGTTCATTCATCACTAAGGTAAAAACAGGATTCTACTGACATCTGAGGAAAATGAAGAAAATAACACATAAAGAGAAATTATGAATATGAAGTAGTGTAATTCATACAAATGAATCACACTAAAAGGTACTTTTCTCCCTATACATGGAACAGAGTATCCATTATTTATCTATGCTTCTAAATAATATTCTTACAATGTTTACATTTCATATAAACTGATTTCAGGGCTCTCCCTGGGTCACTGTGGACATTTTCCCATCACCAGTGATTTTCAAGTGCTTTCCAACAGACCTATTCTTTTTCCATGCTAAGGTAACAATATGAAAGTAAACTTACCTTACTTTGAAGGAACATTAAAACCAAATTTATAACAGCATGTGGTGTTTAACTGCTGGGAGTTGAGTATATTATATACAGGAAGTTTACTGGAAAGCTCAGAGCTAAGGGATTGCTGCATATTAGTTATGACACCTCCAGGAATATTTAGATTTTGATTCAGAACCCAGGTGGCATTCAGTGACATCAGTTTTATCCCGAAACAAATATTGTCATGCTATAGGCAAATACTGCTGGCTTGTTCGTATGTAAGAAAAACCTCATTTTTGTAAAAAATAATGTGCTGACTAGGTAAGCTTCTCTGCTGTGCTGAAAGATTGTATAATGTTTATGCAAAAACTTATTGTGGGGGTACATAAAGATGTCAGAATAGGATGTGAGGGGGTGTGTATACATATATGGCCTTCATCCTCAAAACACTATACTGATAAAGGCAAGAAAAAAACTGGGATTGTTGTGCCCAGTTAGTTTGTTAAATGTTCACACTAATAGATATAGTTACTAACTGAAAATCGGCTCTTGATGTTGAGACTGTTATATACCGGAGTGAGAGATAAGCAGGATTTGTTAGAGGGAAACTAGAATATATGTAGGTAAATAGGTAGGTGATTATACACTAGTATTGTTTCCAAATTTCAACCAAAGGCAATTCAACTCTTTCTTGGAATAGAGGAAGCCACAAGATAGGAAAAATAGTTATTTATTCCATGTTAAATAATTCAGATGGGTTTAGCAGCTTTAGTTTTCCTATGGCTTGAAATAGGAATTTGGAGCCTGGCATAATACAAGCGTGGTCCTCCTAATCTGTCTTTGGCCTTCTCTCTGAAATGCTGCCTTCAGCAGAGCAAGCTGTTAGCCTGAATTTGAAAGGAAATGAGGCTTATTCAGCTAAGGTGTCTGTCAATCCTTGCCTAATAACTTTTGAACCAGATGGCCAGTTTAAAAAAAAAAAACCACAAGAGGACTGAAGTCTCTGCAGTCTGAAGTTCCTAAAAACTTTCAGAAAAGAAGCAAATACAAAAAGAAGGAAAAACTAAATATTGCATACCCAGAGGAGGGGACAAGGGAGCTCAAGTTACCCGTTGTGTTTGGCCTGCCAGGCTGCCTCAGCAGCAGCACAGCCAGGGCATAAGCATCCCGGTACATCCAGGGAATTAGCGTCCCATCAGTCCGGGCCCAGCCACAGCACATGGTTTCTCTTGCCTTGCCCATGGGAGGAAACTGGGGACAAAGTGGGGAAAAAAAAGGCTTAAGGGACATGAGGGGGGGAGTATTTTAAGAAAAGGCAAGGTGCTAGGGGCCGTGAGGGAAGCTAGTGCTCTCCCAGGTGAGAGTAGAGGGAATATGTCACATAGACGCAAATTGATAGGAAATGAGATTTAAATAGTTCTGCTGCTCACGTGGCTTCCTGCTTCCGAGCTTTAAACTAGATTCGAAGGGGGATGGGGTAGTAGCTGGGCTTGCACCACTGGGGCAACGCTCTAGTGTTGAGGTAGACCAGGAGGCCTCCCATCCCCCTGGGGTGAAATCAGTGTGCTCAGCTCGCTCCCTGAAATGCCTGTACACCAATGCACGCAGCATGGGGAATAAACAGGAGGAGTTAGAAATCCGTGTTTGGTCGGGGGGCTATGATTTAGTGGCAATTACAGAGACTTGGTGGGACGCCGCGCATGACTGGAATGTGGTCATGGATGGCTATGTCTTGTTCAGGAAAGACAGGCCACTAAGGAGAGGTGGAGGAGTTGCTCTTTATGTGAGTGAGCAGCTAGAATGTATTGAGTTCTGTCCAGGGGCGGATCAGGAGCGAGTTGAGAGTTTGTGGGTGCGAATTAAGGGGCAGGCTGGCAGGGGTGATACTGTTGTGGGTGTCTATTACAGGCCACCAGATCAGGATGAGGAGGGTGATGAGGCCTTCTACAGGCAGCTGAGAGCAGTCTCGCAATTACAGGGCCTGGTTGTCATGGGGGATTTCAACTACCCTGATATTTGCTGGGAGGCCTACTCAGCCAGCCATCCTCAGTCCAGGAGGTTCCTCCAGTGCATTGATGATAACTTTCTGATGCAAATGGTGGATGAGCCAACTAGGAGAGGAGCGCTGCTGGATCTTATCCTCACTAACAAGGAGGGTCTGGTTGAAGAGGTGAAGGTTGAGGGCAGCCTTGGTTGTAGTGACCATGAGATGGTGGAGTTCAGGATCTCATGTGGCAGGAACAGAATCGCTAGCAGAATCACAACCCTGGACTTCAGGAGGGCCAACTTTGGCCTTTTCAAGCAATTGCTAGGGGAAATCCCATGGGACAGGGTATTAGAAGGTAAGGGGGCCCAAGATAGTTGGTTAGCATTCAAGGACTGCTTCTTCCGAGCTCAAGATCAGAGCATCCCAGCAGGTAGGAAGTCAAGAAAGGGTACCAGGAAACCTGCATGGTTAAACAGGGAACTGCTGGGCAAACTCAAGTGGAAGAAGAGGGTGTACAGATCATGGAAGGAGGGGCTGGCCACTTGGGAGGAATAGAAGTCTGTTGTCAGAGGATGTAGGGAGGCAACTAGGAAAGCTAAGACCTCCTTGGAATTAAACCTTGCAAGAGAGGTCAAGGACAACAGAAAGGGCTTCTTCAAATACATTGCAGGTAAAGCCAACACTAGAGGCAATGTAGGCCCACTGATGAATGAGGTGGGGGCCCTGGACACAGAGGATAAAAAGAAGGCGGAGTTACTGAATGCCTTCTTTGCCTCTGTCTATACTGCTGGAGGCTGTCCTGAGGAGCCCCGGACCCCTGAGGCCCCGGAAGAAGTCAGGATAGAGGAGGAATCTGTCTTGGTAGATGAGGGCTGGGTCAGGGACCAATTAAGCAACCTGGACGTCCATAAATCCATGGGCCCTGATGGGATGCACCCGCGGGTGCTGAGGGAGCTGGCGGAAGTCATTGCTAGGCCACTCTCCATCATCTTTGCTAAGTCGTGGGCAACGAGAGAGGTGCCTGAGGACTGGAGGAAAGCGAATGTCACTCCAGTCTTCAAAAAGGTCAAGAAGGAGGACCCGGGTAACTATAGACCGGACAGCCTCACCTCCATCCCCGGAAAGGTGATGGAACAACTTGTTCTTGATGCTGTCTCTAGGCACATCAAGGATAGGGGGATCATTAGGGGCACTCAGCATGGCTTCACCAACGGGAAGTCATGCTTAACCAACTTGATAGCCTTTTATGAGGATGTTACCCGGTGGATAGATGATGGTAAAGCTGTGGATGTGGTCTATCTTGATTTCAGTAAAGCGTTTGACACGGTCTCCCACAGCATCCTCGCAGCTAAACTGAGGAAGTGTGGTCTGGATGATCAGGTAGTGAGGTGGATTGTGAACTGGCTGAAGGAAAGAAGCCAGAGAGTAGTGGTCAATGGGACAGAGTCCAGTTGGAGGCCTGTGTCTAGCGGAGTCCCTCAAGGGTCGGTACTGGGACCAGTACTATTCAATATATTCATTAATGACTTGGATGAGGGAATAGAGTGCACTGTCAGCAAGTTCGCTGATGACACAAAACTGGGAGGAGTGGCTGATGTGCCGGAAGGCTGCGCAGCCATTCAGAGAGACCTGGACAGGCTGGAGAGTTGGGCGGGGAGAAATCTAATGAAATATAACAAGGGCAAGTGTAGAGTCCTGCATCTGGGCAAGAACAACCCCATGTACCAGTACAAGTTGGGGACAGACCTGTTGGAGAGCAGCGTAGGGGAAAGGGACCTGGGGGTCCTAGTGGACAACAGGATGACCATGAGCCAGCAGTGTGCCCTTGTGGCCAAGAAGGCCAATGGCATCCTGGGGTGTATTAGAAGGGGTGTGGTCAGCAGGTCGAGAGAGGTTCTCCTACCCCTCTACTCTGCCCTGGTGAGGCCGCATCTGGAATATTGTGTCCAGTTCTGGGCCCCTCAGTTCAAGAAGGACAGGGAACTGCTAGAGAGAGTCCAGCGCAGAGCCACGAAGATGATTAAGGGAGTGGAACATCTCCCTTATGAGGAGAGGCTGAGGGAGCTGGGTCTCTTTAGCTTAGAGAAGAGGAGATTGAGGGGTGACCTCATTAATGTTTTTAAATATGTAAAGGGCAAGTGTCATGAGGATGGAGCCAGGCTCTTCTCAGTGACATCCCTTGACAGGACAAGGGGCAATGGGTGCAAGCTGGAACACAGGAGGTTCCACTTAAATATGAGGAAAAACTTCTTTACGGTGAGGGTGACCGAACACTGGAACAGGCTGCCCAGAGAGGTTGTGGAGTCTCGTTCTCTGGAGACATTCAAAACCCGCCTGGACGCGTTCCTGTGTGATACGGTCTAGGCAATCCTGCTGCGGCAGGGGGATCGGACTAGATGATCTTTCGAGGTCCCTTCCAATCCCTAACATTCTGTGATTCTGTGATTCTGTGATTATTAAACATAATCATCATGGTATCACATGTAAGCCCTTTTGCTGAACTGACCTTTGGCAAGAAGGACACAAAAACTGTGATACGTATATATGCATAAACATATATACATGTATGTATGAGATCGGATTAACTAACCCCGCTCTGTCTGAACCTCAGGTACATAAAGACGTTTCTGGTGGTAAGAAGGGCACTTTAGGCAAAGGGAATAACAACAATAAAAAGTGAAAATTCTCTTTTTCTTTCCTAACTGTAAGGTGAAATTTTGCCTTGCAGTATTTAGATTTGAAATGCTTGTAGCTTTTTTGATATATCTATTACAGTAAGCACAAAAGCTCTTCCAGCAAATTAAAACTGATTCTAAAATACCTACAATATTATAAGAGTCAAGAATTCCTTTATCTTTTGCACCACCTCAATAGAAGGTGAGCTTAAAAATGTTCTGTAATGTGACAGATGAGTTTGCAGACCTACAAAGAAGGAAAACCAGAACAATGCCAATTTATTTTACTGCATCTTTTATTATTGTGAACTGTACCTTAATTTCTCCTACTGCTTTCACATTGCTGCTATTTTTATTAGAAAATGTATATTCTATATCAAAATGTGTTATCATAGTATCACAGAATAAAACACTGACCAGTAATAGATGTCAATAGAAAATGCTGGAAGCCCTGTAGTGAACAATTATGGGGCAGACATTTTGGAGACAGCCTGCATATAGGAGAAAACATTCCCTTGTTTTCATAACACAGTAGTAGTGGCTTTATGCAATGACATACAGGTTTTATATTACTGGAGATAATTCTGTCTAAATGTGAGTATATTATCTACATAAATATCAGGTTTTTTACGTACCTCACTTAGCCCTTGACCTGAGTCTGACCATGAATGCCATGGGTCAGTCTTGCATTAGATGCTACAAGTTTTCTTTTATTAATTTCATAAATATTGCCTTCTAATTGCATTGCAGGTTCCACTGTAAGCTTTTGCTAATGGCTAAACTTTGCAGCCTGTTACAACCTAGAGGCAGGCTATGATCTCATCTCCTCAAACCTGCTCTCTTTAAGGCTAGAAGGCCTTGTCTATTAACTTAGACTAGACATAGGACTTTTGTACAACTTAAGCAAGACAAACTCCACTGGAAACTTCAAATCCCAAAGACGTAAATAAGAGTGTTTCCATTGATCTTTCTGGATAGTGGCTGGAGGCACTAAAAACCTTCCTGTTTCCTGGCACCCCCGGTCTCCGGTAGGCTAATGGTGTGTATATTCCTCTTTCATCTCTTGTCTTACAGTATGCGTTGCCTAACTCCCGCTCAGACCCAGCCCCTCCTGTCTTTTGATCTCAGTTTGATTGCTTTGCCTCTTTGCTGACTAGATTCCCAGAGCTTACAAGGAGCTGTGAGTGAGAAAGCTGTTCAGAACTAGGCCCCCCATAGCATAATTTAAGAACAAAGAATCAGCCCCCCCACAATATATGAGTTTAGAAAAGGTTACAGCTCAGAAAAATTACTAATTGGTTTTTTTTCCTACTGAAAAGATAACAACATAGCTTAAACACTTTTTAGCTATCTGTATTTGAAAGGAAAATGCTCTTCTTGAAGAAGGATTATCCATTAAAGGTTTAGGAAATAAAATCACAGGTTTTCGGAATGTTGAACAGGAAACAATCTGCCAATCATGTTCTATTATTCCCTTCACAAACTAACCAAGGTTTAAATTAAAAACAGTTAGGGAGTTCTTTTGACTCTTGCATTCCTATCCTAGAGTCAAAGTTTTCTGATGTTTGGAAATTTTAATTTCTAGCTTAATTTTTCCTGTGAAAAGTCTATAGTTTGTGCTTGAGTCATTGCTGCCAGTTGGCTGAACTGAATCTTCACCTTCTCTGGCATTTACCTCTCTCACCAAAAAAAACCCCATCATATCCCTCTCTGCTTTTGTTTTGTTAACTTAAATACACCAATTCCTTTTATTCTCTTGACATAAACAGGTTCCAAGTTCTGATTTTCTCAGTACTCCCACCTCCCAGTACTGCAAGTCAAGTCTGTGTTTCTAGGAATGGAAAACTGCAAAGATGTTATTTATACCACTAAAAAATCATGTAATACCAGGGCATGAGGGCACAAGTACAGGATCATCCATACTATCCAAACACCAGCCTGTACGATGGCACAATGTTAGCCCATGTCATCCAGCATCCCTCCAGACAACACATGCTTTGGGGAACAGCACAATCATGGCCATTCCCAGTAGATGCTGTGAACCCTGGACTTATCTTTTAGGAGTGGCAGTTGGGAAGGTGGAATGCAATTTAAACTTATGAGCCACTTATTTACTAATATAGGTATAGCCACAGAATTTCAGGCATTAATGAGGCTTCATTTACATGCTGTCAATACCTCCACTGCAAATACTTGGATACTGTTGATGACAGCATTTTCTGTTTTCATGGACACATTACATGGATGACATCACATCAATTGACTTTTTGCAGTTGAGGCCCTTAGAAGCTGCTTTTGTTTACATTGCCATATAATTAGAGCTGAACTAATTTCTGATCCCTCATTTCAAAGTATTTTTCAATGGCCACCTTTTCAATAACATCACATCACAAAGCAAGTCTAATATAGTGCCATCTGATTGGTTCATCTCTGGATGTGTTTAAGAAAAGACTGGACATGGCACTTAGTGCCACGGTCTAGTTGACAGGGTGGTGTCAGGGCAATGGTTGGACTCGATGATCCCAGCGGTCTCTTCCAACCTGGTTGATTCTGTGATTTTGTGATTCTGTGTTCTGTGGCTGTTTGGTGCATGTTCTTGTCAGATACCAGGATCAGAAATATCTAAATTTTACCATTTGTTCTCCAATCGATACCAGAATGACAGACTAACACTTAAGTGAATTGCATCTATGTCTAAATTGACACCTGAGGGGAGATCTCTGGCAAACTTTATTCACTCCCTTCAGGAAACTTTTTTTCTTTTTTTAACAATCAGTCATCAAAAGGGACAGTAAAGCTATTTTTTTCTCTTTGTATCCCCTTTTATAGGGGATATCCTTTTATAGTCTCTCTAGCAGTTAGCAATCTGTTCCACTCCAAACCACCTTCAATATTTTTTCTGAAGATGTGATTTCTAGTTACTTATTTCTGAACACTTTATGCTTTTACAAAGCTGATTGCTACTCACTATGTCCCTGTTGTTCCTATAACATCTATTTTCATATTCTGTGTTGGTTGTTCTAATTTCTCTCCTTTCTTTTGTGTAAGTCCCTTATAATTACTGTATAGATACTTCAACTGCTTTTTACTGATTATATCCAATTTCCCAGATAGATGAGATACAGTCCTTTTTCTATCTTTTTTCATTAATATACTTTTTTTCTAGCTAGCAGTGTTTTCCTACTCTTTAACCTATTTCTTTTTTTGTATGTGTACTTTTTAATCAAATTTTGTTTTCTTTGTGCGAAAACCAGTTATCTTTTCCACTTCTCATAATTCCTCTCACTTCTTCACTCACATAACAGGCTCCCAAGAGGCCAGTATCCCTGGTGCTCAGTACCGTTATCATAAATGTTTTCTAGAAGATGGATATCCTAAAATCTTTTTTCATAGAGATAATCCTTGGCTGCAATATATTATTATGACTATGTCACAGAATTATAAGGAAGGTAAACTGCAGGAGCCGCTGCAGATCATCAAGTCCAACCTTGCTGCTCAAGGCAGGGCTAGCTTCAGGGATAGATCATGGGGTGTGGAAGCTGCAACAGGATCAAAGGCAGAAGAAGAACAACAGGAATGACCTTGTATTGAAGGCACCTAGAGATCAGCAGTTCATCACAGTCTTAGCACATAGCAGCTTCTCAAGACACCCAGATGAGAGACAAAGAACCATGAGTAAATGCTGACAGCTCATGGAGGTGAGAGGTGGGATAGAATGGAGAAACTCATCACTGAGAGGCCCTAAAGGGTAAAAAAAGGCATGTGCAAAAATCAGCACGTAGTTCCCAACCTAAGAAGAGACCAGGAGACAAGATGAGGTCTCAATAGCCAGTGTCCTTGTCCTTCAACAGGACTCCTGGACAGACCATCTGGATTCAAACATCCTGGTATCTGCATACTGGACAGACTACCTGGGTATACATGTCCTGGCGCTTGTCTGAGGGAGTGTGACAGAGCATGAGTAAAATCAGTATTGTTTAAAGTAAATCACTTTCCAGTCCCATTTTCAGGGGGCAGCAAGAACGAGGTTGCTGCATGAGGGGAGATGAGCCGGGAGCTGAGGGTGATCATGCACAGGCAGAGGCAGTGTCCTCACCAACCGGGCACCCTCCCACCACCCTGAGCAAGGTGAGCAGGGTCTGGTGGCAGCCCAGTGACCATCAGATGAATGCAAAGTGATGGGTCAGTTCCAAGGCCAGCCCAGGAAGTCCCAAGCAGGACTGAGCGGAAATGGGATTCCAGGGACGCTAGGAAGAGGATGGGGGTCCCAAGTGAGGCCCGTCAGGGCATTTAAGGCTTATTGGCCACTCAGGGCCCCAACATCCACAGCATCTTTCACATGGATTTGTTACAATGTTGCAACAGTATTTCCTACTCATCCAGTTGATTTTTAAAAATCTCCAAGGCAAAAGATTCACAGACTCTTGGGCAACCTGTTCCAGAGCTAAACTGTGTTCATGGTAAAGCTCTTTTTCTTGTTTAAATCAAAATTTCCCTCACTGCAGCCTCCAACTGCTGCTTCTTGTTCTTCCACTATGCCAACCCTGTTTTTTCTAAAGCCCCCTTCAAACAGCAGCAGACTGCTTTTAGAGGCCACCAGAGCCTTCTCTTCTCTAGGCTGAGGTCCACTTCACTTTGCCCATCCTCCGACGCCACATACTCCCACTCCCGCACCAAACGGTTTAGTAGTCCTCTGCAGTCTCCTGACAACTCCCTTGCACAGGGCAGGGCCCAGCCTTTATAAAGTGTTTGAGATGGGAGCTCACTAGTGCTAAGCAGAGGGTAAATGGAGAAGGTAAATAAAGGCCAAATGAGCAGAGGGCAAATGGAAAGAGATGTTCCATTTCCTGAGGATCTCTCCTTAGCTTGCCCTAATCATCCTTGATCTGTTCCAGGTCATGTCATTTGTTCACAGAAGAATGACAACCACAGGAGAATCTTCTGCTTCACCAGTCTACAAACGTACGTCAAACTACATCTTGGTCACTCTTCAAGACCGCCATAACAGCTAATATGTCTCTAGCTTGGTTATGACCTTGGTGTATGAAAATCTCTAACATCTTCCACTTACACGCTTCCAGGCACCTTCAGCTTATTCTATATGTAGCTGTAACTTACTTATAACATTTATTGATCATCTGTTAATTCCACATGAAGTATTTATAAGTGTACCCTTCATATAAAGTATGATTCATTCATCTACAGAAATTTATTGTTTGGGAGGTTATATTATATAAAAGAGATCATTATTATTAACAGAATTAAATTACAGTATCCTGTAAAAATCATTCATGATTAAAAACAGAGAAACTATGCTGACATGTTTAATAGTACTAGAAATTGGATAGTATAGCTATTACACTGTATATATAATATGTAATTTTTTATGGCTGAATAGCATTTGGCTTCATTCTTTAATAGCTATTTTGATCCACCATGTTGCTCTAACTTCTATCATAATTCTCTGTAAATCACATAGCCCACTTAAATATTTTAATTAATTGTTCTACTTGATCAGAGAAGCAATTATATAGCCATACCTATACACAACAGTACAATAGTGTTGAGTCCTGCACCTGGGCAAGAACAACTCCATGTACCAGTACAAGTTGGGGGCAGACCTGTTGGAGAGCAGCGTAGGGGAAAGGGACCTGGGGGTCCTAGTGGACAGCAGGATGACCATGAGCCAGCAATGTGCCCTTGTGGCCAAGAAGGCCAATGGCATCCTGGGGTGTATTAGAAGGGGTGTGGTTAGCAGGTCGAGAGAGGTTCTCCTCCCCCTCTACTCTGCCCTGGTGAGGCTGCAACTGGAGTATTGTGTCCAGTTCTGGGCCCCTCAGTTCAAGAAGGACAGGGAACTGCTAGAGAGAGTCCAGCGCAGAGCCATGAAAATGATTTAATGTTTATAAATATGTAAAGGGCAAGTGTCATGAGGATGAAGCCAGGCTCTTCTCAGTGACATCCACTGACAGGACAAGGGACAATGGGTGCAAGCTGGAACACAGGAGGTTCCACATAAATATGAGGAAAAACTTCTTTACAGTGAGGGTAACTGAACACTGGAACAGGCTGCCCAGAGAGGTTGTGGGGTCTCCTTCTCTGGAGACATTCAAAACGTGCCTGGACATGTTCCTGCGTGATATGATCTAGGTAATCCTGCTCCAGCAGGGGGATTGGACTAGATGATCTTTCGAGGTCCTTCCAGTCCCTAACACGCTGTGATTCTGTGATTCTGTGATATCCAGGAGAAAATTTCAACAGATAGATAGTCCCAGATATTTGTACTGAAAAATATTTAAATTACCACTTTTAAGTGTAAAGCAACCACAATCAGGAATTGTGAAATGTGAGAACTGACAAAGGAAAAGTGCACAGCTAAAGAAAAAGCTCATTCAGTAAGAAAACTGCATTTTCCTTCCTAAAAGATTTTAAGACCTGATACTTATCTGATATGAAATACTGTATTTCTACTGACTTCCAGCACTTGATTTAATGTCAGGCTGATTTATGCCACTGGGCAACCTTGCCCAACATCCATTAAAGTTACATACTTTGACTCAGAACCTCCATTCCACATTTTTTTCCCAAGACTTCAGCCTTGCCTACAAGAAGGTTACCTTGAAGTAAGAATATTCATTATAGTCATGTCATACTAACGGGGATGCTTCATCCATGTTCAGTGAGCTGACTTTTACTTTACCATGACACATTCTTTCTATATAGAGAACAGAATTTATTTTGAGTGACATACTCAACTTGGGCAAGAGGTATGCTGCTCTCTTCACTCCCCTTTGAAACACCATGCTTTGGGGGACAGCTTCTATGAAGGCGTGGAGAATATTTAACACAAGCCAGTTAGGTGGAAGTCAATGTAATTCCGAGTATGGAATCAAATTTTTAAAGTGGTAGGATTTGTTTCCAGACATTATTTATAATATAATTTTATCAAAGTATAATCATAATGTAATTTTCCACACTCTTTCTAAAGAGTCTTTTGTGCTGCAACAGCGTTTGGGAGCAGGGTACAACTTGCACCTTCTGTCTTTGGTAAGTCACCACTGGACGACTGCACCTTTGGGGGCCTGACACAGCCACTGATGGCGGTTTTCAAAACAGCTGCTACATCTTACCGCTGAGTGACAGACAGGGACAATGGCAGTGGGAACGGCTGTTGAAGCAGTTTCATTCTGTGCAAAGCTATTTCCAGACCTGTGAAAAACACTGATAAGCACATTAGCTACAGTTAGCCCCGTAGCTGTAATACAACCAGAAGGAAGATGGGTACTTTCCTGGTGATCTGTGCAGAGCCTGCCCTCAGGAGCACTGAAACGTGTGGTTATTTTCCTCTGAAAGCTCAGCACTCCGCATTGCTACTGGGAAGTTATGATGAGGTAGAGACAGTAAGAAACCTTGTGATGAAGACAGGTGCCATTATTTAACAGATACCCATGTTTTAGGGCTTGCCAGGAGACTGTTAAGAGTTTTGCTGCATCTTGGTGTACATAATCAGAAAGATTTTATGGTCATTGCCTGCACTATGGCTATCAGTTTGAGCAAATGGTGGAACGCAGGACAGCATAATTTGGAAAGCCTACAAGTATACGCTTGCCAAAGCATCAGATTTGTCTTATTTGACAACTCTAACTCAAAAGACTTATGCCTACCAACACAGTACAACTATGCTATGAGTAGGTAAGTAAAACAACAGTTTTGATTTAAACATAACTTTTAGGTCAACACATGGAAAATAACGACATCAATTGACATCATAGGAGCCTGAGGAGTCAGATAAAAGGGAGGTAGGTAAAATTAAATTGCCTAACAACAACTGGACCAACAATAGATACTTAACACTCTCATCATGAATTCTAAAATTTCTAATCCATCTAAATACTACAGTGTGCCAAAGTCTAGTTAATTTGTATTTTATCTTCCAGACATGTACGAGCCTCAGAGCCACATTTAAAGATGGTTTCATGAATCCTTAATGATTTCAATTATGTACTGTTTTTAAAAAGTTCTCTATTCAGAGAAATGTATGGCAGTTATAATGGGCAAGAAATGGTGTAACTCCTTGTGCACTGTATTTTAGGAATGCTTTCAGGCATTATCAATCACAGAGAATTTTCATATACATCAGCATTATACACCTTTCTGGTTTTATGAATCAGATAAAATTATCCTAACAGCATATTAGTATTGAGATACTCCCAGGGCAAGTATTACATTAATATCACCATGCTGATAGAGATCTCATGTACACTTTCATTTCTACAAAGTTTACATTAATGTAAGACTGTTCTCAATTAAAATGCTGTAGAGCATCAGCACTCAAGGTATATATAAAATTGGTGGATTTGACTGAAAATCCATTTAAAAATCAATGTTTCTTTTGTATTTCTTATGCTTGCATTCAGCCTCTCCCTGCCCTGCAGAGCTGTCCCTGTGCTCTTTTCCCTGGACCATCTACTACCAGCATTTCCTCATCACTTTCACCCTTCTGATCAACTTTAGAAGTTAAAAATTACCACAGATTGCGGCTAGGAGGTTGGGAGGAGAAAGGCAGAAATGTGTGAGAAGAGTGTAACAAAAGACAAGAGAGAAGAAAGACTGCAATTGAGCAGCAAATTGAAATCTTCAGGTCCAAGAAAGCATTACTGGTGTTTAGCGGTTAAATTTGAAACATATTAAGCTCCAGTATGCAAGAAAAACTTAATCTGATAAGCTGCAATTTAAAAAAAAAAAAAAAGGCGCCTTTCCAGAAAATTAATATTACAAATGGCTACATGCATATTTCAGTTTACTGGAAACAAAATGTGTTAGGAAGAGAAAGGGAGGATGCTTTCAAAGTTTTCTTCTTGAATAACAACAAACTAAACTTTCAGCAGAAGTGGGCTGATACATAATTGAATCAAAAAGGCCAGTACAAGAATGCTGAGTCTATAGATAATTTGAAATTCTTATACCACTTGTCCCGAGTTGGGAAAAAATGCTTTTCATTCTAAGAAACAAAATTACAGAGACCTTGAAAACCCCAATACAAACAAGTTTATTTGTACTGATTACGTGGTGCATGATTTGCTGTGTCAGATCCTAACAACATTCCACCTATCTAGTATTAGCAAATGTCAAGAGCTGAACTTCCATTGCAATTTCACAAATCTAGGCTTTTTTTTTTTTTTCCTCAGTTATATCTCTTTGTGTTCCTCAAATGAAATAAAGCGGTAGGAAACATCTTTGACTTGCCAGGTAAGGAATTCCCAGCAAACAGAAAACCTTTCTGCCTGGAGCTACTGGCAAAAGGATGTATTGCGAACAAAGAGCCGAAGTGGCAAGAATGCAATGTTTTCAGCTGTTCCTGTCTTTCATGTACTTTTTGTGGGATCTGTGCCAGGTGGCCCACACTGAAAACAGAAAGCCTAGAGTACCAGCTGGAGTGCAAATGTCTGTCTTCTACTGTTCAGAATAGAGTGCCATGCTGATTTTGTGGTGGCAGCTGAATTCCAGTTTCAGAAACAATTACACCTGTGGATCACCTAAATGCAGTTGGAGCTTACAGCTGAAAACGTCTGTCCACGTGCACTTGCAGTAGGAGATCCCTTTCCACCACCTCCCGCTCTTCTATACAGCTGCAGCAAAGCTGACTTGATGTAAACAGAAGCTGAAACTGTTCCTCAGAGAAGGTCCAACACCTTGGACAAACTTTGGATCATCTGCCTTGAAATGTTGAATCTTTTAGAGTACACAGGTTCTAATCAAATTACAACTGATGGTATTTTTTCTTCTACTTCACATGACAGAAGCGTGACTGTGACTGTCCTGAATTTCTTCTTTGATGGATCAAAAAAGCAATTTATCTGGCAATCATATTGATAGTACTTTGAAGCGACTGGGCAAAATAGTTTAGATTGGAAGGAACTGGAAGATGGGTGTGTGACTTAAGAGAGGATCTGGATCTCAAATTTCAAGGTAAAATGTTTATCAGGGAAAAACGATTACTTCAGTTATTCAAAAGGAATTACAACATGTTGTCCTTTCTCCTTAGAGAAAGTTATTTATATACGAACTAAGTTGTTCTGCACTTGAAAATCATGGGTGTGTTGCCTGAAAGATACGCTTGACCAAATCTGGAAACAAAAATAGGCATTTTGCCTCAGTTTCTTTCTAAATGTCACTGCATAATGTGATCTGCTATATGCCAGCAAGAGTGTACATAATAGCTACAAGTTCGCTTTTTTAAGCACCATCTGGAATGCATGTGTCTGAGCAGAGCCAGAAGAGAAATTCAGCAGAGTACTGAGTGCCGCATACAAATCAGTGTACTCCTTTTCTTGTGGTAGTTCTTTAGAAAAAAAAAAAAAATTGGGCAGGAAGATGAGTTACACTGTCTGTCTCAGGTCAGGACATTCAGGGCACTTTTCAATACGAGTGAAAAGAAAACTGCAAAAAAACATTAGTAATGGAGAATATTACTGTTTTTAAAGAACTGATCTTCATGAGAACCGAAATACAAAAGGCTACCGTTGAAAAATATTTGACTTGATCATAAACGTTTGAAGGAGTCATGCAACAATTTAATATATGATTAATAATGAAGAGAGCTCATTTATGTTCTTTAGAACTGACAGGTCAGTGGATGGAACTCAATGGACATGCGTTCCAACATACCGTATTTTGGTCTTCCTTGTTTACTCTACTATAATTGTTTTATTTTTTACCAGAACATCTGAAAAATATGCTGAAGTTTAAATATCAACTTGGTCATGTAGTGCATTCATCTCCACAGTAAAAATGAAACATTTTTATATCAGGCAATAACCTTAGTTTTGGACCATGCGAACGAACTGTCTTGATCTTAATTTTGATGGAAGGAAGCATTCTTGTTAGATGAAGCAGAAAAGTATCAAACTAAAAGACCTTGGAAAAAATAAGCCATATTAAATTAGACTGACCTCATTTTAGAATACATTCAAGAATAAATTAGGGGACAAGATTACAGACTGATCTTCACAGTAGTCACATACCGCCATGAGAAACAGATGTGATAACAATTCAAATCCTTTAGATTTAAATTCAGCCAAATTTAGACTATAAACTCTCTGGGATTTGCATATACTTGCCTCTTTGAAGTATGTACTTTTAAAGCCCTGTAATAACCAAGTATGGAAAGACTGGAAACTAAACTTTGGAAGAATTGCAAAATCCGACTACAGAGAGTCATTTGGAAAGGACTGGACCTAGGTACTAGCTTTATGCTTTTAATTAGATGGTAGGTATTGCCAAAAACTTAACTTTAAGCATCCTAGTTTGGGTTTCAAAAAGGGTATCTTTTATAGATAAAATTGCTTGCTCAAATGGTATAGAGCATGAGAAAAAAAAATAATCTGAGACCCATTTTTTATTATTTTATTAAAAATGGGCAATGATTAAGGAAATGGTAGTGACAATCTAAAAAAACTATCATCATTCTTTCCCATCATTAATTTCTGCTATCAGTCAAAAGCAATTTGATGTAGGGCTTCCAGACAGGCAACCAGCACACATTGTCCAACACCAGCTAGAAAAGCAATTTTGGCCAAAAGCCGCAAACACTTAGTGTCTGCTGAGATAGAGAAAGATTTCTTACTAAAATGAACGCAACTGAGACAAGTACTCAGCAGGGTAAGAGACAAAGCAAGGCTATGCCATAGACTTTTCAGTAATAATGTGGGCTGGGGTATGAATAGTTTAGATTCCCAACTCACACAGTTGTGCTATTATTTTACTGGTGTGGGGTTTTTTTTTTCCCCTGTGAGTGGTTGTTTTCTTATAGCAGCAAATGATGCATCTTTGCTGGTCCACACTTTTGGTGGATTTGATGCAATCCAGTATATCAGCAATATTAAAGTAATTTAAGTTTCTAATCAGCAGTCCAGTGGCCTATAGCCTAAGACACTCCCTGGTTCAGTGCCTGGACCACTAACTCATTTCATATGGGCACAGAAAAGGGAATAAATAGTGATGATACAGCACATGTTTTCTTGCAGAACAAAAACCTGAAACATAACTATACCTAGCAAAACTCCACATGGGGCACACAGAGAATCAATGTTTGTTCTGAGTAAAGGTTCTATTGAGACATTATGAACAAAAACAAATGCTGAAATCTGCAAAACTGAAACTGAGGAAAGAGAATCGAGAGCCCGAGCCTGCATGTTTTTATATATTATTGGTTGATGTTATCATCCACAAAGATATATTATCTGAGTGCCACAAATAGCCATAACACTTCTTAAACCCTTGGTAGGCAGATTTTCTTGGTATTCTAACATTATTTTTGTGAGCTGATGCCCCATTACACAAAAAATATTATTTCTGAGAGGTTATTTTAATAAGGTTTTTGCATTTTGGGTCTCTTTGGGCTAAAGACAGTTTGTTGTTGATCCAAAATGTTATTTTATGCACTTGTAGCTTCAGACTAACTAGTGCCTCAGAAAGAATTACAGAATCAACTAGGTTGGAAGAGACCTCTGGGATCATTGAGTCCAACCTTTGACCTAACACCATTGTGTCAACTAGACCATGGCACTAAGGGCCACATCTAGTCTTCTCTTAAACACCTCCAGGGATGGTGACTCCACCACCTCCCCAGGTAGCCCATTCCAATGCCTAATAACCCTTTCTGTGAAGAAATTTTTCCTAATGTCTAACCTGATCTTCCCCTGGAGCAGCTTGAGGCTATGCCCTCTAGTCCTGTTGCTAGTTGCCTGGGAGAAGAGACCAACCCCCACCTCACTACAACCTCCTTTCAGGTAGTTGTAGAGAGCGATAAGGTCTCCCCTCAGCCTCCTTTTCTCCAGGCTAAACAATCCCAGTTCTCTCAGCCGTGCCTCATAGGACATGCCCTCTAGACCCTTCACCAGCTTTGTTGCCCTGCTCTGGACTCGCTCCAGCACCTCAATGTCTTTCTTGAAGTGAGGGGCCCAGAACTAGACACAGTACTCAGGGTGCGGCCTCACCAGTGCCGAGTACAGGGGGACAATTACTTTCCTAGTCCTGCTGGCCACACTATTCCTGATACAAGCCAGGATGCCGTTGGCCTTCTTGGCCACCTGGGACCACTGCTGGCTCATGTTCAGCTGGCTATGCACCCATACCCCCAGGTCCTTTTCCACTGAGCCGCTTTCCAACCACTCTTCCCCCAGCCTGTAGCGCTGTATGGGGTTGTTGTGGCCAAAGTGCAGAACCCGGCACTTGGCCTTGTTGAACTTCATGTCATTGGTCTCAGCCCATCTATCTAACCTGTCCAGACACCTCTGCAGAGCCTTCCTACCCTCAGGCATCAACACTCCCACCCAACTTAGTGTCGTCTGCAAATTTACTGAGGGTGCACTTGATACCCTCATCCAGATCATCAATAAAGATATTAAACAGGATTGGGCCCAGTACTGAGCCCTGGGGAACACCACTAGTGACCGGACGCCAACTGGATGCGGTACCGTTCACCATCACTCTCTGGGCCAGGCCATCCAGCCAGTTCTTAACCCAGCAAAGGGTGCACCTCTCCAAGCTGTGGGCTGACAGCTTATCCAGGAGAATGCCATGGGAGACAGTATCACAGGCTTTGCTGAAGTCCAAGCATACTACATCCACAGCCTTTCCCTCATCCACTAGGCAGGTCAACTGGTCATAAAAAGAGATCAGGTTGGTCAGGCAGGACCTGCCTTTCCTAAAGCCATGCTGACTGGGCCTGATTCCCTGGTTGTCCTCTAAGTGCTGTGTAATTGCACTCAAGATGATCTGTTCCACGACCTTGCCGGGCACCGAGGTCATGGTGCAGAATCAGCTGACAGGCCTGTAGTTCCCAGGATCATCCTTCCAGCCCTTCCTGTTGATGGGCATTACATTGGCCAGACCTTGCACTTGGTCTTGTTGAACTTCACAGGGTTCACATGGGCCCCCTCCTCCAACCTGTCCAGGTCCCTCTGGATGGCATCCCTTACCTCAAACCAATCAATCAACTGCACCGCTCAGCTTGGTGGCATCCACAAACTTGCTTAGGGTGCACCGCATGGTAGCATAGTTTATTCGAGCCCTTCCCTTTATTCGAGCAGCAGAAGGACGATGTATGTCAGCATCCTGATGTAACCTTCCTGACAGGTAGCTTCTGCAGCTGCCTGTAAGCACACATTCCCCTCATCACTGAATGAACAAGCTTGTGGGGACCTGTTAATCAAGGCTGTCTCTCCAACAACGTCCCCTGCCCCCAAAAGGCCGGTAGGCTGGAGTGGGCAAGAGGTTGGGAGGGGACATAGCCAGGACAGCTGACCCAAGCTGACCAAAGAGATATTCCATACCCCATATGACATTGTGCTCAGCAGCAATAGCTAAGAGAAAGGGGGAGAGGAGGGGGCATTTGTCATTAAGGCGTTTGTCTTCTGGAGCAACCACTACGCGTACTGAGGCCCCACTGCCCAGGCTGTGGCTGGACATCGCCTGCTGATGGGAAGTAGAGAAGAAATTTTTTTTTGTTTTCTTTTGCTTCCGTGCACGGCCTTTGCTTTTCTTGATTAAACTGCCTCTATCTGGACCCACGAGTTCTTTTTCATCTTATTTTCTTCCCCCTGTCTGGATGAGCAGGGGAGTGATAAGAGTGGCTGGGTGGGCACCATGCGGGCAGCCAAGGATAACCCAGGCTCTCATTTGAGCCTTTTTTTTTTGTTTTAAAACAAGTTAACTAAAAATTCAGTCACCTTCAAGGCAGTGCTTTTTGTTTGCTGGGTGAGAAGAGAGCTAAGCACCACATGCAGCCAGGCTGGTCCCCACGTGCGGCCCTGGCTGGACCCAAAGGTTGTGCTACACAGCCCCGGCCGAACACCGCCCTCAGGCCGAGCCCGACCACACAGCTCCTCGGGGCACACCACAGGCAGGCTCCGCGGCCCCTCGCAGGACGCGGCCCCGGACAAGGCCCCGGCCCCCCGACAGGCCGCACCGCCGCCGCTGGCACAAGCGGTCGGGCCGGGCCTGCGACCGGGGCCCGCCCCAGCAGCCGAGCGCTGCCATGGCAACCGCGCGCGCGCGCCCCGTCCAATAGCCACTTCCGCCTCCCGCCGCCCCAGGACGGCGCTGTGAGCCCCGGGGAACCGCGCAGGCGCAGTTAAGCCCATCCCTGCCTTGGCCCCGCCCCTCATGAAGCTGTGTGCTGTGTCACTCATCCCCGCTGCCTCGCCCCTTCTCCCTGGCGGCGGACCGGATCGCCGGAGCGGGCGCATGCGCAGATGGCCTGTTCCCTCTGGGCACCCGCCTTCTGGCGGAGCGGTGGCGCGGCGCGGCGGCGCGCAGGCGCAGCGGGGCGGGTGCAGGAGGGGGCATTTTAACCGTAAACATCCTGCCGATTTGAACGGCGGGTTTGGGCGGCAGGAAGGGCCGCGCCCGCCATCTTGTTTGTTTGAGTGAGCGGCTGGGCTCGGTGCGGCCCGGGGAGGAGGAGCGGAGCGGTTACCGAGCCCGGCCTCGCCAGCCGCCGCACCAGCCTCCCCCTGCCCCGGACCAGGGTAAGGAGCAGCTCCGGCCGCGCCCGCTCCCGCTGGCCAGCCCCGGCTCGCTGCCGCCGTCTATAAGGGGCATGGCCGGGCCCGGCCACAGCCTGGCTCTCGGGGCGCTGCAGGCCTACTCGGGCTCGGCTGCCGGCCGCCTGCGGCTGGGCACGGCCGCGCCCACTCCTCGACCGAGCCCTCCCGGCGGGGGCGGGCGAGTGGCAGCAGGAGGGGAAAGCCCGTCTGGCAGCCCGGTGCGCGGCGTCGCCTGGGGCTCCGCCGGGAGGGGTAGGGCGGCGGGGCCGGGGCTGGGGACATGGGGCCGGGTGGTTGGGGTGACCTGCGCCGAAACCGGGCGCAGCGGGGCCCCGGGCTGCGGCGTGGCGGGGGCATGGGCAGAGCCCGGAGAGCACGGCGTGCGGCCGGGGAGGAGGCGGAGCGGGGTGCGCTCCATGACGGTGGGGACCTGTAAGCCCGGAGCAGTCACACGCACCGAAGGGCCTCCCCTCTTCCACAGGAGATCAGGTTCACGGGTGAGCCGAGGGAGCAACGTACTGGGGTCCCGTGGCCGAAATAATGTAACAGATCCCCAGCTGTGTGTTGGCAAGAGGGCCGGCGTAGCTGTGGGGCAGCTGCGGTCTGGGGAGGGGGAGAGGAGCGAAGTTTCGTCTGCCTGCCTGCCTCTTATTTTCTAATGTAATTTAATTCCTCACTTGCATAAAGCAGACTATTGAATGTTCTCGCAATCAGCACTAGTAGCATATGAACTACATTCTGTGTACTGTGACTGTTGATCTGCAAATAAAAGCCCCCTTTAAAAATGCCTACTTGCAGAATTACGATCTTACTCTAGCAGCTCTTATGGACACTCCGATATAAGTCTTGATACAGTTTTTAAGATTTCTCTCCGATCCTGAATGAAAGGCTTCTGTTAAATATAAAAGAAGGTGTTGTGTTTTTATCAATAACAAAGGAAGTTTGGGGTCACTCTGACTTATTGGCATGATGCTTTCAGTGAAAATAGCTTCTCATTAAATTTAGGCACATGGAAGAAAACAGTATAAATTTGGAGAAGTTATCATTTAGGCCTACATTGTGTGAATGGGTGCAATAAGCATACGCTTTCATTAACCTCTTCCTCAGTAAAACTCATTACATCAAAAATGGGGAAACATCAAAGCATTAGTAAGGCCAGGCTTGCTTTTTATTTTGTGAAGGTTCATTTGTAAAATATTTGACACTGTGAAACTCGGAAACACAAAGCCCACTGATGTAAAGTTTTAAGTAGAGAGGAAGTAAGTGTGGTGGGGGGAATAAAAGGAGGAGCAAAAAGTTAGAGAGACCTACAATAAACTTAAACTACTACACAGTTAAATTAGTCTTGTCTTGCCATCAGGGTTGCTGATATCATGGTGTTTCCCACAGAAATGTGAATAGTTGCCCTAGTTAATACATGAGTTTAACTTCTTTGAGGCAAAATGTTAGAAACTTAGTTTTTTACATTTGGACTCTTCGGAGTGTAGAGGAGTAACATAAGGAATTCTGTTCTAAGCTGATGTACATTTAAGGAGTGTGTTTATACAAGGTTTCTGCAAATGTATTAGTTTGACTTGGAACTGGAGTTGTGCAGAATAGGTTGGGATAATTGAGACAGAGCCTCAAATTAAAAAAAATCATTTCCACTGGATGAGTGAACATACTGAGTCTAGGGGCAAGGGCAGGATACCTGCTGAGGTTTAAATATGAAAATGGAGAAAACAGTGTTCATAGGGTTCAGTAATCTCGAACTCTGTACAATAATTGAGTGATCTGCCTTTTGAATTAGTAACTGTAGTGGGGCGCTGGTTCTAGCAGTTTGGTTATGTAGGTGCGTAGTATATTGTAATTGGAGAACAGTGAATGCAAGTTCCTGTAAAGGAGTGGTGTGTTTGAGCAATTATAGACCTGGTAGTGCAACCTCAGCCATAGTATTTCAGAAAAAATGTTGATGGAAGAAACAAGACCTGGAGACAAATGGAAAATGCTGTATGTATTTATTAAAGGTGTGTCAAGTTGGACTAGTTCAATTTCATCTTTTCAATAATTGATTTTGTGGACATAAGAAATTGAGGTGACTTGTCACTGAAATTCAGTAAAGTTGCAGGTGCCACAAAGAAATATGTTAAAACTCAGAAAAATGTGGATTAGCCAGAGAATTATGAAGGTGGTTGAAGGAAGGAGATGAAATAAGATAGTGCTGAAAAGAGGAATTGAGGTGTAAGGAGTTATTAGTAGAGTTTGTGAAGACTGGTCCTGTGATGATTTTTTTTTTCTAGTGGCACCAGGTGTTCAGTGTGCTAATGAAACCTGCTTATGAGACATTAGTATGTGTCCACACCAGGGAAGTTTTAGACATTTAAGAAGGACTGTATGGTGAAGGATTACAAGTTAAAATTGAAGAACTCAAAGTACAATTGCAGAGTTGGGGTAATCCTTCTGGACTTCTGAAGTCTGGCAGGGCCAACTCGGGCTGCTGCAGGTGCACAGGGTGAGCTCACTCTTCCCCACATCACTCAGGGCTGGCTTGGCTTAGTGAAACAGAAGCAGGGACAGCATAGGAAGAAATTAGGTGTGTAGGGGGGAACCAGCAGAGAGATTGAAGGGATAGCATGAGAACAAATGAATTAAAATGAATGGCTGATTTTTAAACTGTAGTATGGAAGTTGTCACTTAACCTGTGAACTGGTGTGTGTATACATAATCTCATCTAGTAGAGTAACAGGTGAGTGGATTTAATGGGCTAAGAGTGAACCACAGCCAAGTTAAAATATGGTGAATATTTTATCTGTTGTCTGCAATGTTATTGTCAACTATTAGTTCATTAAGCTGCTTTCTGAATGTCGTGAAGGATGGGAATCAAGCTACACGAGAGTGCTTTTCAGGGTTTAGATAGCCATTCTAATATGTAGAAGGATTTTAAGACTTGATATTTGTGAATTGATGGTTAAGATGAAGTTCATAGGTAGCATCTACCCAATTTTCTTGTTGCTTGTTCAGGAGAATCAATTACCAGATACTCAGGAGAATGAAACAGGCCGATTCTGGGTCAGACCCTGTGTGCTATCTGTATTGTGTTAGTTTTGCTTTACGTGTTCACTTACTTTGTGTATAGAATTATAGCCTTTTTTTACACTTCTATGGAAAGAAAAATATTAAAAATAAGGTTATGCAATTGTTGAGGACCAATTTAGGCAGAGGAACCTGAGGACAATTGTGGCACATTGAAGCAAATTCGAATTTAATTAAAATCAAGTTTAAAGTCTTTTAAAAGCACAATTTGGCAAGATCAGGATTTGGTCCCACCTGGTCTTGTGTGAATACATTATTTTTGCCTTAGAGCAGTGCAAGCAAGACAGGAAAATGAGTAAGTTCTTAGAACAAGTTTTAAGGTCCTGGTTCATGTCCAATCAATTTCCAAAATTAGGTTATATTTTACCTCACAAGCTTCTCAAGAGCCATCAGCTACTCTTTTTCTTTTGAGGATTCTCATGAGTTGCTTTCACAGCCAATAACATACGTTTTACATGTCTGTATGAGCACTCTGCCATTCAAAGAAACTCTTTAGTTCCTTTAACGTTCATCCCAGTCTCGAATTATGCCAGAAAATCTTCTCCTTTTATGCCACTGCATCAGCCTACTGCCCTATGAATTAAAGATCAGACAAAAAGCCTGAAATAAGGAAAAGGAGTGAAGAAAAAAATCTGGAGAAAGAGCGACCATTGGGGCTTGCTTTAACCGATTGTGCTGGTGCTCTAAACAGCACTAGCTGAACTGCTGCAGCTCAGAACTGTAAAGGTGGGATTTGACAGTTGCTGTAACCCGGTATTACCATACAGAGCAGAGCATCTGCTGGAATTTGGAAGTGGCAGAGGCTCATATTGTGAGATAGGAAATTAGTGCTTCAGGGAATAGAAGTATTATTTGTTAATAACAGTTCAGATTAAAACACATGTTAAAACTATCTATAGTCTGATTGTCACTGTTTCGTTTCTCTTCGTGTATTTCGCTGTGGCAAGGCGTCATTAATGTATGAAGAGAAACAGACAACCTCAGTCAGAAGCTAGTTATTTTTGGTTCTTACTCTAAAAGTTTAAGTACCCTGTACATGTAGTATCATCTTCTCATTAGTCTCACAGAATCACAGAATCACAGAATGTTAGGGATTGGAAGGGACCTCGAAAGATCATCTAGTCCAATCCCCCTGCCGGGGCAGGATTGCCTAGACCATATCACACAGGAACGCATCCAGGCGGGTTTTGAATGTCTCCAGAGAAGGAGACTCCACAACCTCTCTGGGCAGCCTGTTCCAGTGTTCAGTCACCCTTACAGTAAAGAAGTTTTTCCTCAAATTTAAGTGGAACCTCCTGTGCTCCAGCTTGCACCCATTGCCCCTTGTCCTATCAAGGGATGTCACTGAGAAGAGCCTGGCTCCATCCTCGTGACACTTGCCCTTTACATATTTATAAACATTAATGAGGTCACCCCTCAGTCTCCTCTTCTCCAAGCTAAAGAGACCCAGCTCCCTCAGCCTCTCCTCATAAGGGAGATGTTCCACTCCCTTAATCATCTTCGTGGCTCTGCGCTGGACTCTCTCTAGCAGTTCCCTGTCCTTCTTGAACTGAGGGGCCCAGAACTGGACACAATATTCCAGATGCGGCCTCACCAGGGCAGAGTAGAGGAGGAGGAGAACCTCTCTCGACCTGCTGACCACACCCCTTCTAATACACCCCAGGATGCCATTGGCCTTCTTGGCCACAAGGGCACACTGCTGGCTCATGGTCATCCTGTTGTCCACTAGGACCCCCAGGTCCCTTTCCCCTACGCTGCTCTCCAACAGGTCTGTCCCCAACTTGTACTGGTACATGGGGTTGTTCTTGCCCAGATGCAGGACTCTACACTTGCCCTTGTTATATTTCATTAGATTTCTCCCCGCCCAACTCTCCAGCCTGTCCAGGTCTCTCTGAATGGCTGCGCAGCCTTCCCGTGCGTCAGCCACTCCTCCCAGTTTTGTGTCATCAGCGAACTTGCTGACAGCGCACTCTAATCCCTCATCCAAGTCATTAATGAATATATTGAATAGAACTGGTCCCAGAACCGACCCAAGTTCACAAGCAAGTTTTAGGTTTGATCCATAACTCCAGTACTGAGTGGTAGTCAAACCTAGGAAACATCACAAACACAGGTGAATGCTTACTGTTTCTGTGCTTTCACTGGGTGCAGGGATTTTCAGCCTCTATTCTTTGATTTAATTGCTAAGGAAGTACAGGTTTTGCAACCCATTCACATATGTCAAGCCCCCTTATGGGGAGTACTTAGACTTGGATTGTCAGTTCTTTAAAAGACAGAAGAAAGTTAACAATGTGTCTGTTTAAAAAAAAAAAAAAGTTGTGAAATCATTAGCCTTGGTGTGATCCCAAGACCTCAGGTTTTTGGGGAACCTTGCCTATTAGGTAGTTGTTTGTCTTATGCTTGCATTATCCTTGCTCTCTGGGGTTTAAAGTAATAAGTAGTTTCTGAGTTGTCCAAATAGTATGTTTCACATTTAACAGTAAATCTTCAGTATATTTTCAGGGTTACAGTTAACCCTGTTTTGTGAAGTTTTGTGAAGCCCATGCTACGTATTTTAATGATTGTAAAACATTGGTGAATAATTGTGCCAAACTCCATGAATCAAAGTATTTACTTTTGCAACTGTTGGAAGCTTTTAGCAGAGTAATACAAGTGGTTTTATTAACTGTATGTTTGTGTCTTCCCCTGTTCCTCATATTTATGGGTAATTTACAGGCCTGCTGTTACCAGAGCAGTGCATGGTTGTGGTAGCAAGTCAAGGTATCAAAATGCTGTGCTGCAAAGTTAATGTCTCTGCATATACAGAAATACTGTGAGGCCTTTGAAAATGCACAAGGGATTGAATTGTCTGCTGGCCTTAAGACAGTGTGATGTCTTTCAAAAAACACTGGGGGGGGTGGGAGGAGTAGAATACCTTCCTTTAGATAACTTTTATTGATCAAGGAGACTTCCAGAATTGTTTTGTTGTGCTCCCTAGAAAAGCTTGCTCACGCCCATCTTTGTACAGTGCTGTCCTTAGCCCCCACACAATCTCAACAAATAAAAATGGCATTTTAACTTTTTGTTCATCTGCAGCTTTGTTATGACTCAAAGCTATCAACTTCACTCCTAAGAGTAGTTTTCATCCTTTCTGTCTACTGTGTTAACTCGAGCTGAAGCTGAACATGGCCTTTATTTCCTTTAAATCCTCTCCACTGTGTCCATTCTTGCGTATGAACATAATCAGTGGCCAGTCTGTCATGAAGACAGATAAGCTTGATAATCAATTCTGTTGTCCAGACAATTCTGTTCTGTTTAATGCAGCTGAAGTTCAAAGCTTTCATCATCTTGCATGTTGAAGGATACCTATGAGTGGGTACGAGTATGGTACCATGACAAAGATAATTTTCCCTGTCCTTTATATTCCTTCAACTCCCATTTATTAAAAAAAGAAAAGTAAAAAAGGGTATAGGCCTCTACTTTCAGAGATTTACCCCTAGATCTACAATTTTTCATTTGTTACCCAGCTATCTAGAGGTTGGCTTTACTTCCAGTGAACCAGGAATGCCAGTGCTTCTCTTTCCCATATACTTATTTTTCTAGCAGTCACAGTTGTGCCCCTCCTCTTTTTTTTTGTGAAGCATACCCTGTAAATACCAACAGCTGTGCCCTAGCTGCTTTGGAACTTGTTTCTTTTACCTACAAGTAAATGCACTTGTTGCATCTCTCCTGTTCTTCTCTTTCATTTCTTTTTCCCTAGTTATGGATATTGCTGGAGAAAAAGCTGTTCATGGAGAATCTTCCATCTCTTTAAAGTAAACTTTTTGTTTTTTCAACTTGTAGTTGAAGTGACTCTCATGCTGACCTCTTACATGAAATTGGCATGTTTAGATCATAAGATATCATGCTGTTCTGCTTCACCATGGTTTGATATGTTGGCATCTTACCAGCCATAAGAAGGTAGTTACAACATAAGTAGATAAAATGTAGCTATTAGATAAAAGGAAGTCTTTTTTTTCTGGTGAAGGAGGAAGAAGGAAATGAAATCTTTAGGAAGTTTGGAATAATGCAGTCAGTTTTCTTATGATTTTTATCAACACTTGAATAAAAAATACAAAGCTTTACTAAGAAGATTATGAAATGGAGAGTCTGTTCAGAAATGAAGACGTAATTGTACTTTCTGTTTAAGAAAATATGGTAAAGTCCAAAAAGTTTAGGACTGTGTATTTTATAATGCTGAATGTTTTACTGAAACAATGTAGAATATATACTGGTATAGCAGTAGGTACTGAATTAAGACTGGAAAGGAATGGAAGTAGTAGAATGTGGACTGAAGACTGAGACACGTTTGTTTGCTTTATGTGAGTTTGGTATCATTACCATAAAGTTTAATATATTCAAGATTTTTTTTCTTATGGGATGGTAAACGTTTTTAAATTATGTAAATGGTCATTGGTTGCTGTTCTTCCTGCTTTTTACTTCCTCTGCAATAAATAATATATGCTATTACATGGCCACGGCTTGTAAGTGTTGGCTTCTTAAATATTTTGTACAAATAGTCTGACCTTAATGACTGAAAAACAAACGTGCTTTTCTTACTGCGGATAAAGGGTGTGTTTATAAGGATGTTCCTCACAAAAAAAAATCTAGAAAAAAATAAATAAATTTGCCTTTCTCTTTACAGATTTGCACTTTGTTTTAGACATCTGGGACCATGTTCTATGCCCACTTTGTCCTGAGCAAGCGTGGGCCGCTGGCCAAAATCTGGCTAGCGGCCCACTGGGATAAGAAGCTAACCAAAGCCCATGTTTTTGAATGTAATCTGGAGAGCAGCGTGGAGAGTATCATTTCACCAAAGGTATCTATTTTACACTAACGTAATGTTATCTTATAGTGAAAAGAAATTGTGTATACAGGTGGTAGTTACTATTTGGATCACTGAAATAAAATTCTTGATGTTGCTGTTCTACAGGGTGGAAAGGTCTGGTCAGATGTGAAATACTCTATTGACTCTGATTCTGAAGAGTTTTCTTGTGGATTTTGTAATGCTGAAGTATCATGCAATTTAGCTACAAAATCTTTTGCTTTGTATAAATGGAGGACTTGTATCTTGATGTACCTACCATACATCATTTAGAAGCAAATGTTTGGAAGAGAGGAAAGCCCAGGCTTTCTAAGTAGTAACTTTTAAAGGCCTCATGATGACACTCTTTCAGTGCTGTTGTTACTGGGCGCTGTAGAAATAATGCTTAAGATATTCTTGTTCATACTTGTGACCTAAGTTCAAAGTATGTTTCTGCTACAGCAAAAAGATCTGCAGTATCCTGGTAGCTTGTAATGTTACTGGTTACATGAGGATAGTTTTCTGTACAATAAAAATACTACGCTGTAGTGTAAAAGCCTTGCTTTTGAAGCTTTTAGTCTCTGGTTTTCTGGGAAGCAAATAGATAGCAACAAAACTGACAGAATGTAATGCTTCTGGATAGCTATTGTGAAACCAGAGGAAATTTTGAGGAACTTGGGTTTTTAAATTGTTTTTTCCCTCTACGACTCATGAAAATTAAATGTTCCATTTAAGAACTAGTGGACTGATATGGCTGTCACTTTTGTGACTTAACAGATATCTGAATGTCTGATAAGAACAGCAACTATTTGAAAAAGAAAGAAAGCTTATTTTTACCTTTTCTTTTGGTTGATACAAATACAATAATGTTTCTGTAATGCTACTCTGGATTTTGGAAGAACTGCTAAGAATAAGCAAAGAATGTGTAGTACCATCACAGAGATACTTACTATTCCAGAACAGCATTTTGCTTAAGTGTTGGCTCTGGAAGGGTTTGAAAAAAAAGAAGATATGTACATGGACTCACTAGTGAGCTGCAGCATTCTTTTAGAAAAAGGAGAAATTGATAGGCTCTCTTTCATATATTTAACTTTGTGTAACACTTTCATCAGCTGCAATATTAGAAAGACATTGTATGCAATAAAAATTTTGAATTCTCAGAGTTTGAGGTTGAACCCTGTATTGCTTAATCTTTCTGGGAGACAGTTATTCCATGGACAGTTCACAAAAGTCTCGTGCTCTTTAAGACTAAAGTACTTAAGAAGAATCCTTCCCTGGAATTTTATTAGTTTTCAGTTCCCACAGCAGATACTTGATCACATAGTAAAGCAGTGAGATTAAAGAGGAAAGGAAGTTAAATTTGTTTTAATGTGGCAGTGCTTGTTTATGGACACCCCACATCTTCCACTATTTCTCTCTGATTTTCTCCTTAACTGCAGGACAGAAGATGGGGAGGTAACAAGCAACAGTTTTTAACCAAATTTTACTTAACCAAATCGTGATTTATAGCTGTCCAAATTTTTGTATTTTTCACTTTTTTTCCCAATTAAAGTAACAAAGATGTCAGAAAAAGATGTGGTAAAATGAGTTTTGTCTTGTCATTTTTTTTTTTTTCTTTTCCTTCACTAGACAGAGCAGTGTTTGGGAGTTCCAGGAGTGAGCTGCTATTAATTTACTGGTATTTGTCAGGTCATCCATAAATAATGTCGACTATTATCTTGAACTCAAGACTTTGCATTCTTTCTTTCTTCAGTTTTCTGCTGATTTGTATACTTGTTTTGGATATTTGATGTTATTGAAAAACTCATGCAAAGCTGACTGAAATTTCATTAAAGGAAAAAAAGTAAGGCTACATCTAATTCCACTAATTGTGCAATATGTTTTTAGGTGAAGATGGCACTTCGAACCTCAGGACATCTCTTACTAGGTGTTGTTAGAATCTACCACAGGAAAGCAAAATATCTTCTTGCAGACTGTAATGAGGCTTTCATTAAGATTAAGATGGCTTTTCGTCCAGGTACCTGTATTTATCTAAGCACTCTCTGAAAAGTTACGTTGTTATATAATGATATTTATTAAGAAGGTATACAATTCTACCTTCCTATATCTGTAGAAGAATTACATAAAGTTATACAGGATTTTATAGGAGAAGTTACTTTCTTTAGTGCAGATTCAGACTGGCTATGTGACTGAGTTGTATGCTGAAAAATACATTTTAATTGAATTCTGAACGGAAGCTTTTCCTGTTAGTGCTGATTCAGTAAAATCTCAATTATGACTTTGGCTGTTGATGGTATATGATGCTAAATGGAAATATGCTGCATTGTTTTTACCTTCTGTCACAAGTCTGAAAAAAGGCCAGTTGCACGTACTGAATAGAAGAACAGAAGGGAGCTTGTTTCCATCAAGGGTAAAGATTGCCTTGTGAGGAGTTACAAAAGAAAGAGAATTAAGCTGTTTTTTTACCACTTTGACATTTTAGTTTCTGCAAATAATGTGAACTGTAATGTGCACAACAAAAGTATTTTCCCTTTTGTATGTGCAACACATAACTTCCCCCTCTACTCTTGCTTACTCTGAGTTTTTCTGTGAAGATGGGGAGCTGTGTTAATACCTGAAGTGACTTTCCATCCACCAATTAATTACTTGGCTTACACACGGTTGATAGTTTTCTTTAATTCTGGCCTGGGAGACTTTTTTCCAGCTGGAGTATAGCTGTAGCAGTGATGCTGCTGGATATTCACAGCTGCTAGATCATTTTCAGTTTGTGAGTGTAATAGATCTAAAAGCTGAACTTAAGGCAGGCTGTTTTTTTTTTTAAAGGCAACTCTTGAAAGCCGGCGCAACAGTAAATTTGAGAGAAGTTAAGGTATATAATGCCTTTATCTTCATTTCCTGATCTCCACGCTGTGATTCAGGCATTGAACTTTATGTAGCTTTCAGTGGCAATTTGTCGACTATTGCCAATTTTTTGTTTACTATTGCATTTAACTTCCCCAGGTGATGAGAACACATAAATTTGTCCAATTTCACAAGGCAATCTTGTTTTCCCAGTTTTTCCACTCACAACAGAGCACATATAGAAGGTGAAGCGCCTTAAAACAAGATTTACAAAAAGTGGTATGCAGACCTGAAACAAGTTGAGTCTTTGTTCCCAGTTTATCAGCTTTGTGGATTAGGCATTGTCTTGATCCTGTCTGCTCTGAGAATCGTTTACATCTTTTATTTTAAGCAGGCAACAGGTAAAAGTGTTGGATAGTCCTGAAAGGATGGACTAGGTTTCTTTATTCCTAGCCAAGTACCAAGATGAGTAATCTACAGACTCATGCTTGTTCCTGGTCTCTCTGGACAGTGGTTCTTTGATTATCCGTTGTGGAGGGGAACACAGTGGGCAGTGTGTTTCTGAAGTAGCTGTACCTCAGAATTGCCTGTATTGTGTGGGTCAGAAGGCAGAACATAGAGCTCAAATCTTCTGCAAGTTACAGAAGGAATTGAACCTGCATTTCCTATGCACTTTCAAGTGTCCTGACTGCTAAGCCTTTGAATAAAAGAGAAGCACCAACTACTGGCACTGTTTTTATGAGATGCCTACTCTGATAGTCATGCTCTTAGAATGCCCACTGAATAGCAGATTAAGCATCTCAGGAGGATAAGAAAAGGTATGTGTGTGGTTTAGGTAGTTCAGCTCTTTTAAATGCAGAAGCGTAAGAGTTTGTGTGGCCTAAGTACAGTCAGTACTGTGCTGGAACTTTCCGAGCTAATTGAACTGACTAAACGACCAGTAACAAAGTAGTCATACTGTGTCACCACTGCTTTACCCAAACCAAAATCTAGGACTAACTAGCTTAGCTGGAGCATCATGATAAAATGATTTTGTAGCAGGTGCCTGCATGGTGTTGTGATGATATACGATGTGTGTGTTAGCTGCACAGCTCTGCATTGTGCTGTGCAAACATTGTCGAGTGATTTGAGGCTTCCATGGTTATACAGAACAGTACAAGGGGTTGAGGGTATATACTTTGAATTTAAACTGAATCTCAATACTAATCTAAGGTTTCTTCATAGGTGTCTAGCATCGGTTCAATTCAACAATTAAAAGACAAGAAGCTCATGTAGAGAGAACAGTGCTGAAGGCACGGGGTAAAATGCTGCCCTTGTAAGGAATGGGAACTCATCTCTGAGTGTTCTACTTTGCAGGGGTTGTCGATTTGCCTGAGGAAAACAGAGAGGCTGCTTACAATGCTATTACCTTACCTGAGGAATTTCATGATTTTGACCAACCACTTCCTGATCTAGAGTAAGCTTGGTTTGGCTTTTTTTTTATTTCCATGCAAATTATGTTTAGTTTTAGTTGGGGAGAACCTGGTTTTAAACAGCAAACTCATTGCTGAATTAACAAAAAAAAGTCTGTAGATAACTTGTGTTCTTAAGTCTTTTAATATACCAAGCAAGTACACAATGATCTTTGTATTGATTTTAAGTTCATAGCAGCATGTAATTTTAACTGAAGTTAAAGCTGTCCTTACAGAAGCTTTTGAAAAAATCAGATTTGTATTATCATTTTCTTTTTTTTCTATGCAAGGCACTCTGCATCACATATGTTCTCAGGTTAGACAAGATTAGTTTTATGGAAATGTCCTTGTTGACCTTCTGTAGTAGCAATTTTAATTCTTAAAACCTTTTAATGATAATGGGTTACTTCTAAACATAATAAGTATACAACGTGAGTAATTCTTGATCTTTAAAAAATGATGTTACCCTTTTGGATTTTTCGTAATGGAATTTCTGGGATACAGTTTGCTTTACTCAGTGTTCTATTTGGTTTATATTCAAATTAGAGTCTATACTAATTTGAAACTACATAAAAATTTTCTGTTCTTCTAAAACGTACCTTAACACACCACAAAGAGAGTTAACTTGGTACTGTTACTAGATATACTTTTTGATAAATTATATTAATCGCTTTTGAAGTTGAAGGGGGGGAAGTCTGTTCTTAGTTGTTAGTTTGGCCTTTAAAATTAGTGACCTCAACATAGCAAGGAGTAAGAGGGGTTACTAATACGTTTCCCAGAATCTATGGTAGGTTTTAACCATGAATGGTCTTACTGTTTTAAGTAGTGTTTTCTATTCTGTATTCACTATCAGCTTTTTCATTAGTTGACTTAAGTGTATAGTGTACTTTTTAGGACCTAATTTCACATTTATCTAAGCAGGCTTTATCTGTTGTTAATTTTTTTAATTGACATTTTTAAATTATAATTTAATAATTGCCTTCTGTTTGTTTAAGTGATATTGATGTGGCCCAGCAGTTCAGTTTGAACCAGAGTAGAGTGGAAGAAATTACAATGAGAGAAGAAGTAGGCAACATCAGTATCCTCCAGGATAATGACTTTGGTAAAAATCTCATGTATTATTATGTGTTACTAAGCTAGTTTTGGTAACTGTAAAGTTATGGTTTTGCAATTACTACGGAATTCCCAGTAAGTACAAAACAAATCACATCAAACATGCTGTGTTCCCATAAATCTAATTTTTAGTTTGTACATTTCAGTTTTTCAAAAAAGCCTGTCCTCTAATTCATCAAGCTCTAGCTGCCTATATAAAGCTGAAGAATATTCAGTCAGGTTAATTAGTAAAATATTATGTCAATTATAATTTTCAAAACGTGGTGTGAATATGAAGTCAGCTGTTGCTTTAATCATAGGTATGTTTTCAGTCAGAAACTATTAAAAGGTTTCTAAAGCTGAAGCAGTCAGTGGTGACTAGTTTACTTTCAGTATCTTTTCAAGGACAGCGTCCTAAGATCTGAATCAAAGCCTGAAGTTGTATTTGAATATCTAGTTTCCAGAGTACAATAATATAATCCGTAATTTGGTAACATTTTTGAAAGTATAATCTAGGTATTGATGGTGGTGTTGATTTGGTATTGGTTTGCTCTCTGTACATGAAGCTCAACCTTGAGGCATAAGATACAACTTTTTTTAATTCCTTGGAATTCTTTGGTTTCAGTGCAGCCAAAATGTAGTAGGATCTTGCTAAAATAAATTCAAATAAGTATAATGAAATGCTTTGAAGAGGAGATGGTTATTTTTAAAATTGTTTGAACAGTATTTTCATTATGGTATTGCTGGGCATAGTTTCTTACATCTTGTCATTAACTCTGTAATTAAGATAACGTGAAATGAAGTTTGATCTTACATTTGGGCTTTTGCTGATTGGTTAGCTAGGTCTCTTGCATCTTGGTTCTTTAGCATTTAGAGCAGTGAAATCATATTCTTGCAGGTGACTTTGGGATGGATGATCGTGAGATGATGAGAGAAGGTAGTGCATTTGAGGATGACATGCTAGTGAGCACCAGTGCTTCCAATCTCCTACTGGAACCTGAACAGAGCACCAGTCACCTCAACGAGAAATCTAACCACCTGGAATATGAAGACCAATACAAAGATGATAATTTTGGAGAAGGAAATGATGGTGGAATATTGGGTATGTTTGAGAAACTTGTTCTTCCTCTGTCCTACCTTCTGCCTCAGTAATTAGTTCTTGGGGGGACGGGGGGAGGTTGTTTCCTTTGTTGCCAAAGTACCTCTCTAAGTTATGCCTTCAACAGTGGAATTCTGGTTTGTGAGTGCTACAGTAATACAGATGATGTGTAGCATGTTAACTGTTGACGTATTTCAAATGAAGTAAAATTAAATCATCCGGAGTTTTTCTGTTCTATACGTAACATTCTTTAGAGAAAAATCAATATGCAACTTTTCTTGTTCTTTGACTTCTTCCAAGGATTTAATTAATATGTTGAGAATTGTATTGAGTGCTTCTCTGTGAAGTACTAAGAAACCTAGTAAGATGCAAATATGTGGCAAGTGTATTGTAATAAAGGTTATCTGTAAGGTCAAAATTTGAGCTGAAATGCACCTTGAAAAAGCACTCCTAATTGCTTTTGTGTCAGCATTGAAAGTGTAGGTTTCTCTAACTTTTGTGCTATCTTTATCTATGTTGTCATAAATTTGTACTTCTTTATAAATTTGTCTATGCTTGTTTCATGAATTTGTGGATGTATACCTGGTTCTTTCATATGGTTGTTTCAGATGACAAACTTCTCAGTAATAATGACGGTGGTATTTTTGATGACCCACCTGCACTCTCAGAAAGTGGAGTAATGATGCCAGAGCAACCTCCCCACGATGATATGGATGATGATGATAACGTATCAAGTGAGTATGATCAACATGAGCCGGCAATGTGCGCTTGCAGCCCAGAAGGCCAGCCATGTTCTCGGCTGCATTAAAAGCAGCGTGGTCGGCAGGTTGCGGGAGGTGATTCTGCCTCTCTACTCTGCTCTCATGAGACCTGGAGTACTGCATCCAGCTCTGGAGCCGCAACATAAGAAGGACATGGAGCTGTTGGAGTGAGTCCAGAGGAGGGCCACGAAGATGATCAGAGGGCTGGAGCACCTCTCCTATGAAGAGAGGTTGAGACAGTTGGGCTTGTTCAGCCTGGACAAGAGAAGGCTGCGGGGAGACCTTCTAGCAGCCTTCCAGTACCTGAAGGGGGCCTACAGGAAAGCGAGAGAGGGACTTCTTACAAGGGCATGTAGTGATAGGATGAGGGGTAATGGTTTTAAACTGAAAGAGGGTAGATTTACATTAGATATTAGGTAGAAATTCTTTACTGTGAGGGTGGTGAGACACTGGAACAGGTTGCCCAGAGAAGTTGTGACTGCCCCCTCCCTGGCAGTGTTTAAGGCCAGACTGGATGGGGCTTTGAGCAACCTGGTCTAGTGGAAAGTTTCGGAACTAGATGATCTTTAAGGTCCCTTCCAGCCCAAACCATTCTATGATGTAGGACTAGATCTAGAATTACTTACTTTCAACCAATTTAGTTGGGTTTCTAATTCCTTAAAAGCATGTTTGAGCTGAAAAGTATGAAATGTGGTAAACCACTTTAAGGTGTGGAGGAGGGGATGGGAAGGGTAGCACAGTTTCTTAATGTTTTGACATAGTGCAAGATGCTTGTTCTAATTGGCAGTGGGTGGACCAGACAGCCCAGACTCGGTAGATCCAGTTGAACCGTTACCAACTATGACTGATCAGACAACGCTTGTTCCCAATGAAGAGGAAGCTTTTGCTCTGGAGCCTATTGACATAACCGGTGAGTACGCTGTTTGGGAATATTTTACTTGGGTCATCAGAGACCACCTTAGCTCGATGGAGTGGAAATGAATGTCTAGCACTGTTGCTGACTCTACTTCTCAGTTGGAGGAGAAACCAGGGACCAAGTGCTGAATTCCTTTTATTCTAATGGTAGCCTTCCAGTACTTTCCAGGTAGGGAGCTTACATTGGTGGTCTTGGAGGATACCAGTTTGTAGTTTCTGCAGTCAGTATGTATAGTGACATGATACTGTAGCTTTGATAAACATGCTAGTTAAAATACAATAAGTCGGAATAGACCTCATAATGTCTTCAATTCTGTATTGAAGTCTTGAATGTCTTGAATTCTGTGTCTGCAGTGCAGCATGGTTCACAATACGCTCTGATGGCCAGGAGTGACTGTTTACATTGAGAATGAGTGCTCTTCTAGTGATTCATAGCTTTAATGAATTGCTGCTGTTGTGGCCGAAGTGTAAGACCTGGCACTTGTTCTTGCTGAACCTCGTGCCGTTGGTCTCAGCCCATCTATCTAACCTGTCCAGATCCCTCTGTACGGCCTTCCTACCCTCCAGCAGATCGACACTCCCACCCAGCTTGGTGTCACCTGCAAATTTACTGAGGGTGCACTCAATCCCTACGTCTAGATCATCTATAAAGATATTGAACAGCACCGGCCCCAGAACTGAGCCCTGGGGAACACCGCTAGTGACCGGCCGCCAGTTGGACTTTGCCCCATTCACCACCACTCTCTGGGCTCGGCCATCCAGCCAGTTTTTAACCCATTGAAGAGTCCACCCATCCAAGCCCCGGGTAGCCAGTTTGTCTAGGAGGATGCTGTGGGAGACAGTGTTGAATGCCTTACTGAAGTCTAGATAGACTACATCCACAGCCCTGCCCTCATCTACTAAGCAGGTCACTTTGTCAAAGAAGGAGACCAGGTTGGTCAAGCAGGACCTGCCTTTCATGAATCTATGTTGGCTGGCCCTGATGCCCCGATTGTCCTGCATGTGCCGTGTAATGGCACTCAGGATGATCTGTTCCATCACCTTTCCTGGCATCGAGGTCAGGCTGACAGGCCTATAGTTCCCTGGATCATCCTTCCGACCCTTCTTGTAGATGGGCGTTACATTTGCTAATTTCCAGTCAGCTGGAACTTCTCCAGTTAACCAGGACTGCCGGTAGATAATCGAGAGTGGTTTGGCAAGTTCATTTGCCAGTTCCTTCATTACTCTAGGGTGAATCCCATCCGGGCCCATAGCCTTGTGGGTGTCCAATTGGCTCAGCAGGTCACTAACTGTCTCCTCTTGGATTCCGGGGGGTTCACACAGCACCCCGACCCTAACTTCAGGCTCTGGGGGCCGAGTCTCCTGAGGACAACCGGTCATAGCATTAAAGACCGAGGCAAAGAAGGCATTGAGCACCTCTGCCTTTTCCTCATCCCCTGACACTACACTAGCCTCCTCCTTCAGCAAGTGGTGGAGGCTCTCCTTGACCCTCCTTTTGCTGTTAATGTATTTGTAGAAACTTTTTTTGTTATCTTTGACCACAGCAGCCAAATCAAGCTCTAATTGAGCTTTGGCCCTTCTAATCTTCTCCCTACACGACCTGGCAACATCTCTGTAGACCTCCCAAGTTACCCGACCCTTCTTCCAGAGCAAATAGGCTCTCTTTTTTTTCCTTAAGTTCTAGCCTAAGTTCTCTGTTTAACCAGGCTGGTCTTTTTCCCCGACGGCTTGTCTTCCTACAGACTGGGACAGCCTGCTCCTGAATATTTAGCAATTCCTTTTTAAAGCATGTCCAGCCTTCCTGGACTCCTTTGCCCTTCAGGACCGACTCCCAAGGGACTCTGTCCACCAACCTCTTAAACAGGCTAAAGTCAGCCCGCCGGAAATCTAAGGCAGAAGTTCTGCTCTTGCCCCTCCTTACTTCCCCCACTATCGAAAACTCTTAACATTTCATGGTCGCTATTCCCAAGACGGCCACCGACCCTCACATCTCCCACTAGTCCTTCTCTGTTCACAAACAACAGGTCAAGCAGGGCCCCTCCTCTAGTGGGCTCATTTACCACTTGCATGAGGAAGTTGTCCGCCACACATTCGAGGAACCTCCTAGATTGCTTCCTCTCTGCCATGTTGTATTTCCAGCAGACATCTGGCAAGTTGAAGTCGCCCACGAGTACAAGGGCCGGCGACCGGGCGGCTTCTGACAGCCGCTTGTAAAACGCCTCGTCCGCCTGCTCATCCTGGTTGGGTGGTCTATAACAGGCTCCCACTGTAATGTCCGCCCTGCTGACCTTCCCCCCGATCTTTACCCATAGACATTCAACCTTTTCATCCTCACCATCTTCCTCAATTTCAACACAGTCCAAGCACTCCCTATCATACAACGCTACCCCACCGCCTCTCCTGCTTCGCCTGTCCCTCTTTAAGAGATATAGCCGTCCATAGCAGCACTTCAGTCATGAAAGTCATCCCACCACGTTTCTGTGATGGCAACCACATCATTAAAAAAAAAATTAAGATCTGGAAAAAATGTAGTTTGTCCTGTGTTTTCAGACTGAACTCCAGGCCCTGATTTACTGCTTGGCCAATTAAAAAGCCCTAGTCCTGCCCTCTGGTGGCAAGCTAGCAACAGAGGTCCTAGCTGATCAGCTGGGACCAACAAAGACAGCATTTGCCAGAGCTTCAGGGTCTGCTGCAGAGTTCCAGGCTGTAAGCAATTTACAGTAAAGTCATTCTAGAGCAGAATGAGAGGTACAGGTAAGATAACCACACACATTAATACTACCAAATCTCAGACAGGTCTTAGGGGAAAAACTTGGTGTGGTATTTTGACTCTTTGGTCAGAGGGACCTTACATCTCAGGGATCTGCTCCTGAAGAACACCAGCCTGACAAGCCAGCCACGAGGGAGGGAGGCTTGTACAGCTGAGGACATTGATGAGGCTTAGGTGGATTCAGTAGAACTACAAGTATACACAGAAGAATTTGTAGGTTCTGGGACAACATTCACAGTGTTTGACCTTTCATAGTGCTTATAGCTTTTCATTCCTTCTCCCAAAGCTAACATTGCCTTAGATTCTTGAGGCAGCTTTATACATGGGCAAATAAAACGTATAGAGAACCTGCAAGATTCTTCTGCAGTGTAGTATCTGTTTGAGCTAACCTTCATTACTTGCTAAAAATCTCAACAGTCAAGGAAACCAAAGCAAAGAGGAAGAGAAAGCTGATTGTGGACAGTGTGAAAGAACTGGATAGCAAGACTATTCGAGCCCAATTAAGTGACTACTCTGATATTGTTACTACTTTGGACTTGGCACCTCCTACTAAGAAACTGATGATGTGGAAAGAAACTGGTGGAGTTGAAAAGCTTTTCTCTCTGCCTGCACAGCCTTTGTGGAATAACAGGCTACTGAAGGTAATGTTTTTGTGCAGGTTCATTTCTAAGTGGACTATATTCAAGATTGTGCCTCATATATAGTAAACATCAGCATATGAATAGCAATACAGTAATAGCACTATTCATAATTTAAAAAAACAAACGCATGAAAACAACTAAGATAAGACCAATGCTTAAAATATTTATCAGTTACAGAAATAAATGAATTTTTTAAAATGTTACTACTGTTGGAGAGGAACTTAAAAGATGGCAAAGGAAGATGGCCCATAATTACTTGATCTGAAATGAAATTAAGGACACTGAAAACTCCAATAGTAAATAATGTAACCTGTCCCCTGTAGCTCTTTACTCGTTGTCTTACACCCCTGGTACCAGAAGACCTAAGAAAGAGGAGGAAAGGCGGAGAAGCTGACAACCTTGATGAGTTCCTTAAAGACTTTGAAAACCCAGAGGTTCCCAGAGAGGAGCAGCAACAGCAACAGCAGCAACGAGATGTTATTGGTTTGTGTCTTGTAGAAGATGCTCTGCTTTCCCTCAGAGCTTATTTTTCTCTTTTGTTTGTGCATTATATTAAGTCACCAAAGATTATGAATGAAGCAAAGAGCTTTGTATTGGTTGTTTAGCTTGATACACAGTCTGTGACTCAAAATAGCTTTTTTTTCTTAGAAGACAGAGATGCGGTTTGATCCAGTGGATTAAATGGGTATTGGGTTGTATGCACACCTGTACCAATTCTATTTGAAGTCACTGCAAAACCTATGCAGGCTGTTAAGAGTGCTCAATTCTAAATTAATAGCAGATTTGACTTAGTAATGTGATTTGAACCTGTACCAAAGTATCTAAAACTGAGTTTACTGTGGAATATAGATGAACCTATTCTGGAAGAACCAAGTCGTTTACAAGAATCAATGATGGAAGGCAGCAGAACCAACCTGGATGAATCTGTTATGCCACCCCCACCACCTCAGACAGGTGTTAAACGCAAACTGCAGCAAGTAGAACCGGAGCCAGTGTTACCTGTGAGTAAGACTTCTGTGGGTTGTTTTTTATTTTTTTTTGAGAATGAGAAGTGGGTACTGTCTTTGAACAGGAAGTGACATAGATTTGAGGCACTAGCTTTCTGTGGTGGTGTGACATATGCTGGTATAGTATCAGAGAATCTTTGTCCCTGGGTAGTCTTTCTGATGTTATTCTTAAGTGGAAAGCTTACTGAAACATTTAAAGTGCAGGTAGGATAAAGAAATGGCACTGTTTCCTCCGGAAAAAGTCTTCAAGGAGTAAAGTGTATTGCTTACAAAGCTATCAAGTTCTGCTTGGCAAGTGTATACAAACAGCTTTCACTAATGAAGAAAGGATTGTCCTAGCTGCACAAACTTCCTTCTTAAGATACTCCTAGTGTTCCAGGGTTAAGGGTTCACAGAAAAACTTTGATCTTCAGGAAAGGTTTCCTAGTTGAGTTATGAGTAGGCTTGGAAACTAGCTCATATCTACCTGTTCTGTAAAAGCTGTGATGCAGTGTGAAAGGAAACCATATTTGTGAAGGGGAGAGGAAGTGGGCAAAGTGAAAGGTGTATTCTTTTTCTGAATGCTTACCTGGTGAGAACAGTCCTGGTTTATGCTGTCTCATATTTGTGCGTTTCTTAAACCCACTTTTCACATGTTTCTTGGCTAACAGGTTGTTCGCTGTAGAATAAGACTGTTAGATGTTACATTGCCTTATTAAAAAGGGTGGCAGCTGCTGCTCCTCTTGACCATGTCATTGGGTGAAATTGGCATTGACTGTACTTTGTGCTGAAGCGTGTTGGGAATTCTTTGATCACACCAACCAGATCAGGCCTCTAGCAACATACCTGTAGCGGTACCTGCTGTATGACTCTAAAACAGAAGTTATTTTGAGGTGTTTTGGGGTATGTGTAGAAACAGTTTCAGGTGTCAAGGTAGCTTTACTGGCAAACATGTAACTGTGTATAGATTCAAGGGGAGAATACTGTATATTAATTTTATTAAAACTGACTACATAAATCCCGTTAAACTTCTTTTCTGGGTTTTTCCTCTTGATATAACTATCTACTGAGAATGATAACTCGAGCACCAAAGTCACTCATACATTTTTGGAAACTTTACAAAGTACCTACACTTTAATTCCTTCACGCTTGTGTTGCAAAGAACAACTTTTTGATATTTTGAAGATGTCTCATTCCAGTGAGTTAAAGTGTGTTCATGTAGCACTGCATCTGGTTATGAGGGATTTTAAAGTTATGTGTTCTGATCCAAGAAATGAGATCAGTTGTTTGGATGGTGGACTAAATGAAGTTATTGGAAAGCCTTTTTCCTTATAGTGGTATCATAATTTCTCGTTGAGTAGACTCTAAAGGATTAAAAATACATGTATGGACAGCAAAACAAAACAAAAAAAAGGCGTTTCATTTTTCAAAAATGAAAAATTCTGACAAATGGCTAAGATTTAAACACTTGGATTTTGTGAAACTAGTTTGTAGCATCAGCATTCTATTGTAAAAGCGCTGATAAAATGATGCTGTCTGGTTAAATGTGTTGTGTACTCTTAAAGCATCCACCATCACAACAGCTGGAAATACCACCAGTAGAAATGCCTCCAGAGGAGCCACAAAACATCTGCCAACTAATACCAGAGCTAGAACTTCTGCCAGAAAAAGAGAAGGAGAAGGAAAAGGAGAAAGAGGAGGAGGAAGAAGAGGAGGTAAGAACTAAGCTCTTAAAAGCAAGCTATGTAGAAAGGGTTTGTGTGTTCCCCAGCATTGTTTAACTTTGGATTCATTAAATGGCATAAGAAATCTTCAGTCCTTACTTGGACAATGATAACCTTTGGAAATGCAGATTTTAAAATTATTCCATGACCATTTTATAAATTGCATATACATTCTGCTTTGAATTAGAGGGCTTTCCTCACACATGGTTGGATTAAACCAATCTATATATTTATGATGCCTTATGCGAGAAGTTTTGAACTTAATTTTTTGATTCCATTTTAAATAGTTCATGCCACTTAATAAAAGTAGATTTTTGTAAGAAAACTGTCCATGTCCTAAAATGTGATAACTGAAGTTTTCTTAGCTACAATATCTAATAATCTGTGCATATCAAAACAAACTTCATTGATTCTTTTTATTTTACACCAAAATGCATAATATTAAATTAGCTTTTTAAAAACTGTTTTGTTGTTGGAAAAAGAGTGTATCTGGACATGTGAAGTTTCCTTTTGTAACAAGTCATATGTACAAAGAAATGTGAATTACTTTAGTCAGGATGATTTTCCTAGCAATGTAAAAAGCTGCTAGAATAGAACAGAATATTTTCAGTTGGAAGGGACCTACAGCAATCATCTAGTCCAACTGCCTGACCACTTCAGGATGTTGCTGGATGCAGAGAAATGTTACTTTAAAGTAGTACAGTGAAGAGGAAGAAATACATGCTGACTTAATTTTGAGAAGTAAAATAATTGGCCAAACAGTTTCTCTGCACAGTTTGAAGCTCTTGAGTTAAGACTGGAAACAAAGCAGATACTGCTTGCATGTGTCGCTTTCATCGTGATTTTTTTAATTGCGGATTTGAAATAAATCTCTTATTTTAAAAGCCTGTATATAACACATCTTCCATAAGCAAGTACAGCTCTGGGTCAGTGGGTGCTTTGTGGGGACCTGAGTCATTACAGCCAGCCTTTGGAGCTTTTTGCAACAACCTGTTCTTCTTTTCAGTGGTTCTGTTTCCACAGTGAAATGAGAACATGTCTGTGTTCATTAACGTCTGCAAAATAAAAAGCATTGCTGATCCCATGTTCAGTACTAGCAATCCTAGATTAGACTGGAGTGTCTCTTCGCATTCAGCTGTCATGACTGGACTTCTTTGTTTTACTAATTGTCAGCATAACTTTTTGAGGTATAATCATAGTGGCAGGCAACCTTACTGCGGTACATGAGCTTACATGTGTGTCTTCCTCTGTCCTACTTCCTCCCTCTCCTGGATGTACTCTATGACTCAAGTTGTCTAAACCTTCTGGCTTGATGAAAAGAAAAAGCTGCAGTGATATCTAGAAATACCCCTTTCATTTCATAACTCAGTGGATGGAAAGATTATTGTTTTGTAAATGTGTGAATTTTGGCTGCTTGCAGGAAGAAGACGGCACAGGGGGTGATCAGGATCAAGAAGAAAGGAGATGGAATAAGAGGACTCAACAAATGCTTCATGGACTTCAGGTACACATGATAATTTGCTTTCTCTGAAAGTAGCTTTTGAGTGTGCTCACTTTTAACCTGAATTAAAAGGTTAAGAGCGAACTTTCTTTGCAGTAGATGTTACAGACTTAAAATATCAGTTCTGTCTTAGAGGAAAAAAAAGTGCTTATAATTGGTTAAATCATAATATAATTGTCACTTTTTTCCAAAGAGCATTTGAAGTAAAATTTTTCACTTAAGTGTTTTTCAACCTTTATGTCCACACTTCGTGTGCAAGTAAGACTACCAGAAATCCAAATTTTAAAATAATTGTGTGTGGTGGCTTGACCCTGGCTGAATGCCAGGTGCCCCCCATAGCCACTCTATCACTCCCCTCCTCAGCTGGACAGGGAAGAGAAAATACAATGAAACGCTCGTAGGTCAAGATAAGGGCAGGGAGATCACTCAGCAATTACTGTCAAGGGCAAAGCAGACTCAGCTTGGGTAAATTAGTTTAATTTATTACCGATGAAATCAGAGAAGGATAATGAGAAATAAAAACTAAATCCTCAAACACCTTCCCCCCACTCCTCCCTTCTTCCCAGGCTCAACTTCACTCCCGAATTCTCTACCTTCTCCCCGCCAGCGGCGCAGGGGGACAGGGAATGGGGATTGCGGTCAGTTCGTCACACATTGTCTCTGCCGCTCCTTCCTCCTCATGGGGAGGACTCCTCACACTCTTCCTTCCCCTGCTCCAGCGTGGGGTCCCTCCCATGGGAGACAGTCCTCCACGAACTTCTCCAACGTGAGTCCTTCCCACAGGCTGCAGTTCTTCATGAACTGCTCCAGCGTGGGTCCCTTCCATGGGGTGCAGTCCTTCAGGAACAGACTGCTCCAGCGTGGGTCCCCCACAGGGTCACAAGTCCTGCCAGCAAACCTGCTCCAGCACGGGCTCCTCTCTCTGCGGTTCCACAGGTCCTGGCAGGAGCCTGCTCCAGTGCAGGCTTCCTATGGGGTCATGGCCTCCTTTGGGCACCCACCTGTTCCGGCATGGGGTCCTCTGTGGGCTGCAGGTGGATATCTGCTCCACCACTAACTTCCACGGGCTGCAGGGGCACAGCATGCCTCACTATGGTCTTCACCACAGGCTGCAGGGGAATCTCTGCTCCTGCACCTGAAGCACCTCTTCCCCCTCCTTCTTCGCTGACCTTGGTGTCTGCAGAGTTGTTCCTCTCACATATTCTCACATATTCTCACTCTTCTTTCTGGCTGCAGTTGCTGTTGCGCAGCAACTTTTTCCTCCTCTTAGATGTGTTATCGCAGAGGCGTTACCACCGTCGCTGATAGGCTTGGCATTGGCCAGCGGTGGGTTTGTCCTGGAGCTGGCTGGCATTGGCTCTGTGGGACATAGGGGAAGCTTCTAGGAGCTTCTCACAGAAGCCACCCCTATAGCCCCCCGCTACCAAAACCTTGCCACACACCCCCAGTGCATTGGGTTTGATTGTGTTTTTAATGAAACCTTAGTACCTCTGACTTTGTGCTGTGTTGACCCTAGGCAAACCCCATCGAGGTCTGGGGATAAAACCATTGTACAGGATGTTTACTCCTGGCTAGGCTAGTTTGAAAACTTTCATGCTGTAATAAGCTGAATCTACAACTGTGGGAATCTGACCTTGGCTGACGTGCAGCATTACTTTTCAGCATGTGGTTTCAGTCTGCACCCACAGATAATCTTTGTAGGATGGATTCTTGCTTGCTAGAACTAAAGAGCTTTTTTCTGATAAGATAATTGAACACCTCTAGTATTCACTTGAACTTAACAACTGCTGTTTGTTTGCATATATATCTCTGTATGTGTACTTCATGTATTCTTGGACTACCTTTGCCTTTTAGTTCCTGCACCTTTGTTCCCTTAAACCTTTTGGCATCTGTCACTGAAGTGTTTCAGTTCCATCTCTCTAAGCTGTTCTTGTTTTCCAAAGTCATCCTCACTTTTTTGTGAAATTGATAGGCTCCATCCCTGCTGATAAAAGATCATTGTCATTATTGTATCTTGGAACTTACAGTGTAGTGAATTTTTCTGGGAGGAGGGAATGCTCCTGAGTTTTCAGTAAGCTGAGATATAGTAGTATTTCATATTCTATTAAGTTTCTCCAAAGTATGATATAATCAAGCAAAAGCTTTACATTTCTGGAAAATGTTACTAGAGTTGTATTGTAAGAATTACCTGCTTACATCTCTAAACAATGAAACCTGAATTTTAAATTCCTAAGTAGCCTTTATGACACTTAAATACACTTAAATTTAGTTCAGATTACATTGTAAACTAATGTGATTTAAGTTAGTTCTTTTGCACACCTGCAAGAATTCTGCTAGTTTCAGTAAGATAGTTTTAAACTGTTGTTGTGGTTTAACTCTGGTAATCAACCAAGCCTCACACAGCCGCTCGCTCACTCTCCCCCCGGTGGGATGGGGGAGAGAACTGGAAGGGTAAAAGTGAGAAAACTCGTGGGTTGAGATAAAGAAAGTTTAATAGGTAAAGCAAAAGCCGCGCACCCAAGCAAAGCAGAACAAGGCATTCATTCACTCCTTCCCATGGGCAGACAGGTGTTCAGCCATCTCCAGGGAAGCAGAGCCTCATTACATGTAATGGTTATTTGGGAAGACAAATGCTATAACCCCGAATGCTCACACATGCCTCTTCTTTCCCCCAGCTTTTATTACTGAGCACAACATCATATGGTATGGAATATCCCTTTGGTCAGTTGGGGTCAGCTGTCCTGGCTGTGTCCCCTCCCAGCTTCTTGTGCACCCCCAGCCTACTTGCTTCAAAACAAAGCATTTGCTCCCATCCAAAACACAGTATCATATGAGCAACTGTGAAGAAAATTAACTATGTCCCAGCCCAAACCAGTACAACTGTTGCTTAAAAATAGTTTTTAAAGTATACAGATGTTTAGTTGGTAATGTTGTATAATGTTTTTCTCTCTGTTTCATCACAATGTCTGAAAAGAGTTTCAGAATTCTCGTTGGACCATGTCTAGCTTTTTTTTTTTCTTTTTAATTCTTTCTTCCATGTGCCCAAAAGAGCATCACACTGGATAGCTGAACATTAAGTCGATAATGAGATTTGAAGTTAAGATCTGTTTAATATAAAGTAATTTGGTTTGGCCAACCTAATATCTTTTCATCTAGTAGATATGCCAGAGCAGACGGTTCTCTTCTAAATTGAAGATGTCAGTTGTTGGTCTAGCCAGAAAACAGATGTATTTTCCTGATTTTTTTTTTTTTTTTTTTTTTTTTTTTAATATTCTGGCCAAGACTTTGAAAAAATGTAAGTGACTTCGGATACTTAGTTTCAGACAGAGGAGTTTTCAAAATAAACAGGCTTTCACCTTGGGAAAACTATGCATCTTTTAAAGAACCTCAGCTCTTGAAATTTTGTTTTAAACAATAGATCATGAGTATTTTTTGAAGCTATTTTTATTTTGATAAATAAAACAGGATTGTTTTGTTCCTATTTAAAAATATTTGTCCTGTAGTCAAAAGAGCCTGGCTAGCTATTGCTGCAGAAAGAAAATCTCGTGCTGTACTACAGTGTTTCTGGAATATGTGACTGTAAGTTGCACAGATTCAAGATTGATTTTTCACACATCTCTGGGAAGCGTACTTGGTTCCATTTAGATAAGATCCATATAGAAATTTTTATGTACATGTTGTAATGCCTCTGTCCAATGTCGAGTCCCTCCCAATCCCTCACAGTATCCCAGGGGTGACAACAAACAGAATCTTGCCAAGGGGCGTGCTTGTTTGTATTTAGTTCTGTATTTAATTTGTGATATCAATGTTTGTGTTTTTCAGAGAGCTCTTGCTAAGACTGGAGCAGAATCTATCAGTTTGCTTGAGCTGTGCAGAAATACGAATAGAAAACAAGCAGCTGCAAAATTCTACAGTTTCCTGGTACTTAAAAAACAGCAAGCTATAGAGCTGACACAGGAGGAGCCTTACAGTGACATCATTGCAACACCTGGTCCCAGATTTCACATTATTTGAGTGGTTAGATACAGCAGAGCTAGTGTTCATTTCACTAGTGTGTACGTGTATTGCCCCATCTGTAGGGCCCACAAGACCATCACAGAAAATATAGATTTTATTGTCTGTATAAAGTCGTTGGTTTTCTTTTTTGGGTTATTTTGGTTTTTGTATTTTATATTTACCACTTAAATTTTTAGTGAAACTGCTGGGGTGGGTGGCTTGAGTTCCAGCTGCAGAAACCAGACAGCTCAAGGACCCAGATGAAGATTGTTTTAACAACTCAGAGCAGATGTGTGCAATATTGGTGCATGTAATGTTGAGTATCAATGAAAATGTCTTACGATCATTTGACTAGTTGATTCAGTAGTGATATTTTTAACCTATACAAGTAAACCTGAATGGCCAGCCTATTGTCTGATTAAAAAATTTTGCCAAACTCGTCTAAAATGTTCGGTCTGCTTCTCGTAGTAGTGGGGTTTTTTTTCTCTCTTCCTTAGATCTTTGTGCATACCGTGGGCCTCTTATGGCTGCCAGTATGAAAGGTAGTGCCTGATATGTCAGCTTGCTTTGTCACTGCATTTTTGCAGTCAGATATTTGTAGCCCTTGATGTTAAGGGGAAACGGGTGTCTGTGGAAAGCACTTCCTCTACGTGATACTATTACATACATGAAAGGACGGAACAGGTGTTAAGCATTTTAGACGAAACATTCCTTTTCACTTATCACCTCATTATGGTCCACTACTGATAATGGCTGATTACTGTTAATAAGCATCAAGTAAAAACTCTGGTCATTTCATTTAAACCTTTTAAGATATCAGAATGCTTTCGGTTTGTTAGAGCTGTATATAAACACCAGACTTTTTACAACAGACTTCTAGATTGTAAATTATCTGATTTTTATTAAGCAAGCATATGAAGATAAGAATAAGAGAAGTTGAACAGATTGCCTTTGTAAAGATGCTCAATTCAGATACCACCTGTACTGAAAGGGCAGCAAGCTTGAATATACAGTACGAACAGGCACAGTTCCACTTAATTGTGTAGTGTATTAATGGCTCTTTGGATATATTTATGGTTTTAGTATTGATTTTTCCAATAATGCACACTCCCGTGTTCAAAACATTTTATCAGTTTTGCATAAGAAGTCACATCTGATTTTACTTACAAAGAACGAAGCTTTACTGTTAGACTGGGTAGCACCAGAAATTATGTGAATATGTTGATTATGGAAACCTGTCTTAACTTTTTTAGGGCAAAATTATTCACACTGAAGGTTCTGGTTTTAATGTTGGCACTTTTGTGAAATAATGTTGGGACTCTGAAATTTCAGTGTATACTCAACTGTAAAATTATGTGAATGTTTAAAAAAATCTGAGACTACATGATGACCATGTTTTAATAATCCTTGAAAAAGTTAATTGTATAAAGTTACTGCAGCTTTATTTTCAACATGATGTGCCTGTAAAACCATGATTTTCCCCTTTGTAAAAAGAGACATTGTAGATAACTTGAATGTTTAATTATAGAAAAGGTCATTAGTTTCTTGTTACACATTTTTAGTCTGTTTTTGTTGCTTTTCAAGGTTAATATTCTTGAAAATAGTTGATGCTGTTATGTATAACTTTTCTAATAAAAGTGTTATAAGCTGTTACGTATTAGCTCTGTAACTTGTTTGAACACCTTTCGTTTATGTGGTAGGGACCTAGTGTTTACAGGTTGCTTGCTTTAGTATTAGGAGTGGAAGCGTAACGATTTAGGTCTTTGAGAGATTTAGAGCTTGAGTATGTAACCAGATTTCTTGCCATTAGGAAGGAAGAGTTATTTTAGTGGCCGTACTGTGGTTTTGTTTGACCGCTCTATGCTAGAAATGTCTGTGTGGAAAATTAGGGGAGTCTGTCTATAAAACGTGATTCATCTCCATGCCAGTCCCTTCTGAATGCCAGAACGTATCCAGCTTGGAATTCTTTTAGCTCTGCTGTTCCCATTGCCTCTGCATTTGGGCATGTCCATGCTCCTGAAGTTACATGCTCCTGGTGGATCCAGACGCTTGGATCGAAGCCTACAGAAGCAGTGCATCTCCCATGGAGTCACTCGGGTTACCCGCAGGCTTAATCTGGGCTCCACACAAAAGGGACTGTGGTGCTTTTGAGCTACCTGCGGAAGCAGTCGGGCTGATTTTGTTTGCGCTGTCAGGCTGTGGGACACAGGCTGGCCTGTGTTGAGCGAGCCTGAGTGTGCGCGTATGTGTACAATGTATCTGCACCAGAAAATGAGGACTTGATTTTTCATTCCTTTGGTTAAAGCTCAGCAAGGGAGTGAAGTGTGGGAACTGAAGTACTCGGAGCAGAATGAAAGGTTGCTTTTCTGCCTTTTTCTTCTCTCAGTCTAGGACATCTTTATTTCAGTTTTGCTCTTTGTTACATCACTGTGATCAGCACTCAGGACAAGTTGGTTTTGCACAGATGTATACTCCCGATGACACTAAGTACAATCTGAGGCAACGAATGCAAGCTCCGCTTCATAGCGTACAGGGTTTGTTACTGGTTTTGAACGTGGCCTGCAAGCAGTTCTGACAGCCTTGCATTTCTGGGAAAGCAGGCTTTACTGATCAGCCGTTGAATGAGGTCTAAGGAATGGTGATGGACAAAGCATTTGCTCTCTATATTTCTCCTATATCTAGAAGTAGTATATTTCCCTACTCTGTTACTGTGCAGACAGATGAGGAGATGCAGAAAGGCTTTCTGTTGCACAGCACTTACTCTGTTTTCCTTTCCCTATGACTGCTGATCTTTACAAAGATATTGGAGTACTTTAAAAAAAAAAAAGTACAGCATCTGCATTTTATTATAGTTCCACTTCAAACAAATAAATGTCTAAATGGTTTTAAAGGAATTAACCATAAGCACTGTTAGTTTTTACTAGATAAGAAGCCATTTTCCTAGCAGTTCAGTGAGTAACACCATCTACTCTTTAGAAACCAATCTTGTGAGGGATTTAGATGCGATCAATAACATTACTGTAAAATGTATTCCTTGCTGCTTTGCCATTCAGGCTGGAAGGTCTCTGGTGTGTTTGGCTATAGCGTTACACTGCACCAGTCAGGGGAACTATAACTGCTGTGAATACCTCTCCCTGCTCCGCTTTCCCCGCTGGCAGCAGGTTTGTTCTGTCTGCAAATGTGCAGTATTTATATCAGTGACTGTGACGCCTGCCCTCCTTTCCAAATTACTCCTTTTCGGTGGGTGAAAAGGAAAACAGTTCATTAATCTAAGGAAATGTTCCTCGTGGGAGATTTAGTTGTTGAATGAATTCCTGCCATGCATGTCTGACCACCTTGAAGACATACTGCTCCACTTCTCCCTCCCTGCTCTCATTCCAACTGGGTGGAAGGGAGGAAGTCAGGCAGGTCATGTTATCTGTATCTGTAGGTTAAATAACTCTGCTTCTGGGAAGGGCATGAGTAGTGGACTCTTCGTAATTCATGAGACATTTTGTAAGGCAGGTTCTAACTTAGCTAAAATTACTGGCTGAAGGTATCACTAGAACTCACATTTCATGATTTTAAACCAAGTTGGTTAGCAGCCTGTTCTAAGTGGCAGCTGTTGTGTGTAACTTTACTTCAGGGACTTTGCTGGAGGGTCAAGTATATGGTCTTCAGGATGTTGAGCATCTTTTGTAGACACTAGATTGCCTTTTCTGCTTTGGTCTTTCCAGCTAATGTGCTCCTACACCTGCAAATAACGGAAGGCAAACTCCAAAGGGTTATTTTCCACTCCCTGTTGTCATCCCACTGCCACACATGTCTGTCTGGTGGTACATAACAGATTACTTTTTTTGGGGGGGGGGGGGAGAGGGGTGCTGGTAAGTTTTTCTGTTTCCAAAGCTCTCAAGTGTCCACTACTTGTGGAACAGATTTCCTTAAGTGGTTATCATGTTCCTCCTTGTGCTTTTTCAAAGTTTTTCCTTTTGTTATACCTACAAGAATGGGCTACACTATATACTATGGGCGAATGTCACTCCAGTCTTCAAAAAGGGCAGGAAGGAGGACCCGGGTAACTATAGACCGGTCAGCCTCACCTCCATCCCTGGAAAGGTGATGGAGCAACTTGTTCTTGGTGCTGTCTCTAGGCACATCAAGGATAGGGGGATCATTAGGGGCACTCAGCATGGCTTCACCAACGGGAAGTCTTGCTCAACCAACTTGACAGCCTTTTATGAGGATGTTACCCGGTGGATAGATGATGGTAAAGCTGTGGATGTGGTCTATCTTGATTTCAGTAAAGCGTTTGACATGGTCTCCCACAGCATCCTCGCAGCTAAACTGGGGAAGTGTGGTCTGGATGATCGGGTAGTGAGGTGGATTGTGAACTGGCTGAAGGGAAGAAGCCAGAGAGTAGTGGTCAGCGGGACAGAGTCCAGTTGGAGGTCTGTGTCTAGCGGAGTTCCGCAAGGGTCGGTTCTGGGACCAGTTCTATTCAATATATTCATTAATGACTTGGATGAGGGAATAGAGTGCGCTGTCAGGAAGTTCGCTGATGACACAAAACTGGGAGGAGTGGCTGAGATGCCGGAAGGCTGCGCAGCCATTCAGAGAGACCTGGACAGGCTGGAGAGTTGGGCGGGGAGAAATTTAATGAAATATAACAAGGGCAAGTGTAGAGTCCTGCATCTGGGCAAGAACAACCCCATGTACCAGTACAAGTTGGGGACAGAGCTGTTGGAGAGCAGCGTAGGGGAAAGGGACCTGGGGGTCCTAGTGGACAACAGGATGACCATGAGCCAGCAGTGTGCCCTTGTGGCCAAGAAGGCCAATGGCATCCTGGGATGTATTAGAAGGGGTGTGGTCAGCAGGTCTAGAGAGGTTCTCCTCCCCCTCTACTCTGCCCTGGTGAGGCCGCATCTGGAGTATTGTGTCCAGTTCTGGGCCCCTCAGTTCAAGAAGGACAGGGAACTGCTAGAGAGAGTCCAGCGCAGAGCCACGAAGATGATTAAGGGAGTGGAACATCTCCCTTATGAGGAGAGGCTGAGGGAGCTGGGTCTCTTTAGCTTAGAGAAGAGGAGACTGAGGGGTGACCTCATTAATGTTTATAAATATGTAAAGGGCAAGTGTCAAGAGGATGGAGCCAGGCTCTTCTCAGTGACATCCCTTGACAGGACAAGGGGCAATGGGTGCAAGCTGGAGCACAGGAGGTTCCACTTAAATTTGAGGAAAAACTTCTTTACTGTAAGGGTGACTGAACACTGGAACAGGCTGCCCAGAGAGGTTGTGGAGTCTCCTTCTCTGGAGACATTCAAAACCCGCCTGGACGCGTTCCTGTGTGATATGGTCTAGGCAATCCTGCTGCGGCAGGGGGATTGGACTAGATGATCTTTCGAGGTCCCTTCCAATCCCTAACATTCTGTGATTCTGTGATACTGTGAACTTCTGCAAGATTAATACATAGAAAAGCCAAAGGACCAGGAAATAGATTGTCCCAATGCACAATGAAGAAAGGACAATTCTTTCTGCATTTCTTGCTAACCTGTGAATGTCTGATAAAGCCACCAGAGAGACAAGAGAAGGAGGTAGAAAAAGGGAACGTTTTCCCTCATTATTCTCACAGGAGCAGTTTTTACATTGGTTTTATTTCAAAACATTTTCATGCAGAGTCCAAAAAAATCCAAAACCTCAACTAGGAGAAAATATTCATATTAGCCAAACACTAATGTTAATGTTGTGTTATAAGTAGAATAAAGCGCCAGAAACTTTCTGGGAGAACACACCCTCCAATTTCATTTGGCCCTAGCTATTCCCCGGCAGCCAGGAAGGATGCAAGAAGTAGTTTGGCTGTTGTGAGCTAGGTCTCTACATGTTCTCCCCTCCCCAGCCCTTCCGCTTGTCTTGTTTGCCCAACTTTTGTTTTCAATAAAACATTATAACATAGCCTGAAACTAACACTAAATAATTGAGGACTGTGTGGTTGACCTTTAATCATGGATGTTTATAAATGTTGTTTGACATTGATCAAGAATACATGGGATGAGAAACACAGATTTCCTCGTGACACTTAGCATCCTTCTAGAGCAGATGGGGGTTTAAAGCCAGTAGTGTTCTCCATGCAAGGACTCCTCTCTAAATTAAATTGTTCTACTACTCTCTCGGAATACTTTCACCTTCCCTGCCTTGCAGTGCCCAGGTAGTGCTGCCAATTTTTTGTACAATTTCATTATCTAGGTGTGGGGATGGTAGGAACTCATTCAGGGTAAAACCCACCAAAAGAAACATGTTTTTTTTTTTCTCCAGCTGGATCAATTCTTACATCCTGCGTGCTGGGCAGCCATACAGAAACTTGTGCCAGCATAACACAAGAAGCACCAGGCAGGAGAATAAAGAAGGGAAGGGGTGAGGATTGCTTTTTCGGATGGCTGTGCCAATTTTGCATGTGTGTTAAATCAGTCTAAGAAAATTATTCACAATAATGCTGTTTGAATTCAGGAGTCCCAGCACCGGCTAAAACTGGTGCATTGGCATGTTTATCGTCAGCTTGCGCACCAGTGTTAATATTCTGCTTTTCCAAGGCAAAAATTGAATGTTCTCCCTCAAATCGGGTATTTCTATGACAGAGCTCAAGTCCAGCCTCTGCCAGAGGATGTGTCTGCACGAGCTTCCTGTTCATTTTGTGAAAGTTAATCTATCCAGTCCTCATGTTACTTGACAATAAGCCAGAATTAAAGTCAATGTGCACTTCAGAGGCAACGTGTACCACACATCGCAGTGTAGCGTTAACTCTGAAATGAAGGGATCGGAATACCATAGACTGTTCCACCGCTGAGCATTTTTGCAGAAAAGTTCAGCTAAATTTGTTTTTGTACAAATTAAGCTGCTTCTCATATTCCTTGACTACGGGACTAATCTCCAAAACAAAAGAAATGCTGATGTTTAAGGAATAAGAAACCACAGTCAATGTTGTGAGAAAAAATAGAAGGAGAAGCAGCTTAGCATTTGGATTCAAAAGCCAGACTTGATGTTTAACTTAGGAATGTTTCTCTGATTGGTCAAATAACTGATGAGAGACCCTGAAAATAAACTAAATGTACCATTTTGCATTTTGTAATTACATGAATGCAAACTTGTAGCTAGTCTGGATGATGCTGAGGGAGGCAGCAATGAGCCAGGAAAGGCATGAAATGGTTTGTTATGGTGGCAGCTACTCAGCAACAGGAGCTGCAGGTTTTTCTTGATTGTTTCTCAAGACTGAAATAAGTGCGGAAGACACCAGGTGCTTCCAGTGCTAAGTTTCATCTTCACATCTGTCAGAAGCAGTCCTGGTTCATTAATTGTGGCAGGCTGCTCCCCACAGGGTGAACTGGGGCTGGGATCTCTGTCGCCTTTGCCACCAAGCTTGTGGAATTACAGGGAGGCTCTGGTCGGAGCAGAGCAGGTAGCCCTAATACTAAAAAGGTTTAAAACCAATCCCTAGAAGAGCAGACCTGCCGCATGTGAGAGGAATGTGTCGGGAATACTCAAACCATCCTTCACGTTGGCAGCAAAGCTGCTCTGTGCCGCAGGCACCGTCACTCCCCCGTCTCGCTTGTGCTGTTCCCTTGGCAGGGCTGACGTGACCATTGGCGCGTTGCAGATGTTCGACAGGTTTTACTGATTGCCAACCAGCTGCTTGTGATGAGGCACAACGGAGTGAGTGGCTCAGCCTCTGATGCACACAACTGCGGTGGAAGTTTTCGATGCAGCTTATATTCCCTGTCCTGGTCGCCGAGAGCTGTTCCCCAGAGGGCAGATGCAGATCGCTTCCAACACGCACAGCTGGGGAGAAGGAGGCTGAACCTACCTCAGAGAGGAGCCTTAGGTCTAGCTAGATAGATATGCACATAACCTTACCTAAAATTAGTTTGTATTTAGGGCAGAATTTGTCCTTAGGACTCAGGAAGTGCCATTTCTGTTGGGAAAAGGCCCTTCTGGTTCAGTGTGATGTGCAGATCATTCACGCCCCGAGGGAAATACAGCGGGTACCAAATCCAGCCAGATGTGCTGGGCTTATGTATAGCGGAGCCACAGGACGCTGAAGCCCTGAGGCTGGACTGAGAGGACTGTGGGTTTGCATCGTAAACAGGGTGGAGTCATAAGGTCTGCCAGCCGTGGAGGTGGATTCAGCAGGATGAGAGCCAGGGCGCCTGCAGTTCAGCTGCCGGGACAAGGACATGGCAAAGTTACGCACCTGCTCAAAAGATCCACGGGTACAAACATGAGCATGCTGTCTCTGCAGTCGTTCTTCAAAACCCCTCTCCATTTCCGTGGTCCCTGAGGCCCACAGAGTTTTTCAGCTATAACAAAGAGTTTTCTCCTTAATTTTAGGGCCAAGAATTTTTCTGTCAGAGGACCAGATTTCTGGAACCAAGGCTACATGTGCTCATGCTGTATTGTAAAGCAAAGCACACCTTGACCTCGCACACAAATAAGGCATCATCAGTGGAAAAGCACAACCAAAACATGCTTACCGTTCTGGAAGGAAAGACGAGACTACTCTTACTGTTCAGATTTTGGTGGTTACATGCTCCTACCTCCTAAGTGTGGCACTTCTATTTTTGTATCAGTGTGTATGGTTTTAAGTAACAGATAAAAAACGGCAATTTTTTGAATCTAACACTTTCTTCCTTACGGTAAGAGGAGCTGAGTTGCAAAATGCCTGGATACATGGCAATGCAGTATGTGTGATTTATAAATTGTCATCTGTGAAGAAAATGGGCACACGGTATCAATGTTCGTGTCTGGTTGAGAGAGACAGCACTGTTCAAGAAGGGTACCACAGCTGTTGGATTCCTGTGGCGTAGCAACCAGCTCACACATAATTTCTGAGTACACGATAAAACCCTTGGCCTGAGTATTCTTCTGCCCAAAGGGAAAATGGATGCTCTTATGCCGTGGCCCTAAGCTTGGTTACTCAACTGTGAGCTGCCAAGAGCTCCCTGACAGCCTTGGACTCAGGGTTTGCCTGCTCCATAGGAGCTGACGTTTTCCTCAGGGATGCCCTGTGCAAGGACATGTGTGTAACCCTTCTCCATGCATGACACTTGACAAGTCACCTCAACTACGAAGTGCCCACCCTCCTTCCCCTCTGGGAAAGGAATTTCTCAGCATGTCCTACTAGAAAGCCCGATCGTGCTAACCAGAGTGAAGCCCATGTGAGAGAACCTCGTGAAGATGATTGAGGTGTGTGCCCTGACGTTTCACTCCTACATCTTGTCACCTCAAGCATGTCGCAGAGGAAAGCCAATACTCTGTTTGCCATCACAGCACAATCTGCCAGTGGCAGAGGTGAGGAGTAAGGTGGAGAGAGCGTCTCTCACCAGGAGCATCGCAGTTAGGACAGAGTCCTTGCACCCAAGTCACTGATGCACAATCGGGTATTCATCACCTGGGTAAGACTTAGACTAGAGTACCAGGACAAGGCCCACTGACAAAAAAGATGTCTTTATGCTTTATAGTAGGAATGTGAAAACAATGCAACTATTAAGCAGGAATCAAGCTGGTTTCACCTAATGTTACACAGACATGAGTAACGAATGCTCGTCCATGACTCTTTTCCACCTACTCCAATGGAGAGGTACTGAGTTAGCACCAGGTTTTAAACCCAAAAAGGTAACTTAAAATGTTACAGTAAAATTGGGACTGACATTTAAAGCAAAAAATAGTGTTTTAAGGTCATTGGATTAGACTGCTACAAAAACTGCCTATTATCTGAAAACTTCAGCTTCTAATTAATGCTGTCCAAAATAATTCTGTTTCAAACACGGGATAGAGAAATCCAGTTTAACCAAAAGGTACAGGTACCAATGAGGCACTACGTTTATGAAGTTTGATTGCAGAACTAATTGGATCATAATTTGACAAATTGTCACAATACATAGTCTGCACGTGTTTAAAACACATCCTCCTATAACCAGCTTCTAGATCCCAGTTAAATGTAGTAGAAGTAGTCCCTTACAAACTGTAGTTTCTCCATGTTTTTTTCCTCCAATCAGCTCAATTAGATCATCTTTTTCAGGCTTAGGGTTTAGAAGCACAATAAAGTCTGGTAGGTATGAGTGCCTGGTGAAAGCCATGTAACAGTGGGCAAAAGGCCAAGAAAAGAAGATTTAAAGGAGTTAATTTCCTGCTGACTGAAGGATGTGTGTGAGGTCACATGTATTTATCTTCCATCACAACTCCATATTTCCTTCTGGAAGGAGAAGGAAACTTGTCTTCATGGCATTTCTGTGCTGGTATTTTAATTTTAGAGGACGTCACTGTAAAAGAAGGACCAAGAATCTAAACGGTCCAGAGAAAGATCTTAAATCCTTAGAATCATAGAATGTCCTGAGTTGGAAGAGATCCACAAGGATCATCGAGTCCAACTGCTGTCCCAGCATAGGACAACCCCAGAATTCACACCATGTGTCTGAGGGCATTGTCCAAATGCTTCTTGAATGCTGTTGGGCTTGGCGCCATGACTGCTTCCCTGGGGAGCCTGTTCCAGTGCTCCATCGCCCTCTGGGTGAAGAACCTTTTCCTAATATCCAACCTAAACCTCCCCTGGCACATCTTCCTGCCATTCCCTCGAGTTCTGTCACTGGTCGCCAGGGTGAAGAGGTCAGCGCCTTCTCCTCCACTTCCCCTTGTGAGGAAGTTGTAGACTGCAATGAGGTCTTCCCTCAGTCTTCTCTTCTCCAAGCTGAACAGACCTAGTGACTTCAGCCACTCCTCATACGGCTTCCCCTCTAAACCCTTCACCATCTTTGTGGCTCTCTTCTGGACACTCTCTAGTATCTTCATATCTTTTTTATACTGTGGCACCCAAAACTGCACACAGTACTCAAGGAGTGGCCACACCAGTGCGAAGTAGAGCGGGACAATCACCTCCCTTGACCAGCTAGCAATACTATGCTTGATGCACCCCAGGACACGGTTGGCCCTCCTGGCTGCCAGGGCACACTGTTGGCTTATGTTCAACTTGCCATTGACCAGAACCCTCAGAACCCCCAGATCCCTTTCCGCAGGGCTGCTCTCCAGCCTCTCGTTCCCCAGTCTGTATGTACATCTAGGGTTGTCATGTCCCAGGTGCAAAATCCGGCACTTTCGCTTGTTAAAATTCATGCGGTTGGTGATTGTTCACCTTTCTAATTTATCTAGGTCTCTCTGCGGGGCCTCTCTGCCCTTGGGAGTGTCAACAGTTCCTCCCAATTTTGTGTCATCGGCGAACTTGGATAGCAGTCCTTCAAGTCCTGCGTCCAAATCATTAATGAAGATATTGAAGAGCACTGGCCCCAAGATGGATCCCTGAGGAACCCCACTAGTGACTGGTCGCCAGCCTGATGTAACCCCTTTTACCATAACTCTTTGAGCCCTACCCATCAGCCAATTGTTCACCTGTTACGTTATGTGTTTATCCAGCTGTATGCTGGACATTTTGCCCAGGAGGATACTGTGAGAGACAGTATCGAAAGCTTCACTGAAATCCAAAAAGAATACATTGACTGGCTTCCCTTGGTCAACTAGGTGGGTAACCTTCTTGAAATATTTAAAGTACTATGAGGTGGAAACAGTCCACAGAAAAATGTCATCAGCACTCTGCTACCTACCTAAATACCTGTCTGTACTGCCACTGAGGACTGAGCTAACCTACTGCCTCCATGCCTGGATTGGTCTCACAGAGCCAGAAACCTTTCTCGGAAAAAGTCTTTCTCAGAAATCACATTCCTGAATATTCTTTTCACGAGTCTGCAACTATAGTCACTTGGCTCTCAGTTATTTTTCTCCAGCATTGGCAATTTGTTGTTTCTCTCAAATGTTCATCTGGCTCTGTTTTGCTTAATCGTGGTGTCTCCCAAAGGTCTGCACTAATGAGTTTCTGCATTCATACCATATGCTTTCTTTGCCATGGAGAAGTTTAGTTGTACAGAAAATAGATTTTGTGACTCCTTCTATTCCCTTCTTCTTCTATCCTCAAATCTGAAAGGTCTTCTAGGCAGAAGAGGCTTCTTGAGTCCCTTCACCCTGCTACTTAGAATCAGACCACATCTTAACAATGCTCCTGTGTAATTTAGGTATGTGGCAAAACTTTGAAAGTAATTGTCCAGCTCCTTCTTAATTTGGATTTAGGTTCACTAGCTTTTTTGGAGCCTTCATTTTAAATCCCAGACGATAAGGTTATCCACACACTCAAAAAGCGGTGGCAATTCCAGGTGACAAGAGACTCCAGGTTCCTTCTGAAGGAGCTGTGCTTCTCAGGGTGGTGTTTACAGGCAGGTGGGATGGGGAAGGACAGCTCCTGAGCAAAGGGAGGTTCCAGAAGGTTTTAGGAGGCTCGAGGAAGCTGGAAGATCAGCGTGGGAGCACAAACCTCCCAGGAAAGGCCAAGCCAGCTGCCCTGGAAGTAATCACAGCTAGCAAAGGTAATTATCCAAACTACTCAACTGATAAAAACAACCCGTAAGAGCTACATATCCCAGACAGAGAATATAAAATCTCATTTAAAATTATCCAGTTAGGAAACAGCCCAGCAGGGAATGTTCTTTACAAGAAAGTCCTTGGAGGATTATTATTCCCACCCGTTCTGGCAATTGCTCTCTCTCTCCACTCCCATAAATTCCCATCCCAGGGCACTTCTGGCACAGACCTGCTATCAACAGCAACGCGTAGCTTAGTGAAGCATCACAAATCCAGCTCCAGTAGCATAAGAGAGTTCCCTCCTGCATTTTCCCCATACGAATCACTTTGTTTCTAGTTTTCTCTTGTAGATGCAATGGAAGCAACGTTCAAATGACATTACAGTTTTTCAGATTGCCTATCAAGTTAGAAGTGTACATGAGTGTTGTTTGCTAGTCTAGGTCCATTCACGGCCTGTTCCCTGGTACAAAACACTGTTCGTTCGCTGGAACGTAGGGACATATGGAAGAACCTGGTGCTTTTTGGTCCTAAAAGCAGCAGGAAGGAAGACATCTCACTCCAATACAGACAGCTGTGTCAGGAAACCTTTTGGGCAGGGAGCCATTCATGCACTGTCTGTGCGTGAAGTATGGGAAGGTGTTGACTGATCTGAAGGATGGAGACAAGGACAGTGGCGTTGACGTACACTAGGGCTGGGGGAATTGTGCAGAAGAGTTCGTATTGCTGAGCATTGGGAACCTGTGGCAGAACAGATTTGTTCAGAAGAATTTTAGGGAAGAACAACAGTTTTCCTATAGTGAAGGACTATTTTTTTTTTAAATGGTACCAGATTAACAACTGCATCACTACCTGATATCCTTCAGAAAGAGACTATTTTCTTTTTCTGGAGGCTGTCATTTCTCAATCTGTTTGTTACTGGAGGCTCAGACAGGTCTGATGCACTTTGTCAGCAACCCAGAGCAGCACCCATGACAGCCAACCTCCTTAGCAGTGGTGCCAATTACAGCCCATCCCAGGGATGTGCTGGACCTACCTACCTGTGCATCCCTTTGTGGCACTGAGATGGGTATCTCAGACCCTCTTGTTGATGAGAGTCCCGTCTAAGAAAGAGACTCACCACAGCTGAAGTTCACTGGTGATGTCCTGCCCTCTCTGCTTTGCAAGTCTACTGGCAAGTAGGACAGGGAACTGCTAGAGAGAGTCCAGCGCAGAGCCACGAAGATGATTAAGGGAGTGGAACATCTCCCTTATGAGGAGAGGCTGAGGGAGCTGGGTCTCTTTAGCTTGGAGAAGAGGAGACTGAGGGGTGACCTCATTAATGTTTATAAATATGTAAAGGGCAAGTGTCATGAGGATGGAGCCAGGCTCTTCTCAGTGACATCCCTTGACAGGACAAGGGGCAACGGGTGCAAGCTGGAACACAGGAGGTTCCACATAAATATGAGGAAAAACTTCCTAACGGTGAGGGTAACTGAACACTGGAACAGGCTGCCCAAAGAGGTTGTGGAGTCTCCTTCTCTGGAGACATTCAAAACCCACCTGGACGCGCTCCTGTGTGACATGATCTAGGTAATCCTGCTCTGGCAGGGGGATTGGACTAGATGATCTTTCGAGGTCCCTTCTAATCCCTAACATTCTGTGATTCTGTGATTCTGTGAAGTAAGAAGAGCGTTAACACCAGAGGGTGGCGTTTTACTCTGAGACGTTAACTTTCACACTATGGTATCAAACCTTAGCTGATTATCTAGGCACTGCCAGAAGAGCAGAACACAAAACTGTGCTTATATCTCCAGGACACCAGTTCCAGTTTCTCTGCTGAAGTTACTGCTGCTACATTATTTTACAGCATTTCAGATTTTTGCCCAGGTGTTTGCCGTATGTATTTCTTCAGTTACTATGGATTTTCTAATTGTCTAGTTTTGTTTTCTTTTGCCTGGTTTTACAGACACTTCCCAGTGTTCAGGGTGCTTCAATGTAAACACTGGGCTTACCTGCAGAATGTCCCCTAATAAACTTGACTATCAGTTATACAAGCTCAGATTTTTCATAAGCTGGCCAGACTTCTTGAAGCAGACCAAAGTACATTGCATTAATGTATGGGAAGAAACTTAATCTACTTTTATATCCATTTTCAATAAACCACAAATTTCTCTGAAAGATCTGCCTAAAACCTTTGTCTCCCAACTTGAAATATATTTCTGAAAGTAATAAAATTTTCCATTACACCAGCAAAGTAGATATTAAATTTTATTTCTCTGAGTATCAGAACTTCCCATCCCTCAAGGGATGTCTTCTGTGTATCTTTTCAAATTTGATAAATGAAGTACAATGAATCCAATTGATGTCCCACCTTCAGAGCTGGGTTATTATAAAACAGGGGGAAAAAGAATGTTCCTACAGTAAGTGGAATCAGAAAAAAAATCTCCCTGTGTTCTTATCATACTTGGATATTTCTGGCAAAAATTAGGACAAGGTATTTTACTCCTGTATGTGCACGTAACTGTAGGGGCAGCTTGCCATACATTTCACTCATTTAGAGAAAACCTCACTGTGATGGATGACACAACTATATAAAAAATAACAGAGCCTGCTGATAAATTCAGTGTGCAGGTTTGACCTACTCTCTTTCTAATACTCCCATCTCTTCAGGATTTTCTCATTTCAGGTGTGTCTCTGTCTTCCTCGATTTATTTTTCTTTTCCTTTTTATTTTCCTTAATTAAATTCAAACTACAGGACAAATGTATCTTTCTCTTTGTCCAGGTATGGAGATCTTACCTGCTCTAGGCCAAAGGCAGGTAAGAGTCTATCCAATACTAGTGGAAACTTTGCTACATGGACAAAAAAAATCACTCTGGGAAAGTGTGGCATCTTGTCACATGAAGAAAAATTGGCTGAAATGCCAGCACTGTTGAAGCGAGTGGAAATTTCCCCATGGATTTCATTAAAGTTGGAGCTTTGGTCCTGGAGTCTGGGACCACAGAGCTGGGCTGTCTGGGGGGACACTCCACGGTCTTGGCCAGAAACACCGGTGATCATGTCTGGAACTGGTGCTGTGTCACTGCTGTCTCACTGCTCACTCTCACTCACCACCAGCACTGTAACAAACAGAAATGGTGTGGAAAGATGGTCTTCATCGCCTCATGGGAAGTTGTGACCCTCTGCAACCAAGCACTGTGGTCACCCCAGAGGACTGTGCTGGGCTGGTGTCAGCCACTTCTTCACTCTCTCCTTATTCCTTACATTGAGAGAACACAAATAACATTCAAACATTATCATCATGAGGCCGCTGGCCAATTTGGTCAGTTAACTTACCTGCTGCCCTTCTGCTTTAGATGGCAGAGGAGGAGGGAGTCCAAGCAGGGAGCTCCTCATCTGACCCACCACCCACACCGTGACCACTACTGGAGACAGGAGCACAGAAAAGTATCTCCTTCCCCTGAAATATAAATCTACCAAGCACTACAAATGACTGGTGCAATTAAAACCATAGTCCAGAGAAGGAAGATCACCCCTTAATTTTTTGCAGGTTGAACAAGATAGAGGGAAGCGATGGTGTCTTTCAGGGTTTAAAAGAGACATAGACAAATTGCCTGTCTTGGCCACAAGCCACTCGCTGGCCGAAGGGTGTTTGGCAGCGGATCAGCTGCTGGGTGAATATCACAGTTCAATACTGATCACTAGTCAGTTATTTTCTTTCCCTGTTTTGTTGTCCTATTGTACCTGTTGTCTGCTGGTTGTTTCCCATGTAAAATCTTCATGGTCACTGTCCTCTCAAGGTGTTTGGTGTGGAGAAGGCAGGTGAGGACGGCATGTGCCACAAATCCCAAAAAAAGGGATTAGAGTGCGCTGTCAGCAAGTTCGCTGATGACACAAAACTGGGAGGAGTGGCTGAGATGCCGGAAGGCTGCGCAGCCATTCAGAGAGACCTGGACAGGCTGGAGAGTTGGGCGGGGAGAAATTTAATGAAATATAACAAGGGCAAGTGTAGAGTCCTGCATCTGGGCAAGAACAACCCCATGTACCAGTACAAGTTGGGGACAGAGCTGTTGGAGAGCAGCGTAGGGGAAAGGGACCTGGGGGTCCTAGTGGACAACAGGATGACCATGAGCCAGCAGTGTGCCCTTGTGGCCAAGAAGGCCAATGGCATCCTGGGGTGTATTAGAAGGGGTGTGGTCAGCAGGTCGAGAGAGGTTCTCCTACCCCTCTACTCTGCCCTGGTGAGGCCGCATCTGGAGTATTGTGTCCAGTTCTGGGCCCCTCAGTTCAAGAAGGACAGGGAACTGCTAGAGAGAGTCCAGCGCAGAGCCACGAAGATGATTAAGGGAGTGGAACATCTCCCTTATGAGGAGAGGCTGAGGGAGCTGGGTCTCTTTAGCTTAGAGAAGAGGAGACTGAGGGGTGACCTCATTAATGTTTATAAATATGTAAAGGGCAAGTGTCAAGAGGATGGAGCCAGGCTCTTCTCAGTGACATCCCTTGACAGGACAAGGGGCAATGGGTGCAAGCTGGAGCACAGGAGGTTCCACTTAAATTTGAGGAAAAACTTCTTTACTGTAAGGGTGACTGAACACTGGAACAGGCTGCCCAGAGAGGTTGTGGAGTCTCGTTCTCTGGAGACATTCAAAACCCGCCTGGACGCGTTCCTGTGTGATATGGTCTAGGCAATCCTGCCCCGGCAGGGGGATTGGACTAGATGATCTTTCGAGGTCCCTTCCAATCCCTAACATTCTGTGATTCTGTGATTCTGTGATTCTGTGATAACAGAAGCCTGTCCTCGAATCCTGCAGTTCAGGTTTCTTCTAGTCAGACTGCCCTGCTCAACAGGTACGCTGAAAAAACTACTGTGGGCAACAGAGCTGGTTGCTGTCAAAGAGCAGGAATTTGGATGGGATGTTTGATCCTTTCCTAAAATAACCTTAGACAAAACTGCGTCTTCCTTGGACAGTGCTTCCATCCAGATATGCAGGCAGCCTAGCTATGGTGGGGCTTTCTGATGCCCTCTGAATGTATCTCATTCTCCTCCCACTTTATCAGAAGCAAAATGAAAATGCTCTTGATGCCGAAACAAGCTACCCTGATGTACAGCCCCCTGATCTGTGTAGCGGTCAGTCTGGTGATCAGACACAGTCCTGGAAGAAGACTCCCAGATATCTGGGATATCTTGTCCTACCCAAACCTGCAGGCATGCAGCCCTGGCTGTTGTTGAAAGCAGGGTATAAGACTGAACAGACCCTGGGTTTGGTCTCCTGCTCTTAAAAACACACCACTTTCTTCAAACCCATCCTGCCCACCTCCTCCTGCCAAGCTCCAGCCCACACGATGGATCCTGCTTCCTAGCGCCAAACCAGGGCTGGCACAGCATTCACGTCTGATGGAAATGGCAGTTTCATTATTCCTAAAATGATTTGCTGAACTTGAAATAGGAGTGCTTGGCACAGAAGGATGCATAGCAGATACCACAGACCAAGCCAAGGAGTTTGGGGATACTTCATACCTACTAAGAGATACAGACAGAAAAAAAAAAGCCACCCATTTCCCTCTAAAATGTCCCTCTGTGTGCAGGTAACAAGCATATGAAGCCTGAATTGTGATAGTAGTTGGAAATGTTTTAAAATCCATTTGCAGGTCACATCTAGCAGGCAGGCAGGCTGCCATCAGCTCTGATTTTGCCATTTCATTTCTACTCGCTCTCATTCGTGTGGAGAGATCCTGGAGTGCCCTGGGCTGTGATCTGCTCAGTTCTATTTTTGGCTGTTTCCTTTCTGAAGGAAGGTGATTTCTCACATGTGGTTGTTTTCCAATTATCACTTGTTGAGACATACCCCCTGGTTACATAGAATCACAGAATCAGGTGGCAAGTACATATTTACAAGTCTTTATTCTAAGGCACAGGAATACCTTATTGATCTGAGCTTTGAACTGAAACTGTGGGGACTCTCAGGAATCACATTTCTTCTGGCTTAGTTGACCGAGCCTCTTACTCTCCATGGGAGATACAGAAAATTAAGTATCATCTAATTTACTTGTGTGTGTGTGAATAGGGTGAAGGGGGTCCATTGTACGAGATTTAAAATAACCAAGTGTCTCCTACAATATGCTGTAAAGTTCCTGTTGTATTTGATGTTAAACAGGCTTTTTTCCAGTTCCTGTTCACCCACTGCACACCAAGCTGTGACCCAGCTGCTTCCTTCATTTCAAAAGCTTAATCTTTTTGGTGTATAATGTTAGTTTGTAAAGGACTTTATCATGAAAGCATGGATTTGTGAAGGGATGAGTGGCTGTGCTAGCAGTAATGTGGCCTTTCTGTTTGCTCTATGCCCCTCACAAGATGCACGGGATTACCTTTGAGCTCTCTCAGCAGTGTAAGTTTGAAAACTGGAAAAAGCGTGACGATAAATGAAATATTTCTGTTAGCAGAGAGCAGACGGACTCGTTCTGCATCAAAAATTAGCTCAAATATTGACAGCATTACCATAACACATCAAATACAGGAAAACAAAAGCCTTGGGGCTGCCGCACCGGCTTCTGGCAAACCGTACCGTGGGCCAAGAAAAGCCACCTTCCTTGCCCATCATCTGCTGTCCTGGCAGAGTCCCAGGGCAGGTCACAGGAGTCCCCAGTGAATCCCAGCCACAACAGCAGGACCAGCAGGGCCTTGCTTGGAGCAGCCTTGTCATCAGTGGAGGCTCCTGCGTGAATGTGCAGGACCAGCTCGGTGAGACCTCCAGACACTGTTTTTCCTCCATTCTACAAGCTCCCAGAAGTGGCAAAAGTCCTGGTGAGAGCTGCTGAGAAGAGAGGATCTCTTTTGTTGACACTGTGGACATTTCACGGCTCATAACCTTTGATATTTTTTTGGCAGCCACCTTTTCCTTTGCACCAGTGTGGTCAGCAGCTGTCTCTTCTTGAAACCTGAATGAATTTGACATATTTCTGCAGTTTCTGTTACTTCGGTGAGCAATTTATCCCAGGGTCTTTACACCAGCTGTTTTCCTCTTCCAGCTGTTTGCACACATCTGATGGAATGATTTCATTAGAGCAGCTTCAAGCTCATTGTAGTCAATGCCCCAGTTTCTTTTACAAGTCATTGAGATGCAGCTCATTTTCTTGCTTGTAGTTTTGGAGATTGAAATTGAGCTGCATCAACATTCTGGTAATTTCTGGTTGTTTCTTACCCATCTTTTCATTTATAGACATCCTACTTTTTCTAGGCGAACACCACACCCATTACCCCCCTTCTTTCTATGCATTGTTTGATTCAGAAAATCAAATTTGAGAACCAACTCATAGAGCTTTTAATCTACAAACGTATGTATTCAGCCTATAGTGAGTTGTTTTGGCTCTGGTTCATACAAACAAAAGTACCAGATGTAAATATGATACTTGTGCGCCCAGGAAAACTGAAGGAGAAAACCAGCATCTTTCTGACAGTGCCAGAAGGATGGACACAGTAAGTGTAGGAGCTCCCTGTTTAAGACGTGGGGACAGTAAGAAAAGAGGTCCATGGGCCTGGACTGTTCAGCCTTGCTTTGTACCTGGGCATCCAGTGTTGGAGATTTCTGTGAGTAACAGCTAAAAGAAAGAGTGCTGAGAAAGAAATAAAAGGTATGATCATGCTGCAAAAAGCATGGCAATGAGTTGAGAAGTTCAATAATAGCACCAGATAGCCAGAATGGAAAATGCCCTAAAAATGTATGATTACTCTCTAGAGAGGCTTCCAGTTGAAATTTCAAGACAGTAAGTGGACTATTTCCTTATCAAACATGACAGATGTCAGAGCAGACTGTAAGGTACCGTACAAGTATGAACATGACCATTATTTAAAGTCACCCTACTGAACAGTTTGACACCTGGAAATCCATCTACCAGTAAGAACAGTTATTTTGTCCATGCCTAAATCATATTTCTGAACCTTTTCTACCTGTCTGTAGTTAATTTAGAAATAATGACATGATTCAATAGCATGTTTCTGGAAAAATAAGTAGTATGAGAAAACTGGTCTTTTTCCCCTGTTCAGCTTTGTTTTCCATGCTCCCTTCTGTGCCGCTCTCACTCTCCGTGTATTATATGAGGGATTCATACTAATCTGAAAGAATAATCAAGTGGCCCAGAAATACCTTATTCTAAATTACATGTGCACTTGGGCTTCTGACCCACAGAGCAGTCTGACAGAATAAACTGCTGTGGTGGATTTTATTGAAATGGGTTTTATTGAAAAGAATAAGCAAGGGAGTTTACTCTTAAGGCAGCGAGGGTTAATCTTCTACAATTTTGCTAAGTTAATTAAAAATGGAACAATCCCATGTTTGCATCAGGGTTTCTATTAAGACTAAATCAATAAACCAATGGGTTCAAATCACTGAATCACTAAATTAATGCAGCGAGTAATCAGACTGGAGTCTGAGGTTGGCAATGGACAGAATTACATTGTGTTAGTCCTGTTTCAAGCTCTCATAGAGCAAGGGACAAAATTTAAGGAAAAGACAGCTTCCTTTCCATCTCAGGCTGCAGGCTGTAGTCTAAGCAGCTCATGAAATTATTTAGCCAGTGAAGAATCATTTTGGTTTTAGGCCCATGCCAAGAAGACGTTGTAATCCCATCCTGTTTCATTTTGAGGAAATGCAATTTAGAGAGTTCCCAGCGATCCCTCTTTAACACGGCCTCTTCGTGCTCGGCTGCTGCCAGTGGTTATGGGTTAACTGCTCTCTCTGAATACCACAAAAGCTAAAAACTTACCAGAGAAGAACAAAGACCTCTTCCATGAGGTGCAAAAGAAGTGATACAAAGAGGAGGCTGCTGCCCCCAGACCAACTGCTCTTTGCCCTCCCTAAGCCTGTGTTCCCATCAGCAAACTGACAGGCACTGCTCTTCTGACCTGTCTGCCTTGGGGAGAGCCTATTCCACTATTCCACAAGACACTTTTTAATATATCCACAACTCTGAATTTGTTATTCCAGTATAAAATTGTTTGTGGCACACAGACAGCCCCTCTGTGGCTCTCGCAGGTCATCCTCCCTCCAGACCTTCTGGACTAAGTGCCCCTACACGGACTGCCCTCCCTGCCCACTAATCAGCTGAATAAGTGGCAAGGCTTCGAAACAGTTTGGAATCATTATTTTATTTTATTGCTTGTTTTACTTAAAGTCCTTTTAAAATTCAAGCTGTCTTATTTCTCAGAAGAGAGACCTCAGCCTCCTTGCTGTGGCTTTCTTGCTGCCCTGCCTTTATCCAGGCAATTTCAGGGGAACATACTCTGTAAAGCTCAGTGCTGTGCTATTTCCCCAACATTTCGTGCATTTACTTCTCAAGACAGAGTGGTGCAAGGAAAACAGTGAGCTTTTACCTACGGAGATTTAGTTCAGGCTTCACCGGTGACGTTGCGAGAGCCACATTTTTAAAGATGCTTGAAGATCCTGACAGACATCTTGTAGGGTTTTTAGTACAGCCGATCTGTAAGGTTTTGAGTTTCTAACTCTCACTTAGATCAGCACCTTTAGAAATCAGGTGTAATGCCTAATGAGTTGGTGCTTCGAGGAAGTGTAAAAATTGTCCTATTCACTCCACTATGCTTAAAAAAAAGCCCCCTGGTACTAAGCACTTTACTGTGCAGAGTGTCCCAGTACGTATCTTTTCCTATGTTTATCCATTTTGCTGTATTGCTTCAGTGAAGAGGGTGACCATCAGATGAACACGCTCTTTAAGAATTGATTAGGACATTACGATAAACACAAGATAAGGAAGCCAAAATGCTGTAATTCTTACCCCTCGCATGTAAACTGGAAAATTTATTTCTGCCTTTTTTTTCCTTCTGGATAACACAGGGTAGAGAACTGTGCCCCTCCTTTGCTGAGGTCCATCGGCACAGGCACAGGTGAGAGAGAGGGTCAAATCTTTCTTAGTCAGGGTGGCTCCACACCTGATGTAGGACCATCAATAATCAATATAATTCCTGTCCAAGTGCAGCCAAGTGGGATCACACCAAACAGTGAGAAAACCCAAATGATTTCTTCCAGCTGAAATCACTTTTATGGTGTAACAACTGGGAGTTCAGCCCGCTGGGCATAAATACATCACATCTGGCAGAGACATTGGGGTTGTGCCATCACCGGGTAACTGTAGAGGGCTGGGCAGGCAATGATATCCCTGACATAAATTTCTACGGGACAAGTGAAAAATATACAGGCAGCCTAGCATGCTTTACTGGATTTGACATATTTTTAATGAATTGGAAAAAATCCATGGTAAATTCATTAAGACTTTTCCATGGGGGTCTCTAACCAGAGTCCCACAGGTGGGATTTAAAGGTCCTGAGACAAGATGTAGAATTTTTCCCCTTGGATGAGGCCCAGAGAACATACTGGAAAGATAAATGCACACTTTCCTTCTCATCTTCTTTCCTTCTCTGTAAAACATTTAGGCTTAGATCTTCCCTGGAGATAAACTGGCACGGTTTCACTCGTTGCAGTAGAGCTGCAATAATTTATGAAGGGCCTATCCATTTTAAATCACATCAGCTATGGCAGAGTCAGAGGGAATATTGCAAAGCACGGTCCCTTCTGACCAACCCTATCCCCTCCAGCTCCTGGCCCCCACCTGACTGCTCTCCCCATCTCCACTTTAAAGCCAGGCTTGGTGGAGGTTTTCTCATCCACCAGCACCCTGGTTCTGACCTGGGGACGAAAAGTGAAGCACAAGTCTTATGAGGAGCAGCTGAGGGGACTGGGGTTGTTTAGTCTGGAGAAAAGGAGGCTGAGAGGAGACCTTATTGCTCTCTACAACTGCTTGAAAGGAGGTTGTAGTGAGGCAGGTGTTGGTCTCTTCTCCCAGGTAACAAGTGATAGGATGAGAGGAAACGGCCTCAAGTTGCACCAGGGGAGGTTTAGATTAGATACCAGGAAAAATTTCTTCACCGGGAGGGTTATCAAGCATTGGAACAGGCTGCCCAGGGAAGTGGTGGAGTCACCATTCCTGGAGGTATTTAAAAGATGTGTAGATGTGGTGCTTAGGGACATGGTTTAGTGGTGGACTTGGCAGTGCTGGGTTAACGGTTGGACTCGATGATCTTGAAGGTCCTTTCCAACCAAAACAATTGATTCTACGATTCTAAGTGCCTGAAGGAGCAGAGCTGCAGCCAGAAGCAGGTCAGTGCCTGTGTCCCTGCCCGGACAAGCCGTCGTGGTCCCGCTCACTGCACTGAGCACAGGTGAAGCAAAGGCTCTCTGCAGAGCTGTGCCTTGGGGACCTCACGCCGCTCTGCAGCTGTCCCCGGGGCTCCCGTGGGAGCTCAGGCTGCCTCGCACCCCTTCGACTTCGCAGCCAGAGCGCGGAGCCCCGCGTCCAGCCTGGCCTCGCAAATCCCCCAGCCTTCCCCCAGAGACTTTGCAGGCTTTGGGGTTTCCATTTAGCGGCCCTCTGAAGTAATTAATACAGAGGGCCGTATGCTGACTCTACAGAGGCCATTAATCACTTTTGCTGAGACAGAGGGACTGTTTGTACAGAGTTTGCAGAGATTATTGCCCTGGCTCCAGGATTTGTCACATTGCATTACAAATGGTGTTTTAGTGAGCTCCTCAACTCCCAGTGGGCCACAACCAGTCTGAGGCAAAGTCAAATATTGTTGAGCAGCAGAGGTTTCCCAAGAAGGGGCTTATCTGTTTCAGATTGCTTGATTATATAAATAGGACTTCAATATGAGATACAAATGCAATTAATTCCTCAAGGGTTACATTTGATAATAGCAGAGAAATTAATCTTCAGTCGCAGAAATAACACTGGCTGTTTCACGGAGTTTGAGTAAAAGCCTCTAGAGATATCCACTATCCCACCAAAAATACTGCTTTATTTTCCCTTTTAAAATTATTATTATTATATTATATTATTATTATTCTTGCAACCTACTGAGCTTTCTTATTTGAAAATGTTTTAACAGGGATTAATTCATTAGTAACTGAAGGAAAGGGCACAGCAGCCACAAAACAGCCAAGGCACGAGCAGGAGGCTGAGCCAGTGTTCCCAGCTTTCAGATCCTCTCTCCCAGCCATAATCCAGTAGAAGGATGAACCAAGATTGAGTTTTACAAAGTCATTTAACGTGCCTAAGTATTCTGGTGCGAGTTAGTGGCCTAACACCTTTGGGGAGCTTGTTCTAGATAACGCGTCGTTTCCCAAGGGCAACTAGGAAACTCTCATGTGATTCTATGAGGAGATGCTGATCATAAACACATTCCTGGAAAAGTTCACCAGCAAGACAGTGATATAAGGACAGTCATAAAGCCAAGGGCATTAGTGAAGAGTAAATATTTTCAGGACTGTACTATAAATTTTTCAGCCGTTCCTTCTGCTCTCAGCTGAAGAGCAAAATTTCCAGTCTTAAGCTTTTACTTGAAGTAAACATAGTAATTTAGATATCTCAAACTTAGCTAAACTTAGTAACTATTACTGTTATCGATTCCTTTTTTACATTAGATTTTCTTTTCTGGGCCCAATAAACCTATACATGTAAATGCATCCAGTGCCTTCCCCAAACTCTTGTTTTCCATCTGGTAAGTGGCGGCTCTTTTTGGTTCACTGTCCATACACCTCGTATGCCCATGAGGAAAACCGATGCACCGAAATGTCACAGATTTTTCTGTGGCCTTCAGAGAGGAGAGAACGTGGAAAGAGATAGAGGAGAGAGAGGAGAAGAGGGAAAAGGAGATGCAAAGAGCTGGACCACCTCTGCTATGAAGACAGGCTCTGAGACAGTTGGGCTTGTTCAGCCTGGAGAAGAGAAGGCTCCGGGGAGACCTTTTAGCAGCCTTCAAGTACCTGAAGGGGGCCTAAAAGAAAGCAGGAGAGGGACTTTTTACAAGGGCATGTAGTGATAGGATGAGGGGGAATGTTTTTAAACTGAAAGAGGGTAGATTTAGATTAGATATTAGGTAGATATTCTTTACTGTGAGGGTGGTGAGACACTGGAACATGTTGCCCAGAGAAACTGTGGCTGCCCCCTCCCTGGCAGTGTTTAAGGCCAGGTTGGATGGGGCTTTGAGCAACCTAGTGTAGCGGAAAGGTGTCCCTGCCCATGGCAGGGGGGTTGGAACTAGATGATCTTTAAGGTCCCTTCCAAGCCAAACCATTCTATGATTCTATGATTCTATGATCTGGCTCTGATGCAGAGATGCTGGTGCAGGGCTACAGCCCAAGATAAATTGTGTACACGTCCCTCTCAAATATACCAAACAAGTGGTGCCTGTCCCTAGGCAGGTGAGTAGGATATCAAGAGAAATGTGTCCAAGGACTGGGACACAGAGTTCTGGCCCAAGTATGGAAAAAAAATACTAAGAATTCCTTCAGAAAAAAAATAAATAAAAATGTGAAGGCAGGGCATTAGTCTTCTCCAATGTAATGGTACCAGATTTCTTTGTGGTGGAGGTAAGCTTGAGTGTAACAGGAGGGTAGCTGAGAAAGCCTTAATCAAATGCAGTGCAAAAAAAGCATACATGAAAGAAAAGTTTTGTTATTTAGAAGTTTGGTGATTATGTATTTTGAGCCATCCTACCACCGGCAGCTTGAGTCAGCTAGCTACTTCAGAGACTTTTGGAAGGCACAAGTGAACAGATGGTGTGTTTGTGACACCATCAGGTAGTGGGCAGTGAGTGTTAGTAAACTGGCAAGTATCCACCAAAAATTATTCCAAAGCAGATAACTAAGTAAGTTATAAATAACAACAACAACAAAAAAGAAATTAAAAAAAAAATCTCAATAGTTGAAAAGGAAGGAATGAGGGAAGGAAACAAGATTTTTTTCAGATTAATTACACAGCCTTATTTCTTACCTTTTCCTAGTCCATTACACACAGAGACCAACTAAAAATCTAATAAATTAAACATCTCTCAGATATTCTACATAACTAAAGCTAATTGTCTGCCATTTTGATATGGTCAAGCATATGTAATAACTATGTTCTAGCTCGCACTAGCCTTAAGAAATAAATACAGACTTTAAATCAGGTCCCCCAGACATCACAAAAAAACAGATAGGCGGAATAAAGTCCACTGCTTGGCACAGACAGTGATTTGTATGAATGCCATATCCCCATTTTCATTTTACTGTTTCAGCTCAGAAGCTTGGCAGTCCTGCCTGGGTTCTCATAGCACCAATCTTGGATTTTTTGTGCAAATTTTTCTCTGACTCAAGCTTGACACCAATGGTATTGTTCTTGTTTAAGGCAACAATAAATCTGACTTCTTTTCTACATAATGCAAAAGGGAATACTGCACTTTTGTAAGCATTCTAATGATGCAGAAACCTTATGTAATTTTTTAATATCCAAGTTAATTAAAAAAAATATCTAACATAAACAAGCAACTCTCATTCTGAAAACTCATTGTGGATACTGTCAGGTGAGGTCTAAAAGTGGAATAGAAATACAGTCACAGGAATTAGGGGAAGATTCAGGCTATGGAAATGTGACCATATAGCCATTGAGGACTACAAGAACCTTGCTAGGGCACACAGAGAGGCAGTCAGGAAGGGTAAGGCTCTGCTAGAGCTGAAATTGGCCAAAGATGTCAAGAACAACAATCAATGGCTCTTCAGATACACGAGCAGTAAGCAGAAGCACAGGGAAGATAGGACCATTGCTAAACAGGGCAGGGAAGCTAGTTACTTCTCAGTGCAAGGCCACTGTCTATAATACTTGAAAAGTTGTAGAGATCAGGGGATGTCCCTGATGACTGGAAGAGGGCAACTGTCATACCCATCTACAAGAAAGGCCCAAAAGAGGACCCAGAAAAATACAGGCCCATTAGTCTTACTTCAGTCCCTGGGAAAGTAATGGAATGAGTCCTCCTACAAAGTATCACTAATCAAACAAAGCAGGTGATTGGGAAAAGCCAGCACAGATTTACCAATGGCAAATGATGCCAGACTAGCCTGATCGCCTTCTACAACAAAACATCTTCTCTCAATGTGGGAAAGCAGTGAATGTTGTTCACCTAGACTTCAGCAAAGCATTCAACACCCATTTCCCACAGTCTTCTCCTGGACAAACTGGCAAGATACAGATTAGGTGGGTGGTCTGTGAGATGTGTAGGGAATTGGCTAACAGGCCGCACTCAGAGGGTGGCAATCAATGGTTTTCATGCAGGCTGGCAGCCTGTCACAAGTGGGGTCCCCCAGGGATTGATACTGGGTCCCACACTCTTCAACATCTTCATAAATTATCTAGATGAGGGGATTGAAAGCACCTTCACCAAGTTTGCTGATGACACCAAAGTGGGTGGTGCTGTGGGAAAAAGGGAGAGCCATCTTACAGAGAGACCTCGACAGGCTGGAAGAGGGGCTAGCAAGAACTGTATGGAGTTCAACAAAGACAAGTGCAAGATCCTGCACCTGGGATGACATAACCAAAGAGCCCAGTACAGCCTAAGACCTATGTGGCTGGGAAGCAGCCTTGCTGAAAGGGACCCGAGGGTCCTGATGGACAACAAGCAGAACATGAGTCAGCAGTGAGCCCCTGCAGCAATGAAGGCAAATTGGATCCTGGGATGCATCCGCAGAAGCATTACAAGCAGTGGTAGAGATGTGATCATCCCACTCTACTCAGTGCTTGTCAGGCCACATGTGGAGTACTGTGTCTAGTTCTGGCCCCCACAATTCAAGAAAGATGTGGAGACTGGGAGGGTACAAAGGAGGGCCACAAAGATTATCAAACGGCTGGAGAACCTGTCCTATGGGGAAAGACTGAAAGAGTTATGTCTTTTCTCTCTGGAGAAGGCTCAGGGGGGACCTTATCACTGTATTCCATATTTAAAGGCTGGCTACAAAGAGGTCAGAGACTCCCTCTTCACAAGGAACCACAGGGAGAAAACAAGGGGCAACAGGAACAAGCTGCACTGACAGAGGTTTCATATCAACATAAGAAAAATTTTTTGCAGTGGGAACAACCATTCAGTGGAACAACCTCCCCAGAGATGTGGTAGAGTCCCCATCGCTGGAGGTTTTCAGCTGTGATTGAACAGAGTGCTAGATAATCTCATCTAGGCTCCCTTTTCCATGAAAGGTTGGACCAGATAATCTTTTGAGGTCCCTTCCAACCTGGGCTGTTCTATGATTCTATTCTATTAAAATTATCATTTACATCTTAATTTTAGGGTATGAGGTTACAACCGTAAGTCTAGTGTATGGCTGAGTTTTATTTAGGATTTATTGTGTATTGGGCAAAGACTAGGCTCTTACAATAGTGTCACTGCAGTAGCCAGTTGACTTGTGCATACAGTGATCCCAACCTCTGAAGAGCTTGGGAACTCAGGCAAATATTTACACCATCATTTCACAGGCGAGAAGCCAAGACATGTCCAAGGGCAATGACATTCAGCTCAGGCACTCGGGGAGTGGGTGGCAAACCAAGAGCTGAATACAGAGTTCCTGTCCTGCGCCTTTTCTCACAAGACTCTTCTTGTCCATGCTCTTCCTTGAAGAACATCCAGCAGAAAGTAGAATCATTCTGGTCTTCTCAAGTGGGCTTGAATAAGTTGAAATCTGCTTTCCTGTTGTTAGATGCTGCTGTTAGGTGCTGCAGAAGACACTTCAACCTGTAAAAGAGATGAATGAGTGGAAATATTACAGAGGTCTGTGCAGTCACGAGTGGCATGGGAAGGATGACTAAGGAACGACTGCTTAAACTTTCGTCCATTACAAGAGCTAGCTGGTACGTCCTACATTCAAAACAGACACGTGAAAAAGATGTATTTAAATTGCGCAACTCCTTACCACAGAAAATGAGAGGCTTAAAGTTTACATGGTCTCAAGGAGAGAGTGGTCAAATTAGTGAAACAGAAATTCATTGTGTGTTGTTAAAAACAAAATGTTTCTCCTGGATCAGGAACTCCATAACAAATTGTCTGAAAATTGGAAAGTACCAGAAAAATGTTTTGTCTATTTTCATCCTATTCCTGAGGAACAGCTTTCAGCCACTACTGGAGGCGTGATACTTGGCTAGACAGATTTTTGGACCATCCTGGAACTGCCCTGCTTGTATTCTTGGGAGCTGATAGAGAGGTTAGGGGTGGAAAGAGGGAGCCAGGAATTCTAGAAAACTGCTCTCTTCATTTTTCCTGAAAATGTGCCTGTTGAAATGGGTGTCAATTCACAAAGTGAAAAATTTCCTCAGTGTTTCTCCAAGACAGTCGGAAAGAGTAACCACCCCAAAGAGTCAAATCAGTAGCATCTTTGGCCCCAGAGGAAAGAACATGGCAAAAAGATCATCCTGGATCAAGTAGAAGTCAAGACTGCAACAAGAAACTTTGAAGTCCCCTACTGAGCTCCTGGAAGGAGATTAGACTTAAAAAAAAAAAGTACCATGCTTTGGGTCATGATTTCCACAGCCAGAAGAGCCTCAGTCTATCCCAGGCTATCGCTGCGAGTACCCTCAGGAGCAATTAACTACATGGATTCACCCTATCAATAATGACATGAATAAGGTTGCTCCTGGATGTAAGATCTGCATGCCGGGCAGCGAGCCACATGCAATGTCAGGCGAGCTCTCAGAAGAAGGATTTGGCTGCAAACCTGCCAACGCTGCAAAGTGTGTAATATTGAAAAACCATAAAGAGAAGGAGTGTTTGGCATCATGAGACCTCCATTCTGTGGGAAGTCTTGGGCTATCGATGCAGGATCTGTGAGTGGGTTAGTCAGTCCAGTTCCTTGTTTTGAAAAGGCAGAAACTGAGTCAGAAAGGGCAATGGAAGTTTTCTTAAGGGAATTAGAAAATTTATTTTTTTCTGTTTGTGGTTTATTACTCTGTTCCCTACTCTCCTGGACAGCTAAGCTATTTCTGACACACCTTTTGCTACTGACCAATTCTTTCTTCCCGTTAACACCCAGAAACCCTCATATATATTTTTCTCTCTTCCTTGGTTTCTTTGAAATCCCACTAACTGATCTACTTTTCTTCCTCCCAGCTCTCAGCTCTGGGTTGGTTTTGACTGGACCCTTGTTAACAGCTTTGTTGTTTCCCTGTATCCACACACAGAGCGCAGCTGCATGCTCTCCCTCTCAACGGCAGGAGAAGAAATCAGAAAATAAGTCCCCCCGCGAGAACCCAGCCTGCCTCTTCTGTAACAAGCCAAAGCAACTTTTGCAAAATGACTGCTTCCGTGAGCAGACAGCTGAGCTCTCTGAGACAAATCTGGGGCTCAGAGTGCACAGACATAATAATTACCAGAAATACATCACTCCTCTCCTGGCATTAGTTAGGCCATTCCTAAATCACAAGGTACACTCTCTGTCTCACTCCTGACTCTCTGGATATGAAAACTTTTGCTTTCTGTCATTCTCTCTCAGTACATTGCAATCTTTCTCCCTGAAATTGTAAATGGTAACACCTGCTGGGGCTCTTATTTGTTCATTCCCCCTGTCTCCGGCTGTTCCCTGTGTGACATATTACACCCACACAGATGTATGAAATATACAGTATTGTATACTGCTTGTGAAACTTCTGTATGAAAGATGCAATGAGCATCAATAATGGTATTGTACCGACGTTCTTCATCTTGTATCTGACAGAACATGTTCAAGAAACTCCAGGAACTCTCTAAAGCTGATTGAGAAGTCATTCACACCGTTATCAGTATAGGTGAAAACAAACGAGCAGGACTGCTGTGGACAACCTATTTTCCTTTCAGCACCAGAATGTATTTATTCTTCAAGTCATACCATATTCATATTTACTTTAATGATTCATAAACATCCCAGGTTCCAGAAGCTTCTAATTAACTCATCTATTTAGTGTCGTTAACAGATGCTCAGGGAGTGATTTACTGTACAATACCGGATCACACCAACGTATAAATCCAGCCAATTGAATTGGCAGGCAGTCTGGGTAAATACCTTCTGCCGCTGGTAGATGAGACTCTGTCCTAAATTCAGCATTAATGCCCTGTAGACTGTGGCTGAAGCATTATTGCTTTCTTCTTCCATTACTCTGCACACGTAGCATACATTGTACTGTACAATGTCAGTTATTTCCCTCTTGTTTAAAAAAAGATTTAGTGAGGTACTGCATAGGATTCAGGGAATGTATTTATCCTGCCTGAGAAAAGAGGAAATCAATAGCCCCAAAGTTTTCGCTCTATCTCCTTTTAATTTACCTCTGGCTTTCTGTAGTTTCAACACCAAAACAAGTCCCTCCTACATGCTGCAGCAAAACAATCCTAAACTTTATTAGAAGTCATATTGGGAACCCTGTCTGTACTAGAGATGTGGCCAGATCTCCAGACCATTTACTGATAAATAAGGGAATGGGACTGGCCACCACAGCTTTGGGCAGAGCGCGGAGCTGAACACCTACAAAGGCAGTTAGCTCCACAGGTACTGCCATGGCGGTGTTTTACACACCTAGGAATGCTCCCCGTTGCTGAATCATTAGGGGGACCCCAGCATGGTTTCTAGCCTGGGCCAGCTAAGCCTCCACCAAATCCTTGCAGGCAGAGGCAGCACAGCCAGAGGCAGCACAGCCAGAGAGCATCCGCGTGGGGCCATCCGCAGGCAGCCGCACTGGTGGGCACTACGAGAGCCCGTCCTGGACAGAGCCAGCCCGTGTATGGTGCCACAGGCTGCTCCTAACATTACCAATTTAATGATACAAATACAGCCTCCCAGCTCTGGCCTGGTGGACTTGTTTTACTTGGAAACTAGGCTGGGTTTTTTTCCCCCCCCAATTTCAAAATGGTGACAGCACACGGTCTGATTGCCTCTGTTTGCTGCCTGGGCAGAGCTCTCCTCCAAAACTGAAAGGCAAGTTATTTCCCTGGCTGGAGGAGAGCTGCAGCAATGCTGCAGACACATTTTACAGCTTTTCTCTGAAGAGCTCACTCCCTTTCCATTCCAGTTCTTCCCAATGGCAACACCATGACTCAGTTTGCGCTAACAAAATACTAAGAAGACACAGATAAATGTTGTTTTAAATTCCTTAAGGTGGGAGTCATGAGAGGACTGTTTAAATATTTTTTTTTCAGAAATTAAGTTTTTGTCTGTCTATAGTCTTCAAGAAAGGTGTATTTAAGCTTTGTGTTTCAATAGCACTGAAAGGGACTATTGTAAATAATTTGTGTGTGTTTTCTGCTCAATTTTTAAAAACAGTATTTATAGTAAAGTTACCGGGTTTTAATATACTTTTGACTTGGAATGAGATTTTGAAGATGAACCCTCTCTGCTGGCTGCTCCAAGCTTTACTTACAGCAGTGGGTTTGGGGAGGGGAAGAAATACAAGCAATATTTAAGGGGGAATGGGAAGCAAAACTACATTAATATGGCACTGTGCCCAAGTAAGTGAAGGAGAAGGGAATATTACAGCTTGAGAAAGGTGATACACATTAAACAAATAGGCTGCATTAAGGAATTTCTGGGAGTTATTAAATTTCTCCTCAAGACTCACTATTAGCAATCAACGTAGGAACAATACCACGATGAGCGTGGCTGGTTTTAATTTTTAATTAACGCTTTCACCTAGAGTATAGCACCCTTCCTTGCTGCTTTCATCTCGCATGGCCAGTTCCCAAGGCGCACATGGCCTCTCACATGGAACAATAAAGGCACACTGCACTCCCAAGAGCTGCGCTGCAAGGAACAGCTTCGACCAGGGGTACCACGCTGCAAGCACAGAGCACTTCGATGCACCTCTCCTGCGCTGCCCGGAGGGAAATCTCTGCAGATTCTAGGGAACGACCCTGCAGTTTCTGCTAAGACTGGCCAACTCCCATCACTCAAACTGGTTTCTCAAACTCCATGAAACAACTGTCCTCATAATCTGAAAAGCCAAGAGGAAGCATCATACATTAGACCTGTGTACGTACTCCATTCAAGAACCTGTGCAGATAATGCACATATGAGAACTACTCTGCAAACGTATGATACATAGGTTGAAGGACTGTTTAAAAAACATGGCTTAAACCCATGCAGGTGAAGAAACAGAAAGCTTTCCTTTTAAGAATGACAACTTGGTTAAGTAGAAATGCACTGAGAAAAGGTAAAAATCTGGTAAGAGGTGACTGGGAACACTGCACAGCACACCTATGCCACAGCATGTACTGATCTGCATACCCCTGCCTTATGTCATCTCAGTCACCCACTTCTGCCTCCTAATGCCACCACACACACAAGGTACACGAAATAGCTACGAAAGAAAGGCAGGTTCTCAAAACATTTTTCACAGCTCCCTCCTCCAACCCAGCTCTATTCTGTTCATAACCTTACACAACAGTGAAACATGCGACAGGGTCCAAGTCCCGTCACTATCAGCTGGCTGTATTTCAGGACTCCTCCACAGCTGTGCTATACTGTGACGGCATTAGGTGCTAGCCAGCACTACAATTCAGCATTTCCAAGCTGCATTCTTCCTATTTAAAAAGGAAGAATAAACCAGAGATAAACTAGATGCACTAGAGATGGCATTATAGCATCAGGAATACCAACACAATCACATGCCCTCCAGGATCTTCTGAATAAATGATGATCACGAACAACAGACGTAGCAGTCCACATGGAGTCTGAAGAGTAATTCAGGCTGGAAGGGACTTCTTGAGGGCATCTGGTCATTTTGCAAAGTATTCAAACAATACAGCTAAATACGATACTGTCAAAACCAGTTTTAGTAAGAATAGCGACACAGATTTAGAAAGAAGTCTAGTATCCCACCAAAACCCATATGAAACCCAAGAAGCATTTCTAAAAGAATTGCTACCGATTATGTGAATTCCCTGGCAGGAATCAAGATGCTGGAGAGAATAATGAAACATGAGGGTTCCTAAATATTTTGTCACAAACCCCATTACTAAACACCAAAATAAATTACTAGGACAATCACCTGCAAATGTTGAGATGCAGTAATAAGCAGTCCCACCTCATAAAAATAAGTTTTAATATTAACAACTTGATTGCACATGATTGCATATTAATCTTTCTTTTTGCAAAGGTCAAACAATGTTCAAGTCCTGCGTTGTTTACAAAGATGGGTTTATTCTTCTTCATTCTTCTGCACTGACTGCACGGCTTCTGCTTTAACCCTATTTCGCTTTCTTCTTCTTCTTTTCTTCTTTTCAGCAGAAGGCTCCTGACCCTCCTGTGTCGTCTTCTTTTTCTTCTTCAGACAGCTGAGAGGATTGGGGCCGCCTGCCCTTTTACGTTTTCTTCTCTTTTCACCTCCTTGCTTTGCTAGTCCTTCTTTTTCCTTAAGCTGCACAATACTTTCTTTTTGGTGCTCTGGAACAAGCTGATTTGTCTGCAACTTTTGAACAAATGCCAAAGATTTAGAAGAAGGTTTATCTAGCACCATAGTGTTCTGAATAATAAAGAGAAGAGGAATGCCAGCCTTCTTTTTCACTTTGTTTGCTAACTCCTGGTCCTGTAAAATTAAATACGTTAGTCAATATTTTGAGATCAAACAATATTTGCAATTCTAATGCACCTACTTTCAATACAAAACTATGAAGATAAATTACTTTATGAAAAAGATAAAAAACTTAATCTAGCAGATATACCTGGTAGTGCCTTTCAGAGCAATTTAATTTTCAATTTCTCTCCTTCTGATTAGCTGTACTTCTGATGGAAAATTTATTAACGTTTCCTTTTTTCACGCATGTATAAGCACACGTGCTTTTTTTTTGAGGAAAAAGTCCCAGTTCATTGGTATGTAGTACACCACTTCACAAGAAGTAAGGTAATTTCTTCTATAACAAGTAATTTTAAACTCCTTGTATCTTACGTAAGTACACAGAATTTTACTGTAAACCATTTTATATATAGTGTATAACATTTACATATAGAGTCCCAATAACAGACCTAAGAAAAAACCTCCCTTTCTTATTCGTACCCAAGTTCTTTTGTTCTTTAGTTAAAACCTCCAAAACTTCTTAAAATTGAAGTTATATGGTCGTTTAACATTTGATTTCACTTTTCAGACTACTGTGCAAAACAGTTCAGGGCAGGGGATGCACACACAAGCAATATGCAGATTAACATTCATCAGCTGTTTTCTTACATGTCAATAGGTAGTCAGAATATTTTCTACACTTTCTGCTAAACTAAGCAATATCCTGCTAGCGTAAAAATACCTAGTTGTTCAAGTAAGACGGAAGATTCCCTACTTCATAATTACGAAATACATTTAAGAGTGAGTAAGGTTTTACAAGATTAATTCCCACAAGCTATTTAAAAATCTCATAATCAAGGTTTCTGTAGGTTTCCTTATCCCTAGGAATCAAAGGATTGCTTCAAATGAAATGGGGTTATGTTTCCCATGAGCATTTACCTGTGTAGCAATGAAGAAGTGATGAGGGTTGCCTTCTTCAATCATGGAAAGTAAACAGACTGAACCACTCACAGGATCCTTGTGGTGAGAACAGTTTTGAACTTGAAATCTTTGAGCAATTAATTTTGCTCCATACAGTGCTTTCCCCAATGATTCCAGCTCTTTCAGAACACATCTAAAAACCAAAACCAACAGTGATTTTTAAATGAGACAATAACTACACACTTTTTACAACAGCAAAAGACTGATGTGAGTTAATTAAGAACGAGCAGTGCCCAGTTGTTCAGGCTCTCTGATCTGTAAATGGCACCCTGTAATCTGAAAGCAGCAGCGCACCTGAAGACGTCAGCAAGATTTCCTAGGTTCCAAACACAATTAACCAGTAATAACGTTAAATTATATTCCATGATTTAAAAATAGTTAGTATCAGTGACAATAAGTCCTTATACTTACGTTCAGATATCACCTAGCATATGAACTACTACTTAACAAATAAAATTACTTGAATTAGCACAAACTAATTAATCACAGCATGCAAGTTAAACTCTGTATTGGCGTCCATCACCTTGCTTCAAACTTGCTATCATAATCCAATTGACTCAAGCAAGAGAAGAAAAAAGACTCTCCAAGTGATTAAAAATCTGGAAGTTTATGGCTCCACAACATTACAAATACACAATAAAATGCAAACCTAATATCCTCCTCTTAGCAGCACTTAGAGCAGACATTCACACAGGACAGCATAGCAGTCTATGAGAATGCTAGCTGGGATACTCGTAAATGAACAGGAGATGAAACAGAATCACAGAATCAATCAGGTTGGAAGAGACCTCTGGGATCATCGAGTCCAACCATTGCCCTGACACCACCATGTCAACTAGACCATGGCACTAAGTGCCATGTCCAGTCTTTTCTTAAACACATCCAGAGATGGTGACTCCACCACCTCCCTGGGCAGCCCATTCCAATGTCTAATAACCCTTTCTGAAAAGAAATGCTTCCTAATGTCCAACCTGAACCTCCCCTGGCAAAGCTTGAGGCTATGTCCTCTTGTCCTATCGCTAGTTGCCCGGGAGAAGAGGCTGACTCCCACTTCACTACAACCTCCCTTCAGGTAGTTGTAGACTGCAATAAGGTCACCTCGGAGCCTCCTCTTCTCCAGGCTAAACAACCCCAGCTCCCTCAGCCGTTCCTCGTAGGTCAGACCCTCCAGACCCTTCACCAGCTTGGTCGCCCTCCTCTGGACTCGCTCCAACACCTCAACATCTTTCTTGAAGTGCGGGGTCCAGAACTGGACACAGTATTCAAGGTGCGGCCTCACCAGTGCCGAGTACAGAGGGACGATCAATTCCCTAGACTGGCTGGCTACACTATTCCTAATGGAGGCCAGGATGCCATTGGCCTTCTTGGCCACCTGGGCACACTGCTGGCTCATGTTTAGCTGGCTGTCGATCAGCACCCCCAGGTCTCTTTCCACAGGGCCGCTTTCTAACCACTCTTCCCCCAGCCTGTAGCGCTGCATGGGGTTGTTGTGGTCAAAGTGTAAGACCCGGCACTTGTTCTTGCTGAACCTCATGCTGTTGGTCTCGGCCCATCTATCTAACCTGTCCAAATCCCTCTGTAGGGCCTTCCTACCCTCCAGCAGATCGACACTCCCACCCAGCTTGGTGTCATCTGCAAATTTACTGAGGGTGAACTCAATCCCTACGTCTACATCATCTATAAAGATATTGAACAGCACCGGCCCCAGAACTGAGCCCTGGGGAACACCGCTAGTGACCGGCCGCCAGTTGGACTTTGCCCCATTCACCACCACTCTCTGGGCTCAGCCATCCAGCCAGTTTTTAACCCATCAAAGAGTCCACCCATCCAAGCCCCGGGCAGCCAGTTTGTCTAGGAGGATGCTGTGGGAGAGAGTGTCGAATGCCTTACTGAAGTCTAGATAGACTACATCCACAGCCCTGCCCTCGTCTACTAAACAGGTCACTTTTGTCATAGAAGGAGACCAGGTTGGTCAAACCTAACTTCAGCCACTGAGCCTTACTACTAAATGTGGACAGTGGTAGGAACGTATGGCCTTGAAATACAGCTTCAAGGATATGGCAGCACACGGATTAATCAGAAGTGAGAATGACAAAAATCTCTTTGAAACTTTAATTTGGTTTACAATTATCTCCCAAATGACTGCAAGATATTAAGTAAAACTATTTTTCTTTCCAGAGAAGAAAGTTTAGCCTTTGTGGACAGTCTTTGTGGAGACTTGAGCCTGTTCTTTTTGCAAACTCTCACAATGAGCCAGCTCATTCCCTCAGAGAAGCTCTGGTCATGCCACTGAGGTGCTGCCTCACCAACTCAGCATTCTAACAGCAGACAAAACAAGTCTATTCAGCTGCCCTAAGTGAAAACATGTCAAAAAGATCCAATAGATATTGCTGAAAGAAGGAAGCAAGAAGTGGCATTTAGACATGACTGGAATACATTTTGGATCAAAGTGATTCCCAAATCTTTCACAGCTAAGGTCATGACTTGATACTTTCTACTGCTTAGAAGTATGGGTCAGTTCTGTATACTTCGTGAGATGGCTCAGGATTTAATTTTTTTAGCCTAGGGTATACATCTTTCTGACATTTTCAGTACTTGCTTCCATGATGGGCAGCTGGCTATTCTGTCATTGCAGAAATCCAAGTGAGGGAGATTTTATCATATGCTATATATTAAGTCAAGTAAAAACAAAGGCAACTTCAAGGCAACTTAGGATATTTGGCATACATGCTTTACTTCCACGCCTTTGTCTAGCACATCCTTGTTCTCCCTTGGAAACAATCTGTTACAGGCAAGCTGAAACTCCAGACAAGCAAGAATTCTCTCCCTGTCCATCTGAGCTCGGCTCTGTTATTCTCCTTTCGACACGAAGACGCTGGGAGCGGGAAGAGGCCGACCCAGATGTCCCTGACGCACCAGGGTTACTCCTCACCCCACCTCATCCCTCAACAATTCCTGCCATCTTCGGAAACCCAGCTGGTACTGAAAGAAGCTCCCGTCCTTCCGCAAGATAACGACAGCCCACACCACCACCTCTTCACCACAGCGACGGCCCCCGGCTCCATAACCAGGCGAGCCCAGAGCCCACGGCCCCGACCTCACCGCCAGCGGGGGCTGAGTACAGGCCGAGGGGCGGCGGCCACAGCCCCGCGCATGCGCACTGTGCCCCGCGCCCCCGCCGTCAGGCCCTTCGGGCGCATGCGCACTGCGGCTCCCTCGCCCAGGGTCTCCAGCCCCCCCTTCCCCCAGGCATGCGCACTGGGGCTGCCGGCGGCCCCCGGCAGCGGTGGGGCGCCCCCCTCGCCTTACCGGGTGGTGCAGAGCTGCGCGGCGCCGCCCAGGTACCCGGGCAGCTGCTCCCGGATCTGGATCTTGTTGCGGAGCGCGGCCTGGCAGAAGGTGCCGTCCAGCAGCACCTGGAAGGGCTCGCGGAAGTGGAAGTTGTGCTTGTAGAAGCCCATGTTCTTCTTGGCATGCTTCTGCCGCGTCAGCTTCATGGCGCCGCGGCCGCCCCCCGCCCCGAACAGACAGCGGCTCCCCCGGAAGCTGCGCCGGGCCCGGCCGCCGCCGCGGAGCGGGGCAGGGGTGGGGCCTGCCGCGGCCTCCCGCCCTCCGAGGCCTGGGGCGCGGCGGCCTCGGGCAGCGTGTGGGGCTGCATGGCTGCCTGCCCCGCCCGGTGATGCTTGCCGCAACGCTCTGCGTGGGGAAGGCGCCAGGCGCTGCCCGGGTGTGGGTGCCGTGTGCCCGGCTGCCCTGTGCCCTCCGGCCAGGCTGGGGCGGGCGGCGCCTCCGGTGCGTGACCGGGGCAGCCGACGATGCCTACTGCCTGCCGTGCTGAGGCCTGCGAGGGGTCTTGCTCACCCATCTCGTACTTCACAGGGATTACCTGAAGACTAGTTCGTTACCCTGTGTTTCGCGGCGCTGTGCTAGCTCCTGTTCTTTGCTAAGATCAGAAATACACACAATTCTCTTTTTTTTTTTTCTAATTCACTATAATGATTAAATTACATTTACTGCCCCAGAGACTGTAGTTTAATCATGCATCGGCATGCTTTCCCTAGGAAGGCTTACTCAATGCCTGCTTGTATTGTTTGCCTGTATCGGCTACATCAGCGCCAGGTGAGGTTTAGATTGGATATCAGGAAAAATTTCTTCCCCAAAAGGGTTATCAAGCATTGGAACAGGCTGCCCAGGGAAGTGGTGGAGTCACCATCCCTGGAGGTATTTTAAAAGACTAGTAGATGTGGTGCTTAGGCACACGGTTTAGTGGTGGACTTGGTAGTATTAGGTTAATGGTTGGACTCTATGATCTTAAAGGTCCTTTCCAACCAAAATCATTCTATGAAACATAAGCTCTATGTGCAGAAAATGGAAGTTGGAAAGCATCTCTTTTACATTTTAATACTACTACTTTTTGTGCCATGACAAATAGAAAATTTAATTTGACTGTAGTCTGGGGAACCGGCTGTCACTCAGAAAGCTAGATTGCACAAACTCCTCCCTGTCCAACAGAAAACATGAGCACACCAGACATTTGGCAGTTAGGAAACTGAACTTAATATCTGTATTTTAGGCAGGCAAAGGGATGTGTTATCTTAACACCACCAAAATGATAATTAGAGACATCTGTCTTGCTATGCAGGTACAACAGGAGACATCTTTCCTCCAGGGACAACTGTATTGCAAGCAAAAAATTGCAGGTACCTGCCAGTTAGCTGTAATCAGTCAGACTGCTCTAAGGTCATTTAAGCAAATACCCACCTGTCACACTGGTCTTTTTGCTAGCGAAGAGACGTGGAAAACGTCTGCTTCCAAGCAAGTTAGTGTTACGAGAAACTGAAAAATAATGCATTTAATTAGTCTTCAAGAAAACCAAATGTTTAAATGGGAAGATGTTTTAAAGTACTTAGAGAATGAAAAGTGCAAAGAACAGGTGACTGAGAATATTTTCCATTGAGTCTGATTGTGCTGTTGACAGTATTTTTCCGTCATTAAATCCTTCTTCCCAGTTGTCTGCAGGGGACAGTTGCGCATGCTCATGAGTATCATGGACATACATAGATATGTGCCTTACTCTGTGAGCTAAGCGATACATTGAATTCATTGGTCTTTATTAAACTTCAGTCCTGTGGCCGACATATTCCCATACTGGTGTGGTATCCCAGTTCTTCTATCTAACTGCATAGTTTCATTATTTAAAAAATTAGACAAAAACACTCAGCAAGACTCCGAAGTAAAACCTTATTAGATTAATTATTTTTTCTTCAAGTAGTTTTTTCTTTTTCTTTGTTTTGGGCAGGGATGACAGTGACTAATTAACTGCCCAAAGACAGGCAGTTATTCCTTATTACGAACACTTTACACATCTCACAGCTAGAACGCGGAATCTGCGATGATAACAGCTGCTATGGCAGAATGGAGATAAAACAGAGAAATAAATAAATGAGAGCTTGAACTAGTCATCATTCTGAACTAAACACAAAGTAAGATATAATCCAGAGTACGGTGTTAAATACCATTGTGATGAGATACTCTTTCCCTGTTCAGTTGGTAAATAGTATCATCGCAGACAAGTTGTAATGCGATTGGTATGGTAAACTATGCTCGGAAGGCTGGCTAGCAGGCAAAACGACAGCACAGATTTCTCCTTCATTTGTGCAGAAGATAGATAGCATTAATTGCATGATAAACTACTTGCAGGACCCATCTGTAAATTGTATTTCACTTTTATGCAATTCTTTTAAAGTTTCTTTTTAATACATATAAACATTAAAAGTAATGTCTGTAAGAATACTATAGCAGTGCAGAGAAGTACAGTTTTTTCGGCATTTTCTTTGATATTTTGACAGTATTTTGCCTATAATAAAATTCACCATATTCCTTTCAAGTTCAATTATATTACTATTCCCATGAGCGATTTGTAAAGTGGATTTTTTAAAAATAAGCCTAAAGATCTGATGGGAGCTGCTGAATACAGTGGTCTTCTGGACCAGGGAATTGCTGCTCTTGGCTGCTGAACTCCATCCACGTACACTCTTTGAACCCAAGAGAGTTCTGAGGCTCGCATGTGTCCTGGACAAGCGTATCAATGGACATGCACAGAGGACACTAACACAGCCAGCCATGCAGACTACCGTGACACATATAACCCTAACACAAATCATACATAACGTACGTACAGATAGCGAAGTCCTGCTCCCCCTCTCCAGCTGATGAGGACTGAAATCCCCAAGTGACCGCTCACATGCCCTCACTCCCTGTAATCACCAGCACACCCACATTCACAGGTACCTCAAATATCAGGATGGTCCCTTGGTCCATCTAATATCTGTGTCTGGACCTTGGGTTCCCTAACCCGTCCATGAATGTATCCGTGCCTCCTCCTACTCACTGGCTAGTCCAGCTTAAGTCTGCTAATGGATTACACATCCACAGGATTAAATTCACTGGGGAAAGATAACTAATTAAGAAAAATAAGATTAAGGGGCTTAATAAGACGATAGGATCAGGCAGAGAGCTCAGTCAGACAAGTGTACTGACCGCTGCCTGCTCCAATGTGAGCCACCCTCCACCCCATTTTCCCACATGTCCTCCTAGACCCACCCTGATCCTTCCTTTCCCTGCCTTTGGCCAGTGCTGTGAACACTCCATAGGAAGTTTTACATAATCCCACAAAAAAAAGTTTTGTGCAGTCCCATACACCCCCTCAGGTATCTTGTGATACTCGCGATAATTGTGTTTCCCCCTTCTTACCAGAGACAAAGCTCAGGCTGACCCTCTTCGGGGTGGCTGCCTGGGCAGCTCCTTTGATGGTCTGAAGAGTTCTGCTTTTCACTGTTGTATTTGTCATCACCTGCTCATTCGGCCATTTTTGTGCGTTTGTGTGTGCTTAATATATCACTGTCCTTATTTGTTATTTTATACTGAATAGTCCTTAACCAGATGACTCAATCAGTCAGATGCTCTCACGTTCCACATACCCTTACAGAAACTGTCTGTAGCACAGCAAAGCTTGTCATAAAACTCAGAGGAAGATACCTTTTTGAAATTATTTGCTGTTATATTTTTAATTGAGAAGTTTCATCAATTATCTGGCTGCACCACTAAAAGACATCATGTTTTGGGTTTTTTTTAAGTGACCATTTTATTGAAGAACTAACAAGCCACCTGCATTCTCAGTAGACTGCCTACCAGCAGTATCATTGTGGAAGTGAGCCTGAAGAGGAGAGTGGAAGGTGTTGAAGCACTAGCTTTGTTAACTGACTTGTTTTTTTTCCAAGATAGGAAACAAAATTTGAAACAGGGAACTTCGTTTTCTGAAACCCAAGTCTCTGACTGCTGCCAGGCAGGATAGTTACTGGTCTAGGGTACAGTTCTGATCTAACAGAACAGTTCCTGTGACTTTATCAATAATACTAATAACTTGTGGGCAGATATACAATATTGATGAAAATAAGGTATCACACTGAAGGAGACCTTCTATATATGCAAAGTATGTTCATACTGAACTTACCAAATCTGAGCAATGATAGATGTCACAGGAAACCCGTCTTCACCCATTGCGCTGCACACAAAACTCGCTCCAGCAGAGTGTTAGCTCTTTGCAGAGAAGCCTGTCTCTTGATATATATGAGTTCAGCTGTGGTTTTGAGATGCTAGGTAATGCAGTAGTAGAATTAAAGGCCATAAAATAGCTGTGACATGTGGATTACTTGAAGTGAAAGCTATTCTTTATCCAAAGAGCTTTGATGTAGGCCTAGCAACAAAGATTTCCCTTAATAGCTGGCACTTGGCAAATGCTTGTAGCTTGGCAAGAAAAAGATCTCAGCTCCTGATTCTCCCAAACTTGTCCTGTGTCAGACCTTTTTAATCTGAATGTGTTGCTTTTGGGCAAATGTTGTGCTCTGTGTGGTTGTCTCCAATTAACTCTTAGCACATGCTTAAATACAAAAAATTAACTGATTTATAAAAAAGAAATGGGTAGGGTTTTCAATCAGAACATTTGTAAACAAAACTATAATAAATAAACACAGGACAGTAAAACATTGTTGGGCTGTGTCTGAAAATATTTTCCTAGGTATATTTTTGAATTTTTCTGAGGTATGTATAGGCCACCGAATAAGATTCAGCAGCATTTAATATGCTAAATCATATTTGTCAGAATGTTTATTATTCATGGCTGGCTCTTCCTTTCATCACCTTGGGGCTGGTTTTGAGCTTTTGAATTTTAGCCTTCATCATGTACATTCATCTTTTACATTACCTATTTTTCTGTTATCTCATGGGAATGCAGCATCTGGATTTATAATAAACATGGCTGTAACAAGCCCTGGTTTTTCTTTATGGATTGGTACGAACTCAACAGATGAGAATTTTGTATATGGTAAAGCTTTCTGCACCTTTCTGGCTCTACTGTTACCATAATCCTTAGTTAGAAAATTACTTCTGGCTTAAATACCATAACTGCCCATCGCAGTATGTCCCACACTAAATATCTTGTAAATTGTGTATCATAAGAAGTATGCATTTAATGTAGAAGTTAGGATATTTAGTTCCACTACATATGAGTGACTTCCCTGTGTAAGAAAAAGAGTATCTATACAGCAGATATCTATACAGGCTTTTAAGTGACTACTTATAGTAGCAAATACTTTGAGAATGTTCTGGAGGACACAGGTTTTGCAGGCAACTGTAGCTTTCCTACTAGACCTTGAAGAAATTATAAGGCTGAAAATGATCAGTGGGATTCTTGAGAGCTTCTCAAATGTTATACCAGCTTTTTTCTCTTTTTTTTGTTCTTGAACCAAATTCACATGAATGATGAACAAAACCAGATCTTACCTAATTTAACTAAACATCTTGTTTTTCTGAATAGATACACATCACTGATACACACCATTTAGTTTATGCAGCATTTTTGATTGATGCAGTTCTTTAAGATGTATATGTTAAACAACTGGTTTTGTGCTGCTGTAAGGACACACAAAGGCATCCTTACAGAGCAGCCTTTCCTTCCTGCACTGTTTGTCGAGATCTGTACTGGTTAGTCATAGAATCATAGAATCATAGAATGGTTTGGGTTGGAAGGGACCTTAAAGATCATCTAGTTCCAACCCCCCTGCCACAGGCAGTGACACCTTTCCTCTAGACCAGGTTGCTCAAAGCCCCATCCAACCTGGCCTTGAACACTGCCAGGGAGGGGGCATCCACAACTTCTCTGGGCAACCTGTGCCAGTGTCTCACTACCCTCACAGTAAAGAATTTCTTCCTAATATCTAATCTAAATCTACCCTCTTTCAGTTTAAAACCGTTCTCCCTTGTCCTGTCACTACATGCCCTTGTAAAAAGTCCCTCTCCAGCTTTCCTGTAGGCCCCCTTCAGGTACTGGAAGGCTGCTATGAGATCTCCCCAGAGCCTTCTCTTCTCCAGGCTGAAAAGCCCCAACTGTCTCAGAGCCTGTCTTCATAGGAGAGGTGCTCCAGCCCTCTGATCATCTTCGTGGCCCTCCTCTGGACTCACTCCAACAGCTCCATGTCCTTCTTATGTTGGGGGCCCCAGATCTGGATGAAGTACTCCAGGTGGGATCTCATGAGAGTGGAGTAAAGGGGCAGAATCACCTCCACCGACCTGCTGGTCATGCTGCTTTTGATGCAGCCCAGGATACAGTTGGCCTTCTGGACTGCCGGCTCATGTTGAGCTTCTCATGAACCATCACCCCCAAGTCCTTCTCCTCAGGGCTGCTCTCAATCCATTCTCCGCCCAGCCTGTATTTGTGCTTGGGATTGCCCCGACCCACATACAGGACCTTGCACTTGGCCTTGTTGAACTTCATGCGGTTCGCATGGGCCCAGCTCTCAAGCCTGTCAAGGTCCCTCTGGATGGCATCCCTTCCCTCCAGCGTGTTGACCACACCACACAGCTTGGTGTCGTCAGCAAACTTGCTGAGGGTGCACTCAATCCCACTGTCCATGTCACCGACAACGATGTTAAACAGGACCGGTCCCATTCTGCTCCCTCTATACTCACAGAGCTTGTAGAAGAGCTTAAGAGTGATGTAAAAGTGCCATAATCTAGAAAAAATAGGAAGTCTTTGTGGAGTATCCAGCACTGGAATTGTAACTTTAATTTGGGGAGCAGGAAGAATGCGGAGAACAGGAAGATATCTTGCCAAACACCGATTATGTGACAGCTGATGTGCTAGGTAGATAGAGGGGAAGAATGGGGTGATGCTTTATATCTTGTCTCCTATTGTGCCTATGAAAGTATCCATTGCTTCATGTTGAGCAGAACATCCCCCTCCCCCTTTTAGTATTTCTGATAGAAAGTAAATATATCAGGTCCATTTTAGTTCTTTTAAACAACTACATGGTTTTACTTTGGAGATTACAGGAAGCTGGAAGACATAAAACATTTAGGATTTTTGGTATGCTTACTTCCATTTGTTTCTTCATTTCTTGTTCTCCTTAGAGAAGGTTGTTATCTTTGGCATGTGATAGCTTGCGTGTCATCAAGAATCAGAAGGTGCATTAGTTGATTACGAAGATAAGGCTGAACAAATTAACATCAAAAGAGAAATTACGTGGAAAGCCTATCTCCGACAAGAAATTAACTTTATGGCCAAAATTCTGATTTGTGCAAGAGAATTCAGTTCAGTTCCCTGAGATAATATATGTGTCTTTTCACCCTTTCATTGATTTCAGGGAGAAATCAGTTAACTGGGAACAGAGAAGTAGAATCTTTACATTGTGGTGATAAATGACATATACTCTTTATGCTTACATAATCTTCTAACTTGATACTATAGGAAGAGTCTGGCTCTGCTTAGAAACATACAATAACTTTGTGCAAATATCTTTTCTTTGGTTTACAGGCCAAAATTAGCACTTAAAATGTCTCAGTCTTTTTTATCAAATGCATTTTCAATTAGGCAATTTTATTGTTAAGTCTTATGTCATTTTTTTGTTCTTATTAGTTGTATGCTAAAGGTTTTGAAGTGCTATAGTAAATGGTCCATTAATCATAAAGAACAGCTATAAACACCTGGAATGTAAAAGGAGTGGATAAGAACAGAAGGTAACTAAAAACACTTATTGGAAAACAGTTATTGAAAAAAGCAGAGAAAAAGTTGAGCAGTGAAAAAAAAACAAACAACTTTCCCAAGAGAAGAGCTTATCTTTTTAAATATTTCCTGCATGTGTAGAAATACCTTATTACGCTACTGTCCAGGAGAGATGCTGCATTTTTTTAATATAATGCTTTTACACTTAGTCAAGCAAATGCTAGACGGTTGTCTAAGAGCATAGCTGAAACCACGCATGGCCTCTCAAACCTCCATTCTTACAGAAAATAAATTGAATTTTCAAAGCTCACGTTTTGTTCCTGTAGTTCCTTTATTGCATTTGATGTTTGTCCCTGGGGGTTTCTGTGCTGTTGCATCTCCCACCTTTACCATTTTTCTATCACTCCTGCATCTTATTACTTTCTATTTCCTATTTCAAATAAAAAATCCAATAAAACCAATTTCTTCACTTTGATTCTTTTGAAGAAAATTAGAAAAAATTGTGGAACGCACTTCAGTATTGGTACCAATAACTTCTAAAATCACAATTAGCCTCCTGAGAAATACTAGTACTTAAAAATTCTTTGGCACAAAATGCCCGTGAAGTTATGTAGCCTGATCTTAATTTTTCATATTGAGCTCCCCTGTGGAAAGCAGTAAGCATTGGATGAATATCTGACACTTCAGGAGACTATTATTTATCAGTGAAACAGAATGTTGCATATGCTGTAGAAATAAGTACGCAAAGGGCCCGACTTCAGTGACTCGCATGTGGTGATCAGTGGTATCTGAACAAACGGGGTGTAGAGTGCTACCTTATTTATCAGGGAGAACCTTTGTTAGCATGGGTTGATATGCCAGGGGATATTTCATTTCCTTTCGACTTAAAATGCTGTGGTCAGCAGAACACAAATGGCTGAAAAGCCTGAATTATGTCAGGCTTATACACAACGCTGCTTCCTGAAGCTGTGGTTGGTATTTGGAATTGCTGGCACATGGCACACAGTGCTACTGAACATAGCTGTAGTTATATGGTTCTATATAGTTATACAAGCATGCACTTGGCAAAACTGCGTCTGCTGGAGAGACCTGAGGGTCCCCGTTACATCTTCTTCTGACCCCTTTTGGGGTTTTTTTGAAACAAAGGAAAGGAACAAATGAGCATTTAAGAGATCTTGTCTGTCCGATGGCTTCTGAAGTGTGAGTCTTCTTGCCATCCTTCTGTTTTTTCCCTATCCTGTGTGAGGGAGGTGAGCGAGAGGCTGGGTGGGTGTTTAGCTGTTGGCCGGGCTCAACCCACCACAGATACCTTCACAGACACCCAGAGGGACCTTCTTGTCATAAGGATTTTCACTCTCCCTATGAGATATGAGAGTAGTATGTAAGTGAGAGGCTAATACCAGAAGGCATCCTGTGAATAAGAAAGGGATTTCAAAAGGAGCAAAGAGACTATGCCATGTGTAGAATTATGTACAATAAGCTTTTTACTTGAACTTAGGGATCAAGTACAGCCTTGCAGTCACTACAGTTCTCCCAAATACAAGCCTTACTTTACACAGAAAAGATGTTAGATTCTTACTTCATTTTTAAGCAATGCATTTGCCTGCTAGGGCAGAGTAGGTACGTTACACACAATGACACACTGAAAAAGGTCAGTGATATAGTCATATGGAGATGTGCCACGTGCCCGTGTCTCTTGATGTTTGAAAGTTTAAGCCTGAATACCTCCTCTCTTTGAGAAAAAGCTTTTCTGAACTTGAAACTTCCGTAAGGGTGCAAGATATTACAAGGCCATTTTAAGTTTATGTTAGGACGATCTGTTGCCACTGAGTTTTGGAGATTATTTTGCTGGAAACAATTTCTTTTTGTAGATAATTAATGTTGTTTTAGGCAATTGTAGTTATTAGTGCAACTTTGTATTTGGGGTGGTGTTGTGTCTCAGTGCAAGTACAGACTGCTGTATGTGTATCCTAAGTGATTCTTCCCTATTCTTCTCCACTTCGTGATAATGAAATTAAGGTGTTCATTATGCTTAGAAATATTTGGAATTGCTGAGAGGGTAGGGAGGAAAAACACAGAATTCAGACACGACCCATTTAGTAAGTGGTAACAAGTCATTGCAGGTTAGCCGATCTCTGGTAACTATTCATGTGCATGGTCTTAGCCTGCAGCATACACAAACAAAATTCAAGTTGGTTCAGCCCTTAAGGTAAAGTCAGTCTAACAATTTGGAAGGGATTACATCTTTGAACCTTTAATCAGATAATTTCCATTTAGCAACACAAGTGCTGCTCATAGCACTGATATGGTGCAGTGGTGCTGTGGAGGGAAATGACACATCTGTTACACCAAGGCTGTTACTTAAGCAGGACTAGAGAATAAAAGGGTTTTGTTTGGTTCCAGCTGTCTTTTGATTTAGACTATCATTTAAAAATGATTAATGGAGTTTGTGCACTACTTGAATTTTCTAAAATCTTTTGCGATGGCAGTCTTCTGTTTTGTGGTTTGCCTGAGTAGCTTGGGCAATGTTACCAGAACTTTTCAGTCTGACATCCTTTTTATGGCCTCCTTTTCAAGAATTCAGTATTTTCAATGGTGAAATTTTCTGCGGCCTCCTGCCTCCAGTAATCTGGTGAGTTCTGTAAAGTAGAAAGTTGATATTTGTGTTTCATTTTTCATGTTCATCATAATTAACCAAATTGACTGAATTATTCTGGCAGTGCATTAAGTAATGTGAGCCCTATGCCAGTCCCTTGAATAGGGCTATTTTGGGTGCCCACAGCAAACTCTTTGACCATGCTGATGTTCTGTGCTGTAGCTACTTGTTGGTTTTGGGTTTTTTTGTGTGTTTTTTTTTTTTTTTTCTTTTTAAATTACATTGAGTTTCTGTTCAAAAACTGATAGGCGGGGAAAATGTGTCACATTTGTCTTATCCCAGGAGTTTTCATTCCTTTTCAGATCCTTAAGAATTTGCCAGTGGTAAAGCACCGTGCATTTACTGACAGAAGGCATGTTTTTTCTATTTAAATACCTTTCACCAGCATCTTTGAAGTAGTCCACAGACCTCCAACAGTCCATGGACTGGAGTTAAAAACCGCTATATTACCATAATACTGTTTACTAAGCTTCACAGAATCACAGAATCACAGAATGTTAGGGATTGGAAGGGACCTCGAAAGATCATCTAGTCCAATCACCCTGCCGGAGCAGGATTACCTAGACCATATCACACAGGAACGCGTCCAGGCGGGTTTTGAATGTCTCCAGAGAAGGAGACTCCACAACCTTTCTGGGCAGCCTGTTCCAGTGTTCGGTCACCCTCACCGTAAAGACGTTTTTCCTCATATTTAAGTGGAACCTCCTGTGTTCCAGCTTGCACCCATTGCCCCTTGTCCTGTCAAGGGATGTCACTGAGAAGAGCCTGGCTCCATCCTCATGACACTTGCCCTTTACATATTTATAAACATTAATGAGGTCATCCCTCAGTCTCCTCTTCTCCAAGCTAAAGAGACCCATCTCCCTCAGCCTCTCCTCATAAGGGAGATGTTCCACTCCCTTAATCATCTTCGTGGCTCTGCGCTGGACTCTCTCTAGCAGTTCCCTGTCCTTCTTGAACTGAGGGGCCCAGAACTGGACACAATATTCCAGATGCGGCCTCACCAGGGCAGAGTAGAGGGGGAGGAGAACCTATCTCGACCTGCTCACCACACCCCTTCTAATACACCCCAGGATGCCATTGGCCTTCTTGGCCACAAGGGCACACTGCTGGCTCATGGTCATCCTGTTGTCCACTAGGACCCCCAGGTCCCTTTCCCCTACGCTGCTCTCCAACAGCTCTGCCCCCAACTTGTACTGGTACATGGGGTTGTTCTTGCCCAGATGCAGGACTCTACACTTGCCCTTGTTATATTTCATTAAATTTCTCCCCGTCCAACTCTCCAGCCTGTCCAGGTCTCTCTGAATGGCTGCGCAGCCTTCCGGTGTGTCAGCCACTCCTCCCAGTTTTGTGTCATCAGCGAACTTGCTGACAGTGCACTCTAATCCCTCATCCAAGTCATTAATGAATATATTGAATAGTACTGGTCCCAGTACCGACCCTTGAGGGACTCCACTAGACACAGGCCTCCAACTCGACTCTGTCCCATTGACCACCACTCTCTGGCTTCTTTCCTTCAGCCAGTTCACAATCCACCTCACTACCTGATCATCCAGACCACACTTCCTCAGTTTAGCTGCAAGGATGCTGTGGGAGACCGTGTCAAACGCTTTACTGAAATCAAGATAGACCACATCCACAGCTTTACCATCATCTATCCACTGGGTTACATCCTCATAAAAGGCTATCAAGTTGGTTGAGCATGACTTCCCCTTGGTGAAGCCATGCTGAGTGCCCCTAATGATCCCCCTATCCTTGATGTGCCTAGAGACAGCACCAAGAACAAGTTGTTCCATCACCTTTCCGGGGATGGAGGTGAGGCTGACCGGTCTATAGTTACCCGGGTCCTCCTTCTTGCCCTTTTTGAAGACTGGAGTGACATTCGCTTTCCTCCAGTCCTCAGGCACCTCTCCCGTTGCCCACGACTTAGCAAAGATGATGGAGAGTGGCCTAGCAATGACTTCCGCCAGCTCTCTCAGCACCCGCGGGTGCATCCCATCAGGGCCCATGGATTTATGGACGTCCAGGTTGCTTAATTGGTCCCTGACCCAGCCCTCATCTACCAAGACAGATTCCTCCTCTATCCTGACTTCTTCTGGGGCCTCAGGGGTCCGGGGCTCCTCAGGACAGCCTCCAGCAGTATAGACAGAGGCAAAGAAGGCATTCAGTAACTCCGCCTTCTTTTTATCCTCTGTGTCCAGTGCCCCCACCTCATTCATCAGTGGGCCTACATTGCCTCTAGTGTTGGCTTTACCTGCAATGTATTTGAAGAAGCCCTTTCTGTTGTCCTTGACCTCTCTTGCAAGGTTTAATTCCAAGGAGGCCTTAGCTTTCGTAGTTGCCTCCCTACATCCTCTGACAACAGACTTCTATTCCTCCCAAGTGGCCAGCCCCTCCTTCCATGATCTGTACACCCTCTTCTTCCACTTGAGTTTGCCCAGCAGTTCCCTGTTTAACCATGCAGGTCTCCTGCTACCCTTCTTAGGGTTTCTAGTTTCCTTTAATTAAAGCTATTTGATAATATTTGTAAATTAAAACTGGATATGCATGTGTATATAACAGCAAAGTGAAATATTAATATTGAATCAAGCAACTTTGTTCTCGAGAAAAACTTCAAAAGGCAATGCCAGTAGCAGTGCAACATTCAGTCATGGAAACCTGTGAAGGGTAGGACTCAAATTTGCAACACCTACGTGATGGCTGAGCTCATCGGCAACAGCATACTGCCTTGAAACTCTGTGTCGTTATTGCATCAGCCTCTCTACAAACCCATTTTTTAGAACAACACTCTAATGCCGCTGCACATACACACTTCAGTCTCTTTGGGGCACAAGGCATGTGTGACCTCAGTGACGCCGCAATTCTAAACTTCACCCATTATCTCCATTTAACAGATTTTTCCCAAAGAGAAATCTAAAGTGGGATTCATCACATCTAACTTTAGACATCTGTCGTGAGGTGTTCTTAGCTAAACTGGGTATCTATGTCTCTTGTTAGTCAACACAGATCTGGTCAGTGATATCAATCAATCAGATGCATTTAGGTTTACCTGCTGGGGATGATTATTACACAAGATTCTTTGCCTGAATTTGTTCCAGCCCTGATGCAGGCAGCTGGTAGGGAATATTCTTGTGATGTTAAGGCCATTTTATAGGAACAGGCAAATGCTAGGTCTGTGTCTGCTGGAAAACACAGGTACATCTTTGTATTGGTGTTGGTAAACGTGTTCCTCTCCCCCAGTTAGAAATCAGTGTCAACTACACTGTTGAAAAGGTTAATGGTGAATTTTTATGAGGTCACATATTTGGCATAGTGTCTGGAAAGCACTGGAGTGTTTGGTATGTCTACCTTTCACAGCCCACTCCATTTTTCAGAAGAATGTGTAGGGTTTGAAATACTTTAAAAAAAAAACCAAAACAAAACAAAGAACCAACCAAAACGAACAGCAAAGCAAAACCAAGTTAACTTTTTATACAACAATTCCCTTTCCTGGGAACAACATGAGTAGTTGATAGTTCAAGGTTTTGTTTGTATCTAATGTTAAGATTTTGTATCCCCTCTCAGTGCACGGATGACTCGTTATTCGTCCTCAAGACAGATACTCCCGCCATTCCATAGCAGTCTGCTTTTTTAAAGCTAAAACCCAAAGCCTCCAAATCTATTATCTCTTGGGAGTGCTTCTCCGTCGGTATGAAGCTGGTTTATTCGGTGTCAGTGCTCCCCACGAGCAGAGCCTCCCTCAGTCCTGCTGGGAGCCCTCACGGCAGCCCCTGGCCAGGCCTGCCCCAATGCCAGAGCTGTACCTTGACGTGCCGCTTACCATGCCCCCGCCGCCATCCCCGCGCCGCGGCAGCCCGCGACGGCATCGCGCATGCGCCTCCCCCCGTCGTGTTTCCGCCCGGAGCCGTTTCCCCGTGCGCCGCCGCGGCTGCGCCGCCGCTTCCGGCGTTTTGCTTTTCTCTTTCCGGCCCGTGCGAGGGGAAAGATGGCGTCGCGCAAGGAGGGCTCCGGGGCTGCCGGCAGCGGCTTCGGGGCCTCGAAAGGCAAAGGCAAGGCCGCCGCCACGGGCGACTCGGCCGTCAAGCAAGTGCAGATCGACGGGCTGGTGAGCGGAGGGGCCGGGGCCGTCGCTGGCGGAGGGGCGGGCGGGGCGGCTGCGGATGCGGCCGGGGCCGCGTGGAGCCGCCGGCGGGGCTGGTCCCGTCTGTGGGGCTGTCTCGGGGCCGGGGGGACAGTGACCGTCCGGGGACCGGGGCCTCCTCCTTCTCCTTTCTCCTTCTTCTCTCGAGCTTCCTAACCCGTGGCCAGGCTCCCCGTAGGCTCGTCCGTGGGGAGGGGAGCGCCTCCCTCCCTTGTGGGAGCGAAGGCCGGGACAGGGCAGGAGTTAATTGCTGTTAAATGTTCCCTTTCTTCCTTCAGCTCCGCTGCTCTGGTGCCCGGGTTTTCTGTTTCCACCTTTCATAGCTCAGGTTGTTGAAAATGCACAGGTGCAAGAGCTGGTGAGCACGGTGGGTTTTTCCCTCATTAGTTGTGCTCTTTGCCTTCGTCAGGACTGCGAACACCTGCTATGTTTTATTAATAAGGAATAAAAGAAAACGACGGATTGAAGGGGTTTAGCAGAGATGAAGCCATCCTAATAGAGGCGATCCTCGCAGACCTTAAGCGGAAGAGTGTCTGCTGAAGTTGGTTCTTGGCTTTGCTGCTGGATGTTTTTGTGTCAGTTCATGTCTCATTGATGTTACTCACAATGACATAAAGTGGGGAAAATAATAGTTACTTAAACTTCTTAAGGGTAAAAGAGTTCTTTGTTACTTCTTCATTGTCTTTCCCAAGTGTCACCAGAACACTGTACAGCTGAAGTGTGACGGAGAATCAGTACACCAGTAATGACAAGGAAGATCATAATTCTGGGGCAAGCCTTGAAACCTACTTGGCATTTATTAGTGATAGTCCCCAGTCATCATTCTGGAGTTACACAGTATAGTAAATGTTTGGGAAGAGGAGGAATAACCTATTTATGTATGGTGGTTCTTATGAAAGAGAAATTTGAATTAATTAGAGTCTTTCTGCAGTATTCTGTTTAACCATCTGCGTATCAGTGGCTCTGGTGCACAGAGCATTTTCAAGGAGTGGTGAAAACTGACCAATCGTGAAAAGTAGCCCTAAAAGTATAGCAGCTGACAGCAGGCTGCTGCTGTTGCAAGCAGGCTAGAGCCAGAGGGACGGTGCTGTGTGTGTGGCTTTTTATTAGCAAGTTTGAGGGAACAACGAAAAAGGAAATAGTTAAGAGCAGAATGCAGGTTGGCACCTTTAATTCCATTTCTCTGTGTGTAAAAGCTGTTTTATCAGTTTTGGACTTAATAACAACTGCTAAATTTCATTTCCTTTGTTTCTGCTTTAATGGAATAAAGAGAACAGATGTTTCAAAACTCTTCTCTATCAGATGTGTAATCTGCTTTGTGAGCTACTGTTCATTCAAATCGACTATGACTAGCCCTGATGGTCTAATTCTGACAGTCCAGCAAATACCTATGAATACTTTTTGCTTTATGCTTTTTTTTTTTTCCCCTGTCCTTCTGTATTCTTCTGGTACCTCTTGCATGGAGTCTGTAGGGAGGAAGGTAACTTACTGAAAACAGTGGAAAGCTTTCACCTTTCCACCTGCTGAAGGTGTCTCCCAATGGATCTTACACAAAGCGTTCTCAGGACACTAACAGTGTGGTTCACAGACTTCCATGACACCTGTGGTGAAGAAGAGTGTTGGCATAAATTTGCTTGCTTTGTGAACAGAGTGGCTTCCATTGCAAGTCCTCAGAATGTCTTACTGAAATTCTGCTATAACATTTCTAATATCTTACTGATTTAAATGTCTCATCTGTGCTCTCACAAAGTAACAAGACTTCATCAGTCATCTTGATAATGATGAGGGTGACTATGTGCCAAAACCGGGGATGAATTACGTGGGTGTCAGGGAAGTTAACGATCTCTTTCTCTCCACTGGTGCTTCATCTCTTGGCAGTGGCATAAGTAATCCTTTCAAATGGGACTGCTTTGAAAGCAAAGGTGTGCTATGTAGATTGCTTTTGCATCTGTGTGTGCAAAACAGAAGATGCATCAGTCTTCTGTGTATGTGGTAATGTGAAAGTACTTTAGAAAGCTTGTTATTTCAGAGGAACAATAAAGTGAAAGAAAATAATATTAGTAATGAAGAGAAGTAGTTCTAAATGTCAGTAAGTTACCTTAAAACAATACATAATGATGCAGCAAATACCTACTTTTCTGGACTCCTTTTAAATTTGGTACAAGTAGAGCATCCTATAGTTAACTTCTTTCTTATTTTAAACTGAATAATTCCTTATTTCATTACATAATGGTGTAACTTGGATTTAGATCAAGTGCAATTTTGTTTCAGGTAATGCAATTTTGTTTCAGGTAACTATTGTAAATTAAAAAAACACTGCCATGACAGGAGTAAAAGTGAACAATGAAGCCCTAACTAATAAGATAGGCTAAATTCATGTAACTTTTACAAATATTAGTATATTAGAGTATTCTGCAAAAATAGTAGCACCAAAACTTAGGAAGATTGAGCGAGAACTCTGTCATGTTGTAGACGCTTGATAACTTGATTGAAGTACCTGAATGCTTGCTTATAAAATGCTTCAGAAATTAAATGTGAACATACATTTCCGATCTTCACGGTTTGACAGAAAGGAGGGGAAAAATACAAGTCTGTACCTTTTTCTGTCAGCTTTTCTGCTAGATAATTAAGGTCTCAGTCATAAAGTGATACAGCAGCTAGTCATATGTATCAGCATGATAATGAGATTCCAAGTATTTTATTCTGGTTTTGATAGGTTAAACATGGTTTTATTTTCTGATTTCACAGAATCACAGAATCACAGAATGTTAGGGATTGGAAGGGACCTCGAAAGATCATCTAATCCAATCCCCCTGCCGGAGCAGGATTACCTAGATCATATCACACAGGAACGCGTCCAGGCGGGTTTTGAATGTCTCCAGAGAAGGAGACTCCACAATCTCTCTGGGCAGCCTGTTCCAGTGTTCAGTTACCCTCACTGTAAAGAAGTTTTTCCTCATATTTAAGTGGAACCTCCTGTGTTCCAGCTTGCACCCATTGCCCCTTGTCCTGTCAAGGGATGTCACTGAGAAGAGCCTGGCTCCGTCCTCATGACATTTGCCCTTTACATATTTATAAACATTAATGAGGTCACCCCTCAGTCTCCTCTTCTCTAAGCTAAAGAGACCCAGCTCCCTCAGCCTCTCCTCATAAGGGAGATGTTCCACTCCCTTAATCATCTTTGTGGCTCTGCGCTGGAGTCTCCCTAGCAGTTCCCTGTCCTTCTTGAACTGAGGGGCCCAGAACTGGACACAATATTCCAGATGCAGTCTCACCAGGGCAGAGTAGAAGGGGAGGAGAACCTCTCTCGACCTACTAACCACACCCCTTCTAATACATCCCAGGATGCCATTGGCCTTCTTGGCCACAAGGGCACATTGCTGGCCCATGGTCATCCTGCTGTCCACTAGGACCCCCAGGTCCCTTTCCCCTATGCTGCTCTCCAACAGGTCTGTCCCCAGCTTGTAGTCATACATGGGGTTGTTCTTGCCCAGATGCAGGACTCTACACTTGCCCTTGTTATATTTCATTAGATTTCTCCCCGTCCAACTCTCCAGCCTGTCCAGGTCTCTCTAAATGGCAGCACAGCCTTCTGGGGTGTCAGCCACTTCTCCCAGTTTTGTGTCATCAGCGAACTTGCTGACAGTGCACTCTATTCCCTCATCCAAGTCATTAATGAATATATTGAATAGTACTGGTCCCAGTACCGACCCTTGAGGGACTCCACTAGACACAGGCCTCCAACTGGACTCTGTCCCATTGACCACCACTCTCTGGCTTCTTTCCTTCAGCCAGTTCACAATCCCCTCACTACCCGATCATCCAGACCACACTTCCTCAGTTTAGCTGCGAGGATGCTGTGGGAGACCATGTCTAATGCTTTACTGAAATCAAGATAGACCACATCCACTGCTTTACCATCGTCTCTCCACCGGGTTATGTCCCCATAAAAGGCTATCAAGTTGGTTAAGCATGACTTCCCCTTGGTGAAGCCATGCTGAGTGCCCCTAATGATCCCCTTATCCTTGATGTGCCTAGAGACAGCACCAAGGACAAGTTGTTCCATTACCTTTCCAGGGATGGAGGTGAGGCTGACCGGTCTACAGTTACCTGGGTCCTCCTTCTTGCCCTTTTTGAAGACTGGAGTGACATTCGCTTTCCTCCAGTCCTCAGGCACCTCTCCCGTTGCCCACGACTTAGCAAAGATGATGGAGAGTGGCCTAGCAATGACTTCCGCCAGCTCCCTCAGCACCCGCGGGTGCATCCCATCAGGGCCCATGGATTTATGGACGTCCAGGTTGCTTAATTGGTCCCTGACCCAGCCCTCATCTACCAAGACAGATTCCTCCTCTATCCTGACTTCTTCTGGGGCCTCAGGGGTCCGGGGCTCCTCAGGACAGCCTCCAGCAGTATAGACAGAGGCAAAGAAGGCATTCAGTAACTCCGCCTTCTTTTTATCATCTGTGTCCAGGGCCCCTACCTCATTGGGCCTACATTGCCTCTAGTGTTGGTTTTACCTGCAATGTATTTGAAGAAGCCCTTTCTGTTGTCCTTGACCTTTCTTGCAACGTTTAATTCCAAGGAGGCCTTAGCTTTCGTAGTTGCCTCCCTACATCCTCTGACAACAGACTTATATTCCTCCCAAGTGGCCAGCCCCTCCTTCCATGATCTGTACACCCTCTTCTTCCACTTGAGTTTGCCCAGCAGTTCCCTGTTTAACCATGCAGGTCTACTGGTACCCTTTCTTGACTTCCTACCTGGTGTGATGCTCTGATCTTGAGCTCGGAAGAAGCAGTCCTTGAATGCTAACCAACTATCTTGGGCCCCCTTACCTTCTAGTACACTGTCCCATGGGATTTCCCCTAGCAATTGCTTGAAAAGGCCAAAGTTGGCCCTCCTGAAGTCCAGGGTTGTGATTCTGCTAGCTGTTCTGTTCCTGCCACATGAGATCCTGAACTCCATCTCGTGGTCACTACAACCAAGACTGCCCTCAACCTTCACTGCTTCTGTTGAATGGGTATTGCAGCGTAGACTATGTGATGAATAGAAATATGAGATTTCTGTTAATTCTTTTAAGACAATATAGTGATTTGCTTTGGGTTTATTTAGTAATAAAGATTAGTAGTGGCAGCCTGTGCTTGTTCTACAGATCACTACATTTAACTCATCCCTAGTGAGTAGGGGTGTGTAGTCTATATAAGAATTTGTACAACTGTAAGGGACAACATGGATTTAATTGCATATTATGGGAAGTCCTAATATGTCACTGGTTTATGCTATCATAAAGTGCTTGTGCTGATTCAGCTTGTATTGGTTCAGTGAACAAAATATCCCATGCGTTTAAGTTTTTACATTGAGCTTTTGTTGATATAGCAGTGTGTCAGAAAAATTATATGCTCAATGAACAAACTTATAGTGAAAGCAGTTTCCGAAGTAGGTGGTCTAGTCTTGTTCTTTGCCAGAAATGTTAGATATCAAAGGGTAAGAAATGCCTCCATAAACTTACATTTACAGTGTGCTTTTTTCTTTCAGATGCGATACAAACTTTTTTAAGATTTCATGTATTAAGTTTTTGACCATTCTGAGAAAAAGATGGGAAGATGAGTGCAATACATCACATTCTGTTGTCTTCACTTCCTGTTGTGGAAGTTTCAACAGTGTAATTTGAATAGAGGTTCCATCGTGTTCTGTCCACTCAAGTAGCCCAAAGAAAACTTTTGCTCACGTTAGTAGTGGTCATGTGCATAGGATATTGCTGTCTGTTTTTATTTTTGAGGGGGGGGGGCGGTGCGTAGGTGTTTGGCCTTCTATATGGCTGTAGTTAAGCAGTCTTTTCATTTTTCCACTTTTTTTTTGAGATTAGCAGTTACCTGATCACTCAGACCTGTGATGATCAAGATTACGAAGAGGTTTATGAAGCATCTTAAATACCTTCTGGAGTTCTTAGAAACAGTAATTGTAAATTTTGTCACGTGTGTCCATTTGCAGGAGTCACAGAAGAACAAATGATGCTTTTAACGTAAGAACTAAAAAAACCCCATGACTGGGTTTCTGCAGCTTGATTTGCAGTAGGCTTTTGGACATAATTAGAGCTCACACCTTCTTAAAACTGTTTCTCCGTTTGGAGTACTCTTAAGCTTTTTTTTCCTTGTGCGCATTGCTTTATAAAGGCATTTTTGGAAGGTGAGTGAGCTTATTCTTCAAATATAGTCTCTTTACTCTGCGCAGCTGTCTACTTGCATGGAGTCCCTAAGAATTTATTTCTTCAAGAGAGCTGTCTTTCTTAAGTTTAGTGAAGTCACCAGCAACTTTGGAACTATAGGTGGAAGAACTTATGTATGAGCATGGACATCATAAATTTTCCTTCTATAGTGAACTAGACTAATAATTCCACTGGCTTAGTGTCTTGTACCATTGGAACATGCATATCTGATGGGGTCACCTCAAGCTGTTTTGTGGTTATATTTTAAAAGAAACACAGGATTAAGATCACCTTATGATCATCTTTTGCCATTTGAGAACATGATGGAACTCAGACATATGAAGACTAAAAAATACTTTGTTTTCATATTAGTTCTGGGACCTCTGCATACTCTCACCTGCCTGGTGGTAGATCAGGGCAGCCGATTCCAGGTGTAGCAGCTGCATTCACAGTTGATTGCAACTGTATTTAATTGCAAGAATGTCACTTAGAGATTGGAAGAGGTGTGGTTGTGAACAGACACCTAGGATGTCTTGTCCCTTGCAGATAATAAAATTTTGTCTCTGTTCACCTTTTTATTGAAAGAAAGGATATATAATGTGCTTTTTCTAAGTCTCACATATGGAGGAGAAAGGGTAGCACAGCTCTGGTGTGTGTGTGTGCGAGGGATGCATGGAAGGAAATAATACCGGCTTTCTTCCTAGTTGCTTGTGTGCAACAGATAGTCTGATCCCTTTTTCCTGCTGCATGGAGAAGCAGTGACAGACACAAGATGTGTTGTAATGTGTAGCTTTTACTACACTTGCTGGAGGCCCTTCTGATTTTTTTTTGTGTAGATAGTGGAGCCCAGGTATGTAAGAGAACCATATTATAGCTTGAACACTTACGTATTTCTGACAAAATTCACAGGTGTAGTTTAGAGTAGGTTGTGCATGACTTTGTGAGCTGTTTCTTCAGTGCTTATAAGCTTGCTAGATTTTCAGTTTGATGGTTGAATGACTCTTCATAGCAGAGAACTCAAAAGCCACTCTCAGGATCTTCTCCCACAGGGGTAATAATTATTACACACTGTCAAAATAAGTATAAAGCAGTGCCATAATTTGCTTACCTTTCTCTTTTTTTTTGCAAGAGGTGTTGGTGGACTTTTGTTTGTTGTATTTCTAGAAATTCTTTAGTGGGGGCTGAATTTTTTTGAATTCAGCTGCTGGAATTAATCAGATTGGGTTCACTGACCTTATATTATTTTCCTTCGGTAAGGTAAGGTGCAATAAATTTCAAACTGAAAGCTGATGGATTTTAGAACATTAGCAGTAGTTATTCCTTTGAACGGAAAGAAATTTTCAGGTTAGCTGAATAGACATGCTGGTTTTCTAAGTACCTACCTGTGCAGTCAGGTGACCTTCTGTGTTAATTTGTGAAAAGCAAAGATACTTGTGCCATGCTGTTTCTTGCAAGAAAGCAAGGAGGAAGGTTGGATTACCAAATTTCTTCATTTAGTGATTTCAAAATGAAGAGTAAAATTCATAAATTTGTTGGAACTTTTACAAGACTCTTGTACCTACACTTACTAGTCTGAGTAGTCTGAATTTGTAAAGTTGGGTGTAAATATTAATTTTCCTTGTTTCTGCAAAACTGATATTTAGGCTGAAGTTCAAACTTCAATTGCATGCCTAAAACTTTTGTGGCTCTTTCTAAAAATCACATATTTTCTGGGAGTGTGGTTTGTCATGCTGTATTGTTGATTTATACAAATAGCTATATTGAAAAAAACCTTTTCATGGACTCATATGAACAACTGGTTCAGTTTTTTTCATATCTTGGTGTTTGTTTCCTTAAAGCTAACAAACATAATATTTCCTCTTTTTCATTCTTTGTCCTGTACTCATTTGGGATCTGCATTACACCATGGAGATAATGTAACAAAAAATATTGTGTTTTTGTTTGGTGTTATGGCTGTCATGAAGCACTACTGTGTTGTACAGGGTTTCAGATATAAACCCACTTGTGGATTATTGCTGTTTTCTTCAGAACGCTGTTATTTTCTTGTCTTCTAGTGGAAAATTTAAAATGAGAGAGGGTGAAAAGGAAATACTGTGTTAATTTTGTGTTTATTGGATTAATGATAAAGATACTGGGATTTCTTACATCTGCAGTTTTAAATAAGAGCCATTGTAACAATATAAGAGAGTATAATGAACTAACCTGATTAGTTGCATTTCCTGGTATTTATTATCTCTTAAATTGTAGGAGTTTTTTTCAGAATTACTATTCTGCTGCTGTTGCATTTTTTTTATTTGGCCTTTTTTACATATGCACTAGGCTATAGGCTTTAACTGTATGAGTGCCAACTTTTTGCTCTGTGGTGCCTTTGCACAGCGAAGTGAGTAAATGAGGCAAAGAGGACAGAGGAACTTGGTGGTACTAAAGTAACTGTGCTGTGAGCATGAGAGCAGGTGAAGTGAGTGAGTTTGTTGTCATTAAAAGGTCTTGTCTTGCAGTTTGCTGCGTTATTACAATGGGAGTTTGCAGGCTAACCTTGTTTCATGTTTGTAGCAACTGTTCAGCATTTGCTTTTGCAATATTGATGTTATTTTCAACAAAGTAATCGTATGTTTGATAACATTATTTAGGCTCAGTATTGCATTGCTTTTCTGGAAGTAGCAGGTTGATGGCTGTAGGGTGTTGTGAGACTTTGGTTGTTTTTGTTCGTTTACAGGCTCGTTTCCTATTGCTACGTAGCCTCATCTTGCAAACTTATACTCTTGGGTAAGCTAATTCCTGGGATACACAAAAGTTTAGTTTTGTATAAGGAAGCAGCATGCAGGTTCTCTAGTTCTTAAATTGGCTTTTGATTGGAAGTACCAGGAAAGACTGTAGTCCTAATAAGAGATTCTGAATTTCCATCAAGGCCTGGAGACTTTTCTAGAGTGCTTTTATGGTGAAACTTCTAACCCTACTGAACTGTCTGAAATTGCACTTAGCAAAGGCTTCCTCTGCATGTTTCTGCAGTTCTCGCAATTTTAGTAGCGATACCAGGCAAGATATAAAACTGTAAAAGCATAGATGAACTCGTGTATCACTGGGAGACGTAAGATCAGATAGCATGAGTAACATTTTTACCAGATGAGCACAAAAGCTTATGTAATATAGAAATTAAACTAATATTCAGAAACAGAGTTACTCCATGTGACGGACTGCAGGTCGTGTCTGACTACTAGTATGTAGATAATGGGTATATCTTCTTCTGGGAAGTGTGCTGGCTGCTAGGCCTAGTAAGTGTTTTTTATTAAAGTTTGCCTTCAGAGTGGTCACAAGGAAGTATGTTGTTACTGGGAAGCTGTTTCATTCTTTGCAAATCCTCTGCATGAGGATATTCTAGGAAGGAGAGTAAAAGTAAAGGAAAATAATTCATCATCTAACTAAATCCTTAAACACCAACAGATGACTTTTTTTTTTCTTTTTGAAATCCTAATCTCTTGAATTTATGTATGCATTCAGAAAATTATATCCAATAATGCTTTTGGAGAACACGGTGTGGACAGACTGAATAAGGTTTTCTTATATGTTACTCTTACATAACAGTATAACTGGAGCCTTAACAACATACTAAAGCATTAATATGCACATTGCTTTTATTATTTCATTAATGGGTGTGATGTTTCCTTTTTTATTAAACCACTGTATATGAATTCTTTTTACACTTCTGCCCATTGCACACAGATTTTACATACTGTAGAAAGAAACAAAAGTTCTGTAGGCTTCTCAAAATGACAACAGGTTTCTATTCCTTTATCTTCATAGCTGCTGATGTGCAAAGCCTTAATACTAGTAATAAATTGCCATTCTGCAGTTAATGAATATTGCCAGGGCTTTCAAGAGAAGCCTTTATGGATAGCAATGGGTGAGGCATAACTGAATCTTTAGGCCATCAAACTCTAAGATGAGGATTAGAGGCCACGTTAATACTCAAAATGATCTTCTAATGCCAGGTAATATTTGTTCCAGCTATTTAATTCTATGAATCTTTGAATATATATTTAGGTGCATGTTTTAAAGTTTGTATAGAACTTAAGCTAAGCCTTAAGATATCCTTGTCTATTTAAATTAAATATAAAGTTTTAGAAATTGTATTCTCATCTGTGGTATGTAGAGGGGGTTTTATTTTTTAACATAGATAAAAGCTTGTGAGACTACCTTTAAAAATAAAACAAAAACAAACCCCAAAAAACCCCAAAGCCTATTGTTATTGAACTGTTTTTCTTTTGTTACTCAATTCACATTTGTGGTATTTAAGTTGCTTGTGCCTTGTTTTCTTATTACCAGTCATTTTTGTCCTAAACGCATGTGATATCATATCCCCAGCTGTTGTTAGGGAAGGCCTAGTCAGCTTCTTGGGTGAGAAGCTCTTTAGGATGATTTGTTCAATCATAGGAAATAAAACAAAATGATCTCATGTTTACTGAAAATCAGTTTTTGAGACTCATCTTGTAAATGTTCTTTTAAGCATTTTTTTTTTTTAAATGATAGATTTTGACCTTCTTGGGAGGAAAACAATCAATTTCTGTAGTGTTTGAATACCTCTCATTTAAAGTTGGTAATACCACTGAAGCCTATATTGAACTGGCTAAAAATCTTTGACGTTTTCTCAAGTTGTGAAAATTGTGCTTTTCATAGATTTTCTTGTGGTTTCTTCCCTCTCCTTTACCCTTTTTGAAGACTTGGCAAAAATGCCCAGACTCTGTGTTCTGCCTGCTGTTCTCAGTGCGGTTTCTTGACATTGCAGAGCTGTGGAATGGGATTTCAGGATATAATGTCCCTGTATTGTATTTTGTGTCCTCCAAAGGAGTTTGAATGGAATTTTAAGTTGAAGTTTAATCTCTTTGACTTTTCCTTGAACAGTTTCCCTAAAAATTTAGATCAGATTAAGGTGACACTGAGAGTTAGTGTCTGAATTGAATACTAGCTTGACGTGTTCATGGATGCCTTGAACCATGGTGAAGACAGAAGTGTTTTGTATTAGTTGGGTGATACGTATATACTTCCTATTAATCTTCAGGTACAATGAGTTGCATGAATATAACCCAGAGGGGAACTTCTGACATATAATCCATGCTTACATTCAGAAGAGAAAGCATTGATGTGTATTAGCAAGTTGAAAGGGGAAGAACCTCCTTGGAATATAACACTTCCCATTTTTCAGTCTTAGTGAAGTGCCAGTGAAGTTCTGAGGCATCACACTGCGTTGGCTTTCTCACCCCTTCTTCCCCCGTCTGGCTACCTCTGTTTATAACACTGCAGCAGGACAGTTAATAGTGATCTATGGAAAATGTCCCACAGTGTCTGACTTGCTGGACTTTATGAGTTAGCTTTTTCTGTTACCAGAGTAACAGTGCTACAAATCAAAGTGGTAGAGTTGAAAAGTGTGCCAAGAATATTACCTGTTTTTGCTGTTCTTTATGACTCTTTTTACATTGGCACATTTCTATTTAAAGCAAAATAAAAAAAGATCCGTGTGTTGGTTTTTCTTTTTGTTATTTTGCTAACCTAGGGTTCCTTCAGTTCTGGGTCTGTGACTGTTTTTTTCTAGCAAGGAAGAGACATTTGTTTTTTTTTAAATTGTCAACTCTTGTTCTTGCTATTGATTTAATTCTTAAATATAGGCACTATCCCTTTGGAGATTTCTTAACCTGAAATAGGTAAAGTACTCATGCTTAACCAACTTGATAGCCTTTTATGAGGACATAATCCGGTGGATAGGTGATGGTAAAGCTGTGGATGTGGTCTATCTTGATTTCAGTAAAGCATTAGACACAGTCTCCCACAGCATCCTCGCAGCTAAACTGAGGAAGTGTGGTCTGGATGATCGGGTAGTGAGGTGGATTGTGAACTGGCTGAAGGAAAGAAGCCAGAGAGTGGTGGTCAATGGGACAGAGTCCAGTTGGAGGCCTGTGTCTAGCGGAGCCCTTCAAGGGTGGGTACTGGGACCAGTTCTATTCAATATATTCATTAATGACTTGGATGAGGGAATAGAGTGCACTGTCAGCAAGTTCGCTGATGACACAAAACTGGGAGGAGTGGCTGACGCACGGGAAGGCTGCGCAGCCATTCAGAGAGACCTGGACAGGCTGGAGAGTTGGACGGGGAGAAATCTAATGAAATATAACAAGGGCAAGTGTAGAGTCCTGCATCTGGGCAAGAACAACCCCGTGTATGAGTATGAGTTTGGGACAGACCTGTTGGAGAGCAGCGTAGGGGAAAGGGACCTGGGGGTCCTAGTGGACAGCAGGATGACCATGGGCCAGCAATGTGCCCTTGTGGCCAAGAAGGCCAATGGCATCCTGGGATGTATTAGAAGGGGTGTGGTGAGCAGGTCAAGAGAGGTTCTCCTCCCCTTCTACTCTGCCCTGGTGAGGCCGCATCTGGAATATTGTGTCCAGTTCTGGGCCCCTCAGTTCAAGAAGGACAGGGAACTGCTAGAGAGAGTCCAGCGCAGAGCCACAAAGATGATTAAGGGAGTGGAACATCTCCCTTATGAGCAGAGGCTGAGGGAGCTGGGTCTCTTTAGCTTGGAGAAGAGGAGACTGAGGGGTGACCTCATTAATGTTTATAAATATGTAAAGGGCAAGTGTCACGAGGATGGAGCCAGGCTCTTCTCAGTGACATCCCTTGACAGGACAAGGGGCAACGGGTGCAAGCTGGAACACAGGAGGTTCCACTTAAATATGAGGAAAAACTTCTTTACAGTGAGGGTAACTGAACACTGGAACAGGCTGCCCAGAGAGGTTGTGGAGTCTCCTTCTCTGGAGACATTCAAAACCCCCCTGGACACGTTCCTGTGTGACATGATCTAGGTAATCCTGCTCCGGCAGGGGGATTGGACTAGATGATCTTTTGAGGTCCCTTCCAATCCCTAACATTCTGTGATTCTGTGAAAGTACCCACATCATGGTGGTCTGAGGGTTAAAATTTCAATGTGTCTTGTCAATAGCTAGCAGTGTGTCTTGTCTTGCTAACAGAGCACAAACTTTAAATGATTTGTAAGAGTGTATTGGTGCACTCAGCATCTACTAAGTGTCATGGTAAGTATACTCTAGTGAGGCATTTAAAACGAGAACATCTGGTATCACTTCATACCGTGAAACTAGTGTGCTGACAAAAGGACATAATCTAAATGTGGAGGGGGCTTAAATGTGCTGAGCAGTGTTACACTTCAAGACTTGAAGGGGAAAATATTATTTCAAAACAGCTTTTTTTTTTTTTTTTTCTGTGTGCAAGGAGAAATAATGTGTTGCCCTCTACACTACTGTCATTAACAGTAAAACTCCTCATTTTTTGTTCCTGTTATGTGCATATCAGACTGGTCTCTTGCCTTGTAATTATGTATGTGTAGCTGTTGAAAACTGTAAATTGTGCTCTTGTGAGAGCTATTTGGCTGTGGTAATACCAAGGAAAAGGGTATTTCCACCAAATATCTGTCAAATAACTTACAACATTTTAATGATTTAAATGTTACGTCAGAAACAGATGAAATAATAAGCATTACCTTTGTGTCTTACTTAGGTGTTAAATTTGACTCGGATATATGCGAGTGGGGAGGCGACAATTGCTGGCTTTGCTGCTGAGACGATGCATTATGTCTTCTTGCACACTGAAACATTGTTAGGTATTCTCCTTTGGTTTTCAGTTTATTGTGACAAAATTAGACCCTTCCAGCTGACATACAGCATGGTGCAGTTGAGGGAAGCATACAAGATACAGCAGGCCACGGGTAGAAAAACAGCAGGTACAGATACTGAAAAGGCCCTTTGTGGTGTGTATAAAATGAACATCTTTTATGCCCTATTATGCCTTAGGACTTTTTCTTCCACCTTTTAAATAAATCTTACAGACCTTATGATGAGCCTTGTAAGAAGGGGAACAGCTCTTTTGTTTTTTCCTAGTCTTTGAAAAAAAAATAATGTATTTTCAACTTATTGTTGCTATAGTCTTTTTTTATGAATCTTTCTTTACCAGAGATATTTTTTGGATATGATTACTTTCTGTGTTATTTTTCCATATTTACACACATGCTCAAAATACATTCTCAATGATGGTACAGTTTTGAGCATGATGGTTTTTCGTATTTTCTTTAATCTTCAGGCAGTGTTAAGATGGCAGAGATGTGATACCTGCTTTAACAACAATGCTTAGCAGTTCTGTTATGTTACCACGTAACACAATGGTATAATCTTAATGGAATGTAAATAAATTGTTAAGGTAATAAATTGGAAAATTTCAGGCTTGAATAATAAGTATTCTTGTTAGTATTTTGTAAGATTATTCAATAATCTAAAATCAAGAGTGCAAAACAAAGACAATATAACTTATTTAACTTTGATAATGTCTTTTGTAACATGCATACACAAGGTTATTTAGGAATAAGAGTGGGAATATTCTTGAAGGCCTTGTATGTGGATATGTGTTTCAGATAAGCATTTTATTAATTTCTTTTGGCTTAATCTAATTTTAAAGTTAATAGGCTTATTTACTCATTGGAGTTTGAAGATGCGCCTGAATTTTGCTGTATGTGTGCAATAACAGGCTAATTGTCTTTTATAAATATTTGGGCTTTTACTGGAAAAGGAGGGTTAGTATGTTGCTGTGAGCGTGTAAGGCTTGTCAGTCTCTGCCTTTGTTCTGCTTACACGTTGTATCCTGCTTTGCAGTCCACTTGCTGCGCATCCTTCCCGTTCCGTGGAGCCCCGTATCCGAGCAATAAGCAATATACATACCTATTTGTGTTAAGCAAGTGTCGTGCCCATTTGGTGTTTAGGATCTTGGAGGTGTAAGTCACTTCTTGTCAATATTTGAGTTTTTTATGTATCTCTGAGGAAAATAAGCAATCTCATTGACAAAATTCTTTATTAACATAGGGCTGAATTTTGAGCACTTAAGACTCAGTTATTTTTTACTATTACATTATTATCAATGCAAAAAAATAACTGTTTTAAAGCCTTTTAAAGTTTAGATGACATACAGGATATTTACTGCAGCTATCATATAACTTTTTGAGAAAAATCTGAAAGCCATACCGCCTTATCCACTGGTGCTCTCAGTGTTAAATTTAGAATGATTGTTTTTACTCTCACTGTCACAGTAGCTGTTATTAGAAATGGAGCTCTTCTGGAAGTGGTTTTCACATGACATGATGATAAGAAAAAGGCAAGTCTTATCTCTGTTTGAAAGTTGGGTAAGCTAAAGCTTACCAGCAATAACTGAGTTTCATGTTTTTTCCTCAATTTTATACTCTGAGCCAGCAGGAAAACTGAGACTCAGTCCAGGCTCAGTTCTCTGGATTACACTACCTGTTACTAGGAGGATCTGTCTCTGTTGCAGACCCTTAGCCACATAACCAAGCATTTGCCAGAAAGGATAAGTGCTTGAATGTGGAAAAAACTGTTGCACAAAAGGTTATAAATTATTAAAATGACATGGAAGTAATGTCCAGTAGAGATTTTACTGGTTACTTGGAAGCATCTGTTGAATGCATATGGAAGTCATGTTTTTAAGACACACCCTTAAATAGTATATGTATTCCAGTTCTGTTCGGCAGGGTATGGTCTTTGAAAAAGATCAGTAGTCTCAGATCAGCCCCCCCTCCCTCCTCCCTATCTAGCTCTGCCCTATTTTACTAATTTTTGAAGGTCAAATAAGATAAGGGTAACTGTCTTGCAGTTTTTTGTCAGCTTCAAAATGGTAGAAGTTTGGCACAATCTGATAAAAAAATAGGCTGTTAAATAAAATTTGCTACTGCTGCTTTTGGCTGTCTTTAAATCTTTTTATAGGAAGTGTGTAGAACTTTATAGAAGTTGAGGCTGAGGAGAAAACCTTTTACTTGCAAATACGCTGCTAGCTCAGTGAGCACTGTGAATAGTTGAACGATGGTGATTCACTAATACACAGAACATATGTATCAACTGTATGTTGAAGTATAAGCGTTAAGACTCTGGTGTATCGAGCAGAAAATGTTGAAACTGTACCTGCCTTTATTGCTTCTATATAATTTCCATATGTTGTACTCTAAAGAGAGTGTATTCATCAGCTTTCATTCTTGAAATGATGATTAGGTATTGAATTTATTAAAAATAATAAATATAAATTGTATTGGCAATTTACAAAGATTGCCTAAAGTACTGGATGTTTTCAGAAGATTTGAGTTTCATGAGATTTGTGAAATAGGGGAAAAAAATACAGTAAGTTGTCCTGGGGAAGTGCTCTGTCCCACTTGTAATGAGCAGAATTCTGGACGTTAATCTTATTACAGCCCTGTCGCTGCCTCCTAACAGTGTGCTAATAACATCTAATGCCCTGCTGCTTGCACGATTGAAATGCTTGGGCTCCCTCACAGAAATATTTCTACGAGGAGGTGATGCTGTGGTACCTGTGGCCCTGGTGGTTTCCATGGGAATGAGCGTGAATCCACATACTGTGAAATGTGTTATGAAACTTTGTATTGCAGAGAAATACATTATACCAGTGTGTGAACAGGGCAATGGAGAATTTAAACACATAAATGTAATGATGCATTTTTACTTACGTTGAGGCAATGTTTGAAGTGTACTAATGGCTTTTGACCAATCATGGAGATGGTTGTTAACCTGAACTGTTGAGCAGTCTAAAAAAAACGAATGAAAACGTAGCGGGACAAAAATCAGGAAGAGATTGGTCTGTTTACTGAAACACTCCTTGATTAACATTCATTATTTTTCTATGTTTTAATAAACTTTACTTTTCTCCACTGTTTAATGACTTTTTCCTTTGGTGCACTGCAGTTTGTGTTTAACTTCTTCCCTTCGAAAGAACAAGCATCTCGCTTGGATGTGGGTAAATAAATGACTTAAACAGATGTTTCATGGCACCTACAAGACATTAGCTGATTAATGTAAGTTCCTGACAGAGTTGAGGAAAACCACAACCTATGAAAAACCAACAGGCCTTTAACCAAAATCCAGTAATCTCCCCTTCTAATGTTGTATTTGTACAGAAACAGGCTTAGTGTCTGTACTGTTTCAGTTCTTCAGACTGAATTCCACCTACTTATTTATTTTAGGACCAAAATCTTTTTCATTTTATATTTTAGATAAGGTATTTACCAGTTTTAGTTCTAAGTATTAACTAATGGTTTGTTTCATGTTCTATGTCTGGATTTATATAAAATCAGTGATTTTTATAATTTGGAGTAGCTTTTTTTTTATAGGCTTTATGAATTTTTTTAAATCCCTACATCTTTTGAAGTTTCCCAGTAACAGAATGAGTGAGGAGCTAACCCATATGTACAGCAGCTGCGTGTGCTTCCAGTAAGTACAGTGTCAGTCGCTTGGCGGTGTCCGTAGTGAGCCTGGACTTGCAGTGTGTGAACGACCACCTTCGCTGGAAGGCTGGGACTGCTGGAAGGTGCAGGCAGGCTGTATGGCCGTAGAGGAAGGCCTTGTTCTTCTTAGACTGGGTTTCCCTCTTGCTTGAAGGGAGATTCTAGAGCTCCTGAATCACAACAGTTTGGAAGTTGTTCTTCTTAAAAAGAGAAATAACAAAACAACTGAAAGAGTGGACGCTTATGAAGTATTGTATATGGGGCATTTCCTGGTGGTGGTTTAAGCTTTGCATTCAGTTTGCATTGATCGTGTTGCTGAGATACACATAATCTGTGTGACAGTTACAAAAAGTGAAAAAGGAACTGAATGTCTACTTTTTTCTAGACTGAGCTTCAGGGTAAGCAAGGTACAGCTTTTCCACCGGTGCCCCAAAGAGTGCACATAACCAGTTAACGATCAGGAAGGAGTGATAAAATGCTTCTTGGCCTGTCATTGACTTTGAGTTGTGCTTTGAGTCTGCCTCTTACTGAGATAAAGTGGCAACGTATATTATATCTAACTTTATGCTATGTATGGATGTTCATAGAGTCATAGAATAGTTTGCGTTGGAAGGGACCTTTAAAGGTCATCTAGTCCAACCCCCCTGCAGTGAGCCAGGACATCTTCAACTAGATCAGGTTGCTCAGAGCCCCGTCCAACCTGACCTTGAATGTTTCCAGGGACGGGGGCATCTACTACCTCTCTGGGAAACCTGTGCCAGTGTTTCACCACCCTCATCGTAAAAAATTTCTTCCTTATATCTGGTCTAAATCTACCCTCTTTTAGTTTAAAGCCGTTACCCCTTGTCCTATCACAACAGACCCTGCTAAAAAGTTTGTCCCCATCTTTCTTACAGGCCCCCTTTAAGTATTGAAAGGCCGCAATAAGGTCTCCCCAAAGCCTTCTCTTCTCCAGGCTGAACAATCCCAGCTCTCTCATAATCTGTTATGATTTGGGTAGTTTTCCTCAGCCTAATGTACATATTGTGGAGCTGCATTCCTTTTTGAAGGTTACTGTTGTTACCCTTTTGTAGTTAAATCATGTGAAATCTTGAGGTTTGCAAACTAAGCAGGTGATATGGTACCAACTGATGGAATAAGTCACCCAGGGAACAAAAAGCTTTGGATGCTTTTCATATGCTTCCTAATGCTCAAAAGTATTCAAATAGTACAGAAGCATGTAATACCCCCCTCACCCCCCCAGAAAAAGCCCTACAGTTTGAGATGGAATATTTTCCATTTAATTTAACATAGATTTCCAAAGTGATTTGGTACTGAGGACCTACATGAGACAGAACCAACAGAATCCTATGATTTATAATTTCTGTGTGAAAATACATGTAGTATCCCCTGCTTGAGGACCACCTCAGATCAATATGCATATATGCCACCTATGGAAAAAGAGTTAATCTGTTTAATGATATCCAAACAAAGACATACCAAATTTTACGTATCAAATTTTATACTACTATAGTGGCCCTGCCTGCTTCCCCAACTCACACTACACCAAAAGCAAATCTACAACCTGCATTGTGCTGAAACTTAACCAATTAGCTACGCAAAAATGAAATGCTCAGGTAAGCATGGAATGGCTTTGTTTTTAAACAAAGACTTGAAAAAAATAAGAGAAAGCTAGAGCAAGATACAGTGAAACATGGGCAATGTTAACATTTTTTTATAGTTCCATACAAGTTTTTTTGTTTTGTTTTTTGTTCTGTTTTGTTTTGGTTTTTTTTGTGGGTTTTTGGTTGGTTGGATTGGTGTTGTTTTTTTTTTTTCACACACACACACACTAGAGATAAGTGCTTATCCTACACTTACAAAAGACAAGTTCTGGAAGCTGACCAAGCTAAAACTTGCCTTGAGCTGATTTGTCTCCTGGCTATAGCACCACTCGATAAGACGGTAACAAAGTCTCTCAACTTTCCTGCCAGGAGAAAAGGAACTCTGAAGTAAATTAAAGATACCACTGCAACGGTTAAGAGTAAGAAAACATATGCCTGATACGCATAACGCTCTCCTCCAGATGATTAAGGAGACAGATGTTTACAGACACACACAAAAAATTCCGACTTAATCAGTGCAGTCCACAGAAACATGTTCTAGAAAGCACTGTCTGACAGATAACGCGTCAAAAGCACAAAATCAACAGGTTGATAGACTAGTCTTTTAGGTGTTGGATATGAAGCGTCATGATACAAGACAGCCACCACATAAAGTCGTGGCCTGAGGTGAACTGAAGATTAGAGGTGAAACTGAATTTTCCATGTTATACTCATCTTGAGAAACAACGGCAATCTCTACTGACAATCAAACCCTGAATTCACTTAAATGCATATTGTAGCCCATCTGCAGAGATTTTTGAATTTTTCTAGATTCTCTTACTCAACAGTGCTGATTTTTTTGACCATTCCTGACATGATCGATGTCTAAACATTTATTGTTTTCTTCCTCATGCTTAACTTTGGAATAAAAGCTCTTAAAACTGTTAGACCAATTTTATCTCAGGAGAAGTAAAGAAAAGATATTGTTTTCCCTTGTGACCTTCAACATCTTAAAGTAATTGTTTTGACAGATATCTTCAATCCTAACTATGACTGGTGGCCAGAAAAAAAAAGTATTTTAATTCCCTGACAAGTAATCAGAAAGATACTTTATCTGAACATACTGTCCAAAATCTAAGGCCAAAAGGACAAGACTGAGTAGACCTGAAAACCAAAGTAACTTTAAAAAAATGTTGTTTCTGAACATCTAGTTCAGAAATAATGAGTCTTAGCCCTCACTGTTCTGTTGAGCAAGTATAATAGCTGTCCGTTGGACAGAAGGCCTCAAACACCCCACAATGTTTTACCTTTATCTTGACTGGCTACAGTCTTAACACCAACATTTACAAAGCCTTTGAAAATACAGTTCTTGGAATAGTAAGTTTACATTTTATGTCACTCACAGCTAATAAACACCAGGTGTTAAAATCTTATTTCTGAACTTGACAGAAATTTGGGGCTTAAAAACAATAATTATATAGGAGGCATAACAGAATGAGGTCGATGTCTTGATTCTGGCCATCCTTGAGTTTAGCACAATTCTAACTCAATTGCATGAGTCGTCGTTAGTAAGGATAACTGAGATGTATCCATTTACAAAACTATGTTAACAGTTCTCTCTTGAACTTTGTGCTAGGAGTTTAAGTAAAATTGCTCATGCTGTAACGCTTAAATGTAAAAGTCATGCTTTGAGTTTTAAGAATTCATATGGAGAAGGCTCCATACGTGATACAGATTTATTCAAAATATATCAGGCACTATTAGTGGTAATAGATTTCAAGATTCTTTTACCAAGCTAAATATTGATCACGGTTTCACCAGTGTTAAATATTGAGAGGATGTGAGTGTCATGGCACCTTCCCCATTTGATGCCCGTGTTGGTTATGGTTGGTTTGAAAACAGCTACATAACACTGTTATTTACACCCTCTCCCCATCCTCTCCCCAGATGCTGGCAATTGGTGCTAGTGGTTGTGCCGACAAAGCTTTCTTGGGTGGGAAAAAATGTTAAGCATTCAAAAGGACTTAAATAGTTGATTTAAGGCTGTAAATCAGCTTGTTACATCATGTACCCAGTGGGCTAACAGAAGCTGTCTCTTGTTTGATGCTGCATCTGTAAGACACAGCACAGGTACTGGAAATCTGGTTTCAATGTGGTGACTTTCAGCTCTCTGGAAAAGATTCAAAAATGAATCTTCAGTGCTTTGATTTGCTGTTGTCTCTCTTTAGAGAAATACAGAGATGTGCATCTCCTTCTATGACAAAGTGACCTGCTTAGTAGATGAGGGCAGGGCTGTGGATGTAGTCTATCTAGACTTCAGTAAGGCATTCAACACTCTCTCCCACAGCATCCTCCTAGACAAACTGACTGCCCAGGGCTTGGATGGGTGGACTCTTCAATGGGTTAAAAACTGGCTGGATGGCCGAGCCCAGAGAGTGGTGGTGAATGGGGCAAAGTCCAACTGGCGGCCGGTCACTAGCGGTGTTCCCCAGGGCTCAGTTCTGGGGCCGGTGCTGTTCAATATCTTTATAGATGATGTAGACGTAGGGATTGAGTGCACCCTCAGTAAATTTGCAGATGACACCAAGCTGGGTGGGAGTGTCGATCTGCTGGAGGGTAAGAAGGCCCTACAGAGGGATCTGGACAGGTTAGATAGATGGGCCAAGACCAACGGCATGAGGTTCAGCAAGAACAAGTGCCGGGTCTTACACTTTGACCACAACAACCCCATGCAGCTCTACAGGCTGGGGGAAGAGTGGTTAGAAAGCGGCCCGTCGGAAAGAGACCTGGGGATGCTGATCGACAGCCGGCTAAACATGAGCCAGCAGCATGCCCAGGAGGCTCAGAGGTGACCTTATTGCAGTCTACAACTACCTGAAGGGAGGTTGTAGTGAAGTGGGAGTCAGCCTCTTCTCCCGGGCAACTAGCGATAGGACAAGAGGACATAGCCTCAGGCTTCGCCAGGGGAGGTTCAGGTTGGACATTAGGAAGAATTTCTTCTCAGAAGGGGTCATTAGACATTGGAATGGGCTGCCCAGGGAGGTGGTGGAGTCACCATCTCTGGATGTGTTTAAGAAAAGACTGGACATGGCACTTAGTGCCATGGTCTAGTTGACATGGTGGTGTCAGGTTAACGGTTGGACTCGATGATCCCTGAGGTCTCTTCCAACCTGACTGATTCTGTGATTCTGTGATCTTGGCATATTTATGTCCTTACAGCAGAATCTTCCCAGGGCCTCCCCAAGGCTTACGATTCTTCAGCTGATGGTTCATGTTATAGGTATTTCTGTAATGAGATACAAACTTTTGAAATTAACAACTGTGATGTCAAGATGTAGCCAAAATTAAAATTTGACATTATACTCCTAGAGCTGAAATATGTATCTTTGAAGTCATACTACAAAAAAGAACCATTCTGAAACTATTAAAAACTTAATTAATTCTTCATGTTTGAGCAGTGCTTTGAAGATCTGAAGATTAGAAGCACAGCTGAACTGCAAGCTTTTTTGGTTGTGTTTTTTGTTTTTTGTTTTTTTTTTTGGTTAATTGAGGATTAATGGCCATTAAAATCTGACAAGTGGCTACTCAAAGTGATTAAATTGCTTTGGTATTTTGAATGCTAAATTTACAAGGCTGGGGGACCCTTAAGTTTTATTTAGGAGTTACTTGTATATTCTTTTCCATAGAGTATTTGTGTACCTGAGTATTTGTTACATACTAATTCTATTTAGAATCATAGAACCATAGAATGGTTTGGGTTGGAAGGGACCTTAAAGATCATCTAGTTCCAACCCCCCTGCCACAGGCAGGGACGCCTTTCCTCTAGACCAGGTTGCTCAAAGCCTCATCCTCATTTGCTAAATCAAGCTTCATACGATTATTGACTTGTGTGTTCAGAGGTATCAGAATTTAGAAATCTGATTTTTTTTCTTTTTTAAACAGTAAGTCAAATTACTTGATAAATTTTCTACCTGAGGACATAGCCTTTCCTGGTTGATGAGCTGCATTACTTAAATAGCAGTAACAGTTGAAATGTGGTTTGGTTGCTGTCAGTTTCACGTAGCAATGGTATAGCAGTGAAGAGTCTAAGGGTATTTGTCCTGGTTTGGACTAGGACAGAACCAATTTTCCTTTCAGTTTCTTCCGAGTAACTGCACTTTTTGAATCTAACCACGTGTTTTTCAGACAGCGTCTGCTTCTAAGATTGATAACGCTTGAAGTTTATAGTTATTACTAAGGTGATGGTAGGGATGTTATGCAGAAAGGCTCTTGCTTAGACTTATTCCTATAGAAACCAAGGTCACTGCTAAATTCCTCATGGTCCACAAGTGAAAGGCTGTAGAAGAGTTGTACCTCCAGAGAGAAGGGGACAGGACAGATGATCCAAAATTGACCAACGAAGTATTCCATCCCATACACATCATTCTTGGTTTAAAGCTGAGGGGTCACGAGGGTCGCTGTCTCTTCTTCTATGGCCAGTGTCTGAAGAGGGTTCTGTCCATTTTCCCCTGCCTTCCATCCCAATCCATGTGTTCCTGAATCCAATTCCCGTCTGCCGCTGGGTCGACTCTGGCACTTCCTGGAGCCTGCCCTGCAGTGCCGATGGTGATGTGATTGTCATCAGGGGAGCTCGGTCTTGGTTTTGTATAGATTTGTTTATATATAGTTATTTCCATTATTGTTATTTTACTATTTTTCATTGTTATTGTTTTATTAAAACTGTTTTAACTTTTCAACCCATAAGGTTCTCTCCCTTTTCTCTTTTTAAAGGGTTAATAGAGAGTATCTGCCATCCGCTTATTAGCCAGCCCTGCTTTAAGCTGTGATAGTATTTAAAACCAATTATAGTTTGTACAAAGAGGCAGCATCTCTTCGTAGATGAATAGGTGGATGGAAATTGTAAATAGTGTTTGGAAAGTGAATCAGCACTGGATGGAAGATGGGTTATACTGGTGTTCTTGGAGATTTCTCTGGAATATTTTTTTCTGTGTCATTTGGAAAAATCGATTTATATTTCTCAGTGTGTTGTGTTGCTTGCATTATTTATATTAACACTTCTTACATTTGTTTTCGGACCAATAGAACTATTCTGATTCTCATTTGATGCCTCATAAACATAACATTTTTTCTGGGAAATGTCTACATACAAGTTAGTGTTCATTTTTTTTGGGTGTGTGGTGTTCACTCAATATGAAGTATTGATTTGTACAATCAAATCAGGAAATCCCATGGCATTGTCATTTTATAGTGATCAGCTCTTCCTGCTGTATCTAGATTAGCAAACAAATGGAAACGACATTTTTAATGTTTGAAACTGATCTTGTTATCACTAGAGAAACAGTCCTACTTTACACTTGAAGGTCTGGTTTTAGTACTGAAACACAAGTTCCAGTGCATGTTTGCCTCTTGCTCACATGGTAGTATTTTGATGGCATGTTTTTCAATCCAAGTTTAAGAGCCTGCTGTACTAAAGAGTTGTGTCTTATGCGCTAAATAAAACTCTCCAGAACAAAGAACAAAATGAAAACAAGAATCCTTTGTCATTGGATGCATTTCTCAGACTTGTTCATTTATCTTTTTAGGAATGATTTCAGTAGCTAATGTATTTTCCAGTGTAGTCATAAACCTGAACTGCTGCAGCTTGCTAACGGGTGTGAAATTTAGAGTAGTGAGTTCATGACCTTCTCTGCTGCCTTTCTCAGACTCTGTTAGAAAACAAGCTTGCAGGTAGGCCTAAATTGGGGTGTCTATCTCCCTGGATAGTATCTGCTGTGGTCTTCAGGCTAGAGACTGAAAATGGCAGACTTGTGTAACAACTTCATTTTGTATTGGGGTATTTGGTTAGCGTTTAAGAGTTTTGAACTGCTAGTTTTATCTCCCTGAAAAATCATTGATACTCTCTGACAGCCCATGCTCTTTTCATTTGCTGCTGCTTTCTGTGAGCAATTATCATCAGAAATGCTGGGATAAAATTGGAATCGTATCACAAATGCTCCTGAAATGGAATCAAGGAGGCAAATGGGATTCACAGTAACAGGGACAGTCAGTGTGCATAGAAAACTCAAGAACAAATGAGGAGAAAAATACTGGAAAAGATGAAGCTTGCAAGATTGTAAAGATGTTGAGAATAGTCATAGAGTAGGCAGAGAGCAGGCTGTGCTATAATCTGACCGGTTAGTTATGGATTCCTTGACTGTGGATGACAGAGCTTATGGCAAATATATGATAAGCCTTAACTTTACACTAAATGCAAGCTGAGTATTATTTATATGCTGTCTCTGTGGTAGAAGACATCCATCTTCTGCATCCAGGTGATCTCGAACTGGTGTTTGATGTACTGCTTTCAGCACTGTTAAATTCTACTTCACTGCCCGCTGATCTTAATTTCCTTACTGTTTTCCCATGAAATGAGATTTATATAACCAAAGTATCTCTTTGTCTCTCTGCTCTGTAGACCTGTTTTAACAAATTGGATAAAAAGGTATGGCTTCAAAGGACTTGAGGGACAGATGTGAATGTGTATTGGGGGAAATGGTGTTAACTACTTGTGATTGAGAAGCTTCAATGCAAGTGAATCTAGATGCAAGAGAAAGCACAAGTGGGTGATATTGTGAATAAACAAAGAATCAGTGGGTTAGTCCTGTTTGATACTTATATCCCAACTTAGTTGGAGAAAGGTATTTTTATTCCATTCTCCCCCCACCTACCCCAAGCAGGCTGTATATGAAGCTCTTGTTTTCCCATTTTACCCCAAGGCGGCAATGTATTTGTAAAGAATTTCTCTTCTAATCACTTTCTTTTTTCCATTTAACCTGTACTGTGGTGTTTTAATTCATTAACGGCATTTTTAAAGTTGTGACATAAAAGTTCTGCTAAACAACCAAGGAGAAAGCTAGGGACAAATGTATGTTCCTGATGTATAAATATGAGCTTAACTCCCCTCACCGAGCCCTGTAGAACGTTCACTAAATACCAGTATTTGTACAAAACATGTTCTCAGCGTGGTTGAGCTGAAATCCATTAGACTAGCCTGTTTGCCAACAGACACTAAAGTAGTATTGCTTTAATGACAACATAGTCGTCAGACATTTTCTGTTGTATTTTGCTTGGATGGATTAGGGTCTAGTGAAATAAAACCCACTTATGCTGGACAAAGCATAAGTTCTTTCCATTCTGTATTTGTGGTTAGTGTCTTACCTTGTTCTGGTTCTTGTTGTTAAGCATAAAATTTTACTTAAGTGTAAAGCGTTTCTAGCAAATTATTGACTATTTTTGAGTGGTTTTGTTCATGCTGTTCCAATTTACAGTATCATCTCATGAGAATTATTCATTGTAGAGCTCAGATTTAGAGAAGGAAGTAAGAATTATATTATTAAAAATACGATGAGTAATTTGTGCTCCTTTTTTTCTTTCTTTTATCATTACACAGAATCACAGAATCACAGAATGTTAGGGATTGGAAGGGACCTCGAAAGATCATCTAGTCCAATCCCCCTGCCGGGGCAGGATTGCCTAGATCATATCACACAGGAACGCGTACAGGCGGGCTTTGAATGTCTCCAGAGAAGGAGACTCCACAACCTCTCTGGGCAGCCTGTTCCAGTGTTCAGTCACCCTTACCGTAAAGAAGTTTTTCCTCATATTTAAGTGGAACCTCCTGTGTTCCAGCTTGCACCCGTTGCCCCTTGTCCTGTCAATGGATGTCACTGAGAAGAGCCTGGCTCCATCCTCATGACACTTGCCCTTTACATATTTAAAAACATTAATGAGGTCACCCCTCAGTCTCCTCTTCTCCAAGCTAAAGAGACCCAGCTCCCTCAGCCTCTCCTCATAAGGGAGATGTTCCACTCCCTTAATCATCTTCGTGGCTCTGCGCTGGACTCTCTCTAGCAGTTCCCTGTCCTTCTTGAACTGAGGGGCCCAGAACTGGACACAATATTCCAGATGCGGCCTCACCAGGGCAGAGTAGAGGGGGAGGAGAACCTCTCTTGACCTGCTGACCACACCCCTTCTAATCCACCCCAGGATGCCATTGGCCTTCTTGGCCACAAGGGCACACTGCTGGCTCGTGGTCATCCTGTTGTCCACTAGGACCCCCAGGTCCCTTTCCCCTACGCTGCTCTCCAACAGGTCTGCCCCCAACTTGTACTGGTACATGGGGTTGTTCTTGCCCAGATGCAGGACTCTACACTTGCCCTTGTTATATTTCATTAAATTTCTCCCCGCCCAACTCTCCAGCCTGTCCAGGTCCCTCTGAATGGCTGCGCAGTCTTCAGGTGTGTCAGCCACTCCTCCCAGTTTTGTGTCATCAGCGAACTTGCTGACAGTGCACTCTAATCCCTCATCCAAGTCATTAATGAATATATTGAATAGAACTGGTCCCAGAACCGACCCTTGCGGGACTCCGCTAGACACAGACCTCCAACTGGACTCTGTCCCATTGACCACCACTCTCTGGCTTCTTTCCTTCAGCCAGTTCACAATCCACCTCACTACCCGATCATCCAGACCACACTTCCCCAGTTTAGCTGCAAGGATGCTGTGGGAGACCGTGTCAAACGCGTTACTGAAATCAAGATAGACCACATCCACAGCTTTACCATCATCTATCCACTGGGTTACATCCTCATAAAAGGCTATCAAGTTGGTTGAGCATGACTTCCCCTTGGTGAAGCCATGCTGAGTGCCCCTAATGATCCCCCTATCCTTGATGTGCCTAGAGACAGCACCAAGGACAAGTTGTTCCATCACCTTTCCGGGGATGGAGGTGAGGCTGACCGGTCTATAGTTACCCGGGTCCTCCTTCTTGCCCTTTTTGAAGACTGGAGTGACATTCGCTTTCCTCCAGTCCTCAGGCACCTCTCCCGTTGCCCACGACTTAGCAAAGATGATGGAGAGTGGCCTAGCAATGACTTCCGCCAGCTCCCTCAGCACCCGCGGGTGCATCCCATCAGGGCCCATGGATTTATGGACGTCCAGGTTGCTTAATTGGTCCCTGACCCAGCCCTCATCTACCAAGACAGATTCCTCCTCTATCCTGACTTCTTCTGGGGCCTCAGGGGTCCGGGGCTCCTCAGGACAGCCTCCAACAGTACAGACAGAGGCAAAGAAGGCATTCAGTAACTCCGCCTTCTTTTTATCCTCTGTGTCCAGGACCCCCACCTCATTCATCAGTGGGCCTACATTGCCTCTAGTGTTGGCTTTACCTGCAATGTATTTGAAGAAGCCCTTTCTGTTGTCCTTGACCTCTCTTGCAAGGTTTAATTCCAAGGAGGCCTTAGCTTTCCTAGTTGCCTCCCTACATCCTCTGACAACAGACTTACATTCCTCCCAAGTGGCCAGCCCCTCCTTCCACGATCTGTACACCCTCTTCTTCCACTTGAGTTTGATTCATAATGAATGAATCATTCATTATTCTTAAATATCCTATGACACATAGTTTACCAAAAATATAAATTGCATTATCATCTGAAGTAAAAATGCAATGAGATGTAATTTTGAAGGTTAATGCAACTGAAGTTTGATGCATTTTGTGCCTTTTAAAAATTCCCTACCAGTTTCTGCGGTTACTTTCAAGGTGTGTTGATGGTTTCTTGTGCAATGTTTCCCTCAGGAGGGAGCTTATTGCCCCTGCAAGACAGCTTTTAACAGTTACAGCAGAAAGGTAAAGTAAAAAAGATCAGTGTTTCATTATAGAAGGGTGTTTCAGAAAATTGGTTTAAAACTGCATTATGACCATTCATTTAATGGTCTTTTTTATTCTCCTGTAGTATTAGGATGGCCTCCAGTTCTTCAACCTGTATTAAAATTGCTGGTGTTTAAGCCAGTAACTCAATTTAACAATTTAAAAATTCCAAATATATAGCTTGAGGACACAAAAAACCCCATTGCATAATATGGTTTTCTTGTCTTTGTGTTGTAGGTTGTGTTAAAGATCATTAAACATTACCAGGAAGAAGGACAGGGGAATGAAGTGGTCCAGGGAGTGCTGCTGGGTCTTGTGGTGGATGACAGACTTGAAATCACTAATTGCTTCCCTTTCCCTCAGCATACAGAAGATGACGCAGACTTTGATGAAGGTAATGGTTACAGTTTTGTAAAACTTTAGGTAAAAAAAAATAAATCCGTATGTGCAAAAAAGAATGTTGTTTTTTCCACAGTGAAGAGAAGCTTGTATGTGATCAGAGAGTGTTTATATTTGACTTGAGGTATCAATGGGTTATTCACAATGCCATCCTGCATATCCAACTGAAATCTTGTCTATGTAAGGAAAGTTGTAGGGATAAATCCTGTATTATAAGGATACACTTATTTTAGAGTAAGACTATCCACACAGGAAGTTACAGAAGTTTCTAGTCTATAATTCCTATAGACTTTAAAGCTTTTTATGAAAATGGCTGTGTGTGTATATGCGTATGTATATATACAAGTACATGTATGTAGCCAGGCCTCTCTGTGGATTTATTTGTATGTGTTAAGTACTCCTTGAAATCCTGGAGAGCAGAGCTTTTTAAGTTTAAGAGGCACTGGTCAACTTGAAATCTGGGTGATATTTTTGCTTTTCCAAGTAAGCTAGAAGTAGCATCAGTGGTTTCTGTCTGTCTTGGTGTTTCCTTGCTGGTCCAAGAAATGTTTTGTTATTGCCACTGTAAGTCTCTATAATTGGCTTGACACAGAATGGTATAAAATTTATAAAGTAAACTCAAAAGGCTTATAGTTCTGATCTTGGTGATGTATATATGCGTGTGTGTGTATTTAATGATACCAGTAGAAACGCTTCTTTGTTAGGGCTTAAAGAGAGACAGTTTAACTTCAAGAGTAACTAAAGAGGCAATATAGTCAAAGTAGTTGTGGTTGGAAGCTCTGTTCTATATAATTTTGATAATTCAGTATGAGCGAGATTACTTAAAGTATAAACTGCTTTTTCTTGCTTATAATGAGGTTAGGTATTATTACATTTATATTTTATTTTACTACAAAAGAATCTTAGACTCTGCCTTTAAAACATGATTTTAAGAATTCTTTGCAACTTGGTAAGGTTTCTTAGCTGTTTAATGCTCTGTTGTGGAATTATACAATTTGCTATATGAAAAAAAATAAAGCAAGACACAAGGGAATCTTAATTTTCGTTTGTTAATTTGGTGCTTGAGTCAGAACTATATTTTATTAAAGCCAAAAAGACGTTTTAAAGATTCCTTCTCTTCTGGAGTTCTTCAAAGGACTGGAGTAATCTAAATTTTTAATTGGAGCCCATGCTTCAGTTTTTCCTGTAGAAAATGGCTGAATTGTTTCCATGTAGCTGATAGGCAAGCAAGGAGTGAAATAAATTTCTTAGTTTCCAACATGGATTCATCTCACCATATGATGACTGCTGTGCTGAAGCTGTAAGCCTTTGATCTCGTATCACAAAGTTCAACTGTTTCTGCTTGGGCGAAACTTCATTCCAAGAAAGTGACTCTTGTTACCAGTCTTTCTTTTTCCGTTTTTAGCAAGTAGGCAATAATCCTGGCATTAAGTAAGGTGCAAAAGGCAATGCTTGTGGAGCTTCCCTCACCTGGATGCCTTGTAAACCTTCTGTTCCTGTGCTGCAGGCACAGAAAGAAGAGCAGACTCTAGCCAGAGTGGAAGGTGTAACTATCACAGTGACGCTGATGCATGCCTCTAGCAGTAACAGGGAATCTGCAGCCAGGTCAGAGGAGCTTGCTGTGCTGAACCCTATTTGCCAACCTCAAGAGCCATTTTCTGTTGGTTTTCATCTTCCCTAGCCTCTACTGTGTGGGTCACAGAGAGGTTCTCTCTGTATACTTCTCAGTGATACAGTTAGATAGACTGAACCATTCAGGAAACGCAGAGTGCTTGTCTTCATTCTGCATTGCCTTTACTTAGGATCTGTTCAGCCCTTTGACCTATGTGGTAGAGGCTAGGGAAGATGAAAACCCAAACAAAATGGCTCGAGGTTGCCAGCTGAGCATTAGGTACCTTTTTAGGCTCTATATAGTTGTCTTCTGTCTTGCCAATGTGAAAACCAATAATGTTTTATAAATACTCCTTGTTTGTTTTCCCTGGAGCTATGTTTCCCTATGCAAGCATCCTGCCAGATTTTCAAAAGATTCTTTTTTTCTTTTAGACACAGATACTCCAGCAGAGAAATCTGTTGTTATATGCCAGAACCTTAAAATTCAGAATGTTAAAAACCAAACCAAACAAGGCACCTCCCACCCCCCAAGACTTGTATGTTACATCAGTGTCATAACTGGCTTTATATGTTTGCACAAATTCAGGCCCAGAGATACAGAAGGAAAGTATAAGGACTTGGCACTTCAGTGCCTCCATCACCCAGAATGATACTTAATGTTGTTCTCTTTGGTCAGAATAACCTTGTATTGTCTTTTCTTCTTGCTTAGTGTATATTTTTATTTTTTATTCCCCCTTCCTTGTCTAAGATTCTGGAATAGGAACAATCCTACTGAGATTCCAAGTTTCTGGGCCCGCAGAAAGCATTTATTAGAGGACTCCGGTCATACTTGATCTTATATTCATGCAGGGACTGTTACACTGGCTGAGGGCCCACACTACCCCAGCTGTCCTCCTCCTGAGGGGACGAAACAGGGAGCAACCATGGTGTGGTTATCTGTTGGCAAACTCCTAATCTGCTATGCTGAGAATTGAACGAATACACCCAAAAAATCGTTTCTTCTATATCTTTTTGCAGGAGCTCTAGGAACAGGTCACCTGAAAAATACTCATTTGCCTTGTGGTCTCGAGGTGATCGTTGTTAAAAGAATTAAGCTTATGTACAGGAGGGTGATATTTGAGCAAACAAACTGTTGGAAAGAGCCGCTTAAGCTAATGTTTTTCTTTTTTAAACTGAGCAAATTAATATAAAACACATTTTTGAGGGTGCTAGGAAAATATCCTTGATTTGAACTTGAAATAGGTATGCATGACATTTAAGAATCAGTTTGATAAAGATGTATTTCTACCTTGTTAGCAACAACCATTTCTTCAGATACTCTTAGATATCCTTTTGTTATGGTGCCATTTTGTCTCTTGCTGCTAATGCCTGAGATTAAGTTTTGAGTATTTGCTGCAACAAAATTCCTTCAAAGATAAAATTTTTGATTAAAAAAAATACCCAAACTTGTTCTTTTAGTGCAAGAACATTTTTTAGTGCAGTTTGAATTGGACTATTTCTAGAAACTATAGAAAACATGAGAGGGTTTTTTTTGGCTTTGAGTAATTCTTACTACAAATCTGGGAGGATTGTCTACCATTTATGAATCCACAGGTGGTTTTCATCTTAGAAAATTTCTCCTGCAGTGTTGTCTTCCTACAATTCTTTTTTACAAAGTGTAATTTTTTTGTAAGATTTTCCTGTCAGGGAAGTCTTAAACACTTAGGTTGGCCTGCTGCCTGCAGCACAAGATTTTGGAGGGGGTAGGAGGGTTCAACCCAGCTCTCTGTTAGAAGTCTGTAGGTGAAGTTTGGTTGATGATGTGTGAGCTAATGGAGGAAAATTGCAGAACAGGGGTGCGCTGTTGAGTCTTCAGCAAAAGATGCTTCAGCACGAGTGCTTGGTATTTTGGGGCTGCACTCTGAACTTTTGGTCAGGCATTTACTTTTCAGATAACTGTGTTCCCTTATTGCTAGTGCACTTAAATCCTCGTAGGTATTGAATTTATTTCTCAAAACACAGCTCTTTAATTTTAAGAAGATACTTTAAGTTATCTACACGTACAACCCCTATTCCTGTGCTCCCCCTTCTCCCCAATTCTCCACCTGATGGGTTCAGTTCTTGTCTGGGGAAAAGCAGATTTCTGCTCTAGTTTTCTGAGAATTATTTTCACTTTAGGGCACTTCCAAGCTTTTGTCTGAGCATAGTTTAGCTTTCTTTCAGTTAAGGTTTACAGAAAAGGTGTAATGCGTGAGGTCTGTTTTCATCCTAAGAAATAAATTATTATTCTTGACTGTAAATCATGTCTCTGGGTGACATAAGTTCAATTCTTTGCACTTCATTCTTTTTATATTCAGTGCTATTCATTGAGTAGCTCTTCTCCCTGTTTAAAGGAAATTTGTATTCCGGTCATGGAGAGCAACAGTTAAAAATGTAGTATACATCTTGTAATTCATTATAGATCTTGTGAGACATTATTTTGATAAAGTATTTTGAAACAGATTTCATTTCAGCCTGATATATTTTAGTACCTTACTTACAAAGCTGAGATAATAAATTAAGTGCTGTGGTAATTGTGCCAAAAGAAACTTTGAGACAGTTTAATTATGCACCAAAATAAGTTCTAGAAGGTTGTAACTTTTTCTTCTTTTATAACTATGCAGAGTTTTCATTAGATTCCCTCTGAAATGCTGCAGATGAAAAGGTGATGCCACCTTTTCCTCACACCCCCCCAAGCATGATTTTAACTTTCTTACCTGAGAAGGTTAATTTTGGTTTTAAGTTTTCAGGTTAGAAGTATCTAGATGATTAAAGATTCTAACACCTGTATTTTTCTGCGCTGTAGGTTGTGTTTAGTTGTATCATCAGTCAGTAGCAACTAGAAATAACGTAGTGCAACATTTCCACAGGAGCACTCACCGTTTTCTTTGTTTGAGGCTGCTATGTAGCCTCAAATGAATGCAGTTGCATATGGAGAAACATGTCATAGCTCCTATCTAGTACTTTTTCAGGGTTTTAATCGGCCATGGGTAGCAGCACTTCATACTGCTGAGCCTTACCTCCAGTGCTGCCAGTACAGTGACCTGTGATATATGTGATCCTTGCAGAAGCAGAGGGCTTCGGGTAGCTGAAAGGAACATGCTCAGAAAAGTTAATTTAAGATAAAGCAATGAACTGAATGTGTGCTTTTGAACTGTTACCTACTGCAGGGAGAATGAAGTGAGTGTTGGCTGTGTTAAGGCCCCTCCTGTTTTATTGGAAGACTTGTTCTTGAGGTTGCATTTCTTGAAGTGAAGCCTGTGATCTGCTACACCGGTTTGATGTTAAAGAGGCTTCAAGACCAAAGTCACATGAGTTCTCATGCTTTCCAGCGTACTGTGTCCCAGTGCGTAGGTGTGATGGTGCTTGGTGGACTGTTTTGGCTTTTTAAAAGCATCTTAATAAAAAAGGCTACTGTCTTCTAGAGTTATATTTTTTCCTTTTGTTAAGTTAATAATGTAGCTCCACAAACAGCCTTGTGAGTACAACTGGAGAGGTAGTATGAACCCCTAAGGTGTTTGAAACCCCTATATAGTCAAACCAGAATCTCCCAGACAGTATGTATATACCTGTAGGGACCAAATGGACTCTCTGAAGGTTGATTTCTTTTGCTAATATTGCTGTAAAGTCCCGATGTCGTTAAATCACAGCCCCCTGGCTGTGATGATTCATCTCCCTTCTGTAAAGGCTTCTGTCAAGGCTAAATTTTGTCAGATTTTCTTGTGAAAACAACTTCCAGTTATTCCCATTTTAAATCTGCTAGTATTATAACTCAAAGGTTTATCACTCTAGGCGTATCTTTTATTTCTCTTTTACTTTTGCAGGACAGAACTTGAGTATGCTGTAACTCTGCTCTGAATAGGCAGACGCAATTTTAGGTGACAAATTTTTTTCTGTTTTTTTTTTTTTTTTAGGTTTATTCCCTTTAGGTATAACAGCTGGCAAAAATGGAGAAGGTCATGTGTATTGTCTTTTATTGTACGAAAATTATGAAATGCAGAAATACAGTTACATGAAAATTAAATTTTATTTTACTAAGGATAGGAACAGATTACCTAAAAGCTCCTAAATCTCAGCCTTGGTTGTGGTTCCAGTTGTACTCCATATATCTGAATTCCTCAGCTGTGTTTTTCATAAGTTCCTATAGTAATTTAGGAGGAAAGCTATACTGTGTAAATGTTGACTTTTCAATTAGTAAGTGCTGGCAAAAACCCATCAGGTTTGTGCGTGCATTTATGAAGTTTCACTTTGTGCTGTTTGTAAAAATGATATTGAATTTTAAGTTGGATTTTTTCCTTTATCATTTGGGTGTAAAAAATTCATGAAATAGCGTTTAGACTTGGTAAGGATTAATTTATATAAGGAATTCAGATGATTATGACAGAGGGTGGATGGTCAGTTGTTAAACATGCAAAACAGTCTCATTTAGTCTTCCTTTTTTTTTTTTTTTTTTTTTTTTTTTTTTTTTTTGTGGGTTGCCAGAACTGATACTGGAATATACTGATTGACAGAGAGGTTGGTTATTAGGTGTGCTTAATTGTCATGTATTAAGTTGTATCACATAATCAAGGTTCTTTAATAAAGCTGCTAATCACACCTGAATTATTTTGTACTTTGCCTGCCACTAGTGTGAGTTCTTGAATCTTTTCCTAAAAAGAAACTAATAGTGACGTTGTTTGAAAAATTGTAATGGTTCAGCAGAGGAGCAGGCATGCAGCATGTTAAATGTTCTGCGTAAGTTTTCATACTGTGCAGACTTGTCTCTGCTGGAGGCTCTTGTCTTTATTGGGCAAAGAAGAAGAAATTCAGACAGAAGGCTGCTTTTCAGGGCACAGTCTGAAGTGCCCTGTGCATGCAGATACGTGGACTTGTCTATATCAGATAAAGGAATGTACCCCAGAGTATGTTTTTGTAATACAAAGTCCTAAGAAAAAGTGCTTTTCATGATCTTAAATGCAACAGAGGAATGTGAAAAGTACGTGTATGTATCCTCATCTCGATTTTTAAGCTCTTTTAAATCAGGCGGTGGATGGAAGGCAGGGTGAAGCCCCGTTAGAGGGCACTCGTACCCAGCGCACAGGCCTCCAGCCTGGGCTGCTTCCTCAGCCAGGAAACCTGGGGCTTGCACACGCAGGAGGGATAAAAATTATTTTCATCTGATAAGGTTCATATAATCTTTTATACAAATGAATTCCGAAAAATATGTTGCAAAGTGCACCGAATTAAATACAGCTCTACTGACTCAATGCTTTTGTGTTTCTTAAATCAGCCTAAATGTGCTGTGTGTTCTCAGGAACTACATAGATTGGTAGAATTTGATTCGGAGACTTGTGTGTGTATATACGTATCCTAAAAGCAGAACAGAAGCTTCCTTGCTTTGCAGGTTCCCTTCTTCACTTATCAATTCTGCCACATGTAACTGAGAAAGAGGAGGTAGCACTTGTGATGGATCTTCTTAGACAGCTTATTTAAGTAGGTTTATACTGCTGGACTGTGTAGACTTAAAAGCTGCATATAAACTATTCCTTTTCTGATAGTATTGCATGAAATGCCTGAAATGCTTTGTTTATTGCATTTCTGGATTTTCAAGTTGATTTTTACTGTAGAGGCAAGGCTTTAAGGTGGTAGGTAAATCCTTTTGTTCAACATCTAATTTTGAATCAAAAAAGAGAAATATTTTTGCTCTTTAAAGCACCAGGCATATTAAAGTTTTATTTAAATCCAGTTCTATTAAGATTTTGCTGCAAAGGAAGTTAGTGTAATTTGCTTTTAAATGCAGAAATGTTGTACTGTCTTTTATCTTTTTTTTTAAGAAAACATAGTTCATGGCATTTTTCCTTGAGTAATTTTAAACATAAAAACCTTGTGGCTGCCTAGATTCTGAAAAATTCAATCATAGTTTGTTTGATTTTTTTTTTTTTTAATAATCCACAATTGCAATGGATATTAACATATCTAGTAAACTTTCATACTGAATTTGACTGAAAATTATGCTTAAGAATAATCATTTAGTAATCCTAAAAATGAAGTTAGAGAAGCAGCTATTTTAAATGATAGGTAGTTTGCTGTATGTAACTATCTTTTAGCAGCATTAGAACAAGCTGGGAGACTGTATCCAGCTTGGTTTTGCATTCAACCATTTCACTATATGCAAGTTTTGAACTTGAAGCCAGGAGATTTTTACTTCACAGTTTCTGATCTGTCATCTTAACTGTTTTCTTTATAATCATGATATGCGATTATTTAGTTTGCTCTATGGATATTTCATATAGTTTTGTAACACTTGCAGGAACTCATTAATTTTTATGTAATCAGCAATATGAAAGCCCAATTTCTTTTTTTATTTTCTGCAATTTAGGTAAAATATTACAAGTGAGCTATTCTGAATTTGATTTTTCTTGCTAATATAATCAGCTCAACTCTGACTAAAGACATTAAAGTGCGCAGAAGAGGATAACCAATTAAATAATAAAAGAATATTCAGATGTTTAATATCTGTTCTTTGATTTCAGACATCAATCTGTTAATTTTATGACTATGTTATAGTTTGTGATAGTAATTTGAAAACATTAAGCCTTATGCTTATTGCTTATTAGGGGAGGGAAAATGTACAGGTTATTTACCCTGAGTACTCAAAAGTTTTTAAAACAATTTTTGATGAGTTACAAAGAATCTGAAGGTTATCTGATTTTTACAGTTTCAATTAATATATTATTTGTTCAGTTTTGGGAATATGCAAGAATGCTGAAATATGAAAATATTTTATATTCCCCCATACTTTAAATCACACAGATGCAAATGACCTCGTGTTTATATTTTATCATTAACTTGTGGAAATATTATGATAAACAATATCTAATGTGCTGGTTCCTATTAAAAGCAAGACTCTCAAGCAATTCTTTTAGCTGCTTTACTAAAGATTAGTTTATGAAACTGTGTTGCTGTGAACCTATGGCAAAGGTGAAACTTGCTGCGTTCCCCCCCCCCCCGATGTACTATCATTTACTGAGCATTTGAATTTTACTGTACCACAACTCAGGAAAAAAGTCTGGATATAACCATTTGCATTTTAAGGAAAGAGAGGTTTTTTCAGGCAGTTGCTAAAACATATAATAGACATCCTGGTAGATTCTGGATTCATCTGAGGTAGGTGCCTTCTTGGGTGCCTAGAGGTTAGAAAAGTAGAAGCTTTAGGCTGCCTCTGTGCTTGGAGGAAGTAGATCTTCCTCCAGAAGGAAGCCCAGACAGTGTAAAGACAGTGGTGTCAATTCTGGTAAAAACTTTTTACTACTTCATCCTTGATTGTGAGTCTTCAGTCTTAGACAACGTGCTACAGGAATGGACATTTTCATTGGGCTACCCAGTGCAGCACTCTGTGCTTTCTGTGTGTTTTGTTTTGGTCTGTAGCATGTTCTTTCTTAAGAGACTGATTGTTCGTGGTCCCTGTGTACCCCCGTAGCTTTGGCCAGATATTTTGACTCTGTGCTCATTTATTCTTTTGGTAACACTTCTCCCAGTGTGACTGGACCAAGAGGAAGAGAGTGCTCTTTTAACACCTTCTTATTACCACTTTCCATTCCCCCTCCTTTCCTTTTTTGCTAATGCAAGTATTTAGCCATTTCCTTCCCTGAAGAATGCTGCAATAAACCTGAGGGAGCTGAAGAAAAGCACGGCAAAATGAACAACCCCACCTGCTAATATTTTATTCTGAGAGCCCAAATGAAGGAAATGACTATAGTTCTATTGAACAACAATTCAAATCAATACATCTGGATGAAAAATAATAGAAACTGATTGAAATAAGTAGTAGGAAATTAAGAGAAATCTTTTTGGGTCTTGTTTCTTGCTCCATAATGCTTTATGTATTTCTCAACTGCATAATCTGGAAAAATTGTGTAGCATTTTTCTCTTGTAGAAGAAAATTATACATACTCAAGGTATTGAACACATTAAACCCAAGTCATTACTTTTTTGTTTATAGCATTTTTATTTATTTCATTGATGGAAAGACAGAGACATGTTACTGGAGCAAGGTTCAGTACTGAATATTGAATTGAATACTTGAGGAACAGACTTGAAATCCTTTTCCTAACAGGAAACCTACTGCAGCAGTGGAGTTGAAGGGATAAGAAATTGATTCACAAAGATTATGAAACTTAAAAGATTTTCTAGAGAAATACTAGTCTTTGATAGAAAAGAGAAAAATCCTTAGTAGAGTTTAAGTTTAGATTTATATTGTGGCATTATTTATTTATGATTAATATATGTTGTTAAATCCAGTGACGCAGTCAAAAATATATGGAGAAACTGAAAAGGCTCAAACCGAGCAAATCTTGCATTTTTGTGTAGTCTGGTGAGCCAGTGTGTAGAATCTTAATAACGGCAAAATTTAAGGAAAGGAAAACTTCTTTAAAGCTCTGCTGAAAATGAGCAGGGTGTGCATAGCTGCACATGTAATAGTGTATAGAGGTTAAATTTATATAACTCCTTATCACCTGTATCTACAAAATGTATTTGTTGCAGATACGTTGTTCTCACTCATCTCACTTCAAGACATTTACTGTATTTTGGTTTGTGGTGTGTTGGTCGAGAAGTTGCTGTAGTATGCAACTTGTCTTTTGTTTCACTGTTTGCTGAATACAGTTTGATTTCTTTTATTGTATTACATGCTTCAGTTCAGCGTAAATTCATGCAGTAGAAAAATACACATTAAAATAGATTGTTTACTCTTCAGTAAAATACTCATACGTTTCTGTAGGTTTAGCGTGATGAATCCTTGATGCACATATTTATAGCCAACATGCAGCATTGTGGAGTTTTAGTCAATAATAGAAATGGAAAGATTTCTTAAAACTTTTTTAGAAAACAAGATGGGCATGTTCTTTGTGCGATATATTTAGGTCATAAGGGACATCTGCTAAGGATAATTTTTTAACACTTGCTAACAATCCTAATATAATATGGCCTATTCATCAGTCGTATTGTTCCTGACTTGGCTAGTGTGGATTTTAGTGATTCCTGATGTGCATTCAGACTCTCTTAATTGCTAATTTCTTGCTGTTCTATCTCATTGTTTTGTAGGACAATGCATAAGCAGACACAGAATAATCAAAATGGTTTCCCTGGCCATATTAGGCACCTAACAGAGATATATTTGCTGTGCAATGTGTGCATGTTTTTGCAAGTGGAAGTCTCGTTGAAACAAAATAAATCTTAACGGGGAAATAATTCAACAAGATTTGAACAGTGCTATACAATATATGTGTGTGTATATGAGCGTGTGTGAATATATATATAAAATATATATATTTATACATGTGTATATATATTTTTATATATATAAACCTAATCCGCATGGTATATCTTGGAGCTTTTATAGCATGTATTTATGCAGCAGAGAAATTAGATGGGTAAGTTCGGGAGGCACTACAGACACTGAACGTCAGGATTTTAGAGTTCTTGATAAACTGTAAAATTGATCCAGTTTTGTGCCTTTGGTTTAGAAGGAAAAGCTGGTTCAGAGACATTTGCAGTATAACTGAGATCTAATCTTTTACGTTCTCATGAAGTCAGAATTTCACTTAGCTGTAAGGCGTTTGACTCCTGAAGAGGTGCATGTAATGTTCCTCAAACTAGCTCATGCGAGGCAGATAATAAGATGGGCAGCACTTGGCTTCATTGTTTGAGGGGAGGGAGGTTATGGTGGGTTTTAGGTTTTGATATTAATGAAATAGGAAAACTGACCAGCTGAAATCTGGCAAAATTACTGAAAGGGGTATTTGCAATTTGACTTCCATATGTAGATGGAAATAGGTTCCACAAACCCCCTTGCACATTCGTTTGGGGTTTTGTTTTGGTTCGTTTTTTTTTGTTTTGTGTTTTTTTTTTTTTTGGGGGGGGGGGGGTGTTTGTTTGGTTTTGGTTTGTGTTTTTTTTTCTGTAGCAGTTTGTATTGCTTCATACTGTGTTCTTACCTACCGACAGAGTAATAGCTGTTGAATGCTTTTGGATAATTGTTCTAATCATTGTTTTATCTTAAGCCAGTTTTTATGCAACTCTGAACCATTTGTGATAATGAAAGAAACAAAACACAGAAATTGTAGCTTTTGCAGCATGTTGGGGGAAGCTTTCTTTATAGCTTACTCCAGGTGTTGAATCTTGTTTAAACCCAAGTCTTATCCCTCTGATCAATTTTGGGAGGAAACAAAAGGACTTTATTTGCTAGATTTGTTATTCTCATTTTTACTCAGTTGTCTTGGCCAAGCACAATAGATGATCTTTAAAATCCCGCAACGCTGCAAAACAGGAAGAGAGTTGGTTTTTTTCCTAATTCTTTAAGTGATTTTTAGTTCCGCTCTAACAAAGCGTGTTTAGGAAAATTGGTTTGGGCTATTAAAGCAATACCAATGATCAGGAATAAATCAGCTTGTGGCTGTTAAGTCAGTCACTGAGTACAGTTGAAAGACCATAGTCTACGCAAATGTTGATTTCATTCAGAGTTTAAATCTGTAGCTGTATGGCTTAATTGAAGATTTTTTATCAAACTTCATAGTTGTTCCCCACATTAAATAGCTGAAAATTTGATTCATCTATGCACTGTTGATTAAAACAGTTTGGCAAAAGCTTTATGTAAACTGCTTTACTTAAAGTATACTTTATGAAATGTACAGTTTAAGCATAAAGCTGCTGATTTTCTGTGGCTGCAGCCTGGGGAGAAACGGAGAAGGGAACTGAAGACGCTGTTGTAAGGATGCAGTTTGAACACTGGGTGCCACTCCTGGTACACACTGAGGCTCGAAAGCCTTTCTCACGCGGTGGAACAACAAGCACTCTTAAAAATGGAGGTCTTTAACTCTGGAAATTCTGAAGGTCTTTGTCCCCTGAGCCAAGTGGGTCGTCTAGTTGAAAAACATATTCCCGAGTCCTACAAGGAGTAACTAAAACTACAAGGGCAGGATTTTTTTTTTTATTATTCTACTGAGGATGATTTTCTAGACTTGATGTGTTGCTCTCTAGTTATATAGCTCCCATCATGTACAAGAAAGAGAAGGTGATGGCACCAAGTATTCAGAAACATGGCAATTCTCCTGAGGAATAGGAAGAATAATTTCAAACCAAAAAAATAGGAATGAAGTATCTCCCTGGAAGTATATCTCTTTTTTTTTGGTCTTTTGGCCATGTGCTTGTTAGAATAGTACAGTGTCAAAAATCATTGGGTGGTGTGTTACTGATGGAAGACTAGATGAAAAGACAGTTGAGGATCGGTTTGGGATTGATCAATTTAAGAAAGTAGAATTGGAGGCATATAGAGATGGTTTCCAATAGGCACCAAGTGCTGAAGGTAAGAGGAATGCTGAGGAGGTGGAGTGAGGAGTGGGAATAAGAGATGTTTAGATGTAAATTGGAACAAGGTTAGTGCTCCCATCCTGAAAGCTGTTTAGCTTTCAAACTGTGAAGCGCAACGTGATTTGTACTTTACTGTGCTCGTGCCCAGAGGCATCAGCTGGCTCCGGGTGTCCGAAACACGGTACAAACACATACTTGCTCAAACATTTTAGAAACGGCATAGGAGTTTAGGTGTCCAGGTCTTGATGGCTTTCAGTGGAATATTGGCATCTCTACCTGACTAATTTGGAAACTGAAATTTCAGTTATAACTGAAAGGCAAACGGGGGTTTGGAAGGCTAAATGCCATAGCATTTTAAAAGTGTTAGACTTCCTTGCAGAAATTTTATCCACCCTTTTGTTTGAAAAGGAATTGAAATAGTGGGTCAGAAATTAAAATGTGCTTGTAGGGGAGGAAAGCAAGACACTAAAATAATGAATGGCAGGGTAAGGGATGACAGAGTTCCTTGTAAAATTCTACTTTGATGCAGTGGTGTAGAATTAAAAACAAAAAAACCCTCCGTCCTCAAATGTAGAAGTTTGAGCTCTTGGTTTTACTTTTAAAAATGACATTTGAAAACGAGTTCCTGTTATTCACAGTGTTCCATTCTGTGATGTTTGACTGAATCTTCCAAGCCACTTTTCTTATAATGATGTTTCAAATTAAAAATTAATTGATGTATTTGGATGCATAAAGCACAAAGTTAAAATGAAGAATAAATGTCAAATCATCTTTTTTTTTTGCCTGCTTGCTGTTAGAGCTTATACTCGTTTTAAAGGTAAAGACTTTCAAAAGTAGTTAAAAATATTGACTATGTTTTTAATTGAAACTTGCAGGTTAAGTCTCTTAAAGTTGCCATTAAATTTTTTGGACTTCCCAGGACAAACACATCGGCCCACAGAAAACTATGGCAAACATGAGTAATTCTGGTATCTCCTTTATAATTAGCTAAGCTTTATGTAGATAGTGAATAATACAGAACCACGTTGGTTTCTGCAGTTTTGCCAACTGTGGCAAAAAGCCTGACTTACAATAAGTATTTTTTAACTTTTTTTTTTTTTTTTTAAATTAGACCTCCTTATCAAAAGGCACCAGATACGTAAGGAGAGCCAGAAGTGAAAGAACTGGCAACAAACCTTCTTTTGTTGTCACTTGGAAATCTATTAAATGGGCCACTTGAAGTAATGAGTATGGCATATGATAAGCTAGAGCCACCTGGGTTTTATTAGGCTACTTGATGCTTTGATCACAATTTTATTTAAAGCGTTGTCTGTTTATAGTGTCAATGTTCCTTGTCATCGCTGTGATTTAGATTTTAATCTGACACAGTACAAAGAGGGATTGCAAAAACCAAGGCAGTACTCAAATCAGAAATTGGTATGGGAGAGACACTAGTTCGACTGATCAACCTTGGAAGAAAAGCACCTGTTAAACAAGATCTGTAGTCTGAAAGTAGAGCAGTAGATGATTTTCAGCAGATATGGGACACATCTGCATCGTGCCATGGAGAGCAATGGTAATAACTCAGGCTTTCTGGGAGCAGACAGAGAAGCAGTGCGCTGCTATCTCAAGTGGAGGGATCAGGGTGGACATCAATAAGGATGTATGTTGGCATGTCGTAGCCGTGTCCCTTAGGAGCTGGTGTCATGAGTAAGCACAGCTGCAGCTTCATGTTCACGGCTCTGCATTGCACTGTGGAACAGCTGGGTCCTGCTCCAGCTTCGGGTTCCCAGCACTGCTCTCTGTACGGTGCAGGCATGCTCCTTAGGAGTTTCCTTTGCTTTCCCTTCACGCATTTAAGTGGCACTTTAACATGAAAGAAGGAACACTTAGGTCCATCCTCTGATCCTGCTCGTTCTTGCTAATAAATTAATAAAATCTGATCCATCTTAATAACTTGAATATAGGAAGTATCTGTCTTTATTCTTTCTCTTAATAAAATTTTCATGTTTTCAAAGAAGGGCAATGAAGCTGGTGAAGGGTCTAGAGCACAAGTCTTAAGAGGAGCATCTGAGGGAAGTGGGGTTGTTTAGCCTGGAGAAAAGGAGGCTCAGGGGAGACCTTATCACTCTCTACAAGTACCTGAAAGGAGGTATTAGTGAGGGGGGTGTTAGTCACTTCTCCCAAGTAACAAACGATAAGACAAGAGGAAATGGTCTCAAGTTGCACCAGGGGAGGTTTAGATTAGATATCAGGAAAAATTTCTTCCCTGAAAGGGTTATCAAGCAGTGGAACAGGCTGTCCACGGAAGTGGTGGAGTCACCATCCCTTGGAGGTATTTAAAAGACGAGTAGATGTGGTGCCTGGGGACATGGTTTAGTGGTGGGCTTGGCAGTGCTGGGTTAACGGTTGGACTCAATGATCTTAAAGGTCCTTTCCAACCAAAATGATTCTATGACACAGTTTTGCAGAGATGAAATAAAACCATCACTATATGCCAAATGCCTACGTTGTAACTTTTTGAGGCTTTGCTGATCGGCAGAGTTAGGAGAACTGCTTGTTCGATAGCATCTGTGTATTTGGTTTGGTCATGGATGCTTTAAGTATATCATTCAGCCTCTAACAATACTACTTTTCTCGCTGAGTTTATCAGGTACTCAGCACTGCTGCTGGAAATAACTTTTTTTTTCCTATTTTTTTTTAGTATATAACATGATAAGAGCTAACGTTTAATAATAAGGATGACAATAGTTCCCAATTGGGATTTTCTTCGTTTCTCTTGTGTGTTTTGGAGTTCTTCAGAGTAGACAGGGTGAAGGGACATTTGATTGTCTCCTTTAAGAAAAAATTTCTGCAAAAGACAAACACCTTCTTTTTTCTATGTCCAAGAAGGCTGCAAGAAGCAGCAGTGGGTTTAATTTTTATCGAGGGAGGGTTAGGTGAGTCACGAGGAGAAATGCTGTAAGAGCAGCGGTACGCTGAGGGGAAGTCTGAGGAGGTCTCAAAGGATACGTTAGCCGAACGCTCTCCACAAACAGTATGTAATGGGAGGAAACAGCTATCAAATGACTTTTAGCTCTGTCTCTGTGATTTTGATATCCTATTTATCCTGAATTTGAAAGAGACTTTTAAATTACCCAAATCTGTGCGTTTCAACATCTGTAATGTGATCAACTTGTGTGGTAATATTTTCCATACGCACATATACACCCCACACCACCCTCGTACGTGGAAGTTTTCATTTGTGAAGGGATTGATGTGAAGGTGGTTTGATTTCACTGAAAATATTTAGAGTTATGAAATGGAAAACTGGACTTTGTATGAAAACATCTCAAATGTTGTAGTTCAGGTATCTCAGAACAGTATAAAGGAGAAATTATGTTTTACTTTTCATTATTTGGCGTTTTACTCAATTGTATGTGTTGCAGTTTTTCAGCTTTTGACACAGAGGAAGGTAGTTGATGTGAACAGGGTAAGCACAGTGTAATGTCCAGATGCCTTTGAGATCCAGTACGTGATAAAATGAGAACATGTCATTTGGGGAGGATGAGGGGGTGGGTGGGAAACAGGGCAAATCCTTCCCACTTTTGATTTAATCTTTTTCTCTTGTTTCCAGATTACATTCAAAAGTTAAAGCCGCCTTATATATTTTTTTCCTGTAAAATCTAATTTTTCCTTGCAAGCAACTGTTTCATTAATCCGTGTTTTCTCTTTCAGAACAAATAAAGTTTAATAAGCTAAATATTTAATTAGTTTTAAGTTGACATTTTTTGCATTCAAAGAAATACTATGATCTGAGTTAAAATAGTAGCACGTCTGTATTTTCAGGTCATATGTGTGCAGTGTATTATATACCCTTCTCGCTTATTTCACATCTCTTTTCTTTGGAAGTTCTCATCATTGTGTCACTGTCCTTCAACTCGCTTCAAAGCTTAAGCAAACCTCTCCAAACATGTGTCCACAGGAGATGCTGGACTGACTTGTATGGACCTAAGTCCTGTAACTCCTGCCAGTTGTGCTTCTGCGATTAGCTTGTAGTTAGTGGTGCTGCGTGGTCCTGAGCCCATGGTTTGCGTGAGCCGACCCCTCGCTTCTACATGAGTGAGCTGGGCACTGCCATATAAATGGGGATAGATCTGTGACTGCCTGTGGTTACCTGGACCTAGCCCAGGTATTTAAGAGACTTCCAAATACCTTACACAATGAGTCTATTTGTGTCTGGATCAGTTCTCAGACGTAGTACTACACTTAATGTTAAAGAGGTATTGGCCAAATAAAGCAAATGATAGCGGTCAATTTTTATATTCAAGTGTCAAAGCATAATATTAATGTACTCTCCCAATCCTCATTAACACTTTTTTTTCAAGTTAGCTAAAATAGTGACACAACTTCCACGATACTCTTAAGTCTTTCTGCCAAATCTGTGTGTTTAAGTATGGAAACTAGTTGATCAACTGATTTGTTTATTATAAATTTGGATAAAGATTGTGGTAGTTACTTTTAACAGCACATTTTTGTATAAGCTGTTGTTAGGAAACGTGCTGCTGAATTCTGGGCCTTCAGCTCAGGTAGACTTTTCTGTTTCCTAGTAAGGTCTGGCAGATCTCTGGCTCAGATAAAGGCCCATCCCCATTTTTTTGAGAATTACAGGAAACTGTTATGGAAATAAAGTAATACAACTTCCACTCTCATGAAAGATCACTGTCATATCTTAATAAAAATGAGATCACTGTTCTGTTTTTATCAAGAAATGGCTAAAAGTGTTAAGAGAATTGTAGACGTGGTTGAATAAGTAATGCTTTCACTGAAGTAAAGCCATTAAAACTCTTACAAGTTAGCAAAAACCCCCATTTTTGTTATGTAGGAATAGAATTAATGTATCATGACATGTGCAACATAATTGATCAGGTGTTTTTAAACACTTCAGCAGTCTTTTAGTTTAAAACGTATTAAATACTTAGAAGTGCAGTTGGTATTTTTCTTCCCAGAATACTTTTCTTCTTCAGTCAGGGCTTCTGTAAATGTGTATGCGTGTTCTTTTTGTCTCTGTAAGCAGAAAGGTGTATAGCGCACTGAACATCTATAAAACGCTATTGCTGTTGGCTTTGTGAAAAGGGAAAAATATTTCAAAGAGACTTGGAAGAAAAGAATGGAAAGGGACCTCAGTTTCAGGCCTGGGGAACTGCAAAACACTTCTGAGCTGCTGGAAGGAAAAACAAAAAAAAAAAAAGGTTTTGTTTATACTAGTAAATCATAACGAGAAGCTATACCGAATGCAGAACTAAAGTGCATATAGCCAGTGTTGTGTAACTTTGATCACCATTATGGTTTGTTTTGCATTTCCTTCGTAGTGTCCCACCAGGCTGTCTTTGAATCGGCTTTGTTGTCATCATGTCATCCACACGTGCAGACTCCGAAACTGCTGGTCTTCCGTCCTATCAGGAGCCTTGCAAGCGCTGTATTTTCTTTAACTTTCTGAAGTGTTTTGCTTTTTCTTCCATCTTTTGTATGGAATATCACTTTATGGTAAATTATTTTTTACTGTCACCTCTTTTTCTAAAGTCTCTCCCATCCAGATTATGGCATTAGGGTGACAGTTGATTTACGACTATTTTCATCTCTCTGCTTGATCTTTCTCTTTCCTTCCCCCAGCTTGTCCTGGTAACACAGAGCAGATCTGCCCTTGCTTGCACCGCTGCTCTTTTTCCCCTGCACTTCCTTCTCTGAAACCTTTTCTCTGCTCGATCCCCTGACCTGCAGACCAGGCTGATAAAAGTACAGTCTCTTTGCTGCACCGTCCTTTTTGCTGTGTCTGCTGGATGTGTATCACCGGTGAATCATGACTGCGAGTTTTCCAGTGCTTATGTTACTGCATGCTCTAAACTTAAGATTGTTTTATTGATTTAGAGGGAAATCTTCATCTAATATATTATTTAAATAACATTATGATGAATTAAGTGTAAGTGTTAAAACTGGTTGTAGACCCAATGCACGTTTTGAAAAGTATGCAATTAAAAGGTAAACTTACAATGATGGCCAGTGATCCTTTTGCTCCTCCTACGCTACAGCTTTTATGCAAGTTAGATGGTATCTGGCAACATATCTGTTACATGCAGCTGACAGAAGTTTCATGGATCTCGTAGTACCGCAGCCAAAATCTCACTGTGTGTGCAGGTCGCAGGCTGTGTATTTGGGCAGTCTACCTGAAGCTGCAGATGCCTTGAACCGAATGCCCTGTTTTATGCAGGAAGGTGTAGGTAGCTGAACCACAAAAGTGCACTGTGTCTAAGATGTCTGCTGTGGGTAACCTAGCCAATGTATGTAGTAGAGAGTTTAAATGGTTGTAAAGCTGCCAACACTAGGTAGAAGGTGGAATAAGAGAATGATTTGTACCTAGAGTGTGAGATTAATACCCTGCACTTGCATAGCACCTTTCATTTGAGGATCTTGGCACACTTTATGATCAGTTAATTGCCTCATAACCTCTCTGTGAGGTAAACTATCGCTAGTTTACAGTTAAAGAAACTGATGCATTGAAGAATTTAAGTAACTTCTTTGGGATGCCTGGGTAGTTGTGGGAGAAACCGGTGAAGTTTGTCTCCTGCTAATTTTGGAATGTCTAACATCACAACACTTAATTTCCCTAAACAAAAAGCAGTCACTGATTCTCGTTCTTTCTTGCTCGTCCAGCTCTTCAGTTGTGTGGGTTCCTTTCCTGTGTTTTTTTTCCCTGTGGTCCTTTGAACTGTGGTCTTACAGGTGGCAGCTGTAGGGAACTGTTGGAAAGGGAAATGAAGTGCTCTTTTAGCTATGAGTCACAAGCACTGCCACTTGTCCGTCTTTTTTAGATGCTGAAGAGCAGAGTTTTACCATGAAAAGAATTGAAGTCTTTTTGACTTTCTTCCTGTTCTCCTCAACATACAACTGTCTTAAAGCGTCTCCCTATGTTCCCCATGGTTCTTGTCACTTGGAGAAATCATAAACTAGTAATCCTGTAGTGCCTGAGTTACCATGCTCGTTCACTAACTGTGTGTATTGCTGGTGACAGTCTGGCAATGCTAGGTGAGCTGGACATGACTAACTAGTAATGCTTGGGTTAAGGCATGGCTTTGTCTGTGTTAGAACTTACAAGCATTAAATAAAATTGCATTTCTGTCGTAGTGTATGAACGCACCTCTCTGTGGCCCAAAGAAAACTTTCATAGTAAGTTTATTCCTAATTGGCCTTTTTTTGTGTTAGGAATAAAAGAATCAGAGATATCTCTTTAATTGTTTTAACGATGTCTGTAGAAAACTCCTGCTTGCCTATACTGGTTATAAAGACAGGAATAGGAGGAAAGAGACTTGGGGGTGCTGATCGACAGCCGGCTAAACATGAGCCAGCAGTGTGCCCAGGTGGCCAAGAAGGCCAATGGCATCCTGGCCTCCATTAGGAATAGTGTAGCCAACTGGTCTAGGGAAGTGATCGTCCCTCTGTACTCAGCACTGGTGAGGCCGCACCTTGAATACTGTGTCCAGTTCTGGGCCCCACACTTCAAGAAAGATGTTGAGGTGTTGGAGCGAGTCCAGAGGAGGGCGACCAAGCTGGTGAAGGGTGTGGAGGGTCTGACCTATGAGGAACGGCTGAGGGAGCTGGGGTTGTTTAGCCTGGAGAAGACGAGGCTCAGAGGTGACCTTATTGCAGTCTACAACTACCTGAAGGGAGGTTGTAGTGAAGTGGGAGTTGGCCTCTTCTCCCAGGCAACTAGCGATAGAACAGGAGGACACAGCCTCAGGCTTTGCCAGGGGAGATTCAGGTTGGACATTAGGAAGAATTTCTTCTCAGAAGGGGTCATTAGACATTGGAACGGGCTGCCCATGGAGGTGGTGGAGTCATCATCTCTGGATGTGTTTAAGAAAAGACTGGACATGGCACTTAGTGCCATGGTCTAGTTGACATGGTGGTGTCAGGTTAACGGTTGGACTCGATGATCCCTGAGGTCTCTTCCAACCTGATTGATTGATTCTGTGAATAAGTAAGATTTAACATGTGCCGGGAAAGGATACATCGGTTGAAGATATTTGGTTGAAGAGGTGTTGGAATATGAAAATTAAATTTGTTGTTTAGGGAAACAGTGCTACACTCTTCATCCTTCGTAGTAGTATATATAAAAAGCTATCTTTAGACATGCGACTGAGAGTAGTAATTCTTAAGATAGAAAAGTACTTCAAATATTTTTGGAACTATGACAATTTATATTCTGGTTTGAAGTACACATGGATAAATATGGACACTACATATACACCCCACACAGACCCCAACTTCATGAAGTATGATTTCCTTATTACATGTACCACTTCTTGTTAGTAGCAACCTTCTTCTGTTTTTAAGACACTGGACAGTGAGAGGTGGTGAAAGAAAGCTGGTATTAGCCATGTGCTCAATAAGCAAAACACATTTTTTGACCTCAGCTTTGGAGAAGAAAAAGAAAAAAGGAAACAGGACTTTCCCTTAAGATACTGCAGACTTGACAAGACTGATAATTGGTTTTAATCTTTCATTCCAGCTGCTGTTGCCTCACAAGATAAAGTATTTTTTCTTCTGCTTCTTAATAGGCAATAATGCATCTCATGCTGCAAGGCAAAATCATAAGGTCAAGTATTCAAGAGAGACAAAATTTTTGTTATTCATATATTTTTCTACACCAAACCTACTGTTTAATTGTTCGCTTTTCTGATCTGCATCTCATTTAGCAAAACTATACAGTACTTCTTCCTTAAAATAAGAGCAACTAGAGCTGAACATAATTTAACTAGTTTCTTAAAGAGAGATCTTTTGAAACAGATGTACAAAGCTTGCCTTTGTTACAGGAGACAATTTTAGGAACTTTTTAGATGGCACAAGGATGACTGTTTGTGATGGGAAAAGTAATGGATTGTTTCCAGGGAGAAAACTTACCAACTTTAAGTTCAAAAACCAACAAGTTGAGTGGTTTTGAGCTAGATGCATTTGCTGATTTTAAAAATCATGCTGTTACTCCTGTAGTGTATTGCGTACATGTAATATTAACCAGCTCACTCTAGTTTATCATCCTAACTCCAGGAAAGTTAATTAGGGTCACATTAGGTGTGTTACAAATTTCAGAGGTTCATACTGGTAAGTGTTCAAACTTGCATGATAGACAGCTGAGCAGGATTAATCCCTTGTCTTGTAAGTATAACTTCAAACCTTCTGGCCAGGGCTGTTTTCTTCTAGTGTTAACGGCACTTGTTCTGAATTTGGGATGTAATTAAAGAGCAGGCATTACTGGAGTAGCTGTTGCTGTAGCCTCAGTAAAGTTATGGTCGTCTTGAAGAAAAACAAACACCTTAGGTTGTTTTTCTCTTCTGTTTAGTACAAAATGGATGGTGTTGTGGAGGTTTTGTTTATTTATGTGGTCCTTCTGCATGGGGTTTCTCTCCCAACAGACTTGCATGCGTTTTTCATTGTTGAAATGGTACAGATGCATCACCCATTTTCAGTGCTCCGTTAATTTGTTACACAGAAGATAACTGACTCTGCTGGCCATAAAATTTGTTTTATTGCCAATACATTAAAACACTTCTGATTAACTTTTATTGGGGTCATTTTATTAAGTTTGATGCCTACGAGTATCATGCTGAGGTAAAGATTGCTACTTCACAAATTTTATTAAATTGTTATCTGAGAGCATGGTAGCTTTTTGTTCCTGGCCTGGACATCAAGTTGATTTGGAATCTGGCAAAAGGACATGTTTCCTTCTTTTAAATTGGTATGCTAAGTAGTAAGGCTTCCCAAATGCTTTACACGTTATTTTTAAAAGATGTAGAAAAATCCAGAAATATAAAGAGACTTTTTTTAAAAGCTCGGATGGCTCATTTGAAGGGCAGATTTATTTCCTTTACCCCTTCTACAAAAGAGTTCACAAAATAGTAATGCCCAAGAAAACATACTTCTTTGCAGGTAGTTTTATTGTCTTTACAGAAAATAATCCAGCTGACCTATTTGAAACATGTATTTGCTGTTTCCCTTCACAGTGGGCTGGAAATGAAGTTTTTAGTATCTAGTGATTCAGCCCTGGAGGAGATTTTTTTTTTTTTTTTTTTTTTTAAACTGAACTGGCTACTTTTAGTGCAAGTTAATTAGATTTTACTTCCAATAAGAGTAAGACAGTAGCAGTCTCACTGCAGCTCAGTATTGATTTGAAGATTATATTTTATTAATTTATACTTTAAAAATAAATGCATTTTCATTATTTAAGAAACATTGCTATTAGAAGTAGATGTCCTTATTTTTATTGACAATAAATAATTTTTATATAACATTGTCATGGTTTAAAGCTGGGCCAGCTATTAACCAGGTGGCAGATGCTCTCTGTTAACCCTCTCCCCCCCCCGCTAAGGGAAAGGGAAAAGGGAGAGAGACTTATGGGTTGGAAAGTTAAAACAGTTTTAATAAACTATAATAATGAAAAAGAGTGTAATAATAATATTGGAATAATCAAATATATACGAATATATACGAATATATATGAAACCAAGACTGAGAGCTTGGAAATCCTCCTCAGACAGAGTTGCTCCCCCCAGCACAAGCAGAGGGGAAAATGCAGTAGCTCCCCCCAGCACAGGCAGAGGGGAAAATGCAGTAGCTCTCCCCAGCACGGGCAGAGGGCAAAATGCAGTAGCTCCCCTGCCATCACACCTGCAGGCTTTTAACTGGAAAATTGGCAAAGCTGGTACCAATCAGTGGGAGACAGGAGGGCCCCTCCCTCCTGGGCCCCACCTCCAGGAGGCAGTGGGTTAGTGATAAATAGGAAAGTGAGAATGACGTGTGTGGGATGGAATACCTCGTTGGTCAATCTTGGGTCACCTGCCCTGTCTGCTCCCCCCTGCAGCTGCGACCCCCTTTGGCTCTTCACTCGTAAGCAGTAAGGAATTTAGCAGTGACCTTGGTTTCTCTAAGACTAATTGGCCTGGTTTGGGCCAAACCAGGACAAACATAATGGAGTTATATGATTCTATACCATGAAGACTTTATGGGGTAATTAATTGATATCATAGCAGTCAAATAGTATTACAATCCATTCCCCTGAGGAATAGAGATGTGCCAAACAGGTACATACTGGGACTTGAACAGGCCAAGTAGGTTATTAATTTTAAGTAGTAAATGGGCTACTACGTAATGTTTACCTACCATTTATACTGGGAAAAAGAATGTCTTTAATAGGCTTTTGGAGAAAATTTTAGATGGATTAGCCCTGGTCCGCAGCAGTAAATAGAAAGGCAAAGAAGGTTTGGCAAAACACATCAAATAGTAATGATTAAGAGAAATGCAGATGATAGCATACTACTATTATTCTTACAAGATGGTAATTCACTACTTTTGTATTTACTCAGTGAGAGTTGCATAAGTAAACAGCAAAGCTTAAGCAGCAGAGACAATGGAAAGAAATACGGGCATTAAATTGCCTAAGAGAGAGATCACAGCAGTAAGAAGTGGAGAGAGAAGAGAAGAATTTGTACATAAAGAAATAATGTGTTTACTGTGTTGTGAGTTGTAATTTGATGTTACTGGAAGTGAAATGGTGATGGGACATGGAAGTTATAAGGCAAAATATTGATCTTTCTTTGTGAGCATAGTCTCTCTTTCATAAAGATAAGGCTAAAATAGGTAAGTTTATTTCCTACATTTTAAAAATCGAAGGATTTGATTCAGTGCATAAAAACAGCATTTGAGAAATTTGATGAGCTGTGGTTATTTTACCTCCAAGAGAGACCCTGAAGACCTGCGAGTTTTTGACACTGAGAAAAATGTATACTTCTTTAAAACAACTCCTGCTGCTAACCTAAGTAAAGAGAGAATTTTCATATGAAAATGTAATGCATGTGTTGCCTTGGTCATGCCAGAAATGCAGATATAGTGCTTCATGTAGGCTTTTCTGTGGCTCCCAGTAACACAAATGCTGAACATCTGACAGCAATGAATGTATTTCACCATAAATTGGTAATAATCTGTACTTTGGGTGAGAAGAGGATAGTAATCTTCTGCCTTGTGTCACCTAATCTGATTTTCAGTTCTTCAGTTACATTAACACTACAAAATCAAAATGTGGGCATCTGTTCTAGAACGTTTGGTGATTTCTTTTTTTAATAGTAATTTCTATTTTCAGTTCGTGTCTTCTGTTAAAAAGATTTTTATTTTTTTTTCCCTCTGGCTTTCATGGACTAATCTTCTCCTTTCATATTATGGCTTTCCTTTTCTAAAAATGAAGGAAATAGCTGTGAAATGTCTAATTCTTGAGCATTAAGTAGTTCTTCATGTGAAGAGCTAAAGCATACCAACCCCCTCCCTTTTTTTCAGCGAAACATGCTTTGTATGCTTTCTAAAAATTACTAAAAATACTTTATCATTGTGTACTCCATTATGGTGGACTGTATTTAATGTTAAACACATATAAAGTACAGATTACAAAAACTTAGTGTACAGTATAGGTGTTACAGAAGGTGATCTGTCTACATACTAGGAAAGATGTTTGCTTCTACTCAACAAAACCAGATTATTTTCTTAAGCAAGAGAGCTGTTTATACAAAATATTGTTACTTCAGGATACATATGAAGTTAATGTCTAGGTGAATCTGTTTGAGGTGCCATCAGATGGTGGTATGCGGTTTTAGCATACCATATTTACTAGTATTCTGACGTTTCAGGCCAGATTTTATTTTAAACATAATTTATCTGAAAACTGGGCATGTCAGTAGTGCTCTCCTCCCTGCCCCTCCCCTCCCCCAACAGAAACACGGTTTTTAAAAATTTTGTCCAAGATGTTTGACTATGTCATTGTAAAACCAACTGGACAACAAGATCTGAACAGATACGAGAGTCACAGTATTTGAAGTTTGCTCTGTCTGCTGCTTTTTGTAGGAAAGTTTTATTTTCTTAACAAGTAAGAAGAAAATAAATTGCAATAAATTACTATAGCTGGATGGCCTTCATGGAAGTTGAAAAAGAAAGAAAAACAACTGACCTGCTAATAGATTGTGTAATTTGTTACTGAAAAAAAGGGATACTTCACAGCTATTAGAAGACAGTGAACAATATTATAACCAGCTAGAGGAAAATGGGTTGTAAGTCATTCCAAAATAAATAAGCTTGTGGTTCTTGCTGTGATACTGAAGGGGGGGGGAAGTGAAATCTTTAGAAATATTTTAACATGTTGTTTTCCTAAGTATAATTAATTAATGACTCCTAAGGTTTTTTTCCATGTAATTTGTATAATTCCATTATGATTAATTGGAAAAGAAAAACCCAACAGATTTTCAGTTATTTTGTATCAAATTCCACAAAAGATGATGAACAAAGTCTAGTGACTGCACTGTTCCTTGCAGTGGACAGATTGAAGCAGGATTTTTAAGCATTTCTTTCGAATAAGACAGCTACCTACCCAGTTCTGAAAATTGTACGAGTTTCAGATAATTGAGGGAAAGGACACTGACAAATTGAGTTGACCCTGCTGTAGTCACACTCAACACTTAACGCTGTGGACAGGAGGAATCCTACTGTTTTTCAGACTCCTTTTTTGACTTTTTAAAATTACATTTAAGTGACATGCAGGGTTTTCTGCTACCTCTAGTCTTTTGGGTGTCTTGATAGCTATAGCTGCTGTGGAAGTGGTGGGCAATTGCAGACAAAAGGAGCGTTTTACAAAGGTGGAGGAAGGATGGGGTAGTAGCTTGTGGATGTCCCTTGACGATATCTCAGAGGCCAAGTTTATTCAATGGAGACAGATCTCCCTAGGGTCACTTTTCATTTATGAGAGGGAGAAGCTCAAAGAAAGTAGCTAATTTGGTGCCAGGGAAGATCACAACTGACATTTCACCCCAGAATGAGAAGGTGAGTATCTGTGATCTGGCCCTAATAAAGGCACATCGCTGAACGGAACTAAGCAACAAATGGTAAAAATAAATATTTAAAGCAGTGCGTAACTAACCTGTTAAATGTTGCAAGTATTTACTGAAGGAGATGATAATTTTTCATTCCAAGTTTACAAGGCAGTACTATGTTACACCGTCACAGAAACATGCAAGTGAAGAGAGGGTAAGGTGAGATACCGTATTTTACTAGGGACAGGAATTATTTTTCAAGGTATAACAAACTTTCAGTCTAACACCATTTGTTTTAAAATAAGGTGCTAGCTTTTAATCAAGTTTTTCCTGTGCTTTAGCTGATACAATTTGATTTTTTGCAAACCCCCTTGTGAGTTCTTTGTTTAAGCATGTTTTAAACTGTAATTGCACTTAATGTTCTGGTGAGATGGAGGGGACTGTATATGTGAGTGTGTTTTGTTTGGGTTTTTTTAAATTATATATGGAAATAGTTTTTAAAAAATATTCTACTGTTTGTGTCCTTATGGTATCTCAGCCCTCCTGGTATCCAATTTAATGAACCATCTCCATTCTCACACAAGTATGTTTTCTCTGCTGTTTCTTACGTGCCTGAAAGCTGGGTGCCTTAGAGGATTTTTAGAGTCATTCATAAACTGCTCACTAATTTTTCATGGAATTCAATCTTTTTTTTCTGTAAATTACATCGAAGTGACTCAGAAGTTGTAAATGGGTCCTTGAGTTCCTAAGTGTACAGGGAAGTGTCCTTCTTCCTGCAACGTCCATTCAGTGGTGTATCAGTTAAAACTTGTATTAGAAAGGTGGGCCCAGAGGGGTTGCTATACATTTGTTTATTTGTGCTAAGATATTTGTTAAACCAAAATGTGGTCATGTTGCATTTGTGCGATGCCCCAACTGCCATGTTTCCCTGCTTGGTAGTGTTAGCAACTTGAGCATGGATATAAAAATAGACCTGATAAATTAATAGACTTTTATCAAGCTTTCTTAAGCATCCTGACAGAGGAGTGGTTTCTCAAAGAATAATGAGAAGGATTTCCAGCTGGTTTTGGACAACTCTTAATAAGCAAAAACGGCAGTGTTTGTGCTTCTCTTTGTAAGTTTAGTTGAAATACCATGAAAAGGTAATGGGGATTGGTATGGGGGGTGTGGGAATAGCAAAAAGGAAATGAGCCTTTCTGTCAGTAATGAATGAGAGTTTACATGCAGAAAATGGAAAGGCAGACAAAGGTCTTAAAATCAACTTACATTTTTGTAGTTATGACATCCCTTCCACCTCAGTCTTCTTAATACTCTATTAGAGCATATTAAAGCGGTTGTGTAGGAGAACCATGTGTATGAGCTTTGTGAATTGATAGGAAGAAATTATTAGTATACTGGTCAAAGCCAAAAGAAAGCAGATTTATAATCAAGAAAATATCATCAAGATACTGGATCATTTAATTGTCCATTTGTTGTTCCTCTACATAGAAATTAGCAGTGTTTTAGGTTGTGAATGACTTCTCTAAAGAATGGGTCTAGGATAGGACTCAAGAGTATCTCCATGTACCGACTGTTAGCAGTAGTTTTAGTGAGCTTTACATATCAATAAAAGCAGATGTATTCAAAGGTGGAATTTTTCATGTAAAGTAAAGCTTGCTTGGATTGACAAGAAAATGAGCCATAGGGAATGTCAAACTAAAGAGGAAGGCCAACTGGGAAGAAGAAGATATACTGGCTAGTTTTTATCAGCTGTCCTGTTTAAAGAGGAAATTGAGAGGTTTTGAGAAATGGGGAGAAGGTGATTCAGGCTGTTGGTTTAAAGCCTGAGCTGGTGAAGTAGCGTTCATTTATTAGGAAGATGCTCAAAGATGTCACTTCTTTAGAAAGGTTAGGGAGGTGTCAGCTGGTGCTATGGGAAGACTCATGCTGTTATCTAATCTGAAGGATCACACTCAGTTTGGGGACTTGATCCTGCATTTGCTGCAAAATTAAACATATGCTTCAATCCTTTTAATTGTTCTGCTCTTTTACCAGTCTCAGAGGAATAGAAATCTCTATTCTCTCTCTTTCTCACAAGAAATGCAATTCACAGTTGGAGTTTCCATAATATTCTTTGTGATTCATCTTGTCCATATAGAGTTCTACAGAGGGGAAGACATTTTCTTTGATGGTTCCTGTCTTGACTTATTTCATGTAGATGTTAATTGGTCATAGAGTGAAATACAATGCCTCCCATTATTTCCTCGTTATAATTTGATCCTACTTGACAGCACCACAAAGCTATGTGTATGGGGGGAGTGGTTTGCATGCACTGTGGGATGGGGAGAAGAATGCAGAATGGCTTAAAGCAAGAAATGTCAGCATTTCCAAGCCCTGTAACTCTACATGGCTATATAACTTTTCAGACGAACTATTTCCTAATAATTTAATTTTATATAAAAATACTCAAATCAGTAATTCTAACTCCAAGAAGCTAGGAGACCTTGAGTGTTAACGCAGTCTTCTATTGCATGTATTTCTATTTCAAACTGTTTTGGAGCTTTCCTTTATCATTAGAGTACTTTCTGTATTGATACACGCTACCCCCAAAGTACAGTTTTCATTGACAAAGTAAATGCCTAAGCTTAACACAGCTTTTTACACGGAAGATTTTTTTTTTTAAAAAAAGATTTATTATTTTGGAATTCCAACACTCCTTTTGAATCATTTGCTGCATAAATCCTGTATCCATATGTAGGGCACCCTGAGTACAGATTTGTCTTCCTTCACATTCCAAACTTCAGTGAATTAAAGTTTCCAGTTAATGTCACAGGGCTCTTGCCTTTGAGTTTTACAATCTTTTTTCAGTTTCTCATACGTGAAAAACAAAGGCTGTACATATGTATTATTCGATAAATTCTGTAAGTCCTGGGTGACTTTAAATCATTTTAGTGCTATTTAAGTTTCTTTCTTGTGATTCTCCTAATTAGTTACAGCTCTTGTTAGAGCACACATTACTAGGAGAAGACCATTTCGTTGCACTGCCATTTCTGAAGCAAATGGTCATTGTTACAGGGAGACCTTTGTAGGTAGTGTTTAATTTAAATATGTTCTTACAGCAGTCTCTTTTTGTAATTCAAGCATCTGTCATTCAGAGCTCACTCGCTGGCAAAGCAAATCTTAGGTAACAGAGGCATTTATATTGTGGCCTGGAAGCAGCGCTGTATTGATTAAGTTGGATGGTTTCAAGAATGGTAAATTAACCGTAACATGTAATTTGCTCCTTCTTTGTTATTTTAGTAAGACAGGTTTTTGAATGATGTGTAACAAAAAAAAAAAATTGATTGGGTGTTTCTAGTTATGATACTGTTCATTCTAGAAGGAGTGATTTGTTGTCTGCAGGTGAACTTTCATAATACACGTAATCTAATTTAACAGCCAAGGTCTGGGAGGGGTCCCGACTGTTCCTCTGGGCGCTTGGCTGCGTGTTCCTGCCTCCTTCCTTGCGTAGGATCTAGCGATTGCATGACCACAGAGTGAGTCAAATTAGTTTGTTGATCCGCTGGAGAGTGAAGCCAACAAGTTGATGCAGCTCACGTAGCTGGAGGAAGAGGAGGAATGAGCAGGGACCACCCATTTCAGCAGCAGTTTGGTGTAGAGGATTCAGTATAACATGAAACAATACCATTTTTGTTCCTGTCTGTCTTACTGTGTTGTCTGTTAACACAGCAGAGAGTTTGTTTTATCATAAAATGATCAAGTGCTGTAAACATTATTGGGGCAACTTGTTTTATTTTGCTCTTAGCTAAATATCAAGATAACATGTCACCTACATAATTCTGAAATAAGCCTGCGCAAAATATTATCTGTATCACAGCTGTAAACTTATTTGTCAAATCATGTCGAAAAGCCGAGCAACTGTTGTGCTTCTCATTAAGAGAAGAACTAAATTTGAGCTCACAGAGACAGGTTAGCTGAGTATTTATTTTTAAATTATAGCTTTGCTTGAGATTCCTCCAAACTGCTGTACGTGGACAAGGTAATGTAAACAGATAATGGTTTATAGATCCCAGCATACAAATTTCATACTATCCATGTCAGAATAATGTTTTGGTGATTTGTACTGGTTTGTTCGTTTGAGGTTTTTTTGTTGTTGTTTTGGGGGGATTTTGTTTGTTTGGTGGGGCTTTTTTTGGTGTGTGTCCCCCTCCCAGCTGATTTATGGAAAGCTTTTGCATCACGCTTGTCTTCAAAGTATTTTGAAGTTACGTTGCAAGATAGACTATGTGCCACAGTTATTTGGAAGTTGAAGCTTGCTTGCTTTTTCTTAAAACTGAACAAAGGCAAGTGCCCCCTCCGCCTCTCACTTTTCATTGTGTCAGAGGTGGTCCCTTTCTTTACCCATTCTTCTTCTGGAACCTTTCATCACTTTTCTGCAGGGTGTCAAGGAACAGGACACAAGCCTAATATCAACACCTAATAATTTGGTATGCTTAGTAACATAATTCTATTTGTGTGATAGATTCTTGGTATCGTGCATGATTTATATCATGACACTACTCACTTAGCCACGTTTTCCATGGCCAGTTCTTAATCTCTGTTTTCCCTAGTTGACCACATTACATTCATCAGTTCCGTGGTTTTGTCTCATGTCTTGCATTAACTACATGTAAAACTTTTTATATTATTATAATAAAGGCTATTATGCAAAGGTAGCCGGGAGAAAAGGGCCCCGTGCTGAGGGAGTTCTCTGCAACACAATTGGTGTTAACGTGTGGTCTGTTCGGTGGAAAAGTTTCAGTGTTCCTGTGATGGCATTAAACATTTTAATCGCTTTCAGTTCTAGTATGGAATTTTTATCCTGGAAAAATAAGTTTGGGTCTGGATATCACTTCTTCATCTTCTAAGTTTGACTAACCAAATGCCCACTAGAGTATTTATTCTTCTGATTTTTGTCCCAGGTTTGATGTTAGAATTGTTTAGTGACCAAGCTCTGTTTCCACTGTCAGTAATGTTCCTACCATTTATAACACTGTGTAAAATCCAGTCTCTCTTTCATCAGTACTAATGGAAGTGAATGATAGTATGAGGTGATGGAAACATTTTATTTCCTAAACACTTCTCAGTTTGATTTCGGTTACTCTGGAGGACTGATCTTTCACAGCTGTTGCAAAATGTAAGTGGTTTTTTTCCCTGCTGTGCAGATATCTGCCTTTTTCTAAACGCTCCGTGGCACAAAAGGGTCTTTTTAAAAATGTCACAAATAAAAAGCAATTTATGTTGGCATTAAATATAAACATTTTGCTGTCATTGTTTATGGAAGAAATTTAAAGTTTAGGAGTGAATGGGTGAAAAAAGATAAATATTGAGCAACCTTCTTATAGAAACAGGAATGCGAGTTACACATAGCTTATTCCTTAGGAAATAATCTTACATTCAGTTTTATCAGTTACTGCTTGAAAATACTTGGGGCTTCACTTTCATATAATTACAGTAACTATGCCATTTACAGTCTACTCTTTCTTTTACAAATAAGTTTTGTCAAATGTAATGATGTATGGATGAATTAGTTGTTGTAAGTTTGCTTACAACTAGTGGTCTAAGACTAGTGAAAACTATATATGTGTATGTGTATCTAGCTATACGTACTATATATCTAGATATACGTACATATATATACGTGTATAAATATGCCTAGATAAATGGTTGCATATGCATAAAACTGCTTAAAACCCCCTATATTATAAAATAATAGAACAGGTTTTAAATGAGATAACTGTACTTTTAGAAATTATTTTCCACTGAGGGTTAGTGCTGGACATTAATACATACATATGGAAGCACAATGTTGATTCAGATGGAAGAGGAAGTATCAATTTAGACTGAGGAATGTGTTCCCTATAATCATCCCTGTTCTCAGTTATTCTTATAGAGCTTTGCATAGAGCTTGTAGCTATGGTGCAGGAATACTAACTTCAGTAGCAGATGTGAGCCTGAAGCTTATTACATGTTTCACCAGATGTTTCATTTATCTTTAGGGCAACCTTCTGGTTTGTTTTTTATATCAAACACTGTGAGAAATCAAAATTCAGAATGTATTTTAAACATGTATGGGTATTTGGAGATAAAAGAACCCTTTTGTAACCTGAAGAAGCATTGTAATGTCTCATATTAAATATATTTTCTTTTAAGCTACATTTCAACAAGATACTTTATAATTTCATATATTGATCCAATTTTACACTAAGCTTGTTTGTAAAGATAATGTAACACTAAGCTGAGCAGGTTTTCTTTGTTTATAAAAGCTCATTGTCTACTTTTATATTTCTTTATTAATAGTTCATGCGATTTAATGTCTTTGTTTACAGCTTAAAATAATCTTTTGGTTGAAGAAGCCTCAGCATTTTCAGCAATAATTGTGAATCTCAAGAAGAGATCCTTCAGAGAGGGATTCATTTGATAGTTGTGGAAGGAAATTGATGTTTGGGACACTTCTATGGCTCATTGTCTTTGTCTTTACACAGCGGCCATCACCTCTGTGCAGGATAGGGAGTCAGAAATTCAGCTTCTGTGTTCCTGCACCCACTCACGTGCTTAAAACCATGCACTGTCCTTGCCTTGTTTGAGTTACAAGATTGTCCTAAAGCTGGTGTGCGATTGATATCTGTTAAGGAAAATTTTAGTACTGGTGATTCGTGGTTCAGGAGTTTAACAAAGCCACATTTTTTAAAGTTTTACCAGTGAAAATTGTAGGGGACAGCAAGTGAAATGTCTGTAAAGTCTGTTTAGTAATTTTGTTCATCAGGCACGTTTAATGGTGCTGCTTGTCAGGCACCATCTCTGCCTTCTGTCTTTTCTTTCATCACCGTATCGGTTCCATGAAAAAGAAATATCCCATTTGCAAACTTACCAAAAAAACAGAGTGAATTAGTCGACTTCAGCTAGAAGGTAAGTAGGAACCAAGTAAACACTTACATCTGGCTCTGTTCTGTAGATCTGAATATTACACTTGAGTTGGGGAGAAAAATTGTCAGACTTTGCGAAATCAAGCAAAGATCAAGTACAATTCTTGCACTTGAAAAGCAGCATTGGAAAACAAGTTCTTTATTGCTCTTGTCCTTGAAAGAAGAAGTTAAAAGAGATAGTAATTTTAAAACCATTTTGGATCAAGAGTTTGTGAGCTCTTGTGTAACATGGAGTAGGTCTTAACAAAGACTATTCCGTGTACATACTCTTCTGTTTATGGATCTCTCCTTTGTGGCCGTGCAAACATCTCTCCCCTTCAGGACTTAATTACATAGCCTCCTTGTAACAGCTACAGTTGCTTACGTGGAAAAGTAATATCGGGAGACTATTTCGTATATTTATAGCTATCTTTTAAAACAACAGCTGTCTGCCAGAGCCAGTGTGATGTGATCAGCAATTGCTCTCCAAAACAGAATTTGGAAGTCTATTTTAAAAGCTAATTGGCATATCTTTAAGTCCAGGGTGATATTTCTATTCCTCCTCATGCTTCCAAAGTAATGCCTAAGAAAGGAGGCCTTGTGAATAGACTTTCATTGCCACATGGCCTTGGGGGGATAGAGGAGTGTAGAGAAGAGAGAACAGCCTGGGCTCCACTTCTCCTTGAAAAGACGATAGTGGAACAGGCAAAGTGTCAGTTGTGTTGGAGCGCTCATATAGCTAATTTAGCCAGTTGCCTAAAAATCTCACTTGAAGGGTTGTCCATTGCAGAGATGGTATAGTTTACCATGGGCTGGGTTATGCTGAGCCGCTAGTGGAAGTCTGGGTTTGTGAAATCATTGTGGATTCAGCTCTCCCACGCTGAGGTTTTGGTAGTGCAGTTGTTAGTCTGTCAAGTGTTTCTAACTCACAGGACTCTGGCGAGGCCATTTTTCATGTAGAATCTTCTCTTCCACCTGCCAAAGGAGTGGGACACTGTTTCCAAGACCCCTCAACTCTTGAGTGTAAAAACTCAAGAAAGATTATTTGTAGAAAAAGAGTCCTAGACTCTTAAGCTAAACAGTAACAGAAATGATTTACTATGCAGAAAAAAAACCCCTTTTTTATTATGCTACCAACCAGCATAATCTAGTTGGCGTTTTATGGCTAAGGACTCTGGGCACACACACCACAAGCTCTGTGTCGATGTGGATACATTACTGCTCTCTAATAAGCAGCGTTGTGGCTCACAGTCTTCCTGCAGAAAGAAGGATTAAAACAAATTCTTTTTTTTTTCCCGTGCACTTGAGTATATTTTTATGATAAAATATGGAGGAGGTGTTGGAAACACAAATTGTAGTTTTTAAGTAGTTGTTTGGAGACTCAGAACGGTATAAACATCTTTCTTCTGAGGCAGAGAAAACTTTTGACAAAGTTTGCAGTATTTCCTGCTGGCACCTGATACTGTGATTGTGATACATAAAAAATAAATTGGGAAGTTTAAAATAATTATTTTAAGTAATCAGAAATTAAGCTTATTCTTACTGAATTATCACCTTTCCAGATCCCTCCAAGATGCCACTATTCAGCTCATTAAACTTTTATTATTCTGAACTGTTTTCTGATATGTATGTGTATGTATGGCACATGTAAATTTTTAGTTTTCAGTGAAATACTTCAGAAAATAGCATTCTTTGCAATATCTTGCAGAGGAATGCTCTTCAGCAACTCATCTAGATTTTGTTCTGGTTATATTATTATTCAAGAGAATTTACTGACTTTGCTGTTGATGGCTGCAACAGCATTCCTCAATATTCTTGATTTAAATGCAGTTTTAAACAGAGGAGATCATGGGCAGTGTACTAGGATGCTTTTTAATTTGTATTTCTTTCTGACATGTTTCCCCATCTGTTGAACAAAATGAATTCTCTAGACCTCTCTTTTCAAGTCCTCTTGACATTGCAGTTCAGTGTTATTCAGTCCTTGGCTTTGTTTCCTTTCTGTCCTTTGACAGTTCTGTATTTTCATGTTTGCTTACCATATTGAACTGCAGTCGCAAATCTAATCACAGTTTGTGAAACAAAATATTTTCGGGCTGGCTTACCCATGTTAGTTTTTTGAAATAATTTCTGTTACATTTTTGATGTTCAATGAGAATGGCTAAAATAAATATAGTCTGTGGCTGTTAATCAAAGATTTTGTACCTATTGTCACTAGTGTCTTGTTTGCATTTGAAAAAGTATTTAGGCCAAATCCTTTGAGAATTATATAGTGCTCTGCATAATTGCTTTAAACGTTTTCAATAACTAACAAAAAGATGAATGCAGAATGAAACTATCTGCTTTTGAAACGCAGAAAGTCTCCTTTGATGAAATTTCACACCATCGTTGTTTGTTTCTAAAAGCCTGTATTTTACTCAAACCAAACTTGGATTACTTAGATCACCATAGCTTTTCTTTAGTATGTAGCAGAACTTTTGGGATCTTGGCCCCTTAAAAAAAAAATCGAACAGTAATATTTTGTGTGACTTAAATTAAGGTTTGATATATTTGTGGTTATTTTTTTTTCTTTACTATGTTCTAACTTATTAAGCCATCTTTTCCAGTCACAGAATCACTGAATAGCTGAGGCTGGAAGGGATGTCTAGAGGTCTCTGCTCCAGTCCACCTGCTCAAAGCAGGGTCAACTAGAACAGGTTGCTTAGGGCTTTGTACGTTTGGGTTTCGATCTGCAAGGATGGAGGCTCCACAGCTTCTCTGGACAGCCTGATCCAGAGTTTGTCCATCCTCGCAGCTGCTTTTTTTTTTTTTTTTGTCTTATGTTTAAGTTTAATTTCCTGTGCCCATTATTTCTAATCCTGTCTCTGGGCACCACTGAGAAGAGTCTAGTTCTTCCTTCTTGATATCCCTGCCCCTTCCTGCTCAAGTATTTGTGCACATGGATAAGATCCCCCTGAGTCTTCTCCAGGCAGAACAGCCCCAGCTGTCTCAGCCTCTCCTCATATGACAGATGCCCCAAGTCCCCAGTCATCTTCATGGCCTGTCCCTGAACTCTCTCCAGTAAGTCTGTGTCTCTTGTACTGGGGAACCCAGCACTGGACAGAGCACCTCATATGTGTCCCACCAGTGCCACTCAACCTAAAGGTAATGCTCTGCCTAACGTAGCCCAGGAGGCTGTTGGCCGCCTTTGCTGCAAGAGTGCATTGCCAGCTCATGGTCAACTTGGTGTCCATCAGGACACCCAGGGTGTTTTCTGCAGAGTTTCTTTTCAACCAGTCAATCCCAGCATGTGCTGGTGCCTGGGGTTGTTTCTCCCCAGGGTCAGGACTTTGCATGTGCCTTTGCTGAACTTTGAGATTCCTGTCAACCCATTTCTCCAGCCTGTTGAAGTCCCTCTGGATGTCAGCACAAACCTCTGATGTATCAACCACTGCTTCCAGTTTTGTATCATTGCAGACTTGCTGAGGGTGTGCTCTGTCCCATCATACAAGTCTTTAATGAAGATGACAGAAGTGTTGCACCCAGTATTGACCCCTGGGGCACGCCACTAGTGACTGGCCTCCAGATGGACTTCGTGCTGCTGATCCTGCACGCATGATCATCCCGATGTCTTTTATCTGATAAACTTTTTTTTTCCAGCTATAGTTTAGGTTTGTAAATATAATTTAGTTATGAGGGCATTTTGGCAGTCAGTGAAATAGAGGTACCACCAAGTGATTCAGTGATTCATTTTTTCCTCAAATGGGGCTGTTTTGCTTTGGGTTTGTGTTCAGAGTAAATGGCGAATGCTGTCCCAAGGGTTTATAATCTTCAGAGAAGAAGCAGGAATGGAAAGAATTGGCTTGTCCAGCCCCCATCAGGGAGTCCTTCAGCTGAGTGAGCAGTGGAACCACAGCCTGCTGCCTTCAGCTCCCATGTACTGCACATTACACTGTGCTTTGTCTCTTACTTGTTAGAGAGTTGATTGCAGTGGATCTGTCCTCCTGCTTCCCAACTTGTTTCCCATGTACAAAACCTGCTTTAAGTTTATAGCTTCCTCCTTGGCACAGAGCACTTCTTCTGCCTGTTTAAACAGGGTGTGAGTTTAGTTCTTGGCTTCTTTAAAAGAACAAGTCACACTTAGATATAAAAGTTGCAAGTGCTACGTTGCTGAAATATTAGCTTTGGCTTGCAGAATCCTGCTTATGATGTTACAAGCCCTAGAAAGGGGAGAAATTCACCCTAACTCTGTCTTGTGTAGCTTGATCTAAAAGCCACGAGCTTTATTTTCTAAATTTAATATTAAACTGTTGAGGTTTTTAGTTTTGTTTAAATTGTTTGATACCTTTTGCATTTGAACATAGTGCATGTTCTCAAGTGGTTAGATGCCAGAGGCTGCTTGTGAGAAGGCATGACTGTCTTTCACTTCAAATATCTAACCACTCCTGTTTTTATTGTTCCTCTTGCTGTGCTATGGAAAAGATTTTTTGAAGCTGGCCTGAATTCATTGTTTCTTTGAGGACTCATTGAGGAAGTTGTGCTAACAACAGACGTTGCTAGTGTTAGCCTCGGCTTTAGAAACTCCACTGAGTAATACCAATGATAATACCGTTCAGCAGATCCCTTGCAGTGTTACAGCTCCTATCTGCACCGCTAATGCACAATGAAAGGGGGATTTCTGGTTTGAGTTACCTTGGCCTGAATTCCCTAACTGTCAGGTTATTATATGGGCAATGGTGTGAAATCATAAGCTGGATTTTTTTTTTTTTTTATTGGGGGGAACGGTAGAGATGAACCTTGTAATACTGAGAACAAACATGTGCTGTCAGGCTTCTGTGTCTTGTTTGTTGCTGAGAAGTTGCCTTTCCATAACTTATTGTTGAACTTGCTTTACAACACCCTTTTTCTGTGTATATAGAAGTATGGCCATGTGCATTAATATTCACCATGGCATGCACCTTGATTCTAAGTTAAATGCATATTTAAATATAGGGGGGATTGCGTATATTCTCTCTCTCTCCCCCTCCCCTCTTCCTCCTCCCCATATATGTGTGTGTATATGTACATATACACACATAAGTGAAAACAGGGAAGCAGTAAGTAAGGATGAGAAATCCGATTTCCTTGGGACGAAAAAGGACCCTGTAATAGCTAACTATTCAAGTTGTCCAAGACAAGGTTGCAAGTCTGGTATAGAAGTAGTTTGGGGATTTGGAGAATGTTAATGCATCAGCACAGTTGGGCTAGATCTGTCTTGGCCATTTGAAGTGTCATTTAGTTGTACCAGGTTTTACTTTCTTCACGTCCGTGTGGAAAGCCTCTGAAGACTAAACAATGCTTGTTTGAGTGCTTCAGTAGATTCTTGTGTGTTGAAACAAGGACTGGTGTGTCCACCCCCCAGCCCAAGTGTGGTATGCTAAATTGTACTTTTCTTCCCTAGATTCAGGAGTGAGCATTCTGGTAGAAAGGTAGTGGAAACTGGGAAAAAAATGACTTTCATGGTTCTTGTGTCAGAATGGTGTAGTTGCTGCCAGTGAGCCTTTCAAAGCTCTTCCTGCTGGCTTTCCATGGCACCTGTGTTGTAAATTGCTAACCCCGTGTTAAAGCATCATATTGGAGTTATTTATAAATCTGTACTGTTATGCCTGAAATTGTATGCTTTTAAAATGTTAAGTACCTTAATACTCTTTCAATAATTAAATGTTGCACATGCTACTTAATCAATAGCTGTTGTGGCAGCAGTCATGTATGGAAACAGTACAATGATGTAGTAGTGATGTTCTTGAACATCTCTGTGTTGGAATTGGCATAAAATCAAGGTTTCACCTAATGAAGCATAACGTACTTCCTCGATTGATTATCTCCAAAATCCTTAACACATTGTTTTTCTTCTAACATCCGTGCTTAGCTGTATGGGATGAGATGTGTTGAAAATTTGGATGCCATCAGTTCTGGATGACGATTTTCTGGTCAGAATGTCATGTCTCTCATCACTGTGAGCTCTGGCTGCCTGCTAGCATTCATGTTGACATTTACATAATATTATTTGGCTTCAGGAATTGAAGGAGGCTGGTTTTCACATGCAGGAAGGGACTGCCTCTGTCAGAATTTGATTTTACCTGCTGTTCCTTGGTGTAGTCAGCAGCTTCCAAAATGACTGTGACATGGCCATTGACAGGGAGGACTTAATAAAAAAGCATAGGTTTTCATGAGATATGAAAATGTCTTGTCATCTAATTGCAATGATTTAGGAGTCTTTTGGGCAAATTCTTTCACAAGGTTTGAACCACTGGTCCTACTCTTCTTCCAAAATTGAATATTTTTCTTCAAGCTCCCTAGAAAATGTTAATCAGAGTCTTCTGCTCTTGAGCTCACCTACAATCATTTTCCTTCGTATTGTTTCACAAACTCTAAACTATCCTAAGAGAGAATTGAGAACAGCTCTTGGTAACCAGTGTGCTACAATGAAATACTAGTGTAACATGTATCCCTTATGAATATTTTAATATATTTAAAAAGAAAAAGACTGTTATTTCAGATACTCAGTTCTGTCTCTCATTAGGCATCAGGTAATGCACAGCCTCCAAATGTGCAATACAAGCCTTTCACTTCATATGTAAAGATGTATAGGTGGAGATGTTGTTTAGTTATCCTTTCAGAAAGCTGCATGTTAAGAATTTTTTGTGTTAGCCCTATGATAGTACAAGTTGATTTTTTCCCCCCCTCTTTTTAAAGAGTTTCCCAGTGATATTAAGTGATGTTGAATATGTCTGTCTCCTGTGTGGTGGTTGGATGTGTAGCTTGAGAATTAAACCAGCAGAGAACCCGTCACTCTCAGATCTTTCTGTCTGCAAGCTGAGGAAGGTAAAGATTTTTATTGTGGCAGGGATTGCAGGCAAGAGGACTTGATTAATTTTATCTGAAAGTCAATGCTTCATGAAGCAAATGGCCGGCCCCAGATCTCATAGTGGAGAGATGTTTTCTCGTCTGTCTACGGGGTAGGACTTTGCCTGGATTCTGACTTATTTGTACCTTGTGTGAATTGAAGTTATGTTGCTCATGGCCTGAGGACTTGGCTGACAGCGATGAGGAGTGCATGTAGAGGGTAGTACAGCAGAGATCCAAATGAAGCTACCCTTGGTTGGAGCTTTCATACAGTTTAATCATTGCTCTCTAAGCTTGTCAGATGGGATATCTCAATCTTTGTGTCATGGTCAGTTAAATGGCTACCTGCTCAATGGGATGTGTTATGGAGAGGTGACAGGTGGTGTTTTAAGAGTGTTGTAAGAGGTATACTGAAATGTCCTTGTGACATTGTGTTCATCTAGGTATTATACACAGCTCCTAACTATTGCTTTAAAAGAGGGATGAGAGTTAAGTGCTATTCTTACTGGAAAGAAAGAAGTTAATATGGCATTTTACTGCTGTTTGATCAGTCAGTAACAGCACCTGGGCTAGGTAAAACTGGTAGACTTTGTAAAACCAATGTGAATTTTGGGGATTGTGTAGGATCCCCCTTTCTTCCTTAAAGGAGCAGTAGATGTTAACTGCTTCAAGCCTTCCTGGCGTACAGGGAGATCTTGCTCTGCGCAAATAGGCCCTCAATGGAAGAAGCTGTAAGCCTGAGGCTGAAGACACACTCATCTTTTTTTTTTCCAAGTGCACTTAACACATTTGAAAGCTAGATAGTTGTGTGATTTTGATTCAAAAGATGTGTTTATGGGGGTAGCTACCATGTCATTCTTCTGTTTTGCCAAAACTTAGAACTCTTCTTGACTGATTTCCCCTGCCAAATGTTTAACAGTGTTATCCCTACGTGATGGACTGATGGAGGTCACAGAAAACAAATAGCTTGTGTAACTTTCAGCTGAAGAAACAGTCTATAGCAATGATTTTTTTTTCTTTTAATGAATCCTGATTTACTGTAAGGACAATTCAGGGAAATTGGTGTATGGGGGCTGTGTCTGCTTCGGTGTTCGGACCACATTTTGTGAGCTTGAAACTTCAGAACACTGTGAGAGATTCTTCAAAACAGAAGTGTGGATATTTAATACCAAGGCATTAGAAAACCACTTGTTTCATTGTATCTAGTAAGACAAGATGAATGTTTTGTCTTTAAGTAAGCTGTTGAAGATGTCCCTCCTCTTACCCCTGCCTTTGAATTTTCGCAATGCAAACACTGAGAGTGGTACAAGATACCCAAACTTAGAAGCTTTACAAAAAAGAAAAATCTTTTCCTGCTTTTCAAGGGGAAGTGGGGGATTTAAAAACCCCCAAACCCCCTATGTGAAGTCATTATTGGTTTTCTTCACTTATTGAAAAGTTATTCATAAAATGAGACTGACTTTCTTGTGATGTATACTGTATGACATAACTGATTTTCAAAGTGCAGTGATTGCGAAGTTGTTTCCATTTCAGTCTGTCCCCATTCTGCTTTCCAATTGTTGAACGTGAAAATCTGTGTTAAGTTAAAACAGTAAAAATGACCGTGTAATTCATTAATCTTTAAACATTTCCAATTTTTTCCACATAATTTAATAACCTCTCTGAGCATTTATGTAATATAAAACTTCATATAAATACATTAATCTGATTGACATTTATGTAGGAAAGGAATTAGATTTTCACCACACATTTTTGTGTTATTGTGTGCTTAATTGCTTTGTAACTTGTAACGCTAAGGTAAATAAGTTGATAATATTTTGTAAAGAAAGAGCTTTTACCTGTTAATGTAGCCTCACTAGAGTAAACGAGCAAAAATCAATGGCCAGTAAAGAAACTTAAGGAAATCTTACTAAACTTTTTAAATTTTTTTTTTTTTTTTTTTTAAAGGAGGTGCTTAGTCAGACATGAGGTTACTCTAACATACAGTTGTTTTTTGACCATGCGGATTCCTTTTCATGCCTTTAATCCTACTTGCATTTTAGCAGCTAGAATGATACTCATTGGACAAAAATTGTATAAGTAAAGGCTTCAAGGTGCTGAAGTTCATGGGAATGCATTCCTAATAGAAAACATTTGATCCTTTCATTAGGCATTTGATGTTTATTAGGAAATGAGATAGCATCTTCTTGCTCTTTTACAAGGAAACCAAGAATTAAGTTGCCCAGATGGCATTTTTAGTAGTATAATTTACTGCTGTCACGACAATGTAGGCTGACTGAAACTTTTCTCCTGATAAAGATTTTAATCTTGTATCAAATCCGTCTTTGGCCAACATAAAAATAGTAGTGTAGTAAGCCAAATAGGTGCTTAGATATGGATAATGTTTACCTGCCGTATAGGAGGAGACTGAGGATTAAGTGGTGAGCGTTTGTAAGATACTGTGAAGATGGAGCTTTCTATATAAATGCCAAGAAAACTACTCCAAAGGTATAGCAGAAAACCTTCCAAGTATGTTGCATTTTCTTCTGGCAGTTGGTTCTTAATGATCATCATCAACAAAATAGTGAAAGTTTCCATGATCTTGAGCTGTGTAGGGAATGTGGTCAGTGAGACTGATTTAGTTTGTCCAAAGGCTTATCTGAGTGTTTGCTCCTGTGTTAATAAAATGATATGATAGCTTGATTGGTTTGGTCGCCTCCTGATTCAGTGGTTATGTGCTTAGACCAGAGCCCCAGGCTTGCTGTCAGCAAACCCTGGGCAAGCGCCAGCACATGTGCAGGAAGTGGTGTGCTTCCATTTGCTGCTTTCCGTTGTCCCGTCACACACATCCCGGTGCTCCCCATGCCCTTGTTTTACTCCTTTTCTCTGAAAACTCGTCCTCATCCTCCTTTATTCCCACCAGCGACAGAGCTACCCTTTGCTACCTTGCCATGCTTTGGTGTAGGGGGTATGTCCTTGTGCTGACCCATGTCTTGGAGTCACCTCTGTAAAGCAACAGGGTAGTGTTGGTGTGGCATGGTGTCCCAAACTGCAGGTCAGTTTCCTCTGCCCACATTGCCAAGCCTCTACTCATCAACTCTGGTGGAGACTATGCATGGGTAACTGCTGTCTAAACTGGTAATAAATAACAGTCTGGAGATACATACTTACATCCTGGGTAAGCATCTCCAGACAGAAGCACTCCAAACATATTGTTTTATTTTTATTATGTTCCTGTTGCTTTTCACTGTTTACCTTCTGATTGTGATACCTCCTCTGGGTGTCCCTTACTTTTCCTGTAGAGCACAATTAATATCACACAGTGCTGTAGTAAAACTGACATTGAATTGTGATCAAGGTTAAAAATGAACGAGTTCACTGAGTATACACAATGAATATAGTTACTTTAGAGTTTTCCCTCTTCTGTTTCTCCCCTTCTTTCTCGTAAGATGGAGGACTTTTTGCTTTAGAAAGCATTAAGCAAAGCCTCAGTTGCTGTAATGAGCATCTACCCATGAAATATAGTTGGGCTTGCTCTTACTACAGCAGTGGCATCAGTGCAATAGATGGAGGTGATTGCTACAGATTTGCTTTCAATTTATCCCGTAGTCTGTAAGGAAAATGCAGATTTGTGAAGCGTGCTTTTCAGGTGGTGTGCAGTTTTTCCACCACAGTTGCTAACTTACTAAAATACAGCAATTCCTTAAGGAAAATTGAATCCACTTTGGACAAATATGTTCTACCCTTTTTTTCATCCTTGAATTTAGCAATTAAAATGGAGTTGAATTAAGTCTTTTGACTCACTTTTGTTTTTGTGGTCTTATGATTGACTATGACTCTTGGACTTTTGCCTATTTTCAGGTGATTTTTTCCCATCCAGCTACTCACAGGCCCTTGTCTGCTTAGCTTCCAAGTTTAGAGGAGATCAGGTGCTTTCAGCTCAGTATAGCAGAAGTGCATAAAATAGAGTACTGTTTTGTAACCTTGACTTGATATTTCAGAGGAGGAAATGAATATTATTGGGGAAGGCAATATTTACTTTTAATTTTTTTCTCCCTGAATAGGAGAATTGTTGAGTTACTGAGCTTGTGCATTTGTCTTGGGAGAAGTGAGGGGGAGTTGGATATAGATAAAATCTGCAAATATGTGCGTGCATATTTTGCACACTTCAGCTTAAGAAATGTATTTCAGCGGTATCTGAAGGCTTTTTCAGATAAAACATTGCCTTTGCCAGAATTAACTGTGAATTGTTGTTTCTCTTTGCCCATCCTTTTTATTTCTACTTTTTAAGCAGAATAAGTTGGTTGTGGTACTAATTATTTTTGTATCTTCACAATTGGAGTTGTTATCAATAGATGCAGTCATTGTGATTCATAGTTTTTTAGACAATTAATTGAGATTGTGTGTGTGGAAGGAAACGAATTAGTCTGTTGTCTCCATAATTCTCTGTGCCTAATTAAATTAAATAAATCAATTTTCCTTCTTTTCAAATGCATACGCTGGTTCCTTGAACTAGCATCTGACAACTTGTTTTAGTCATTGAAGATACTGTCTGAAGCATACATGTGGTTTGGCAAAGCTTAATATGTATAGAAAAAACAGTATTTTTTGTGCTGCTAAAAAGTACCATGTAGTGTATAGCACTTGTTCAGTACGCATGCTACCACATGGTAGCACTTCAAAAGAGACAAATTATTGCCTTAAAAATACTATCCACATTAGCAGTGGTGCTATAAAAGGAATATTTTAGCTGTTTTTCAGTATAGTTTGACCAGAATATACTGAAATTTGCCATGTTCATGTTGCCAGTTAAATTCAGAGAAGTGTTAGTGCAGAGGCTGGATGCTGTTTCTTCTGATGAACTTCTGTGTCCCTTGGAAAGTATGCCCAGTCTTGAGTAAATTTTAGTTAGTGACAACCCTATGTTTTAGTTCATCTGTCTTCTGGATGCCCAAGATTCTGCGAGGAAACAATATTCATCCTCAGATACTCCAGAGAGTCTTTTTGAGGAGACTGTTGTGGATGAGGGAGCAGTAAAGGACTACCTTGTTCTTGAATCAGTGACCTGCCCTCATGAAGGCGTGTAACTTCTGCTGTTTGAGTTCATAGGTTAAGGACAAATTTATGAAACGTGAGTCAAGACCAACACTTCATTGTGAAGTCCAGACTGAAGGCTACGCAGATGTTAGTGGTTCGTAGCACAGGGTTGGTTGTTACCTCCCTTGGTAGTGCTGCCTGTGTCCAGTGTACACTGCAGCGAGCTGGGTGAGCAGCAATGTAGAACCAGTCTACGGCATGTGATACTGGGTACAAAGTTCTACCACTTTGGTGGGGCTTGGCTTTTTAGGAGACATGTGAGTTGCTGCTCCTAAAACCATATTTTTTAAGGTGTATCAACTTATAATATGTTTTGGAAATTAAGGCCTTGAGCATCTGAGATGCCATCAAATGTATTGGCTCCAGGCCATCTTTGATCAGGGTTTCACATGTCAAAATATTTATCAGCAGTCTGAATGTGGCCAGGCTGAAACGCATCTCATCTGATGGCAACGATAACTATTTAAGGACTAAATTTCGGTAACACATACATTGATATGTGACCTCCTGAATGCTGGATTTTAATGAATCGTTTATAAAGAAATAAAAATAATACAGTTTTAGTGATAAATAAACTTGCATCATGTATCAGGTTGCTACAAGAACACTTGTTTTGGATGCATTTTAGAAATAAGCTGTTATTTCAAGAAGGACGTGAATTTGCCAGTTGTTTGTAAACTCTGGTGTCTTAGATTTGTTTGCATTTTTAAAACATCACATGGACCTTTTTTTCCCTTTTTTCAGTGCCTCTGTTGATTTGACCTATTCTTAAATTAGGTTTTCGAATAGTGAGGTTATTGACCAAGGTTATTTTTAGGTATTTCGAGAACGTGGCTGAGTTGTCCCAGTGTTGAATGGGTCATCACATTAGTGTTCAGTTCTTGGCCTTGTCTCTGATTTATTCTATAATTTTGGATATGTTATTTCTTATTGGTAAGGTAGGGTATATACCTCCTATATGTTGAAGCCCAGATAAAGTTCCTAGTGTTGCCAGTACTTTTTAGAAAAGGAAAAAGTGTTTATGTTATTTTAGTATTTTCTTTAATCTTTTACAACAAGTTTGTTAAAACTTAGTTGCATTCAGGGGAAAAAAGTACCCACCAAACTACCATAATAAGGTTTACTCTTTTCAGTCAAGGGATTTTGTTAGTACAAATTCACACAAGTCAGTCGTATTCAAACAAAACACCCGTACTGTATAGTTTTGCACTTTTCCTGATTTAGACAAATTATAGTAAGGCTTTCTAGCTGCATTAACACCACCACCACCCCCCCATTTGTTTACAAACTAACAAAAAAAAATGCCCTTTTAGAGGAAGGAGGGTTTTTTAAATAATAACAAAAGAGAGAATCTTCTGTTAAAAAAAATCCACTCCAGAGAGGTGCCCAGGAGATGCATGATGGCCCAGGAGATGCATGATGGCTCAGGAGACGGAGGCTGTGCGTTCTCAGTGCAGGAAGCACACTGAGAAGTGCGGGCACGACTGTTGGCTTTCCTCGTCTTAAGGACACTCTTGAACAAATAATTTGCTTAAAAATATAGGTACACCGTTTAACTGTGGGGGAGAAGGGGAAGCATCCTGGTCTGGCTGTTCCCCTGCCCTTTTCCTTGCTCACCTCCGTTCTGGGCACTCTCAGACTTAATGACACTTTTTAGTGGCACCTTTGCGGCATGCCTTGGGCAGGACTATGACTTGAAACAGTGAACTCCTCATTAGAAGAAGTGCATGACCGTCCCTAGTCCAAGCAGATTGAGGATTGGGTAGAAGGAGAGAGCTCTTGCCTAGTCTGTGCTAAACTTCTAGGTAAAAAGATGATGTTCTGTAGACTGGGCAAAAAATGTAAAGAAACAGTGGTAACGATAGCAACAAAAGCAACATGGGGGCGTTATCCATTTGTGCAAGTTGGCAGCTTGTTGGAGCTATCTAGCTACTAATACATGTTATAAAATATATATGTTTGGTTAAAAGAGTTTCCATCTCTCCCTGGTGGGGACTGCATCATGTTTAAATTTCTGCAGTTGTTTTCCCAAGGCAGAGATGTTAGCTATTGATGCTTTATTGGTTCTTTGAGATTTTTCCGCTATTACCTTCATTATCATCTAACTGCTAACAGTCATGAGAGGAGGAATTGCTGACTTGAAATCTGGATGGTTTTCAGTGAGTCCTTTTTCTTCTAGTCGATATCGCTTACGCTTACCTTCAGTTATATATTGCTGGTTATACTGTGTTTAAGAAATGAAGTTGTCCTGGAACTTGGTTACCAGTTACCTCTCAGATGAACACTTTTAAGAGCACAATATACCTTTATTCAAGTTTGTAAAAGATCTGTATATTTTCTTAGGGTATTCCCTCTCTTTAATGTTACACCTCTTAAGGGAGAAATTAACTGAATGGGTCGACCACATGATTACATAGGAATCTATGTATAAGTATCTTTTTCCCATCATTACCACCTCTATTTTGACAGTGTCCCCAGTTACAAGAGAATTGCCACTGCAAGGAGCAGTCTAGCTCAGCTATCTAAAAATCCACATTTAACTTCATTCTCAAAAAATATTATATCTCTTTCAGCTGCTTCTGAAAATCTGTTTCTAGTTTTTTCTTTTTTATGACTTCATTTGGCTAGAAAGGATGTAAACATAATTTCATGTTCTAGCATGTTGTAACATATCGTGTCAAAAGAAAGTCTTACTTGCTTTCCACACAGATATATCTTTGAAAAGCTTCTTTTAGCCAAAATAGTTTATTCTAGCTACATTTAATGAATGGATCACATGCTTTTTCAATTCAAAATCGTGGTCGCAGCAGGAGTCTTTTAGTTGGTTCCGGGGGAAGTCTGTGTTCTTTATGTTTTAATAGTAAAATTTAGAAACTTAACATCTTCCCCCCAAAAAAACCCCAAGAAAACCTTTAAGTTTAAGGACTGAGCTTCTTTGATAAGCTAGGTCTTAGCTTTGCTTTTGTGAGAAATGTTGAGATGCTACTTGCTAAAGCGTCAGGGCTGCTGTGTAAGGAGTAGGCTTGAAGCTGGCCACTGTTTCTGGAAATTGTGCAATGAAAGCAGGATGAAAATTCATTTTGATCTGTCAAGGAGGAAGGTTTTCATACTGACTTTAGAATAGCTCTTTGATCAGTTCTACTGTCTGGCTGTCCTGAAGAGCGTAGTGGCTTCTTTAGATTTGCCTTGGTTTAGAGACAACCAGATGGTTCAGGCCTTTTCTTTGCTTGCAGTACATTATGGGGTTTCAGACTGTAGCCTGGATGGTTTTGCTGTATTAGTTTTGGGGTGCTGTATTATCATGGTGTCCTGGATGAAACACAAATCGCAAGTCATTTCTATTAAGATATTACGAAATAGAATGCGAGCGCCGACGTATGCTGATGGAAAAAAGCCTGCAAGGGTTTATATAAGTGTACATAGATTACTTTAAAAATCCAGTAAGTAAGATATGGCAATTTAATGAAAAGGGCCAGCAGACTGCAGAATGTAGTTTGTGCTGTAAGGATGATAAGTTGGAAAAATATTTGTTCAATCTTGAAAAATGTCTCCTCGTATCTTTAAAGAATATGGTCGGATTTTTTTTTCTCTTGAAAGGATGTGAAGTGAGGTCTGAAAACGTAGCACATTCTGTCCTTTAGTTATTTTATGTTACTTTCTTTTATAATGAATATCGTATTTTCATCTGCGCAAGGAGAAGCCTTGAAAAAAAACTTAACAAAAATGAATACATAGGAGGGGGTTGTTTTTTTTATCTTTGTAAATGTTGCAGCTGCAGGCAAAACTTAAGGATTGTGTAGCATTGCTGTATTTGATTTCCTATCAGTTGGCTGTGAGCGTTGGTTCATCTGATAATCACACCGAAATCTGTTTCCTTAAATTCAACCAGCAGGCACAGTGTCTGTCTATTTAAAGGTCTTATAAGTGATAAGGTGTGTTGATTTGCTTGATGGGATTATGTTAAACATTCCTGAATAGAATTCTGTTCCATCAAGGCAATCTGTTTGAATGAAGCATTGAGTAGAAACAGAATTTATGCATTGGTAGAATGAAACTTTACAGCTGTTGGTGTAAAAAGCCTGACAAAAAATGTTCTCTACTGTCTAAGGTAACTTACTGCATATAAATATGTGTGTGTATTGTGTATAATATATACATACATGCTTATGCATTTATATACATCTAAAAAGAAGAAACAGTGTTGAAAAGTTGAAGATAAATGCAATCAAAACTATCTGACAGCTATAGCTGGTCCCCCAAACTCTAATACTGAAAATATAGTTTTACGTTGCGAAAAAGACAATAATAGTTTATCTTTTATTTCATTTACTCATTAAATAAATCTCCTTTTGATTCCAAAAGTTATCTAATTCTGGACAGTATTACAACTTAAATCACAGTATTTCTTTGTTACTAAATAGTAAAATGTTACTGCTTAATGAAACCCAGTATCAGAAATTTGTTTTATGAATGAGCAAGGTAATACACACTGTAAATGATGTGTAACAGTTTGTTGATCACTTTAGCAATTAACTGCAGCTGAAAAAAACCTGCTTACTCAGGCTAGTCTTACTCTCATTCTCTGAGGAAGCTCTGGATTTTAATGAAGACAGTCCAGCAGTGAATAAACAAACTTCTACGCAGTTGCAAAAATGAAAATAAAATAAAATACAATTTACTCATTGAATAGCAAGCTCTCTATGGAAATAGTACATATTGTGTAAGTTTAATTTTTAAGCATGGTTTTTATTTAATCTAGTTCAATACCAGATGGAAATGATGCGAAGCCTTCGCCACGTAAACATTGATCATCTTCACGTTGGCTGGTACCAGTCCACATACTATGGCTCTTTTGTCACTCGTGCCCTCCTGGACTCCCAGTTCAGTTACCAGCATGCAATTGAGGAGTCTGTAGTTCTCATTTACGGTTAGTATGAGGTTTCCTTTATTATTCTTTTCCCCTCTTAATATTATTACTACTATTTTTGTATTCTGTCTTTTGCCTGTAAGAGTAGCCTGGCAGGCCTTTTTGAGTAAATACCAACCCTGTGTCTACAGCAGCCTCAGCAGCAGCTAAGTCTAGACAGGGTTTCCTTCTTTCTGTTTATTTTTCTTGCTATCAGAGCCCTGATGTGTACGTTTTGGAATGCTGGAGTAGCTGCTTCATTTTTATTCCTTCATCTCCCCTCCCTTGTCGAAGGGGCTGGTGGAACCCGACCAGATGTCTTAACAAACCCTGCTTGCTAGCGTGTCTGGCTCTGTACGTGACTGACCAATCATCGCACGAATTGCCAAGTTTTTTTTTTTTATACCTCTGACAGAAGCATACAAAACCTGGACTGTTTCTTAGCACAAAGATTTTTTTCTTTTCTGCCTGTTTAATGGTGTTTCCTCAAGCTCTCCAGACCAGATGTTCTGTGCTGTATCAGAACCGTAGGCAATTTAACAGCTTTATAGCCTCCCCCTCCCCAAACACTCACAGTTTGCCATATCTGGCAGACTTGCATATAGTTTCCAGCTGAGAAGTAAATGTAACGTCCTGAGTATCTGTCAGAAAAAATACTAATGAATACGATCAATCTTATGAGCTGCCCCAAAATTGTTTCAGTATGTTAACAATTGGATTACAGTAAAGAACAAGTTGTTAAAGTATACTTATATTGGCTGGAAACATTGCATCATCAGACCTTGATGAATTTTCCACTTGTTTCAGTCTATTTTGGTTTTCATTTTATCACCGATTGCTAAAAGTTTTACTGTGTTAAGTTTCAGACAACATGAATGTTAACACAGCTTTTATTCTCATGTTGGCATGCTTCAGCCGTTATCATGCTGCAAGTGTTAAGCTTCTTTGTCCCAGGAATGTAACAGTTTGTTTAGAAAATTTCTCCCTAAACTCAGCAGAGTATGTCAAGGCAAAACTAATCTTTTTATATACCAGTTACATTGTTATGCACGAAGCAGCAGGGGCAACTTGATCTGAATCAGCTTATTGCTGCTCCAAAATTACAATTTTTTTGTATAAAATGTAGTTTAATGAATATTTTAATTTGCTGCATAATGACTGGAGGGAAAAAATCTTTATTTAAATGATGTAGCTCTTACATAAGTTCTGTGGATAGTTCATATGAAAGAAAAGAAAATGTGAATTAGCCCTTTAATGGGGAAATAATGTGAGTAGAAGGGGTCTAGATCTCCCAATGTTCTCCAAGTTAATTTTATTAATTAACTTCACTGTATATAGTTGGATGTATTTTACATTTCACTACAACAGGTTTAGTTCCGTTATAGTGTCTTTTCTGTGTTGGTAGTCTTAACTAAGTAGTCCTATTAAAAAAAATTATTTTCCTTCTGTTTATGTCATTCCAATATTAACAAAAAAAGGCAATCTGGGGTTATTAATAATATACTTCCTCCATTTTTAATTATAGATCCCATTAAGACTGCCCAAGGGTCTTTGTCACTAAAGGCATATAGGCTGACTCCCAAACTGATGGAAGTTTGCAAAGAAAAAGACTTCTCTCCAGAAGCGTAAGTAACTTAAAAGAATGTTTTCTCATAGGTTTTGCTGGATTATATGGGAGGCAGAAGGGTACATGGGATGATGAAATACTGTATTTTAAAATCTCGTGTAATAGTGTGTACTGGGGAAACTGGGTATATATGGGTAGCGATACACATGCACTGATACAGTGGGCTGAGAAGGCAGGAAAGTCTGTCTTTGGGCATCTAACTGAGGGCTGAAGTGCTGGAACTTGAACTGATTTTGGAGATGGTCAGCGGGCTGGCTGTAGGGACCACGGTGAAGATAGCTGTATCTGGGAACAGAGTCAGAAATATAAAAGAAGAAATGGAGAAGGGGAAATAACTGGTCTGTCTTTAAGCTCTTTTTTTCCAGAAGGAAAATTGAACAGGTATTCTGGAATAGCTGTTCTTCTGTATTTATTCCAAATTAACTCCCCGGTGTGGACACAATCTTCTGGAGTAAAGTAGGATAATTACTCTGTTTCAAAAGATGAGCTGCTTGTAATAGATGTAGGCCTTAGCTGTCAGCTTTTTCCTCAGCTTGGTGTTCAATGGCAAAAGCACACGCACTTGTTAAACTGCCTTTGTTGAGGAAAAACGCAATCATTTCATTGCTTGGTGTCTAAACATAACATTTCCGTGATGAACAAACAAATATGTGCTTAGTAAAAAAAAAAAAAAAAAAAAAAATCAAGTGAAGAATATATTTCCTTAGAAACTTACAGATCGTGCCTTTATTTCCAGATTTTATGAAAGGCATTGCTAACTACTTTATTATAAAGCAATAACAGTAGTTTTTATATCTATTTTGTAAAAAAACACACACTGGAAACTTATATTTTAATATCCACCATGGAATTTAATTATTCCAAAACACACACTATTTTGTCAATCTAATTTTTGGTCAGTAAAAATTTTAATTATTCATCTACTGGGGAAATTGTTTTTCATTGTAGTAGTTATTATTTTAAAAGTATTTCAGTGTCATGTGGTAACTAAATCTTCACTTTTACTTAAGAAACCTTGATGGCAGGGAAATCAGTAAAATATTTTGGAAGAGGCAGAGTTAATCCTGTCAGTACAGTCTTTTGCTGGAGGGTTTTTCATGTAAGTAATGTATTAGCCAGCAAAGCGACTGCTTGACTTCTGAGAGTTTTTCCTAGAGCAGCTTTTCCTAGTCTTTGTAAACGTGAGGTTTTGCCATGCAAATGCTCTCTTACCAAAACTTGACTCTTGTTTGATTGTGGAACTATGAAAACCAGGAGTTTTTACAAAATTGCCAATTGTTGGAGCAACAATTCAACAAAAAGAACAAGAGAGTTACTGGTTATATTAATAAATATTTTTTAACTTTTTTTCACAGCTTGAAAAAAGCAAATATTGCGTATGAAAATATGTTTGAAGAAGTGCCCATTGTAATTAAGAATTCATACCTGATCAATGTGATGTTGTGGGAACTGGAAAAGAAATCTGCAGTAGCCGATAGACATGAATTGCTCAGTCTGGCTAGCAGGTAAGTACTTGTTACAATAATGGATGTGTTTTTATTCGCTTTCCCAAACCACAGTTTAGCACCTTGGGTGAAATCCCAGGCTCATTACAGTCCATGGAAGCTTTGCCTTGACTTTTAATGGGGTTAAAAACTTTACCCTTCGTTTCTTTTGCTGAAGGAAAAGCTGCATAGTAAAATTATAGCAGCAGATTCAAGGACTAAATTCAATCTGTAATCCGCATATACCTGTACTGCTTGAAGTGTATAATCTTTTCAGTAGTGTATATTTCTTCAAGAAAATACTGGCGTTCAGAAAATTCAGGTAAATAGATCTGGAAATAAAAAATGGGTTTGTTAAATAATCCTTAAGTAATTCTATAAATTATTTTAATAAAAAATAAATCACATTTCTTCTGCTTTGGTAGCAGAATGCATTTGAAAATAAAATGAAATATTAAAGCCTCTATCTGAGAAACTGGCAAAAATGCTCAGACTGATTGTCGTGACAGCCAGCATTCATGATGTCAGAAATCATTTAAGAGTTTCTAGAATGATCTTCTCATAACTTTATCTAAGAATAACTTTTTGTTCTTATAGCATTTTGCCTTCAAAATACATTTATGATAACAAAGTAGGCATGACCTGTAGGAGTATGATTAGAAATTTGATGGTGCTTAAATCTTACACAACACAGTACAGTTAATGGGATTATTATTGGGCTGATCAAAATTAACCAGATACACAAAATGATGCCGTATCTTCTGCATGTAGAAACTGGGATGGACTCACTAATAGGTTTTTGGGGTGTAACACTTTCTTTTTATGTCAAGGTATTGTCTGCCAAGATTCTGATCCCCTCTGACTCAGACTACCAAGTTAGCTGAATACTAGTGGCCTCTTTTCTTTCTCCTTTTTTCCCGTCTTACCCACCCTCCCCCCTCTCCCCCCTCTCCCCCCTCTCCCCCCTCTCCCCCCTCTCCCCCCTCTCCCCCCTCTCCCCCCTCTCCCCCCTCTCCCCCCTCTCCCCCCTCTCCCCCCTCTCCCCCCTCTCCCCCCTCTCCCCCCCCCCCCCAATTATGTCAGGCTTTTGTTAATGGATCCGTATTGCTAGTGGTCCATACGTTCCCTGAGTTAGCAGAAAATTTCCACTCTATTTTCTTTGCTTGAGCTTATGTGGATGTATTGAGGGATCTGATAACTTTTAGAGAAATTGGTCAAGACAGAACAGGTACAGGGTTGAACTCTGCCAGGGAATTTACAAATGTCGGAAGAGATACTTAGTCAGTAATTTTGTCCAGTGAAGTTGTGAATTTGCACCTTGGAATTAACAAAGTGAAGAATTTTTGCTGAGATGTTCAGTTTGCTTGACTTCGCAGGCTTTCTGTCAGGCTCTTTCCTTGGTCAAAGATCACAAAGCTTTTACCATTTAAGGAGAGAGTGGGCACTGGGTGTGGATGACAGTGATTCCTCATGAGCTCTACCACTTGACTGTAAAAAGGAGGACCGTGCTGAGGATACAGCAGGTTTCCAGGTGACCTGACAGCATAGCCCTTGATTGCTTCTATGGGTTTGCTCCTCTAAAAATGGTTGGGATTACCCAGCACCCTGGGTCCTAGCATGGGCTGCTACTAGTCACGCAATACAATTCTGAAACTGGAAATTAATTTGAACAGATCACAAACCACAGTTGGAAGTTTTTCATCAGCTTTGCATCTTACGTCGTAACTGTTCCGTACCACTGCCCTGACTCAAGATAAAAGATAAGAACTGTACAAATTAATTTCCTTTCTGGAATGATGTTGTTAATAGCCTGGTGCAAGACAGGCTTTTTTGTTGGTCCTCGTGTCAGTAAATGGGATGAGAAGTGAGCAAGAAAAACATGAGCCGAAAAGAAAAAGGGAACTTCATCATTTGTGTTTAGGACTCCTTCATAAGAGGGCAAAAAGGGATAACTTTTTTTCTTAGTGAATCAAAGTTTCTTTTCAATTAATGTTTTCTTGGAACAGTGCAGTGCTGTTCTTGATGATGACACAGGTGGAACGGATTCTTGATAAACCTAGTTAAAAGTGCCCTTTCAATTAAGTGTGTTTCTTTGAATTTACCCAGCTACTATCCTATATACTGTCAGCAATTTCTTGAGTTTATTGAAGTCTAGAATTTCCCACTAATGGGGAGTTAATTCAACAGAGATTCATCAGTTTTCAGAGGTATTTCTGAATTATGTCTCCTGAACTGCCTTTCCTGGCAGTATTCTTCTGGCTCACCTGGTCTGTTTGAGGAATTTAAGGTGCTTAGTTTGGTTTGAAGGAGAGAAAGTTTTGGAAATTACCCCAATGGTTTTATTTGGAGGTTTTTACAAGTGTCTTTTTAAAATATTTGATAGCTGCTTTTAGTTACCAGGCAGGTTACATTCAGTGATATCTCACATTGGTGTAACTCAGCAGCTGGCAAATTAAAACATTTTAATGCTTGTTTATTCAAGGTAGGGTGACTTATACCACCTGCTGAAATATTTAACTAGTTTTTACTTGAATTCAACTACGAAGATTTCTCTGTCAAAGAATATATTGCCTGAAGTAGGGGAGTTCAAACCCCCACTTCTCTGGTGTTTTATTTTCACTTTGCATTTCCTTATTTTTACCTTTGAATAGTGGTGGCTAAAACATTTCAGATACCAACTTTTAATTTTGGTGCATGTCCTCCTTACTTAACTTTGCTGCTGTAGAACTTTGCTGTTGTAGAATTAGTTCGCAGTAACTTTAAAGGTACTTTTTTTTTTTTCTAAGGGTTTGGGGTTGGTTGGTCTTTTTGGGGGTTTTTTTTGGTCCTTTGGGAGCATCCCTGAACCTTTTTTAATCTTCTGAAGAAATGTTTTTGGCAATGAAATTATTTACCCATAGTTCTGCTCCTCTGGAGAGTTTGTTTCATCAAGTTTCTCACATATTCAGCCACCCACCTTGTCTGAGTTTGAAGCTGTACCTATTTGAGGTACTTTGTCTGCACCTTAATATCTTTCTCCTTTTGAAGTACATTTGTGATAGTTGTATAGAGTAGTTTACTTTTTTAGGCATAAATTTATGTTTCCCTTGTGAAATCTGAATTGACTGGAATATTCTAGGGAAAGAAGTTGAAGGCAGAATAGCACAAGGCTAGCAAGTAATAGCAAGTAAAGGCCTTTTGCTCAAACTGTTATCCTCCTGCTACCCTTAAGGACCAAAATGTCTTGAAGACCTTGGAGTACTGCCAGTCTTTTGATAGAGACTCAAGAATTAAAATCCTGTCAGATAATGTTCCAGATCTTCAGAGAATTAATTACAACCAACTTTCCCATTCTCATCCATCTCTTCCCTATTCTATTGATGATCTAGTTTGAATTAAAAAAAGCTTTTTTGTGGTCTCGCTTCATAATAGGGTTGTTCTATAATATCTCAATTTGTCTCAAGCAATTTTTCTAATAGTGTGCGTCAGTAGAAGCAAACATGTGCTGAACATTTACTGCAGTAACATCTACTTGGCAGATATATTTTTCAAACATCAGATGCAGTATTTTTGCAAAAGTGACATAAGGAGGGTTCCTTTGGCTTTTGAAAACAATATTAACCTTTATGCAGTGTACTGCTTATTCAGAAATCTCAATGTGCTTAACGGATTATTAAGATAATTATGAAAATCTCTAATTTGCAGATGGGGGAAGCTGACACAGAGAGGGTAAATGTGTTGCCCAAAGGCACACATCAAAGTCAGAGTAGAAAAGGGAATGGAGCGCAAGACGCCTGACTTACATATCTCATTCAAACAAAATCCTCTTTAAAAGAGCACAGGTTGAACTTGGGCTGAAAGGCTGAGCTGTAAACAAGGTCTGCTAAGCGGTGGGGGAACGTTCCTTAGAAACGTTTAATCAAAAATATGCGCTTTGCCCAGCAGTACCTCTCTAATCCACCCAAAGCTGTTCCCACCAGGAGGAGAAACGCTGCGCAGGGTGGCACCTTTCCCAAAAAACAGTGACTCTGAGAGGGGCCTCAGTAGAACTGATGGAAAGTGGAAAAACCGAGCAGCAGATAGACCATTTTCTTACGCTTCCTCTTGCTGCTTCCTGTTCTCATCTTCCTTAGCCAGGGAGCAAGGAAAATAAATAAATGAGGGATTCCATTTATGGCGATTGTAGGCAAGTTTAGGGGACCATCTTTTTTGGACACCTCCAGCTTCAGAATTGTTGTACCCAACAATTAGGTGCCTGGGTACAACACAGTGATTCAGATCTCAGAGGCTGGGCGCCTCTGCTCCCTCCCAGGGCAGCACAGGTAGGTGGGCTTCTCCAGAACTGCAAGCTGAGGCCCACAAGCTGTGTGTAGAGACAGTTAAAACTAATGAGATAAAACTAATGAGCAGGACACGGGAAGCTGAGAACGATGTGAGTTGCTGCCTCTCTTCTTGAAGCTTTGGTGTCTGACTCGAGGCTGCATTTTGGGTGTTTCAGACCTTTAGCGAGTGTGCATCTGGAGTCCTTTCCTGTTTAAAGATGCTGAAGTAAATGTGGGCTTTATGTGTAGTTCCCTGTTACGAATCCTACAGAAGCGGAGCCAGTTTGAGGTTCCAGCCCCAGCTGCTTGCATCATTCCTCCCCACTACCCCATTTCATCTCTACACCCCTCCTGCCCTCAAAGATTTTTATTTCCTCATCTGTTTCAGAGTATGGCTGTACAAATAGCTTTGTGGAATAATCTGGTGGAACAAGTCAGGCTCCCACTCTCCCCTTCCAGCCTTTCCCTCAGCCTCACTCAAAAAAAAAAAGAAACCCCAGCAGAGGGTGGTTTTGCATTTACAGTAGACTATTTCACTGAAAGAGTTTGAAGTGTGCCCACGCAAACAGCTGAATCCATACAGCTGAGAGTGCTGTAATCCTTGGGCAAAGAGGGAGGGAGAGGCAGGAAGATGCTGATGCTGGAACGTTTTAAACTGGCTCTGCTGGCAGCAGCAAACTGCACCTTTGCTCTCCTTAAAATATATCCGCAAAGGGAGGCTCTGGTGGTGCGAGCATTCCCTCACGAAGAGGGAGGCTTGCGTTCAGGTCTCTGAGCCAGGTCCGTATCCTAACAGGATGCCCTTGTGTAATGAGCAATATTTGAGTTTAGCTAATGTATAGTTATTGCTTTCCCCTTTTCTGGATGCTAGACCGTAACGCTGCCAAATGCAAGGTACGCTGGCAGGAAGAACAAGGCGGAAAGGACCATGACTGTTATCTGCAGACTCTGTTTACAGGTTTCTGCTTCTCATTCTCAGAATTATTTGACCTTTGTATTTGATAATTGTTAAACGAGGAATCAGAAGCAATCCATGTGCCAAGAATTTGATTTCATATCTGCCCTTCTGGGTGAAGGATCATACCCCATCAATATAAGGCTGTTAGAGCAAAAATGTACACCATGAGCAATTGCCTTGCAGGCCAAGCTTTCTAGTGTGCTTTTTTCTAAACAGACTTTGACAGTTTCCCTTTGACAGTTTATATGTGTTTGTCCTTTTTTGGCATTTTTGATTATGTCGGTCAAGCTACATGGATAAGTCTCAAGTGATAAATTTCTGGAAGTTTCAGAGGTGACCAGGTATAGGTGAGTGATCCTAGTAACAGTTCTGGTGAAGGAGTGCTCTCATTAGATTATTTCTTCATTAGATGTGTAAGAATCCACATGACATATTTTTGACTGTCCTAACTGCAGGAGAAGCTCCATTATGTTTTTTCCCCTTTTATTATCTATATTTCTCCCCCCCAAAAAACCACATCCCCCATATGTGGACTTTCTGATGCTTAGTATGATAGCAATTCTGCAGCTAATATTTCTCCCACAAAGATTCACTGATATCTGAGGTGTGGTGGTCTCCTGGTGCTGTGTTAAGGTGGAGCTATGTCTTTTAGTTCAATTCAAGAGTGTGCTCAGATCATCACCACTGGGTGATCTCAGACCTGACTTGTTTCAGATGAAACTAAACTGAAAATAGGCTTTAGGAGGGATACCTACTGTGCTTCAGCCACTAATGGGCTTTCAGATCACTGGACCATGTCAGAACTAGTGATAAGAAACCCCCCTGAAACATGTGTGGACGTTGGTTTCTCAGCACCAGCTGGTCTGCGTTATAGAACTCTTCCTGTTGGTCTATACTACTTGCTAATCTAAATGTAAACTTTATTTAATTGAGTCTTTTGCTGTATCAGCTGACTGAAATGCATCTGTTGAAAATGCAGTTTCTTTATTACCGATGCCCTCAGAACAACAACAAATGCAAGTGTTGATCTCCACGTTGTCTACATTTGATTATCACAGAGCCTTGTAGGAAAGTGAGTCTTGATGGGGATGTGAGCAGCATTTCCTGGCGACCTTTTTTTTTTTTAATTTTTTATTTTTTTAGTTGCGTTGACACTTAGGGAGCATTTCGGTACCTAGCAGTGTCATCTTTGAGATCTGCTGTAGGGCAGTGCACAAGGTAAAGAGGTGCCTAAAAGAGCCTTTGGGCTAAGTAAGTGTATGATGAGTCTTACGGGCTGGACCATTGCAATTTAACTTCCTAAATCTCACCAGAATAAACTTCAGCTGAATAAAACTTGCTTGAACATTCTATATATACATTTTTACAAATTATTTCCTATTGATCTTTCTATTTTTTTAAGAGGTGGAGCAAAAAAGGGTATCAGCCACATGAGAACTGAGGAAAAAGCTGGTCCTGTATTTGCAGCATACTTATCACTTCATGTCTCAGTTCACATCTGTTTAAGTTATATGTTTTTAGCTTTTTGTTTCCCTGGCAATAAGAGTAAACACTGTATTACTGCAACTTCTAACAATAACTCTCTGTTTCTGTATTCTGCTGTACTAAGCCAGTCCCAAAGAGATTCACATAAAATCATTCTTTGTAACCAGCTATATTTCATGTGGACACTATCTGTAAAATAATTATGTTTTTCTGATGTCCGCATACCCTACAAGGCTATTAGTGTGTACCTACATAGGCATTTCTGATAATATCCAGTTCTAACACTAACTCTGTATAATATAAACTCTATAAAAAAACTCAAAATATGCACACCCCTAGCCATGGCAATATTCCACAGTTCTAAATATCATGCACTTGAAATGTTCAACCAAAAAAACCCCAAGAAGCTTAAAAATAATTATTATAGTGGTGCCTTTCTTGCTGCTGCATAGCTGAAGTCCTCCTCACCATCTGCCCCTGTATGCAACTGAGATTTAAAACTCTGGCTTGTAAATAAATTGTGGTCTGAAGTTACTGATACAGCCTTTTGTTCAGTGAGCAGGCAGCTCAGCTAGCGAAATATCTGTCCTAGTACTCAGAGATAAGGGTGTCTTTAGCTACGTTCTCAGCAGGTATCCTCCAGTGCCTCAGTACGTTACCGGCTTCTGTCTCCAGCTATGAGTTCTGTGGATTTGGGGAATAATTTACACTTAAAAAAAGATGTGCATAGTATTACATATGTGGTTCCCATTTCATTTTATGCCTGTCTTTTCCAGTCCACAAGCTGTAGGATGGTGGGAATGCATCGTAAAAGGCAGAAAGAACCTCAGATAACATGGAGAAGCAGTGACTGAAGGATATGATTCTGACACAGAAGTGCACCAAAGTTTTTATTTGAAAGAAACTCTCATCAATAGTAGTGGATTTCAGTTGAGGAGGAGAAGGATGGAGTTTAGCTTTTATGAGTCATTGGTCTTCAGCCAAGTAGGACTGGGTAAGGCTTAGATCAGAGCCAACAAACTAGCTTCTCATCACAGGGATAACAGAGAGCAGTAAGGATCCTTCTTTTACTACACTAGCCTGTAAACACAATTTAGGAGGAATACTGTCTCCATGGGCACCAACCTAAAAACTTCCAAAACTTCAACTTGGAAGCTATAGCTTAAGTTGAACATTCCTGCAAAATACTGAATCCATTGCTAAAAACAGTTACAATAAAAATTGTTTAACAGACTGCATTTGTCTGGCCAAGGCAGTCGATCGCATATGCAACTGGAACTGGACGCGCCCAGCCTAGCTGCTTCCGTGTTGCCTGTGGTATGGAATGTGGAGCTGGCTGGACTGGACGCAACACTCCCTCTCAACAGCTAAGATCAAGCGATGTCTGCCGATCTTCCAAGCATGGTTTGATAGACTAGTTAATGAGATGGAGTTCTGAAGAATATTTAGCTATCCCTGCAGAACGGTAGTGAAAAAGCTAGCAGTAACTTGAAACTAAACTCTTTGGACACATCTCCTGCAACATTGTTCGGGGTTGAGTGTCACAAAAGCATCCGACTTTTTTTTTTAAACGTTTGACTTCCACCTGTAATATCAGGAAATTCACACAAGGCATTGTTTTTTCATAACTATGAGGTTCCCTGCAAAGACCAGAACACTTAAATATGGTATTTGCAATGTGGCAAAGATGCTAGAGCAGGAGATGCCATGTAAAGTATCATCAAATAAATATATGAACAATGATAACCATGAACTTAAAAATTTGCAAACTGTGCCATTAGTGCAGAAATGCTGGTAAAGTGACTTGAAATGAATTTTAAATTTAAAATACTTTTTTAAATAAATTCAATCTTTCATGAATGTTTCTTGTATTTCAGTAATCACTTAGGGAAGAGTCTGCAGCTGCTGATGGACAGAGTGGATGAGATGAGCCAAGACATTGTTAAATACAATACCTACTTGAGGAATGTAAGCAAACAGCAGCAGCAGAAACACCAGGTTGGTAACACTGGAAAACCTGAATGAGAGGATTTTTTTCCACAAAATACAGTTTGGGTGGTGTAATCTAAGACAGATGGTTTTGGATCTAAGCAAGATAAAATGCTTACAGAAACATATCCATTCAGTAGATTTATAAAATGTACTAGTCAGTGGGGAATTAGCAAATTAATTCACTTCCACTGACACGTCGTGTGGATTGGTCTTTCTTTACTATTTCAGATGTTTGTTAGTGATTTATGATAAACCAGAATAATTGATAAATATGCTGTGGACACAGGGATTAGGGGTTTAGTAAATGAAATGACAGACCTGAAACTGCAAGTGAACAGTTCCAAAACAAACCATGTTTTAATACCATCACATGTAGTCATGGATCTAGAAATAAAGAGACATAGCCCATATTTAAAAGACAGCGAACTGTTCTCTCATCAGAAATGACATTTTAGTCATGTTTTGTGTCACTATATAGTGATGTTGATCAGATGATGCTGACTTTTAATTCCTGATGCAAAAGGGCCTCTTTATCACACAATCAATCAGGTTAGAAGAGACCTCTGGGATCACTGAGTCCAACCATTGCCCTAACACCACCATGTCAACTAGACCATGGCACTAAGTGCCATGTCCAGTCTTTTCTTAAACACATCCAGAGATGGTGACTCCACCACCTCTCTGGGCAGCCCATTCCAATGTCTAATAACCCTTTCTGAGAAGAAATTCTTCCTAATGTCCAACCTGAACCTCCCCTGGCGAAGCTTGAGGCTGTGCCCTCTTGTTCTATCGCTAGTTGCCTGGGAGAAGAGGCCGACTCCCACTCCACTACAACCTCCCTTCAGGTAGTTGTAGACTGCAATAAGGTCACCTCTGAGCCTCCTCTTCTCCATGCTAAACAACCCCAGCTCCCTCAGCCGTTCCTCGTAGGTCAGACCCTCCAGACCCTTCACCAGCTTGGTTGCCCTCCTCTGGACTCACTCCAACACCTCAACATCTTTCTTGAAGTGCGGGGCCCAGAACTGGACACAGTATTCAAGGTGCGGCCTCACCAGTGCTGAGTACAGAAGGACGATCACTTCCCTAGACTGGCTGGCTACACTATTCCTAATAGAGGCCAGGATGCCATTGGCCTTCTTGGCCACCTGGGCACGCTGCTGGCTCATGTTTAGCCGGCTGTCGATCAGCACCCCCAGGTCTCTTTCCGACGGGCCGCTTTCTAACCACTCTTCCCCCAGCCTGTAGCGCTGCATGGGGTTGTTGTGGCCGAAGTGTAAGACCCGGCACTTGTTCTTGCTGAACCTCATGCCGTTGGTCTCGGCCCATCTATCTAACCTGTCCAGATCCCTCTGTACGGCCTTCCTACCCTCCAGCAGATCGACACTCCCACCCAGCTTGGTGTCATCTGCAAATTTACTGAGGGTGCACTCAATCCCTACGTCTAGATCATCTATAAAGATATTGAACAGCACCGGCCCCAGAACTGAGCCCTGGGGAACACCGCTAGTGACCGGCCGCCAGTTGGACTTTGCCCCATTCACCACCACTCTCTGGGCTCGGCCATCCAGCCAGTTTTTAACCCATTGAAGAGTCCACCCATCCAAGCCCCAGGCAGCCAGTTTGTCTAGGAGGATGCTGTGGGAGAGAGTGTCAAGTGCCTTACTGAAGTCTAGATAGACTACATCCACAGCCCTGCCCTCTGCTAAGCAGGTCACTTTGTCATAGAAGGAGATCAGGTTGGTCAAGCAGGACCTGCCTTTCATGAATCCATGTTGGCTGGCCCCAGTGCCCCGATTGTCCTGCATGTGCCGTGTAATGGCACTCAGGATGATCTGTTCCATCACCTTGCCTGGCACCGAGGTCAGGCTGACAGGACTATAGTTCCCTGGATCGTCCTTTCGGCCCTTCTTGTAGATGGGCGTTACATTTGCTAATTTCCAGTCAGCTGGAACTTCTCCAGTTAACCAGGACTGCCAGTAGATAATCGAGAGTGGTTTGGCAAGTTCATTTGCCAGTTCCTTCATTACTCTGGGGTGAATCCCATCCGGGCCCATAGCCTTGTGGGTGTCCAACTGGCACAGCAGGTCACTAACCATCTCCTCCTGGATTCAGGGGGGTTCACACAAACCCCATCCCTAACTTCAGGCTCTGGGGGCCGAGTCTCCTGAGGGCAACCGGTCCTGACATTAAAGACCGAGGCAAAGAAGGCATTGAGCACCTCTGCCTTTTCCTCATCCCCTGACACTACACTACCCTCCTCCTTCAGCAAGTGGTGGAGGCTCTCCTTGACCCTCCTTTTGCTGTTAATGTATTTGTAGAAACTTTTTTTGTTATCTTTGACCGTAGCAGCCAAATCAAGTTCTAATTGAGTTTTGGCCCTTCTAATCTTCTCCCTACACGACCTAGCAACATCCCTATAGACCTCCCAAGTTACTTGACCCTTCTTCCAGAGCAAGTAGGCTCTCTTTTTTTCCCTTAAGTTCTAGCCTAAGTTCTCTGTTTAACCAGGTCGGTCTTTTGCCCTGACGGCTTGTCTTCCTACAGACTGGGACAGCCTGCTCCTGAATATTTAGCAATTCCCTTTTAAAGCACATCCAGCCTTCCTGGACTCCTTTGCCCTTCAGGACTGACTCCCAAGGGACTCTGTCCACCAACCTCTTAAACAGGCTAAAGTCTGCCCGCCGGAAATCGAAAGCAGAAGTTCTGCTCTTGCCCCTCCTTACTTCCCCCACTATCGAAAACTCTAACATTTCATGGTCGCTATTCCCAAGACGGCCACCGACCCTCACATTTCCCACTATAATCCCATTATAATCCCAAGTAGTCTGATTAGAGAATACTGAGTATGGAGACTGGCTCTAGGTGACCCTGCTTGAGCAGGGAGGTTGGACAAGGTGACCTCCAGAGGTCCCTTGCAACCTCAACCCTTCTGTGATTTGGAGATAGTATTACTTTATTTGCTGTTGCTGCATTTGATAAAGCAAAACTGTGTCTAATTATAGAAGAATGCTGGTAAATTGGAAGAAAGCACTGTGAGAATGATTTAAAAGCCTGGAAAGCAGATCTTAGTGAATGCAATTCACTTCATGTAATAAATTAAGTTAACGAGTGACTTGCTTACTCAAGAAGTACCTGGATGAAAAATAAATTTGAACTCTTTAATCTAGCAGACAGAGATATGACAAGATTCAATATCAGCCAACTGAAAATGGGCCAGGCCACTTTAAAGATAAAATATTGCAGGTATTGCTACACAAAGTAGCTAATTATTAAAAAGAGCACCTGTGGTTCATACGAAAAGCTTCATCACTGCCTATTTTAAAATCAAAATTGGCTTTTTTTCACTTAAGTGTAGCTTGAACCAGGAGTACTTTAGGGAAGCAGCACATGATCAGTGGTCTCTCCTGGCTTTGTAATTCCTAAGGCCAAAGAAGCTTCATGCATGTTGTCTTCAGAAAATTTATTTCCTTTGCTGCCTAATTTGAATAGAAAGATGGCATCCACTTCAAAGGTTTTTTTTTAATAACAAGGGGATCTATTTATTTTGAAAAGCAGAGCAAAGTAGGTTCCATGGTTTCTTCTCTTCATTGCTTTACTAACTATAGCTGCTTTAGTAGTGGCTCATTGCAGCATAGTTAGTGGTCTTAACTTCATTTTTAAAATGGAGCAATTGTGATTAAGAGCAAGCCGTTTCAATAGAGAATAATAGGCAGACTGCTGAGAAGTGAATGGGGTAATGCAAAGAAAGAAGAAACTACATGCAATTCACATACAAATATGGGCATTTAAGATTTTATTTTTAACATTGTCCAAAAACATGTATTTGTCGCTCCTACTGGAAAAAAAGTGACTTCATTTGTGTATGCCACCAAGTATGAACTGTTTTCAGACTCTTATGTAGAGATACGTTTAAGTAAATGAGAGAAAATACCCTGTACTCTTTGGCCTGTTTGTTTTAAATAGGGGGTTTTTGTGTTGAATGTGAGGGCTTTAATAGGCAAAGCTTACAACTAATTCCTGGCTGTGACATACAGTACGAAGTCTCACATATGTGTTTTTGAATGTATGTACTTCTGCAAGAAAGCTGAAGAAGTGGTCTGCCTTAATTTTTATAATGTTTGAGTAATCTACATGGCGAAGGGAAGCACTGAAAACAAATCTGATTTTTTCTTTTATAGCAGAATAATTTCTACAAACTGCTACTCTAGTATATCCTCTGGTAACCCACAAAGAAATGACATCAAAGTGGCAGAATATCTAAATAACTGGAATGGAGAAATGAACCATTATGCTTTGTTTCAGCCACCGCTTTGTTCTCAGTTTAGAGTTAATATTTTTTGGCTTAAAATATCTTTTTTAAACAAGTTCTCTTCCCCTTTCACATTAATATTGTTTTGACCTTTAACTTGCATAAAATTGAGTATTTCTGGTTTGTAGAACTACTTGAGGTAATGACTTCTTATACCTACGTATTCCAACCTTGTTTTAATTCTTTTGCTTGGGGAAATGGAGGCTTTTATCTACCATGCTGTATTCTTTCCATCAGATACAGTATTTATCTTTGTGAAAATATCTTACAAATTAACCCCACAACCTCAGTACCACATAATTTTCCATTGCCTCACTTATTTAAGGTGATAACTTTGGGGCGGGGGGGTAGTGGAGGGAGATGCTTGTTACCAGTGAACTGAAATAAACTGTGAATTGCATTTGCATTATTTGAAATAAACTGAATTGCATTGAATAAGTACAATTTTTAAAGCATACTTGCTGGTTAGGTAAAGAGCATCTGAAAAGAAAAACTTTTCACTGCTTTGGAAGTCCTGTTGCATTCTGTTTCTGTTGCTTTATTTTCAGTACCAGCAGAGACGTCAGCAAGAAAATATACAGCGTCAAAGCCGAGGAGAAGCCCCTCTTCCTGAGGAGGACATCAATAAACTGTTTAAACCACCACAGCCCCCTCCAAGAATGGAGTCACTCCTTATTGCAGGTAAGGCTCTAGCAGCCTCTTCAACTCATCTTCTCACATATGAATGTTATCTTGGGGAAGAAGCACAGTTGTTGCCTTAGTGTCTTAATTTTTCATTACCTTTGCCATTATGGTGTGGTATTTTGGCATTGGTAGGGCTCCAAATACTGTCCTTCATTTAGTCAAAGGCAGTGGTTTCAACCTGTGATCTACAGCCCTAGTGTCTGAAGTACTGAGGGGAAAAAAAAGTACATAAGAAAAACAGCCTTATTGCTAATAAGCAGTCCATGCCGCTGTTAAAAAGTGAGCTTCCACACACAGAAGAATTTTAAACCATCTAGGGAAGTAACTGAGTTTGTTACTGATACCCATGTGAACATATGTATTTTTTTGAAAGCAAGCCAATGGGATTGAATTGGAATCATTTCTTTGATCTCTATGGCCAGAGTTCTAGGGAAACTATCCTCATCTCCCTGCACCCCAAGTTGAATTAAAATGTAAACAGTAACAAAGCATAGGTATTTTTGGTCGTGTCCCATCCCCCAATTTCTTCAGTTTTCTGATGTGCTGCAGTACGTAGCCACAGTTTGATACAACAGTTGGTGCCTGTCCTGTGCCTCCTGGAAGGGCAAAAATACCTGGGACCTCACAATGGCAACAGAGCAGAAAAACCTAGATGCCCAGCTAAGTAATCTAAATTTGGAAAACATCATGAGAAAGCAAATTGTTTAGCTATAGCAGGCTTTTTGGATGTTAGCTATCACCTTGTTTTGTACTGAGAGAAAATTAAACTAAAGGTTTACTGTACATGAAATAATGATTTGACATTTTAAAAAGAAAAAAAGGCAGAAGTTAGTTTGAACTACCACTCAAATGTTGGAATGACCAAAAGATTATTTTAATATTTTTTCATACTGCTAATAAGTGCTGCTTGTAGAAGAAATAATGTTCTTGATTTTTTATTCCTTGCAGAGTCTTTCAAAAAACCTGTTGTTTTGACAGTTTTTACCAGTTAATGAATCCTAGAAGCATTAAAGTATTTAAGCATTCAGCTTTAGCATAGCTTAAAAATGCAACAGAAGTGTGTGTGTACACATGTGTTTTATGATAGTGAGAGCTTAGGATGAATCATCTCTTGTAAGAGGAGGAATTGAAAACTATTATACTTAAAGGAAAAAACAGTTTTCAGCCAAAGCACTCTCTTCATTTGTTCTTTTACCATAGTCAGGGGAAGAATCGAAAGCATCCACTTCAACTTAGATGAAGTAAAGTTTGTGGATAAAGAATAAAACTTCCCTCTTTTGTCTCTGAGGCATTTAAACTTTTAAAATAGAGCATTAAATTGAGAGTTTATAGGCCTTCTAAATAGCCTTAATTTTGATTAAACTGGCTTCGTGTTTTGCTATTCCTAGCTAACAAGGGAAATAACTTGTAGCAGTACTTGTATAAAAATGTTTTGATGGGCACGTTTGATTTGTAAAGCACTGACAAGTCTTCATACCCTGATGATTTCTGAAATAGCTAATAAAGTGAAATATTAGGTGGAAAAAAAGACTAGCAAAATGTCAAACGGGAGTACCACAATTTTCAGTCTGCTACTGGAAAATATTTGTTACAAATATTTTAATAGGGACAGCAGATGCATAAGAACAGAACTGAAATTCAGTCTTGTAGTATTTTTAGGGCAACTAAATTGAACAATTAATGTGATTAAGCTTCCAGTACAGAAGCAAGAATTGTTTATTCTTTTTATTGTCCTATGTCTTTTCAGAAATTTTACATAATAGAATTGTAGGAAAATTAAGGTTTTTTTGAGCATACTGGTTTACCTGTTCTGCTAATTTAGTTTCTTCTTCTTGCCAAACCTATTTGGGAATACTGAAAATGTAAAATGCTTAAGTGTAGAGTAGTCGAGCTATTTTGTTGCTTCTTTGTATAAATCCTGCATAATTCATGCACATTTGGCTTTTTAAAAAATTATGTTCTAGGATGCCTTTCTGAATTTTGAAACTGACAAGGGTTTACTCTTCTTTCCTATTGACAGGTCAAATTAATACCTACTGCCAGAATATTAAGGAGTTCAATGCACAGAACCTGGGCAAGCTTTTCATGGCTCAGGCTCTCCAAGATTACAACAACTGAAGAAAGTTTGCTGTAGCCCTCACCAGAAAAAGTTATTTACAGTTTTATACTGCTCATGATCCTCTTGAAAATTTAGTATATTCGGAAAGGAGTCTTGTAAAACAGTCACCTTGGTTTGTGTAGAATTCTCCTGTAAGAAAAATAAAGGCAAATTTTAACGATATTTTAGTATTTCCTTATTGTTTGGCCCTATTGGACTGATATTTTCTGTGGTCACTCAGGTTTTCTGAATGTTTGGCAGTTATTCATGTTTAGTCATAGCAAATAATACAGGTTTTATTTAACTTGGAATCTGAAATAAAAACAAATGATTACAAATGTTCAGTATAGCTGACTTCACAGAAGAAATTTAAGATTTCCCAGTTTTGGTTGAGGACTTGCCACCATAATACGCTAGTCGCTTGGAACAGTTACTCGTTTTTATTTTAATCTGTTTGGACAGTTGGGTGCGATGGACCTTCCATATCACAAATATTTCACGGGCTTCGCATTCAGAACATACAAAACTAGTGTGGTGTGGAGACTGATCCCCGCTACATCATGCTAAGCTGTGTTCCCATTTTCCATTGCCACCACCAACTGGATGGACTGAAATCCAGTGATGCTACTGAAGTCTTCATGACAGAAACTGTAGAAGTAGCTAACCTGGAGCAGCTAGTGTGGTGTAAATGGACACCATACCTACTCTGCAGTAACTTTGCCATCTGGACGTGCCTTTATTCCTGAACTCAGGCTACTTATTAATAAGAATGATAATTTGAGGGTTTAATACGTGGCAACTCACACGTGGCTGTGATTGATTTATTTTTTCCCTTGAGTTCTTTCTTGCATGTCATTGTGTGATGAGTTCTGAGAGCCTGAAATGGCTGAATGAATGTGGTTTGGTCTTTTAAAGTAAATAACATCCTCTAAATAGGAATCGGGCGTGGTATATTTCAGCCTCTAAGGTGAATGTTTTGGAAAGTCAGAAGTGTGTGAAAACTGGGGGTTAGACTAAGAGCTTATTATTTTCCAGCCTAAACTATAGCGATTGCAGTATTTATATAAATACGGATGCAAATTTTGTTCAGCCCTCACATATCTGGCAAATTTTCAGTCTGATCTTTTGCCTTGGAAACTTTGGGCACCCTTGTGTTAGCTTTCACAGAGCAAACTTCTCTGAAAACAAAGATTAGTTAAGTGTCCTGCTGCAGTGCCACGTGATTGAGTTTCATTTCCTATACAAATAATATTCAAACAGTGTTAATTTTCTAGTTTTCTGAAGGACCAAAATAACCACCAGGGAACAGAGGTAGGAGCAGATAATTAGACTGAGACTTTTGAGGTAGAAGAAATGATCTTCTGGATAACTGGGAATAGAAGACTGACTCTGTAGTGACTGGGAGCGGAAGGAAGCAGTGGTAACACCATACGTACTAGAAGGTCTGCAAAGGAGGTGTTAGCAAAATAAATACTTGGAATAGGTTAAAAACAAGCTGTGTGTTTTGAATTAGTTCTTTAAGATTGAGGACGTAAATGTGAGAAACAGGGCAGTAATACTGTACTGTGTTGGGAGTTTAACAAGATCAGTGAATTTTATATGGTTAGACTGAATGTGCTAAATGTCAGTTAAAGTCCATGAAGACATATGGAAGACTTCAGTAGAGATTTGTGGCTTCTAAAGGTACGGATCTGAGTCAGACAAGGGAATGAGATAGAAGAGTAGGTGAGGTGTAAGTAGACTTTGGAGATGATTTGAATATTCTGTTCTGAATCACACTCTAGTCTTCTGTCATGGTGGAAATAATTAGAGGAAGTCTCCCTGACTGAGGGAAGAGGAGTCGGTTGAAGCTGTTGGTCTATAAATGAGAATCAACAGCTGTGGAGATTAGGAATTAGAAGGGATGGGGCTGTGTCTCCATGCTGGGTTCAGTGTGATCTTTCCTCACTATCTCTATATTCCTGGAACTTCACTTTTACATGTTCTCTTCCTAATGTGAGTGAGCTGGCCGCTCATTCACCATGAGACATGTCCTTGCCATTAAATTTCTAATTATCATAGCACTGCCTATTTTTTCTCCTTCCTTAGCTGTGAAAGGCTTTTCTGTTTACTAATAAAAATGTGACATTAGAGTCTTTAAAAACGACCTCTAAAGAAGTTGGAACTTCTTTTTGGTCAGTGAGCCTATTATCATTGCAGAGGCAAGCAAGGCTTCTGCCCCGTGTTTCCATCTCCATCACATGTCCACAGGTAATGCATATGCACACAGGAGACAAAATGTGTACGTAAGGAAAAACCTTCCCTGCAGTCATTAGTTATACACATAGTCCACATCCAGCCATCGTCTCTCCTGTCACATTCCTAACCGTGCAGGTCTCTGGTGAGAGAACTGTTTTGTAATTGATTTTTATTTGTGCAGAACTATAATCCTTTAAGAGAAAATGTGACTTTGGAATCCAGCTCTAATTGGCATGAGTCTTACAGCAAGTCTAAGCTAGGTGCTGTGCAGGTCTTTCAAAAGTGAGATTTCAAAGGAGAAAAAGGGACAATTACTTTAGTTTTGATGCTAAAGGAAAATGGCATTTCTTGTAGTTGGTCGATACTTGGTATCTTCACCAGTATAGCTCCAGTTTTACTGTGATATTTACTGCCTCTGTTCCACTGCTACTTGTAAAATGCTCTAATTGTTACTGATAATTGGAGCCTATACGGGATGTGAAGGGCCATCTCCCTTAATCGTAGTGCTAGCTTGGTCATAGTGCCGTGGCTGCCTACTGACGGGAGCTTGTGGTCCTCTGTCCCAGCTCCCTTGTGCAGACAAAACATAAGGGCTTTGCTGGTGTAAGGTGGGGTGAATGCAACTTGGTGTTGCATAAATAGTTAGAAAGTTAGTGCTCCTGTAGTTCGAGGTAACACTGTAACGGAGGTGTCACAATAACGGATGGTGCGTGCTCCTACTCAGTCACAACGTGAAGTGGAATAGGTTCATCTCTGAGCCTTTCTAACAGTCTGCAATGTGTCTGGTTACACTGACAGCCCCAAGGTTATCTTCAGGACAGGCAAGAGGAAAGGATGCCAAACTTTGGACGATCTGCTTGCTTAACTATTAAAATAAGTGTAATTCCTCAGATAAGGTTAACTGCCGTGGTTGTTGTCAGAGACCAATCCTTAAAATTAATATTTAAGGAAAATGAAACTAAATGGGAGAGCTTTTCTGTAATCCAAACATACTCGCTGTGCCCTTATCTCAACATCAAGATACAGTGCGCTATTTCCATTCTCCTTTCTGTGTTCTCAAAGTTGGACCAAACTCCATCTAAACCATAAGCATTCTGCCACTGACTGCCCATGTGGAGGAAACCTGGGGTGCTTTCCCCCGCTTCTACACAGGTTATCATGGCCTTTTTCTTCTCAGCTCCTCACGATGTTCCCTCAAATACTTAAACTTGAGAGCCTGAATTTCTACTCCTCTGCATCCTGTCAAAGCTTGGACTTCTGTGCAGAGCTGAACAGAGTGAGTGTAAGGTATTGCCAGGTAAGAATGGGTAGTTTGTGCAGATGTAAACAGCTGCACAGAGTGCAGAGCAGATAAGGTCTGGGTGAGGTTGCAGATGTCCTTTTTGGTGATAACAAAGACGTTGGATGGGATTGGCAGTGGCAACCAATAACACTTGTAAAGAACATCTGATGTTTTTGTGATTATGATCTTCATGCTTTGCAAATTCCTGAGCGCAGTCATTCATTAATCTTCTTGTTGGTTGATCTTGCCTGATTTTTTGCTTTCTGATATGACAAAACACTAATGACATTCTGAGACATCTTTAAGAAGCAAGCACTATTTAATGGTTCTCACTTGATAGTCAAAGGACTCCTGGTGCTCCGTTAGGAAGTCGTTAGGAGCTGGTGATGCAAATAATATCACCAACCGAAATATGTGCAGTGTGTGCAGTAAGAGGAATCGAATTGCTCTCTGTAGAACTGCTTTTCATCCAGTTTGCCAGCCCTGGGGTGAAAGATATGTCCCACATGATTTTCCATGCCTGTGCATTTTCTTCCACTGGATTTTATACTTGCTTTTAATTTTCTTCAGATTTTGCCCACAGCTTGTTGATTTTTAAGCAAAAGGAACATGCTGCTTTAAATCCAGTGCCTTCTGTCATTATGTGCTTTACTTTTCCATGAATTCTTCTGGAAAGTTTTGCCTGCAACTGGGAAAATGTTTTAAATTTTGTGAGCTGAACATCAAATTCACGGTGGAAGTTTCAGTTGCTCAGGTGTCAGGTATGGCCCCGAGTTCAACTTTCTCATGCCCCTGGTCTTCAGCTGCAGGGGACTGAATGCATTGGCACTGCTCACGGGATGGTGGTGCTGCTCCTTGGGACTAGTGCAGGGGGAGTGATTCAAAAGCTTTTCATACCAACTTTACAACTGGAAAGAGGTTTACACAAAGTTGGACCCGTGTTTTATTTTTTGATCTTTTAATTGACAGACCGGATCGTGCTGTTGACACAACTCATCATATGCTGAGCGGTAGTGAAGTGCACAGAGCTGGAGAGGATGTCTTTAAAAACAGCAGCTTTGGCCAAAGGCTTCTTAGTGAGAGAAAAGTTAATGTCTTGTTTCAATCAAAGCAAACATTTATATGGGAGGAAAAATGGCCAGATCCATTTTACAATGGTATTAAAAGGCATTAGGGTGTCAGTAAAATAAACAAGGAAGGGTAGCAATGTATTTATCCAGCAGAAACACAGCTAAAGACTTCACAAGCTTTATAAGATGAAAAGAATGTGTGCAACAAGGATTTCCATTCTGGTTTAAATGATGGATTTATTAATCTCTCACCATTACTGAGGGTGGTGTTCCTTAAATATCATACAATACATCATACAATACATCAAGCTTTAAATCTTTTCTTTTTCTGCATTTGAGCAACGCAAATTTAGTCATATATGAAAAAAAGCGTCCTGTTTTTGTCATTCAGTGTGTGATTTCATCTTTTATTTCCCAGTAAAACTGATGGAGTGGGAGTCATATCCAACAGGTTAGAAAGCTGACTGAAGGATTCGGGGGTGTCGTCCCCCACGCAGTGTTTGCTTACTTGTGTATCCTGACGTTTGAAAACAAATCACTGAAGGATTTAAGCAGGTTTTTGTCTGTCACAGAATTGGTTAATTTTTTTTTGTTCCCAAATCTTTCACTTGGCTTCTTTAACATTCGTAATTTAATTATTAGCTTGCAGATTGCATCTAAGGCAGGAAAACTTATTATATAACTGGAATGCACCAGTGGCCACAGCCTTGCCTGTTTCATGCTGTGGTAATAAATACGCCTGAAAGTGAAGTCTAATAATGACCAATTTATATATTGTAGGAGAAGAAGTAAACATGATGATGATCAAGGCTAGTCTGTCTTACAACAGATTGTAATACTTGAGCAGTTTCTGCTTTGGACTAAATGTGCGACTTTCACACTGATACTCTTTTTCTTTTTTTTTTTCAGCTTACCTTAATTGCTGTAACATTTAACATGACAGTAGTCAAGCAAATCTGTTGTTACTAGCTATGGAAAAACTAGTTCCAAAAGGATTAGCAATTACGAGCTTCAATGATACTAACTACCTGTTTACATGGGCTACAAGGTCATACTCAATTTAACAGTTTTTAACGTGACTCCTGAAGTTGTGTTCTAGGACTATCTAGGTTTCTAGTACAATTAGGCTTTCAGTCAGGGATAAAACCCAACAACTTTCATTTTATGGAAGAGCACTTCCTACAGTTATGTATGTGAGCACACGCAGTCATGGACTTGGTTTCCTTTGGCTTTTTGGTCTTTTTAGTTCAACCACAAATAGCTGTTCACAATGACTCCTACACACCACCGCCACGTTGTATCTTCAGCTCCCTGCAGGAGTTTCTTCCCCTCCCTCTTTCGAGCGGATGCTGGTCCAGCACTCTACACCAGCTGCCCTGCTCCTGGCAAGCTAAGCGAGTGGCTCTCCGTCGCTGCCTGCTCCCAGCCCCTCTTGGGCTGCGTGTCATCCAGGTCTGCTCTCAGTGGCTCAGCCCACCGATCTGTCACCTTGTTGAACTTGTCCAATGAGTTTAGAAGTTATCAGAGTGGAGTTTAAGCAACAGCGTAACTACATAAGCCCTGTTTCCTTAGAAAAGCTTGACATAACCCTTTACTTAACGCTGATATCAACAGCGGTGCATAGCACAGTGTGTGTGTGAAGAGGAAGCTGTACAGATCTGGATTCACATGGACCACCAGTGTCTGTCCTGGGGTGGGTAACACAGATTGCAGTTGAACAAGCTACTTGGAAATGAAAAACTCCCCTTTGCTAATCGATTTTCATAAAACTTCAATGAATCTTTAATGAATCCACAATCTGAAAGGAAAATTTTCTACTTGGGAAGGATACCCTGGGGATTGGACTAGATGATCTTTCGAGGTCCCGTCCAATCCCTAACACTCTGTGATTCTTTGTGACATTTTAATTTTATGTATCTGTAGAAGGGAAATAAGGTCATCTATGAGAAGAAAAGATGCTTATGAATTGAGCACTAAACCAGTTACATGGTCATGAAGTGACTGGATTGTGGCTGTCTGCAAATGACACATGCTGGCATAAAAGTCAAATCCTATTGCATTTGTTGGTGTGAATATTTCTTAAGTCATAAGAATTGTCATTAAATCACAACATTATTAGACTCCTTTTGTATATTTATGGTATTTTTCAGCTACCTTAGAATAAATTACTAAAGTGGTATGAGTCAGGCATCTATCTGAAATTTCTCACCCCTTTCGTAGGCGGCTGCTACTTCCTCTCTTAGGACAACCGAAGCTTTGCTTTTCTCCTACAAAACGTAGGAGGGCTTTCCTCATTGAAGGAGGCAAAAGGGGACTTGGTCTATGGGCTGAGTGGTCCCAAAGGAGGAAACCACCACGCCTGGAGAGAAACTTGTCCCTGTCTTGTGGCCCACAAGCCATGAGCTCTCCTGGTCACCGTCTCTCCCTGCCACACCGGCAATAGCTGTGAACTTGCCACTCCTGTTACTAGAGTGTAAGTAGTGATGTTGGTAGACATAGGTGAATAATTTCCTTATGGAAACGGCAGCTCTTCTTGATAGGAAACACATGAGCTGCTTCATCATTCACAACTGCCTGGCAAAGTCGACATGAGCCTAGCAGGGAATCCTGTCTAAACCTGGGTTCAGTAGATGGTGGATACACGCCCTGAGCAGGTCCTTGAGTCCCAGCGCTTCACTGTTCCGGTGCAATAAAGAGTGATTCTGTCTATTTTGTATTTTCAGAGTGTAAGCTCCTTAAGACAGCTGTCATGTCTGTCATATGCATTTAAAGTGCTTCATGTGCTCAATCCAGCCCATGCTCAGCAGGTCCTTGATATCACTTGGAGAATCTAAGTGTAATTGCCTGATTGTTACATCTTACGGAGAAAATAGTACATGATTAGGCCATTAAAAGGTTGTGTGCTGAGTAACTGGATGAAGATTGCACTGGCAATTCAAGTTCTTCCTGTCTCTTGAGGGCTCAAATTTCCAAAGTTTAGTAAAGCAGATTTTATCGTATGAAACCGTGTAGGCTGCCGTGCCGGCTGTATTTTGAGGCTGCGCTGGAAGCACAATTATCGCTCTCAGAGCTAAGAGTGGAAAGCAGTAGCACAATGCAATTACCTGCTATATGTACCTGACACAGAGAGGTGTTAATGGGTTTCTTTGCCACTTGCCGAACAGCAAAGCAGTGTTGAGGCCAAAATGCGTAGATGTGATGAATGCTCCTAGCCTTGTAACCCCACCAGCCAGACAAGGTTGTTTTGCCTAGTCTCTTCTTAGCACCTGCTTTTAATTTCTCATGTCTCTTAATTCTGTAATTAGCTCATCACATTATTTGTTTTCAGCCACACTCTGTGCTCTTTTTCAGCCTTCCTCCTTGATTGTTCTTTGACTTTTCAGTAGGGTGATGATCAAAACTTGTTTTACTTTATGGAAGCACCAGAGCTTTTCATGTTAAATTGTAGTTTTTCTCCTTTTTTTTTTTTTTTTCTCTTTTCTGTAACCTCAGTCTTGGAAATAGCTGAATCCCTTGAGCAAAAGCTTCCCAAAAAAGATCCTATTAGTCAGACAGCTAACGTCAGGAATGTTTAGCCTGAATTGTTCAAAGTTATCCTGAAGCGGAGTATTACAATGGAAAATGTTAAGTAGCCTCCGCGTAAATGTGGCTACTTGTGCTGCCATTAATAACCTCGGCCTTGTAGAGAATGTTCTTGTGCTAGCTAAATTAGATTAACCAGTAAATTTTCTCCATCTTTAATGTCTATCAGATTTAAGACTTCTGGGCTTAAGCCTGCTGCCACTAAAGCTGATGGTAAAACTGTTGGATTCTGTGTTTTGAACATCAGCTTTTCAGGAATGATGTCAGAATTTTGTACTGTTGAAATCTGTGAGTATTAAGAATATAGACATTACAATGCAAAACTAAAGTGAGTAGATTTCAGACCAGACTTAAGCGTGAACAAGGATGTGCATGGCATTTCAGTCAGTTTTAACATTAGCTTGTAAAAATCTTTAAGTGTATTCAGAACATAGGAGTCCTCATAGCTTCTGGTAAAATTACATTTTTAATATTGTACAAAAAAAATGGTGTGATGAAGAATTCGATTCTGTTTTTCTGAATGCTTCATGTATCTGAAGAATTGCAACTCTCGGGAGAGCATAATATAATACCTAAAGTTATATTGGTATTTAATGTTTTATCATTATAGTTCTGTTTGCAGCCTCTGCACCTTATTCCATCACCTTCAGGTGTACTGGGGCGTTATTCAGATTTTAAATATCTTTTACCACTCACTGGCAAGAAAGCCATTACAATAATATTGTCTGCATTGCTTGTGAAAAAACCTGAGAATGCAAGCTGCTGCCCTTTCCAACTAGTGATCGCTGCCTTCTGCCACTATTTAATGGCAGGTAAACAAGCAGCATCCCAGGGTCTCAGCTGGCGTATTGCCACTCGGGCACAGTAATATGTGCTGTGCTCCTAAATACGGGTGAGACATTTACAGATTTAAAATACTGAGCTATTTTGTCCTGTATTTGTTTATGTGCTAGGCATTTTTTTTTGTCCCCATGAAAGTCTTCAATACTGTTTTGTGTTGGTTTTGAGTTCCCGGAGGTTTTTTTCCAGAGCTAAATCCTGCCGTGCAAGGGCATGGGCCAGACTAGAGCTGGCTTTGGGAGCAGCTCGTTCAGTGGGATGAATCTTTGCCTGAGAGAACTGACCTCGCTGGAGTAGTTTCACACTGCTCTGCCATGCACAGCATAGACAGCCTTCAGCCTGGGATCCCTGCAAGCAAACAGATGTGTCTGTGAGCCACTCTGCTCAGCCTGTGGTTCATTCCCCATAACGTAGAGAGGGAGGTAAGAGGTTTCGGTACATCTGGGGTGGGAAGTCTGTGCCACTGCGTCCCCAATTTGAAAGCGAGAGGTGGTGGTGACTGAAGTCAAGGGTTTTACTGGCTGTGCCTGGAGAGCAGGAGCCTATTCCTGGCAGAGGAGAGCTGATGTCCCAGAAAACGCATAGGAACAGGAGTAACATCTAACCCAAAAAAGGCAGACTATCCACACGCTTGTCTCCATTGTACCGAGAATTCACAGCGAGTCCTCATGTTTGACCACCTTGCAAAGTGATCAGATCAGCTACAAGTGAGCATCTTGCTTTTGGAGCGCTCTGCTGAGCTAAATGGGAGAACCTCTCTGAAGCTTGCTCACTGCCGATTTTAATAGCAGCAGTCTCATCATGGTGTGTGGGGCTTTAATTGTGCACGTCCCATTAGTGCTAATGGAGTTACGCACCTGAAGTCCTGTGCGTGGAGATGAGACTATAAATCTAGGGTTACAACCTCATTAAAGTTGTTTATTTCACGTGTAATAGCCCTTCTGCCACCAGGATGCCTTAATTCATTACTTTATTTATCCCTTTGAATGAAGTCTCCTCATCTAAAGATCATAACTGCCTCTTCTGTGCCATGCCCTGAGATGACCACTCATACTTTTCTCCATCCCTATTGCTCAGCATGACAAGAAAAAGCCAGTACCCATCTCGCGAGAGTTATTGGGAGCCTAATACAGAGAATTTTTTTTTTTTTTAAATCTTTCAGGCCTCACCAATTTCTGTCTTGTGTTTCATTATGAGTGCTGGAAGGGGCTGCTAGGCTGTGCTGTTCCTTAGCACAGTTTACCATTGCTTTTGGAAATCCATCTGTACTCAGCCCTTCCCTGTGGGCAGCGAGTGTGGGAGGAAGTGGGGTGCAGCAGCAGCTGGGCTCGTGATGGAGAAGGTGTGTGTGCGCATCGAGGAATGAGCTGCTGTGGCACATGGTGAAAAGGCTCTTAAATATGAGTAGGGGAAAGAGTGAAGGTGGGAAAGCCAGGAGAGGGCTGGGGCTCGCAGAACTGAAGAGAGCTCATTTTTCCTAAAGAACAAGTGCCAACAACTGATGGGATAAAAAGATGGTTTTTCCCAAGTGTCAAAACCAGGCTCAGGTCAGGCAGTTTATAAAAGAGGGTGGTTTGTGAAGGGATGGAGCATGCTGACGGCAAGCAGCCTACGAGGGCACTGGGCAGAGGAGATGTCTGCTCCTGTCCCATGGGAGAAGAAACCTCTGACAAGTGAGTACTGCATCTCTTATATTCATCTTATGAAGATGGATACCTTGGTCTTCTGCTGTCTTGTGGTCTTTGCAGCCCTGAATCCTGTTTGTCTCTGAAGGGTGATATGTACAGGATTAACAGGGCCTTTTCTAATCCATCACAAATAGCAGATGACAAAAAGAAAAAAAAAAAAATGTTTTATACTAATGGCCTTTGTTTTGAACTTCTAATTTTTTCAGCAAGGGTGATTTTGTCCATACTGGTCTTGAAGAGCTTTGCCATCTTGAAGCCAAGACTTCCTACAGTGGTTAATAAGCTGAGTGCCCATCACATGTTGTCTTAAAAAGACTGGTTTGCCCAAGAAATAAAGTCTGAACACTATAAAAAGAGTATAAAAGGTTAATGATCATTTGAGAATCTTCATCTTTTCTGACACGGAAGGGTTGAAAAACCTGCTTTGGGCCCATGTTTCTAGATCTGGGTTTTCATGAGTGTTGTGTTTTTGGCAGGGGGACACGGAGGTTACAGGGATGCGTGGTGGTAAGCAAGCACCTGCACTTCGACCAGCCCAGTTATGTTGGAGGGGAGCAGAGATGGGGTGCAGGGGCCAGCTCAGAAACAGGTTATGTTTCAAAAGCACAGGTAGGAAGGTGGTCATTTAGAAGATAAGTAAAGGGTGGATCATTTTGGAAAGTCTTTCAGTGGGGGAGAGGAAAGGGGAGGAACGAGAGAGGCACAGAGCTATTTACTTGCCGTAGCAAACTAGCTGGCTTGAAGAAATGCCCATATGTGAGGAAGACATTAAAGGCAGATGCAAATGTGGATCTTCATATTGAGTGGGAAGAGTGCTGTATGGAGGAAGCTGAAACTAGGTGGAAAAATCACGGATATGAACAGACTGGAGCCAGTGATGAGCAGTGTGCTGCAAGCAGTTGGATAGTGTCGGTGAGCTGGGAAGAGAAAGTAGAGATTTTAGCAGAGGCAATGTTAAATGGAAATGAAATTTGTGGGATGCGAAACTTTCTCCCAGGTAGTAGTTATTTAGTTCACAGATGACACTTTCTTCTGGAGAATCGGAGTGTGTCCTTGCCAGTTAGGTCTGCAAAACCAGAGCCCAACCTCTTTGCCAAGACCCCTGTGTTCACCGCATCCCCCAGCACCATCCTGTGCTGTCCAGTGATTGCTGTTTCTGTTCATGTATGCGAATCTCTCTCTGAATAAGCTTTAATGGCATTGCAGAGCTGACACTTCACTTTTGCACTCAATTTTCAATATGCAACTCACTGACTTAATTTGCAAGGGTAGTTGTTATGGTTTGAAGCACCTCATTTGGAGATGGATCCAGATGAGACAGCAGCAAGTATTGAATTCTGTGTTGTGCATTGAAATAATAGCCAAAATGGAACTTTACCTCATTCTTTCCCTTTCCATTTTATTTTCTTATCCATTAAGTGAATAATTAAGATGCAGGTTGCCCCCAAGTACCTTATTCACCTGAGGGTGCATGGTACCCTGGGCAGCTCAAGCCACCTTAGGTTATTTGAGACAGCTCTGAGATTTCAGGTGTACGGAATGTTTTTGTCTGCTTCACTGTGATAAAGGAATGCCTGCCATTGGCACATGTTCAAGCTACGTTATCACAAACTCTGCTAGCGTCCAGGCACAGCTCTCCCTCTCCCCATCCATAACTGATCATCACTTCTCAGCCATCCCTTGATACCCCACTGGCAAGGCAGCAGCTAAGCTGGCCTTGCAGTCATTCAATTTGTGCAAGCCTAGGGAGAGAGTGAAGACCCTTCAGTCGAGGACTCTTCAGTGAAACTGCTGGCTCTACCTCTTTTGTAATAATCACAGACATTTATCTATTAAAAGAAACAAATGCAGATACTGTCAGTTTGCCCCGACTTTTTGTTCTTCTGTGCTGTTCTTCTGGTTTGTTGTTCGGGAACTGTGTAGATTCTTGTTGATTTTAAGGGGGGTTTATTTTTGTCCAAATCAGCACAAAGTAGTAGTGGCAGTAAAAATCAGGCTATTTTATTTTAACATATGGCTTTGAGTCATGTTTGACATTGGCAGGGAATAAATAAAGGCACTCTGTCGTTTTCCTGTGAAACGAGATTTTTATTTTCTGGGCATTTAGGTGTGTACTGTGCTCCGCAGAAAGTGCATCCCATAGTTCCTCACAAAACTTTCCTAATTGTGGGCTGTGTAGGATAAATGTTTAGCAATCGACTTGACAGGGGAAGTGTTGCCAGGAGCCACCACCCAGGGACCACCTCGCCAACTACTCCTCGACCAGATCCAGCAGTACCAGTACCACCAAGATCCTGGCTGCCATGCCACCCGGCTTGCTGGTTGCTGGCCTGGGCAAGCCCTTTGATGAGGCCACACAAGCTGGCTTTCATCTAGAGGCTACCACCTGCAAAGGGCTCTTGTATATCACTCGCCCATGGCATGATTCATCTCAGCTGGCTTCTGCTGCCTGTGTTGGACCTGACTGATTGTGTGTCTCTCAGTGAAGTGTGTGATGGTCAGGGGACCAGATGTCAGCATCTACTTTCAGATGAGATGTTTGTGCCCTGAGCTCTGCTGACTGCAGAGGAGGCACAGGGTTACCTGCTCAGGTGTACAGAGACTGTCAGTCAAATGAATATAGCCTCTGGTACCTCCAAAAAGATCATGTTAGGGTTGAGGGTCCCACCTGGTTTGTCCTGGCTCACCCATATTTTCTGGATGCACTTTATGTGTAGATGAGATCCATCTCTTCATCCTGGGGATGTGATACTCAGAATTTGCACCTGGAAATGGGAACAGAGCAAGTCTGCACAGGAGCAGTGCCCTCGCCGAGCTGTGCGACCCTCAGCTGTGTCTACCAGCAGGTGCTTTGTGTGTGTGCTCCTGTGTGCTCTGAAAATCGAGTCCCCACTGATAATCAAGATTCAAAATACGGTATGTGCCCATACTAGGGAGGGAATTGTGCTGGTTACATGAAGTGTATCATGTTGCTGACTTCGTCGATATTTTTGTATAGCTACAAATATTTTTTATCAAGTTTTATTAAGTGAGACCCACATACTTCTTCCAGCTGTGACCGTGTGGTCTGTTCCTACATAGCTGTTCACCCCGCCCTTGCTCAGCAACACTTCACAGTCATGCTGTGGTGCAGATGAAGAATTTGGGTTTGAAGCTGGCAATCTGATTCCCATTAAAGCTGTATGGAAATTTGCCACACACCTGCCTAGGAAGCTGGAATAAATAATTCAGTGCTGTGCAGTGATACCTAATGGCAAGCAGATAACTTGAATAACCTTGTACTGGATTGAGGTCCTCAGTGCTCTGTCCTTCCATGACAAGAGAAGGAAAAAACCCCAAGCCAGACATGGGGAGGTTAAAAAGGGCTGTGGACTTTCTCTCTCTTGGAATGAGCTTTCAGTCCTTCTGAAAGGAAGGGACTGACATCTGGTACCGCTGACGAATGCAGCGACAAGAGCAAACTGTGAGACCCAGTAACGCTCTCTGGGGACAGTCGGCAGCAAGGAAAATGTGGCCGAGTGAATTGGTACATGTTAATAGCCATACAAGGCAAAAAAAAAGACTGTGCAAATCTTTGTGTCTGACTCCCATTTTCGGAAATACCTTTGAACTTCAGGAGCAAGTGTCATAAGTAGAATTTAGACTCTTCATTGCATGGGTCACTTTTGCAAGGAAGGCTACCTTCATTACACACATCTATTACCATTAACTGTGGGGGCAACCCTCCTACAGGCATGACTGATTTGCCCTCACTTGGATGCAGCTACAGAAAGTTATTTTGAAAGCTGAGCATGCAGGAGCTGTGGGCAGAAACTTCCAGGTTTAGATCCTGTGCTACTTAGGAAGTCAGTTGGTCGTACTGTTTTCCTAGTGCTTTCTCACTTTTTTTGCTATCCACGTGCCCATGGACACCTGGTGATTAATATGTGGAGTTAGAGCAAGTGTCATCAGATCTAATTGCTGTTGTGTCATTTTATATTTTGTAGCTCTAGAAGGCTAAGCATCTCACGTGAGAGGTGAAAATGTTTTTCTTTTGGAGTTCACAATCTAACCTATGAGAAAATAATCTTAACAAATACTGGTTTACTTAAAAAGCTGCCAAACTTGATTTGCATAGAATCGTATTAGCTTTTTGTCTGCAACACCTTTTAATTATCATTGTTTCTTATTCTTGAAAGCAAAATAATCCCTGCCTCCAGGCTGTTGGTGATCTGTAAGTTACATTGAAGACAATATATCTAATTCAGCAAGAATGGTGCACTAACTCCAATACATGGTGCAGATTGTTAAAGAAGATAATCTAATCTTGCTAAATACATGACCAGGTTAAGAATATAGCAACTTTAACAATTGAAGTTTGCGACTCTGGGCTTATGGGCTTCAACAACAGCTCTCCCGCCTGCCCTGTTGCCAAGCCTCCAACTGCACCCAAGGCACAGCAGATTGCTTCTGTTCATTATCACCACAAGCTAAAATTCTATCAGCTGCATAGAGACACCTGTTAATCCTCTGCAACCCTTTTACCTACAAACTTGCTATCACAGCCCTGGTCTTGAGTAGGGGTGGGGGAGAAATAAATCTTGGATGGGATCAGGTATGCCAACCCAAGCTGAAGATGTGCCTCGTTGCAGACCCGGTTGCCCTACCCCGGCAGTGGTGGGCTCCCATCCTCACTGCCCTGCCCCAGGCCCCTTGGGGAGTGATGCCCTGGGAGGAGGAATAAACTGCAGCTATAAACATAGCCTTGCTTTCACAGCAAGCAGGAGAATAGCTGTAGATGCAGGTAGGGAGAAGATTTGCCACACAGGGAGGTGTCATTCTCTTACGGTTGCTTTCCAGCGCTGTAAGCTCTCTGGGCCGATGTAAATAATATCAGTGAATTAAACAGAAGTGGTTTCTACTGTTACACAGTTGTTATAATTATTTCCAAGTTATATGGCAAAGAGATTTTTCTGACATGTCTGTGCTCGGAGGGAAACTGTAGGTAGGCCTGTATGCTCAATTTCAGCATTTAATCTTGGGACAAGTAGGTTAACAAGTAGTCTCTCAATGACATTACAGTATATTGTGTTTACGACGTCAAACTAAGGCCATTCTGATTTTTGACTTCTATAAAACACCCCATATACTGTACTAGGAAATAGTCACTTTCTTACATATGATGTGCCAGGTTGGTATGGTGAGACAGTTTTGGTACATTTCCAAAGAAACTAGGCTTCTGGGACTTTTTTATTTCATTCTACCCAGTGCAATCTGATCTACTGTGGGTCCCATGTGAAGTCAGTTTATGTACCTTTGGCCACACAACCCCACATGATTACTAGCTGACTTTCTTGGCTCTTAGAAAAAACTGTCAGGCAATTTTTTGATGTTAGCTCCAAACAAGGAGAAACAGGGAGCTTGCTCGTCCTGGTTCTGCACACAAATGGTGGGGAAAAAAACCCACATATTTTCTTTAAATGAAGGATCATTTAAAAAATAAAATCCCTGAACTACATTTTTCTTCTGTCTGAGCAATTATAAGATACTTGTTTCTCTCCAATAAAGAAACAACATTCTCATATCCCTAATTGCAGACTGGAACAGATCTTGAAACAGAAAAATCTGCTTTACTAATAAAATCTATCAATCAGCTAAACCTACACAGCCAATAACTCCTAGCAGGTCATGCTAACTGCTCACTGAACAACTGTGGGGTCTGTAGTGCTTGAAAATAGTTTTTTATATATTATTATTTCTCAATCTTTGTTTTCATTTAGTGATGTCGGGATGCAAAATTTATAAATAATGGGATCCTTTCACCTTATATTTAACCACTGGATGAGTCACATCCCTCTGGTTGCAGCTAAGGTTTAACTCCATTGCACTGGAGACCCTTCAGGGACAGGCATTTCTTGCCCTGCTCCCGGGCAGGGGACGGTGGGTGGGTTGATCAGGCAGAGGGCAGATGAAACAGCATCGCTGCCGAAGCAGTAACACTGCCCAATCAGGCAGCTCAGCACAGCGGGGTCCTGTCCTGCCCCTTGCTAGTGCTGCTAGCCAGTGGATTTGGGAGCAGGGTGGGGAAGAGTTTTGAGGAAATTTGACTCAAGATGCAGATTTTGCAGCTTGGACCTACTTCTGTTGTTGGCCAGGGAAAATTCTGTGTGATGGAGGGACAGCAGGAAGGAGGTGGCATGTTCCTGCCTGCAGTGGGAGAAGGTGCAGGCTTTTGGAGCTGAAGTCACATCCCTGCCCTATTTCACAGAAGCCTAAATGAGTGTTTCTCAATCTTTTAAAATCAAAGGACCAACAAGCCTTTTTTATCTGAGCACCTGCAGCCACGGAGCGAACGGTGCCTGTGGGCAGGCACTGACATAAGTGCCTGCCAACTGCATGGGATGGCGTGTGCGTGTTTTGGTTTAGTTTCTTAATTATTTTTCTGCAATCAGTTCACGGACCACTTTCTAGTGCCTTATGGATTGCGGGTTGCCCATGGGCCCCATGGAGCAATGCTGAGCTGGATCACTGTTACTTACAAATTTAGGCTGCATTGGAGGCGTTATAGATGAAGGGTTTATGTGCTGTTACATCTGTCCCCTGAAATAATCATCACCTCTGTCTCAAGTACTTTGATATCGATAAGTGATTGAAGTAGAAAATGCAGTTCCTATCTAGTCCTGCATGCCTTGTTTTGCAATTATCCACCTACACTGAATAGTTTCCTTGTATAAGCTTAAATTTAGCAATTATTTCTTTGCAATGATCTACATTAATTCAGACATTGCATCCAAGGATTGAATCTAGTGTGTGTGTTTCAGGTGAAACATGAGAAACCTTCCAGCATCTGTAATAATTTTTGTGTATTAAATGAAGGAATTTTTAAATTTAACATCAAAAAAATACACTTAAATAGTATGGGCCAGCTTCAAAGTGGCTGCAGACAGGAAATTGGAAGGTGGATGCTCTCTTTTCAGCCCATGTGAACATAAAAATAAAGTTTCCCAGGAGCTGGACTTTTAAGGCCCGTTCAGTGTGGTCTTGTTTTTCTGAGCTTGCTGCTTCACAGGGAGCATGAGGTCCTTCCTGGGGATGGATGAAACTCTGGCAGGAGACTGGCAAGCATGTCTGCATGACTTTGCCCTGCAGAGAGCTGTGTGCTGCTGCTGCCCTGCATGCCCATTAGCTGGGGTCCTTCTGGGGGACGCTTGTTTCTGTTGTGTCAAATCAGTGAGAGCCTGTGGTCATTGGAGTCAGTTGGTATTAGTTGGTGGTCACCAGCTCAAACTGACAACACATGCGTGAAAGTCCCATCTTCCCCCAAGGAGGAGTCAGCAGATACACCAAGGGTCTGGTAGGAGGATGTGTGGCTGGGATGGAGAGCAGGAAGGGCCCAACTTACATCACTGCATTAACCAACATTAATTCCTGTGACCGAGGCCTTGGGCAAATGCTAAGAAAAAACTGCTCTTGCCTCAAAAAGGTATCATGTACCTGTGTTTAATGCACAGCTCGTGGCTTCAGGCTGAGATCTGGTGGTCCTGTAGCAGCAGTGGGTTCCTACTCCCTGCATCCATCTCCATGTGTGTCAGATCCTAGAGAAAGAGAAAGTGCAGGTAGCCCAAGAAAAGTGGGTAATGATATGATAATGAAAAGGTAAATCAATTATTATCTGTGAAAAGGGTAATTAGCGAGCAGGTTACTGTTTAGCAGCCGAGCTTTTCATCTGTTTGGTCAGGCCAATTTTTTAAGGAGTGGCTGATAGGCTGTAATACTTGATCTCTTGGGTACATACATCTCGTTCTGTGAATAACTGGCTGAAGCGATAAATCTGGCTACACTGCAGTAGAGCTTAACCCCTCTTGTGAACAGCAACTGTAAAAACATCTGGGGCATGTGCTGCATTTTAAACATTGATGTCAGGGCCATTTTTGTTGCTGTTTCAAAACACTGGAAGAGACAAGGCAACAGGATTATATGGTTCTCCAGCTCTCTTTTGCTTGTTCCTAATCTTAACGTTATTTTTTTCAGTCATAAATAGAATTCTTCTCATTTTCTTTTAATTTTGTCTGCCGCTTTGGAAGTCAGATCTAGTTTATATACTCAGCGTACACACACATGCCTTAAAATAGATGGATCCTGCTATTTTGCTTTAGGCACTTTGCAGACCCTTCGTGGTTATAGCAACAGCAAATCTACTCAAAGAGCAATATCCTTGTGCCCTGCCAAGTATATGACTCACGGCGGAGTTTGTGCAGGCAGTATTGAACCTCTGTGCTCTCTTCATATACTGCCTGTCCCGTAGCTAAGAAAAACTACGTCTTCCCTCACAGATGAGCAATTAGGAATTTTTTGGCCAAAGGAGAGGGTGGGGTGGGGAAACCTCCTCACCTGACCCATAGGAACATGGGGTCTCCTGTAGTCCCTTGGAAAAGTGATGGTGCAGCAATTTTCTTGTGTGGCAATTGATGATGATTATTTTCTTTAAGCATCTTTTCCTGTGAATGCAGGAGAATCTCAGGCTTCAATTTGTATTAGAAGAAGGTAATTTTCTAAGCAATGCTGTAAGTTTGTTGAAGAAAAGCTTGAGAGAAAAACTTCAAGGCTCAAAACCCAAAAGGTGAACAAGCAGAAACCCAGAGGGTATTATTATTAAGACAAACAAACAAGCCAACCAACCAACCCACCCACCAAATAAAAGACCATCTGGCCTAGTTTCTGATGGGGGCTGGCAGTGCTGTGCATGTCTGTCTGTCATACTGACATTGTCAATACTCCCTCTGTTCCTCCTCCTCCCCCTTGTCTTCTAATTTTGTGAATGATATTTTTATAAATGCTGCTTCTTGGAAGTGTTTGGTGTTGGTGAAGGGAGAGATCAGGAGAAACACCATCATCTGATCTGCCCTGGGCTTGGTTGTGTATTTCCGTGCATGTTTCTTTCTTGCCGGCCATGCTGCTTGCCTCCCTGATTGCCTCTGTTCTGGGTCAGCGGGTGTCAGCTGCTTGGGAGGGCGCCAGGTCCTCATAAGGCTGGTCTGCTTGGTCAGGACACTTACAAATATGCCTTACACCGATCTAATTGTCCTCTGCCCTGACAGAGCTGACAGCCTTCAGACCTCCCAGGATGCCCCCTCCTTTATTTTTTGGCTTTCCCTCCATCATTTTCCATACCATGTCTATCTCTTTCACTGCTAGAAGAGCTCAAGACAGAGCTGGAAACGGAGAGACTGTAGCTTTATTAAGAGAATCTGGTATTGTTATTTACTTTCCCCATGGTTCCTATACTAATGGCCATTGCAGCTCATGTTTTATTTCAGTCTGACGTTTGACAATTCCTTTAAGAGTAATGGACGCTTAATTTCAAACTTTGCCTGAAAATATCCACAAGGCTGATGTTAGCAGTTGCCAAAACTAGTAGCTCCCATAGAGGGGAGGCTGCTACAGTCCAGATAGAAATACACAAACACAGATGGCACAAATGACCTAGTCCTGTCCCCTTCTCTAGCTCAGCAGGATGAAGGTCCATTAGTAGGAATATACAGATGTTCATATCTACGAGGTGGATCCCTCCAGCAGCTGGGCTCAGACTGATTTTCAGTCTCCCCAGTTGCTGGCACCCACACAAGTGAGGTCCCAAGGCCACAGCCCCACTCCTGTTGCTGCATTCAGACCACCTTGTGCACACATATGCACACAGAAGAGCGAGCCCCACTCCCAGAAAGGACTTAGAAATGGAGTTGTTTAAGAAGATACGACAGACTGACTGTTGCATGGCCAGACAAACATATTGACCTGACACCTTTTTAATGTGCATCTGGCCCCTTTTATGCTTTTTCCTCCTCTATTTTCCCACATTTATTCCTCCCGAAACCACATCAGTCTCTCTCTTTCCCAGCCTTTGATTCCTCCCCTAAACATCCATAATAAATCTCGCATAATTCCAGAACACTCTTCTCCAACATCCCATAATGAGTCCTGTCCTCCAGCGTGGGGACCCTCCAGTCTGTGCAGTGTCTCAGAGAGCTGCCCCTAGGGTCCCATGGTGCTGGGTCTCATCCAACCCATGGGGCTGATGCTCTCCTGGGAGAGCCCCCTGGAGGGGCTGCGACACGGTTTTGTGTCTCTGACTGAGGCATTGGGGCTTCTGCAGTGCCTCTGTGCTCTTCTGTGTGGGTGGGGGTGAGCCTTTCATCATATAAATTAACGGATTATTTCTGGAACAAAAGATTGTCCAGAAACACTAGAGATTACCCCTAGGTCAGCCACGACTTGGGGTTGTTCAGAAATGCGTGAGTGGCTTAGCAGCCTCGTGTCCTTCCTTGATACTTAGGAACATAAAACTCATCAAAAAATGGTTGCTCTTCTTGGTCCCAACTTGCTTCTGAACAGGGGGGCTGAGACTTTTCTCTGCAATATTTACTCCTGTTTTGACTAGTATTGCACAAGCCATAGATTTTGTACTATGAAAACTGCTCCCAATGTAACAATTTATGGTGAAACTGCAGCACATATTTTAGAAAGATAGAGACTTTGAGTCAGGACTGGATAAATAATGGAAAATGCATCATACCATTTAGCAACTTGTTCCAATAGCAACTTTGTTCTAACAGACAGTGATTTGTGAAAATCCACTGTCTAAAACCTAATTGAAATAGGCTGCGCTGATTGACAGAGCTGTAGTCAACAGTATTCAATGTAGAAATAAGCAGGATATTTTCTTCCCTGTGTGCTTGCTAGATTAAAGAGCTCTCAAGGATCAGAAGACATGTCTCTGTCTAAGGAACAGAGGCATCTGTGAATGGTAGGGGTGTAATTTCCTACCCACCTCCAATTACACTCTCTTGTGATCCATCTGTCTGGGAAGCTATCAGGTATTGTGTTTTATAATTACTGCTTGTTAAAAATATCATCTTCGTTGGAAGTTTAAAAAAGGAAATCTCAAAAGACCCTCAAAAAATGAAAGCAAAGCTACTTTCAGAAAAAACTTTTAATGAGAAAGAGATTAAAATGGGAACACTTTACACAAGGATTTGATTTGAAAAAAACCCAAACAACCCATGTAGAGCATTCCAATTATAAAAGAAATGTATGTACTTATAAAAATGTTTTCTATCAAGAAAGTGCATTAAAATGTTTAGATGAAGATGTCTCAGTATAATTGGAATATTGCATCAAGAGGTGTCCTTTGCCTGTTCAGCTGCAAGACTGAACTCTGAGTTTGATCTTCAAGGTAATGGCTGTGCTCAACTCCCTTCATCTGGGAGCAAAGTGGTACATCTAATTGACAGGAAAGTTGGATGTATTTGCTAATGGGATCTGGGTCTCCTTAAATAAGTGTCTGATTTCGCCATAGAGCTGGATTTAGGCAGGAAGCGCAGGTGCCTCACAGTCCCAGTTTTCCCTTTGGCTAGGTGAGAGGGAGAGCCCCCTTGCAACCTACATACCTGGATTTCCTTCCCACAGAAAGAAAAAGTTGTGGCTGAGTTACACATCTGAACCTAGGACCTGGAAGCTCTTCCTAGGCCCCCATTATAGGTATAGCCAGGACTCACACTCTGGACGTCTCTGAAGGCACTTCATTTCCGTAATGAATATATAAGGAATTAGGAGAACCGTTGCATTAAGCATTAGAGGAGCCTTAATTAAGTGGATTTGATCCCACCTGTGAACTATTTAAGCAAGAAAGAGCATTATGAGGTAGTAGGGACTGAAAACTCATGCATAATCCTAGCGATGGCGCAACTCAGTATATATGCTGATTTAACGGCAGAATTTGGCCTCTATTTATTGATGAAATTGTGGCATTTTGATACATATCCCATTCCTTATCTTTGATCTGATATCACCATTTACTTCTATGGAAAACTATATGTCCCCAGCCCAGCTGAACCATATGTTTGAGAAAACCAATTCGGTTGATACCGTCTACACTTTTCAGCTTACTCCTAATTGCTTCCTGCTTTCCTTTCTTGGTTCCTGGTGACCCAGGTTTGGAATCAGTCATTTAGAGTTGCAGAATTACGTCATTTGCTTGTGTGCCCTCTGTTACAGGAACTGATCCATCTATACCAGTAACAGCTTGAGAGGCCACTTAAATCCAACTGGACTTGCCCCTTTCTGTGGTGGTACATGCCAAGGATGCTCATTGGGGCAAGCAAGATCACTCCTCATGTGAGAGGAAGAAAGTGGGGTGGATTCTCAGACCACAGTTCAAAGTGACTAGTCAGAATTAGAGAGAATAACCCTAAGCCTGCATAGGCAGGGAAAGAATTAAAAAATGGAATTCCACTTTGGACATCGAGGGGAGTCATGACTTTTACTACATCCCTCTGCCCAGCAAGTGTAGTAACAAACTGGGTGGATGAGGATCTCTCTCTGTTTGTAGAGACTGAAAATTATGGTATTTGCACAGCAATAAACTGCTGTGGGAATAACAACAGCTCTCAGATGTTTACTGCTGGCAAATAGGGGGATCCTGAAAAAAAAGGATCACGTAAGGATTTATGTTTTGTGGTGGAGACACTGACAGTAAAATATATTTTTTAAAAAGCCAATATTGTTACCTGATACCATGGGCAGGCTCTGCTTCTTCATGGTTTCACCCCACTGGACTGTATTCCACACTCTGCAGGGGCAGCACACTTTCTTTTCAGAATGAGAGCGTGACAACTTCTCTCTCATCCTCTGCCCTGAAGGCTTGTTAAAAGGAGGAAGAATAAGTGTATCTGGAAAGTGACTGGCTAAATTACCCAGGAGCCAAAGAATTGGGGATGTGTGTCGGGGTTAAAGTACAGTTTGTGGGTTACTCTGACTAATACCTCAAATTGCTCATCCCATGGGGTTACAATGGGGTAACCAGAAGGGTACTGTACTTTTAGTCACAATTCAGGTGTTCCCCCTGGGGATCCCTGTGCACTGAATGGACTGTTTTTCCTAAGGAAAGTCTATAATTAAAATACTCCTTAAGCTCTCCTGTATGTACCTTGGGTCCCTGGGGAACCTCCAGAGGCAAGTGCCCGACCGTAAAACTCCTGGGATTTCCTCGACTGGGCCACGCACACATATTTCTTCCAGGGCCATAAGTGGCTTTTCTCATAAAAAGTGGTCTGGGCTGGGGCTGTTAGGATGATGGGATGAGGGGGACGGGCACATTGCCCTGTGGGGATTCTGGGCACAGCGTGGCCCATAGCTGCTGAGTCTTTCTGGTGGTCAGGGTGCCCAAGGAGGGGCTGCAAGACCTCCCTGTGGCAGCGCCTGGAAGCAGAGGGGGAATTTCTGCGTCCAGAAGGGAGCCAGCTTTGCATAAGGAAATAATCTCGTACGACAGTGTGATGAATTTGTGTGCATGTATATCCCTGCTCGCTGCTGGAGGCAGTCCAAGCTACGTGTCTGTGTGCCATAGGCCCTCTGCGGCTCAGAGCAAACAGAGGATCCCTTTCAGCCTACGTGGTGAGGAACCGTCCTCCCGGCACGAGGTATCCCTGGGTCATGGGTCATTTCCCAAGCTGGGCATTTAGGCTTAAAAATGCTCAGGAAAGAGACTTTGATTTTCACTGTTTTATACTAGTGAAAGCTCGGGATAAGGCATGGTTGATTTTGTGCTGTTATGCTTAATTAATTTAATTTGGTAATGGCAGAGCTTTGTTGGTGAAAGCCCTCTTTTTCTGGTGTAACCCAGAGAACCTGCCTGTGCTGGTCTCCCCCAGCAAGCCCTCTCCTATGCAGGTAAGACCTGATGTGGAGGGGTGCTCAGGAACTGGCTGGTGCTCTCCGCTCTTGCATGGAGGGGTCTGGCAGAAAATATACATCTGTTTCAGCCCAGGAATGTGCCACGACAAGAAGCAGGTCATGGAGCATGTAGGTGACAGTGCTGGCGGCTGTTTGCAGCAGGGGTGAAGCCGTCTGCCCTGAACAGGCGTCTGGAGGAGAATCATAGAATAAAATCATAGAATGGTTTGGGTTGGAAGGGACCTTAAAGATCATCTTGTTCCAACCCCCCTGCCACAGGCAGGGACACCTTTCCACTAGACCAGGTTGCTCAAAGCCCCATCCAACCTGGCCTTGAACACTGCCAGGGAGGGGGCATCCACAGCTTCTCTGGGCAACCTGGTCCAGTGTCTCACCACCCTCACAGTAAAGAATTTCTTCCTAATCTAAATCTACCCTCTAGGACAGCAGGTCCCCGTCAGCAGAGCTGGCACGGGGCGATGGGGCGCACTGAGTGATCTCTGTTCCCCCACACCGCAGCCGCCCCGGCCTCCCTCTTTCCCAGTAGTTACGTCAGAACCTGTGCACTTCGCCAGTAGGTTTGATACGACTGACTAAAAGCACCATTTTCCTGGTAAAACAAACACAGACTCCTTTTTAAAAACACCTTTTGATACTTTATGAGCGGGGCTGGTATATGTAACCTATCAAGCCCAACATATGGCTTATTATGACATTTAGCTGATTAAAATAGTCTAGACATAAACTTGAGATTTCAGAAATGTTTAAGCTAAGTCCGAAATACATTTTAATGTACAGTAGATGTATACTGCAATTTGGGCCACCTGTGTCCCTGTAGGAATTATGGAGCAGGAAGTACTTTTGACTCAAGAAGTGTGTCTGAAAATCGAGGCTGTAAATTAACAACAGCTTGTCTATTAGATTATTTCACCCATAAAGGAGTCTGTATATTTCTAAATACCTCGTGATTTTCAATACCTTGCTGTTGTTGCTTTTATTAAAGAAGGAGGTTGGCAACAGTCTGGGCTCCTAGGTGGAGGCACATTTTTAGAAAATCATGGAATAAATAGCAGCAGCCAGCCAGACGGTGGTGAAGCATACCAGTGGCCACAGAGGAGGAAACCCCAGGTTGGCCTGTTAGTGGGCATGGTGGTGCTGGTGTCCCCTGGCATCCAGGAGACTCAGGCTGGCTTGCTGCAGACGACGGGTCTCCTTGTTGGCCATTTCAAAGCTGAAGGCAGGGAGCTGTGTGCACACTGCCATTAGCCATCCCTGCAAAAGGCCACATAATTTGCCTCTTTGTCAGCTTTCCGGTCGTGCTGTATAACTTCACATCATCATCTTACTTGCCTGCCTTTCTTCTTTATTTTTCCTCCCTTCCAAGAGTTTGGTCTATTTACAGTTGTTCAGCTGTCTCTGGAAAGGCCAGAATTGGAAACTAAGGGAAAAAAAATAAAAGTCCTGCCACATGATCTGTCCCAAGCCTCCCTAGAGTAGCTCTCAAAGCGGGGGAGCAATGGATCCTGAAGGTTGTGGAGAGGGGGCTGTCTCTGCAGACTCCTAGCAAGGGGCATGAGAGTAAGGCTGAAGAGGGTTAAGAGCATTGACAGCAGGGAGACAGGGCTGGGGCAGGGGGAGAAATACCTACAGGGAAATTCCATAAGGAGGAAGTTATTGGACAGAATATGCATCCTAGCCGCCATAAATTGCTATATAATTCCGATTTTGCTGAGCAGTTCTGCCACATATGTTAGGCCTAATGACTTGCACAGAGCATGAGAGAGTGGCCTACATGGGGGTGATTATTTTGGCAAAGAGCTGTGTTATGTTCAGTCTGGTTATTATGCAGAGGGCTAGATACATTATGGCTCCATGGCTCATCCTCAGGAGAGGTCTGTACCCCCTGCACAGACATCCCCCTCCTGCTGAATGGAGTAACGCATTGGCTGAGGTATGGGATCCTGTTACATGGACAAATGTTTGGCCCACAAGAAAAATGAAACCACAGGTGACAACTAATGGAAAATCTTGGTTCACTTAGAGAGCAGAGGGCTATGGTTTGGTAGCTAGTACTCCCATGGTCTTGCAACGCCCCATCTGCAAGGCCAGTTGGTAGACAACTGACAGATGAAGGCGGTGGAGGATGTGTCCTTGCTCTGGATCTGGGCTAAGATACAGATGTCATCTGTCCAGCCAATGCTACCTGATCGTGAAAGGGTCTTGTTCTGCCTGCAGAGAGGTCTCCTTGTCACATTAGAGTTTGTGGCAAGTGTTCAGGTTGCCTGCATCATGGATACCCTGTCTAACAGCCCTTCTGATATGTGCAAGAGCATGCTGGGTGCAGAGCCCAGGTTATCTGAGGGGCTCCAGACAGAAACCTACTGCAAGCTGAGTCAAGACAAACACACATGCACAAAACCGGAAAGTTCTTTGAATCTCCCCTCCTCTTCCCTGGTTTCTCCTTTTCACAATCCCCTTGCCTTACTGGCTTGGCATTGCCCCCATCCCCGCTCTTCCAGGCTTGGTCCATCTGGCATGGTGGTTGCTAAATCACTGGTGGGCAGGCTTGCCAGGATGCCTGGCTCCAGCTGGCCGCCCAAAGGCCTCTCACTTGCCTTTTAATCCATGAATGAAAGTGAGCCAGCAGAAGGGAATACTCTGGCTTTGCCACAGGGTGCTTGGTGTGACTATGTCAAGCGCTTAACGTAGTTTCTTCTTTGCACATGCAGAGTCGGGTCAAACGGGCCGGCACAGGCTTCAGCCAGAGCCTGCTTGCAGCACAGCCCCAACAGGGAGTGGGCAGTGAGAGGAGGCTGCCGGGGGGGTGAGGGACCCCTGTGCTGGCCGGTCAGGCTGGAGAGTGGGGCCGCGGCAGTGCTGGGGGAAAGGGAGCAGTTGTCACTCTGGATCAGCTTCTCCCATCCCAGAACACAGCATATTAAAGCAATTAAGAAAAGCTCTGCTCAACGCAGGGATTTTGAGGGGAAATATGAATGTAAGGATACAGCATTCCTCGATCAGAGGGGAGAAATAGCAGAGGGTAAATTAAACACAGCTGGAATGAGCATAAGAAATAGATTAATTCCACGAGAATTTTTTTTCTTTCCGTTCTTTACAAATTATAGGAGCTAGGAAAACTAGCACTTCTTAATTCCACTTGGTATGCAACCCTTTAATCCTCTAGCCTGTCAGCCAGCATGCGCTGAATTCAAGTGCAAGCCATTCATCCCACAAACTCTTAAATGGGGACACCTCTGCTCTCCCCCACGCCCCCTGCAAGTATCCTTCTCACTTCCCCTTGTGCTGCTGTGAGAACAAATGCTGTGAACAGGGAAACTCTGGAAAACATATTGGGAAATGATATTTGCTGGTATGGTATGATACTGGTTCAGAGCAATGAACAGTGCTTTTTTGCAACAGCAACGTCAGGTTTTCCTAGCAATGTGCTTATAGGAGTGGAGATCATCCCTCACTTCTGAGGCTGCACAGCACCTAGCACAATGGTGTCTTGGTCCATGGCACAACAAAGTCTTGGTCCGTGGCTCAGGTGTTTAGTTCAATGCAATATATATGGTAAATAATAGTGGAATTTGTGGACGGAGGCTCACAAGCTGCTGCTGCTGTGGCGAGTGCTCAGCTCCTCTTGGTTCCGGACACCTTATGACAAGGTTGGGCAGGACCTGTGAAATCCTGAGCTTCGCCTGAGTGCTTCTGAGTTATGGGGGAAGAGAGAAATCAGAGCAAACAGGAAAAGTATAATTGTGTTGGTGCCAGCATTGCCATACTTTGCTCTCACTCTTGCTGGATCCTAAGTAAGTAAAGTGGCTGGGGAAGCTCATCTGACCGTCGCTTCAGGACAGGGATCAGCTTCACGTTAGTGCCCATAGGGCCTGGAGGTATGCTGAGAGGGTAGCTGAGTCCAGGGATCTGAGCCCAGAGATGCTCGGGGGAGGGAGCTGGTGCCCAGAGCTGCCCAAATCTGCAGGAGTATGAAGCATGCTCCCCTGACCCCTGCTCATGGGCACAGACTGCTGCAGAGCCCCGCAGCCCGGGGTGCTCCCCGAGCCAGGATGACTGCTGACCCCCATCCTATCCCTCCATCCTTCCGTCTTCTGGGGGATTGCCTCTCCCAGCAAAGTCTGCCCTTGGGTTTGGGGCCGGGCTGTTGGATACTGTCCCATCACCGAAGGGCTTGGGAAGGCTCAGCCCTACAACTCTGCCTGCGGCACCCTCCCAGGGATGGCTGGACTGCAGTGGCTTTTGCTTAAAAAAGATGGAAGATAAAAGAGTTAGGAAGAGGATACTGCTGGGTGCTTGTTGTGGGCACTGCAAAAGTGGGAAAGGGTTTGACAGAACAGATGAAGCCTGTTTCCATAACGTACAAATTGGTACATTAACAGGCGCTGGACAAGAAATGCAAGTTATGGCTGGCACTCGGCTCTTACCTCATATAGCTGCTGGGTAAGAGCATAAAGGATAGCCTTGACTTTGAATCTCTTGGCTTCTCTTGACTTGTATTGCAGCCATAATATTAAATAAATACATGTTTTCTTCTGGAAAGATATTTTCTTTTTTACTTTGGCAATGACAGTTTTTGTTGTTTTATATTTAATAAAATAACATATGGTCATAAATTGCGTATCATTTACCTCAGCTACATGGACGACTTTGTTGGAACTTGCCCAGTCTTCAGTTAAAGATATATTTAAGCAGGTTTAAAATACAGTATATATTTAAAATGAGGTGAATAATCCTTGAGGCATTTTGAAAATGATATTTAAGAAAAGTCTGCTCGCAGTATATTTTGGTATCTTCCCCTCCACCCCACAGTTAAGTATAATGTCTTCAGTGATGCACTCAGGCTATCATAAATGTTAAACTCAGTAGGTACGTAGGGACTCCCATGAAAGAGCACAGTGTGGATAAAATACCCTCTGGGAGGTCTGGGAGCCACATCTGTGTTTCCCAGCACTCCCAGGCACCTCCTGGGCTCTGCTGGGTTTCTGGAGCAGCACCCTTTGAACTGTGCCAGGGCATCCAGGCACCCTCATGCTCTTCACACTGCCCTCTTCATATGTGCCTCTTTCCCTCCCCGTCCTATGCCCTGGCCTTCTCATCGCTCTCCTCCCTTCCCTCCAGGGCCACTGCCTTGAGAGGGCAACAGTCATTACACCATTCCCAAGCCAGCTGGCAAGCTGTTTTATATAGATGATATTTCCTAGCAGGAGGGCTCTAATGCCTTAAAGTAGTGGTGTGGGGTTTTTTTTATCAGCTGAGCAGTATAAAGAAACCTTAAAGGAGGAGAAGAATGAGACTATACTTCTGGAGTGAATGAATATAATGCAGCACGCATCCCATAGATGCAGCTGCTGATTTTTGGCACATTAGTCTCTGTCTTTTCCACTTCCCCAAAGACGCTGATTTTCACAGAATCACAGAGTGGTTAGGGTTGAAATGTACCTCTGGAGATCATCTAGTCCAACTCCCTGCCAAAGCAGGTTCCCCTAGAGCACATTGCACAGGGTCTTGTCCAGGCGGGTTTTGAATATCTCCAGAGAAGAAGACTCCACACCCTCCCTGGGCAGCTTGCCCCAGTTCTCTGTCACCCTCAAAGTAAAGAAGTTTTTCCTCATGTTGAGAAGGAACTTCCCATGTTTCAGTTTGTGCCCATTGCCCCTTGTCCTGTTGCTGGGCACCACTGAGAAGAGTCTGGCCCCACCCTCTTGACACCGGCCCTTAAGCTATTTGTAAGTATTGATAAGATCCCCCCTCAGTCTTCTCCAGGCTAAACGGACCCAGCTCCCTCAGCCTCTCCTCATAAGGGAGATGCTCCAGTCCTCTAATCATCTTTGTAGCCCTCCGTTGGACTCTTTCCAGTAGTTCCTTGTCTTTCTTGAACTGAGGGGCCCAGAACTGCACACAGTACTCCAGGTATGGCCTCACTAGGGCAGTGTAGAGGGGGAGGATAACCTCCGTTGACCTGCTGGCCACACTCTTCCTAATGCATCCCAGGATACCATTGGCCTTCCTGGTCACAAGGGCACATTGTTGGCTCATCATGGACTTGTTGTCCACCAGAACTCCCAGGTCCTTCTCTGCAGAGCTGCTTTCCAGCAGGTCAGCTCCGAGCCTGTACTGGTGCATGGGGTTATTCCTCCCTAGGTGCAGGACCCGACACTTGCCTTTGTTGAACTTTGTGAGGTTTCTCTCCGCCCAGCCCTCTAGCCTGTCCAGGTCACGCTGAATGGCAGCACAGCCTTCTGGTGTATCGCCACTCCTCCCAGTTTTGTGTCATCAGCAAACTTGCTGAGGGTACACTCAGTCCCTTCATCCAAATCATTGATGAATAAGTTAAATGGGACTGAACCCAGTACTGACGCCTGGGGAACACGACTAGCTACAGGCCTCCAACTAGACTCAGCACCACTGACCACAACCCTCTGGTCTCTGTCATTCAGCCAGTTCTCAATCCACCTCACTTTTGTTGGTTCCTTGCCCCAGAAACCTTCCAGAGCAATCAGAAGATTTTGCAAGACTGGCGGGAAGTTTAAGGGATGTTCAAAGCACGCATTATAGACTTCAAAGAAAGCTGTGCAGATAATTTAGACTGCAGGACTGTAATTAGATAGAGGAAAATGTATGCATGATAAACCCAGCTGCTGTTCTCATAGCATGTGATTGATACAGTGGGCGCAAGGCCAGGACCAGAAAAGGTCATAGCTGTGGTTAAAATGCTGCCTTCTAAAAGGTATCAGATCTGACGTGCTGCTTCAGGACAATGAAATGCTGGTTCAGATTCCACTCTCACCTCATTTGAGGAGGCCAGGGAAGATCTGTCCCAAACAGGTTGCTTGCTCACCTTGCAAAACCTAGTCAGAGACTTTTCAAGACTGTGGCTAACTACAACCTGTGCAAAATATGGGTAAGCAGAAGAGGTTCTGATGAGATGACCCATTTGCACCAGCATAAATTCTGCTTATTTTATCCAAAAAGGAACCTTCTGTGGTGGCTAATATCATTGCATGGATCTTGATCAATGTCACTTCTAAAGCTCGGATCTTGCAAATCCTTCATGACCTTTGTGATATAACAAGGAGACCTCCAAAAAGATAGGATATGTCCAATAATTAAGACATTGTATAATGTGGGAGTCAGCCTCTTCTCCCAGGCAACTAATGATAGGACAAGAGGACATAGCCTCAAGCTTCACCAGGGGAGGTTCAGGTTGGACATTAGGAAGAATTTCTTCTCAGAAAGGGTCATTAGGCATTGGAACAGGCTGCCCAGGGAGGTGGTGGAGTCACCATCTCTGGATGTGTTTAAGAAAAGACTGAACATGGCACTTAGTGCCACGGTCTAGTTGACATGGTGGTGTCAGGGCAATGGTCAGACTCGATGATCCCAGAGGTGTCTTCCAACCTGATTGATTGTGTGATTCTGTGATCTACACTCTTGTCAAGAACAGGCAAAAAATCCATCCCTGACAGGATTTTGGTGTAAAATAAATGTAAGAGTCACAGTGAAATCACTGAGAGATATTCAGTTTGAAGATCTTATTTCTCCGGTCAGACTTACAATTGTTGCCAGGTTGCAGTAAGGTAGATTAAAAAGAAAAGCTTGACATTTAGCATCAGAACTGAAAATGAAGCAGTCATGCTCTCGTCTTACCTCTGACATAGGCTTGCCTTGGCAAACTTGACATGTCATCTAGTATGTTGATGTCTTAGTTTTGCTATGTGTAAAATGGTGATATCTATTCTGTTTCCTGAAGGGGTATGGGGGGGTGCATGTTTAGCGGCTAATAAATGTAAAAATTTGTATTTGGAAAAAATACACATTTAATTGTATAAAAATTCAGTAATAAAGCAGTGAATTAAAAAATCTAATTGCCAGGGAGGCGGGGGCTGAGACCTGCAGACCTGTAGGTCAGCAGTGAAATGTGATGGTAGGACTTTATTTCTGGTTTTAAACCCTTTTTTTTTCCCCTCTTCTCTCATACTCTCATTTTTTTAAAAAAACCTAAATTATATCTTAGGGTTTTGAAATAACATCAAAGGCATAGCTGGAATGCTTATAAATAGCTGTATCTTTTCTTGAAGGTGTGGTGTTCAAGTTTATTTCAGGTTTTGAGGTGGGGAAGTGCTACAGCCACGGGCCGTGGATGCTGCATGGTCCTGGCTCCCTGGTAAGCCCTGTATTTACCCTCCTTGCTCGCTCATGTACCCAGACCCTGCCCCTCCATGGCTCCCCTGCTTGCTCTTTCGCCCCGCTGGTAGCCTGTGCTACCCGCCCTCTGGGATGCCGATGTATGTGGTGGCTTGTCCCAGTGCCTCCCACTTTTGCCATCCACCATTTATCTCCTCAAGCCCTCCCCTCCTTCCTCTCCTTTCCTCGCTCGCTGCTCCCATTGGGCCCTCCCTTTCCCCTGGCTTTAGACACACAGGCAAAGCACAATGTCTGCTTAGGAAAGACCTAATAACATATCCCCTCCCTCTGTGGGGGTCTGAAGGCTCCATAACCACATCCCTGAGCACCACTGTCGGTGGGGCAGCCACCTCCGTGCCCGGCACACCGTCTCTGTGCCACATGCAAGCTTGCAAGGAGCTATGAGAAGAGGGCAGACGTTGTGTCAGACAGCAGGGCAAAGCCTCTCCTTTGAAGAAAAGCACTGGAGAGCTGTGGATGTTGATCTGCAGAAGGGCCTCAGACCCTCCCCACAGCCTGGAGGAAGACGGCTCCCCAAGGACGGATCAAGAAGAGCTGTGGGATGGCATCTTGCAGTGTGGCGGCACAGGAGACGGACTGCTGGGAGTAAAACCCAGCATTTCTTGGCTCAGAGTTCATGGAATGAACTGTTACCACCAGCCTATAAATGAGAACATCCAAACAAACAAACAGAAATAAGACCAAATGCAAAAAAAAGAAAAAAAAAAAAAGAAAAAAAATGATCCAGGATGGTGCTGCTTTGACTCTGGGCCCTGTCGTCTTCTAGGACTGATGAAGCGACTGGGTGGTTCTTCAGATTCCTGTGGTCTGAACACACACCCTAGTCATCACTGAGATGAGCTTGGAAAAAACCAGTAATGAAAGAGGGCTCTGATTTATTTCCTGATAAAATAACCTTTGCTCTCAAAGGCTAACATTTCAGCTCCAGCTTGCAGAGAATGATCTTTTATTTCCATCCATCAAAGCCTACACCGTGCTGGTTATTCAGAGAGTATTCTTCACACACAGCCGTGTGTTGGCCTATGAAGGAAAATTACTACCTATAATTTTTTTTTCTCTGAGGGAGGAGAAAAAGGAGGGGGGCTGAAGTCTGTATTAAAGACTGGAATAATTACTATCCATTGCAACCCTGTGACTAAAGTAGGAGGAAAATTGCTTAAAAGTATTGTGTGAGCCAAAGTTTTTCTTTGCAATGTAAATAATCTCTGTGTTTTTTGCAGCATTTGATCTGAATCATCAACCAAATAGTTCTTGTTTATTTTCCCCCAGGTAGACATCTTGAATGAATATTCAGGGCCTTTCTGCTCTGCCACTGTGTTAGATCTATACCAGTACATTATGTTTTTGTCCATTACAGGTGGCATTTTGGTGTGAGACAAGAGCCTGCAATCTTGACTGAGACTGACATGAGTAAAAGTTAAGATTTCCAATTCACACGGACAATTTCACAATACATTGTGCTGCAAATGGCTATGGGGAACAGTCAGTGTGGGTTAAAAGCAAAGCAGATATTTATTTGCAATCAAAATATTAGCCGAGCTTGATACATGAAGAGCCAGAGGCACCTGCTCTGTAGAGGAACTAGTTGAAATAATGTGATGTTTTCCATAAAAGAGAGCCTGATGCAGCACATTTTTCCAAAAGTATAACTTTTTTATGTCGGTGGGCTGTATTTGGGTAGAACAGAGCAGAGGGTCTTGCAGTGTTCATATGATCACCAGAACTATAACAGTGCTGAGCAGCGAGCCCCAATGCATGAAGGATCAGGGTTCACGCAGCCAAATGCCTTGGTACTCTCTACATGTGAGAGAACTGGCTGGGAGTGCTGGCTCAGATGTTAGCCCAGACTGATGCCAGGGTTTTCCCTGGGTTGTGATAATGGATTTGTGGAGGGTTTGGAGCCCTCTGAGAAGGCACGTCTCCCAGAGCTCCATTTTGTGAGCCTTGAGTGTGGTGGGTTGGCAGATCCTCTCAGTCACGTGGGTTTGCTAGTGTTTACAAAGCTCTGTGAAGAGGCGGCATTGCAGGAGGAAGCTTGTGTGCATGTAGAAAGCAGCAAGGGACCTTTTTTTGTGAAGGTGGATAGAGGATGTCCAGGGGTATGTGCACTGTATGCCATCCAGTATGTGGGAACAAACGTTTTTACATACAGAGATCAGCACACAGAAGTGAAAGGCAGGAGGACTTCTGAGGCCATGACCCAAAGTCTCTGGAAGTCAGCATGGACTTCTTTTTTTTTGCCAGGAGCTGAGCTCTGCTTTTTCCTGGGAGACCCCGTGCTGTCACAAGCTTACAGAGGAGGTTGAGAAAGGATGGGATGAGGGGGAGAAAAAAGACCTTTGTGCAGATGAGTGGAGTGATGCTGCTGTAGGTCATCGTCAGGGACTGACTCGCACCACTGCAGAAAGCACAAACTTATTTCCTTTGAGCTAAAAAGAGTAGCATTTCATAGTGGCCAAGTATTATAGAGAGGCTTCCCATGAGGACCAGCCACTACAAAGAGAGGTGAGTGGAGTTACCTTGCAAATGGTGCAATAGGATAAAAGGTCAGCCTCCAGTGTGGGTGTCTCCAGCAACAGTCAATGGGAGTTTTAAGGGCTGAATATCCTCATTACAGTCAGTTAAGGCTTTGATAAAGCAAGTTAATGTTGGTTTATTTATGACACAATATAATAACGGAATGGGCCATCCAGCTATTAGCATATCTACCTTGGCTATAGGGAAACATTCATGGCCCAAAACAAGAGCTGGAAAAAAATTGCAGAATAGCAGTAAAGAGCCTTAATTCCCTCATTTTCAAGTTCCAGTGTTAAGGACCTACAGGATTATTCCCCAATTCTCAGCTAACCAGTCCTCCCAGCTCTTGCTGTAAGCAGTTTTCACATAGCCCTCTAAGTGTACCCTTCATCCACAAGGACTCCATAAAAAGTATTAGGCAAAGATTAAACATTATAAGCATATAGCCAGCTCATAAAATGAGTTTTAAATGCTGAGCATGAAAGGGTGAACTTGCCTAAGGGGGCTACTCAGAGCTCTATTGGCTCAGGGGAACTTGTTCTTTGAGAGACATATTTATCCCTATAGTTTATTTGTATTACAAGAGGCACTACTGGAGACTGGGGACTTCACTGTGTGAAGTGCAGCTCAGACATCCAGTAGGAATCAATTCCCCCTGAGTATTTTATATCAAAACTGGTAGGAGAGGCCTAGGCCAATAATAAGGGAAGGTTTGCTATCCCCGTTTTATGGCTGGGAAGCTGAGGATCTGCAGGATGAAGGGCTTTGTCCAGTGCATGGTGGTGGTCATGTAAAAGCAAAGGAGCTCAGCTCAACCCTACAGCATGTCCCACTCCAGATCCATAGCAGGATCAGCCCCCGATCTGACCTTGCAGGCAATCAGTACAAAGCCTGAGCCCTCTGCGCTGTTCCTACATCATGCCTTCCTATGACAGACCCCTTTTATGACCAAGATCAAATGGGGACAAGGTAGAATAAAGCTCCTGTAATATATGCTCCCTTCACAAGAGAAGCAAAAACACTTTGTTATTTATGTAACTTACACGGCCAGAAAAGAAAAGAGGCCACAAAGAGGCTAAAGGAAGAAGATGAATTTTTGCATGGATGATTTGAGATCAAGGATGGTGGGGAAAAAAATCCAAACTGGAGATAGACCTATGTTTATAGTCCTTAACAACTGACTTGATTTTTCAGGCCTGCCAAACATGTGAGAGCTTTCCCAGAATAATTTATTTACACTCGACTCCTCAACAAATACCCTTTATGTCTGTAGAGTTCACAGCCAAAGAATCATTGAAAATGTGTCAAAAGAAGAGTTAAATTTTGCATTAAATTCCAAGCCTTTCCTTTCCTCTAGGCTAGCTAACATTTCCTATCGTCATCTAACCAGAGTTTGTTTTCATGTCTCATTTTCTTTTTCTATTGATGTGTTAGTCTGGTAGGCTGGGTTTTCTCTGAGGGTGGACTTCTGTGCAAGTTTCATTAAAAATATTTCACAATACCTCGCTAAAATGTGATCTGTGCTTCTGTGCTCATTGAAAATGGTACAGCAGCTTGTTAAAGCATATTCTTTTATATTTCATCAAAACAGATATGTTTTAAATGGAAATCTCAACTATTATGTTTCTCTGTGGAGATTAAAGTGAGATTTTTCAAACTGTCAATACAACTGCTTTAAGCCTGATTCTCTTGTCAGATGTACCTCAGTAAATAAGGAGAAATTCTTTTGAAATCAGTGGAATTATTCCCTGAAAAACTTCAATGCATGATCTAGAGAGGGCCCTTGTTTTTATTATGTATCAGCCAGGCTGTCTGAGCTGTCCCAGAGCTGCCTGTTAGTAGCGTATATTTAACTAGAATATTAATGAAAGGAAAATCTAAGTATTTGTGGTTAATGTATTTCTTTAAAACTTCACAATAGGAAACAACATGTTTCACATTACCACGTACCTCCTCTAAGGCAAGAGTTGTTCCAACGAGTAGACTGTGTGAGAAATTATGTTACATACCACCATGGAGCCTCATGTATCTCCAAGCAATCTGAAATTCTTTAAATCTGCAAATCAAAATGCTGCTGTATATTATAACAAGCTGTGCTGTGCCATACCATCTCCTCTCAAGTCACAGAAAGAGGTGAATAATTCACTAGGGAGTTTTTTAATTTCTAAAAGAAAAACTTTAGTGCTGTTCATTTTAACAGATATTGCAGAAGGTGGCTGTTTTTTTGGAATCCAAATGTTCTTATCATTGCATCAGAGTAAATACTTTGCACTTTTTGTCTCCCCAATTTGTGTTGTTTGGTTTTGGTTTCTGAAGCTGTCCAGAATCTTGAGATTTGTTACGCTTGTCTGCTGCCATGTTGCCTCAAGCACTCATCTTTTTCTTTCCGTTGGATAAGCAGACTTGGGCCTGCTCAATACATGTATAGGAAATCTCCAAAAACATGTGCAGGAGGAAATGGTGTCATATATTCAGGTCCTGACTGTCGTCTCCTTGGTTTAGCCTGGAACTTGAGGACTCTTATAATGCTGGAGAAAAATTTCACTGCTGGACTTTTCTCAGGAGCTGGATTGCTTATTCCAGCTTCTTGATTAACTCACAGTTATGGTGATTATGCTCTGCTCATCCAAAATTCTCCTGTATAGGAGCTTAATTTAAAAACAGTTGGCTTTCTTTTCTCTTACCATCATGCAGGTATTAGAACAACTCGCAGGTGCAAACTGTTGCTAAACCAAGCTTAAAGGAGGAAGAAGGGAAGTTCAAAGATGATGCAAAGTCTCCTCTGTCCATTTCTCCTGGGTTATGTAAACAGCAGAGAACAAAGGCTTCAGGCTCGTTATCTTTGTCCTGATCTCTTTACTGAGTAGGTCTGGTTGGAAAACAGAATTTCTTTTCACGGGAAATTTGACTCTTCCAGATTTGTTTTTGTTGTCAATGAGAAAATTATTTCTCCATTTTCTCACAGACCATTCATTAAGGCAAAAAAAATTAAAAAAAAAAGAATAATTAGGAAATGTCATGTTATTTTATTTTCATTATGGGAAATGTATTTTGTTTTGGTAATATGGAAATATTTTGTTTTGATATGCTGAAGATGTTTAGTTTTTCAGAAAACAAGAAGAGAAACTGACTTCTTTCTGATTTCTTTGGAGATTGGGTTATTTGTCCAAATGAAATTTTTTAATTAAAACAAAGCCCAATTTTCCAAAGAAAACTGTTCATTGAAAATGTTTATTAATCCCAACTTGCTTTTGCTGTTACTGAATGTTGCTCAGAATGTATCATGGCTCCAGATTTCAGCCAATAAGTGAATCAATCTCTATACACCTACCTGAGTGTGTACGTATGTTGTACATGTACATACATGTATGCACAGGACCAACTTCGTCCCTCGGCTACGTATGTAAATCCCAGTGGAGATTTCCATCAGCGTTGTGCGTATGTGAATGAAAGCAGAATTTGGCTCAGGATTTGTAATCAATATACAAGGCTTAGTGAGTGATTTGAGATGCTTGGAGAAAGCTGTTACATAAATGTTAGTCATTATTATTTGTAATAATTACCTACAGCTGTAACTATGGCAAACCTCCATATAAAAACAGCTAGCCTCTGACATATGGCTTCTGTGCTTCAGCTCCAGATTCCACCAAAGTGCACAATAAACTCTTTCTTTAAAAGCATGTGCCTAAAGGGAACATGTAAACTCTGGCACATGATAGCAGCCATAATGATGAGGAGAGAATTATGCCATCCTTATTAGCAGCAGCAGTCTGACTCTCACAGAAAGGAATGGGTGTTGGATTGGACCCTATCATGTGAATAACATACTCCTGAGATGCATTACAGCCATAGGCAATGTAGGCAGCAAATTAAATTCAGGTTGTAACTGGGTCAGGGCTGAAGAACACTTTGTAACCATATTTTTCCAATGTGGCTGCAGGTTAGCCAGATCCTTATTTTGGGGATGTCTTCATTCTCTTTGGTTTTACTTTTAAACTAAATAAATAATAATTACAAAAACCCAAACCAAAACAACAAAAAAAACCCCACAAAGATCCTCTGAAGACAAATAAAACCTTCCAACTGTTCGCTTACCTTTTCTAGCTTTTCCCATTTCTGACATGGCCACTATAGACATTTAAAAGATGAAACACAGAAACTGTTGAGCAGCACACAATGCTGCTACTCAATGGTCTCATGAGGAAGTGAGGAATATGGTATCTGACTGAAACTGCTTGGGAATTTAGGCAAACAGCCTGTAATTGCCAAATTGATTTTGGCCAGAAGACCAGGGCTAACACCCACAATAAGTATAAAGTGCCATGGGATCTTTAATGACCCCGTTGCTTTGGACACAGTTTTACATTTATTTAATGCACATTTTATGTTTGTGAATAATATACTCCATAAAATACATACAGTCAGGAAATGCCAAACATTGCCAGTTTCCCAAAGGCAATTTCAGAGCTTGCAGAGAGCACTCTCAGGCCTCGATTCATGATCGTGTTAAAACTTTGTTTATATGAGGTAATCCAATATTTTATTCATTAAAATGCACCATGCACCTAAGAGGAATTAAACAAATGCTTTATTATGCACTAAAACTGTTCTTCCCCCTTCGGTGAGGATTAAGCAGGAATAGTTTTTGGACCCCTGGACCTTGCGCAGTCGGGGAGGCTGTGGACGCTGGCGCTGCTGGTTTCACAGCAGCCCTCCAGATCTGCCCCCAGGTCCCTGCTGGCAAAGGCAGGGCAGACAAGCCTGGGGAGGGCAGAGGGAAACTGGTGTAATGAGCTGCCCAGGGGTCTGAAAGCCCTTGAGGTCCTCTTCACTGCTAGGGAGGAGCTTTTCTCCAAAGACAGTGGGTGGAGATCCTGCCTTGCCTTAGGATGATCTGAGGCTGGTGGTAGCTGAAGGTAAAGCAAGATGGTGGGTGCCACACCAAGGAGGAGAGACACATAGCAGTCACTCAACATAATTAGCTAATTAGTAACAAAATGGGGGAAACATCTGCATCTCTGAATTCAGAGTGGCATCTTTTACAGGTTGCTCAGCTCAGGGGTTAATTGCCACTGAGTATCTATGATGAGAATTAAGGTTTTTCTCTATCTTTGGGCAAGCTATAACAGCCTTTTGTGTTATACTGACGGTAATTTTGCTTGGGTGCAAATAGACCAGGATTTTCAAAAACAAGTCACTAAGCTTAGGCTCCAAGGAGTTTATATGTAGACACTTAACTCAGTGATCTGATTAAAAAAAAAATGAATCTGAGTGCCCAAAGTCTCCTAAAGTTGTCAGATCTGTAGCCAGGCAAACACAGAAAGCTATAATCAGGTCTGCACAATTATGTACATATTTGTAATTTTAAAGATTATGCTTCTATTCTGGTAATGACTGGGGTTTTAAACAGCCTTTTGTATTTACTTTTTTTTTTTTTTTTTTGTTAAGGAAAATAATAGTGATAGTTTCCTGAAATCCAGATCTCTTTGGGAAAGACCACAGTCTAGTTCACCTATAGCATCCTGATCTGTATCCTGCTCAGCACAATGCACAGCATCTGGAGTCAGAGTCAAATGTAGGTCTTCAGCTGCCTCTAAAGGTCCAACCTCCTATCAGTGCTGAGAGCTGCTCAGACAGTCTGCACTCAGCAAATGGATCAGATATGACTGCAAACACCACGCATCTGAGAATAAGGTTCCATACTTCCATATCATTTTTCATGCACGAATTCCAGTGCTTCTAGAAAAATATTAGCAGTGAGAAAAGCTGTGCAATATTTTTGGGACACCAGTGATCATTGCCCTGAGAGCCACCCCACCACAGGTGACTTGAATTCTCTCTTTAAGGTTTGTCTCCTAAAAATCTTTCTGAAGATTGACAAATGAAAAATGCCATCTTGTGTCTTGGATTAACGTAAGTAAGGAAGGGTCTCTCTTATTTTCCCCCCCTGCAGGGGTATTGAGTCCAGGTTTTTCTCGTCAGCCCCCATTGCTGGCATAGAGCAACTCTGGACTTTGAACACCATTTGTAGCTTTCAAGGATCACAGACTTGCAATAGCTGAGGTGCACTTCTGACGTGGATGTGCCATTTGGAAGACATCTGCCCTGCAGAGCCACAACATCTGACCTTCCGCTAAAGACTTCTTTGTCAGATAATAACTGCATCCAAACCAACCTGATACGTGCAAATGTGTGTGTGTCATCCATTTATGCTTGTGCTTTGATGTTGCTCTGCAGCCATTGCCTCCTCCTGCCCACCAGTGCTGTGGGCTGCTGGAGGGAAGGGACCATTGCCAGTGCCTCTGTGGCCAGCCACTGGAGCAGCTCTCTGATGGAAGCTCACTTCTCACATTTCCTTTCTAAAGAGACCCTCTTGTGCTGGACTCAGTCTCTGCTTGGGACTGTGGCATGCAGCTCAGAGGAGGTCAGGGTCGGTAATCTTAATAATTTATTTGGCCCGAAAATCTATTACTCTCCTGCGTTTCATTAGTCACAGCCCCAGGAGCGTTAAGACAGGGGCGTTGTCATGATGATGTCTGGTGTCAGGAGACTCATGCCCGGATATGAAGGCCAAGACTGTCAATTTCCAGATTTGATATAAAGCAAAAAAAGTGTTTCTGTAAAAATAATCAAAGCAGGGATTGATCTGGTGTGGGTATTTCAAAAAGTGTATTTGGAATAAACAGGCTGCAAGCACCCCTCACACAGTAGTGATGCTTGAAAGAGATCATTCCCCTTCTTTAAATGTCAAGTCTTCAATATATCATTCAGCAGGAGATCCTCCTAATTAGTTTAGATTTTTCTCTCATGGGTCACACCCTTTATCACTTCCCACTCCGTGTGACTTGACTTATGGAACACTTGGCTTCAGACACAGTCTAGTCCTGCTCTTTGCATGCTATTTGCACACAAATTACTTACATCCTCGTATTAGTCATTCTTCTGTTTCAGCGATATATTTTTTGTGTGTTGTGAGTCTGAGGCAGAAGGAGTACAGTTTGGCTATGTGAAATCACTCTCAGTATGGGAATAAGTACTAGCTCTTGATTAAAAAGTAACACTTCGACACATGTAAAATAACATGGCTCAAGTCAGCTCAACCTGAGCTGGTTTTGTTCCTTTGTGCAGCCCAGGTCTCCATCTGAGCATGTTTGTTCTTTGAAGCATTGGAAATACAGGATGAAAAGGCACATTTGGTGTTTCTCGTGTCACCTGCATAAAAGTATCTTGGGCCAGGGGATAACATCTTTGTCTCTCCGAGCCCAAGGGAATGCCTTAACCACTAGATTCAAGCACCAGTTTCCAAAACACAGCAATGTCAGCAGTGGAGTTGGAAGACGCCCTATGCCAACCAGCCCTTAGTCTGCTGGGTGGGGTGTCTGCTGGGGAGGGGACAAAGTGTGATTTTTTGGCTAGAGGGCTGGACATGAACCCAGGTAAGTGAACAAGACAGCTACTGAAAAAAAAAAGACGTGACTTCTCTCCATTTCCTCCTTCTACTTTGTTTTGGTGTAATGCCAAAAACTACAACACACTAGATCAAGCTCAGATGTATGGACAGAGCACTGCTATTTAAGTGGCCATCAGAAGCAACATAGCCCAGGTGATGACAATATTAGGATCCTAGCTGGGGTTAGGAAAAAGAGACACACACACACAGATCCTGAGAAAGCAGAAGGTCGTCTGAGCAAATACAAGATTTCTGTTAGCCAGGGAGCTCTATTGGCAATGAAATTATTTACATCCAGGACAAGGCGTATCACATCAGTGGAAGTAAGTGCCTGACTTGTATCAGGAGCTGAGGGATAGCAGAGACAAGGCTCGTTGAGTCAAGTCCTAGGCTTACAGCCCCAGCATCTGGGCCTCTGCTCTTACGGATCCTGGTACAAGGGTCATCCCAGCCCCTGCATGTGGGGAAAGGCTTGGGAATGTGAACAGAAAGTACCACACTTGCAGTGCTGTAAATCAACAGGCACATAAAAGGAATTAAAAGTGCGGGGCTTTTCATATTGTGATTTTGGAGAGCCCTCACTGAAGATTTTTGAGCACTCAGGCTGGCAGTACTAGTAACACTATGTAACAGAGACTGGAAATGGGCCTTATGAAATCACTACTTTGAGATAGCTGTTCACCAGAAACAGCTGGAGATAATTCTTCATCTTTCAGTGGAAACAGCTATTTCAGTTTAGGATCAGTGTGTGGAGGAGAAGGTGGCTCCACAGCTCCTCCGACATTCCTGTTTTTCACGGTTGACTGCAGAGCAGCAGTGGGTTCTCCACTGGCATCCTGGTGAAACGATAAGGAGGTAACCGTGTCCGAAGGCTTGGTGGATCTCTGCACTGCCTGCAATGCCAAGACTTGCCTGAGGCTCAGAGGTTTCATCTCTGGGAAAAATTAGGAGGTCTTGACAAATAATTGTAACATGCTGTTACAGAGAATCACAGGAAGGAATGACAAAATCCCCAAATGACTGGGTATTCTGTTCCTTTGTAACATTTTGCTTTTATTAATGAAAATTGTGAGCACATATGTTATTCAGTGGCCAGTTTGCTGCATCCTATGTTCGAGTCCCTTGTAACATACATAAGAATTAATATATTCTTCTGCTTTCATCTATTCTGTCTTCACCTGCAAAAAACTTACTGGAAATAGAGAGACACTGAGCTATAGATAATCGGTATAAGATCATGCAAATTTTTCTTATGTTTCAACCGATGGGGGTCCCTATCATATGAATTTACCTTCTGTTTTGGCTTCAAATGAATCCCATGATGCAGAGCAAAATTCAGCAGAAAGAACAAAGTTTTCCACCCCAGTTGGTAAATTGGTCCTGTTTCACTTGAAACTTGGCTCCTTTGCAAATGTTGTTGCACTTGGCCTTGTAGATTATAATGAAATTTCAAACTAGGATTGTTTCACTATGTAAATTAAGTATTGGGCATATTCCATTCCTGGATGGAGTAGGACTTTCCAGGCAATTACTTCTCTTATCTCCAGGGGCTACTGTGATATTTGGAGCTTAAAACATGGAGATTGTCCCTCTTGAGCTCTCACTCTTCCCACTGCTGGCACTGAGGTAATATGGAAAGGAAGGATTGAAGACGGCCTGCCCCTAACACCATGTGGAAAATACCGAGCCTCTTGGACAGGAATGGGGACACTGGATGAAGGGGCTGGTGCAAGAGCTGGGTTGGAAATTGATGGGGTGGAAAAAGGAAAGTGGAGATCCAAAGATTTTGGGAGTGAAAGTGGGTGGAGGTGAGACAACTGAAACGAATGAGAGGGAAGGTAGGGTGAGGACAGCATAGGGTGAGAAGTGATCTGAATACAGACAAGGTCTGGGGGAATAGCAAAGCATGCTGCCCTTGCATCCCAACGCAGCTCTTCCCCAGGAGATATCCACTGGGAAATGATTAGCAAAGGTGTGTCGAATGCTTGCCATGGTGGCAGGCCTGTGCATGGGATGACAATGCACTGCCACAGGCACTGTCAGCTGAAGTGACCAGGCCTATGTAAGAGCTTTCAGACTTCTCTGCTTGCACCCTTCATGGTACTGCCTTTGGTTACAGCATCTCAGCTTGGGACACCACCGAAGGGCTACACTGTTTAGGGCCAGTATGGATTGGCTTTGCAGGTCAAAGAGCACTGGGCTTTGCAAGGTGACTGTAGTGTTTATATGTAATAATTTATACACAACAGTTACATAATAGCCTGGAGGAAACCTTGATCAGGGCCATACTTTTGTTTGCTGACAGGAATTTCATCCCTGGCTTCAGGGCCAGAGATGGTAGTAATTTTTTTCATGACTTTTGCATCAGCAATTCTATGTTTTGGGATAGGAAATTAGGTCTTGTTCTTCTTGGACATTGAGGAGCCAGAAGGTGCCAAGATATTTCTAAGCCCCAGAAGTAGAGGCTATAGAAATGAATCAGAAGTCAAGCCAAAAGCTTCTCTTTTGGACAACTGCAGCTGCTGCTTTCCTCAAGCCTGAGCAGACACTTCTGAATAGGCCGTCCTGAGCACTTTCTGTTTCATCTGGCATATTGGGTCGACATTTCGTACCAGAGTTGCACTGATTTTATCCAAAGTTTTATTTTTTCTTTTGCCAAGATTAAGATCCACTCAGAGGTTCTTATCCAGCCAGCTCTCCTGCAGGTGCCAGGACATGACTGGATGCTTTAAAGGCTTACTCTTTCTTATAAATGACATGCCGGCCAAGCTCCATTGTTGCTCCAGAGAGGTCCAGAGGAACTCACAGCATCTTAGGGAAACAGGGCTGGAAGGGATGTGAGGTGACTCAGTGCATCTCCTGCCTCGAGCCACTGTAGCTGTGTTGTTCACAAGGGGTAATGTTTTCAGAAGCGCTGAAGTCCCATTTTCAGTCACCAGTTCCCTTTATTACATTGGAAGCAGAGACAGGCAGGCTCACTCTCTTGAACAAAAGTGTGTTCATCAGGTGTTGAGACTACTGACATCTCTCTGTTTTAGGGGGATTTTTTTTGCAGTCAGGTGCAGGACTCAAAATACCTTTCTTTAAAATCACAAATATGCATCACATCCTCTATATTTAGCTATAAGTCAGTTCTGTTTGGATGAAATAAATCTACCTCAAAGCTCCTGTAAATTATCTCCATTAAAATGGTGAGTTATGTCATTAAAATAATAGGATTGTGTTCTTATTTTCTGTTTTTTGTACTTCAAGTCATGACTATGTTCCACCACAACATGCCTTGAGATTCAGTCGTTAGCTGCCTACTTGCTATTTGAAGTTATATTCATCCTGCTTCTTACAAATGTAGAATGTTTTTAAGTGCAAGGAGTACATAATGTGATGGAAAATTTCGCATCCTATCTGACTAATACCAAAAACCTTTTGATTTGAAAGGTCACAGAAAACAGTGTGGTGCAATGTACCACTCACAGACTCTTCAGTGTTTGCCTGTGGTTTAACTTCCAGCCTCTCTATTGTGGTGCTACTTTCTAAGCACCATTTCCCTAGCGCCTCTGGAAGACATTCCCTCCGCAGCCTTACCCCTGTTCCTCCTGGCAGCCCTGCTTCCTTGACAGCCTTCAACTCACTTGGGTTGAGGTGACAACATAATGGAGCTGCTGACGGTCAGGTTTCAGAAAACAATCGAGCACGTTATGAGAAACAATCACTAAAACACAAGCACTTAGTGGAGCCAGAGATAAAAGAGTCTCATTTTCTTGGCAGCCCACGTAGATGTTCTGCAATGACTGATGATATGACTGTTATCTTGACACCGTACTCTCACATGTTGAAACTGTTTATGGGAAACAAACATCATGTGAAAAACAGATTGCCAGACACTAAGTAAATCACTCTGATGAGGAACGAGTCAAGTACTGCCAGTTTTACCCACACTGTCATTGTTATGATGTAACACATTCCTCATGACTGATATTGTATCCAAATTAGGGCACAAAACCTTCTCTTGATCAGTTAACTGAAATTCCCTGCCTTGTAACAACAACTGCACACACACATGCACATGCTCACACACACGCATGTGCTCACACACACACACACAAAACCTGAATTAGTACAAAGTGAAACCTCGTGTCAGTGGAGGAGTAAGAAGGTGGGCAGAAATTACACAAATGTAAATTTTATCTCCTGCCCTCTTTAATAAGCTGTTGCAATTTTCTGAGTTCTGCTAGTAATGGTTAATAAACATTTGGTGTGCTAAACATATGGAAAAATCATCCCATCTGGACCATTTAAAACTAGGACGTAGACTTTATCTTTGTTTATTTCATCCTTAGCTAAAAGGCTTATTATGAATTGCAATAATCCAAGAAGCCAACCATGGAAGACAGACAAGCTCTTTAGATAAAACCAAAAAGGCAAGTTTTCTAACCGAGGACCAGATGTATTTTTGGGTATTGCCCTTGTACATATTTAGTTGAGCTTTTCAAGTGGTGAAGATTTGCATGTTTGTTTTGCAATACTAATGAATATGTTTTAGATTTACATTTTAGAAAATGGAAACTTTTATCTTCTTGGGGCTTTGTAAGTTAATGATTTCCAGAAGATAGTTTGGTATCCTCTTTTAACCCTTCACCATTGAAAACATATCACTTTCTGAGGCACAAGGATCTAGGGCAGGCCTGCTGAACTAAACCCGGGAGATATATGTGACTCTTTCTATTGTTTATTTCTGGAATTACATAAAATGTGGGCTTTTAATTTTCAATCTAGTGAAAACATATGTAAATGGTAAATTATTTTAAAACTAACTTAATATGAATGGTGGGGTAGGCATTACCGTACACATGATCCTTTAATCAGATAAATAAGGAAAATACTTTTGGAAAAATACAGTTTTGAGGGCAGTATCTTCCATGAGTGAGTTAGTTTTCTCCAAGATAAAGACTGGTTTAGTGTAGTAAGGCAAATGTACTGTATAACAACATTTTTACTTCTAGTAGAGAGAGCATAGTTGCAGTTTCATAACATGGATTTTCACCCTTTGATTTTCTTTAGAGAGGTAATGAGAGAAAATAATTAATGAATAAAACATAATTTTTCAAAAGCTTACACTCACTGGCAATTTTTATTTGACAAGAGCCCTATCAGAAATGAAAAATTCTTCCTTAGGGAACAACAGAGCATTTTAACACAAGAGATAACTAGAGCTTTGAACTTTGAGTGCTTGACAAATCTGTTTGAAACAGCCTTTCTTCCAAGTTTTTCCAATTGTTCATGCAAAATATGATAGGAAACTAAGTATGATCTTGAAAGAAGATGCTGCTTCTTGTGCTTATGTTATGAAATGTTGCAAGCCCCTTACTATCTAGGATGCTAAAGTAAAGATGTAGTGCTCCAGAGAAGTCCTGGCCTGGAAGATTGTATTGTCTACACTGCAGAGAATCTGAAGTCATGTTCAGTGAAAATACTGCTGGTATAAGCAATTTGGTGATCGGGTACCTTTTGTACAGACTTAGCAGGCCATTCACACATATGCGAACATAAGTATGTCTGTCGATGTGTATATATGCACAGATGACTATTGGGCCTGCAGTTGCACCTGTATTTTTGGGGAGGGGCTCCTAGAATCCAGCTAAGATCCCAGCCACAGCATGGAGGTCATTCAATAACATAAAATGCTTGTTCTGTTTCTCAAAAAAAACTCAGTCAAAGCCCTCGCTCCTGTGTGCTCTTGGCATAGCAAGGGATGGCATGACACCATGCATGTGTGGCCAGTGGTGACATCTCATCACAGGGTCTCCAGGAGCAGGAACATCCATCTCCTCTGAGCTATTTAACCTCTGCCTTGTTATTGGTATGGCAACATGTCTGCTACTGGTGGGCAGGTCCTGGGTTTCTAGGGCACTTTTAACACCTGCAGAGCATACAGGTAGGTTAATACAATTTCAGATTTGCTTTTCATACCATGTCATGTTAAGAGCAGACTGCAGTTCTCAGCTGGAGTAAACCAATGTTACTACCTGGGCAGCTCCTGTGCAGAGCTAAGGACCTGACAGTGTGTGTGAAGGCAGGAGGTGGGGCAGGGCCATGCAGCTCTGGTAGGTAGATCAGGGTAGGCAGGGGGTCTTAAAGCCATCGTCTGACCGAAGCTGGCTCATACTAGTCAACCACAGGGCCCAGAAGCCATGTTGGGGATCCTTTTTGAATCGTGTTCCTATAACTCTGTCCCTTCTCACCAGCATGGGCACTGAGGACCTGGCTGGGCACAGCAGTGGGGGGCACACAGCTGCCAGTGGTGTGTTCATGGACTCTCAACCAGGTATCCCGCTTGAAAAAGGTAGTGCCATGGAGAGAAATGTCCTGTAGGCAGAATTGACCCCAAGGCCACTGGCAGGATTATGCTAACCTATCCCTGTACATCAAATTATAGGCAGTTTAAGCTGCTGAGTGGCCCAGCTCAGATTTTATTTCAGGTACAATGTTGTGGAGAAGGTGCCCTTACCTTGGGGCAGTGGTGTGTTTTTAACAAAACCTTTTGGTGACACTGGTCTTCCATCACTGCAGCAACTCTAATGACTACATGGACATCATTTTTTTTTCTCTAGGTGAAACTGAGGTCAAAGTAAAGTCAATAATCCCTGTTTACTTTGCTACTCTTTTTCCTTTTCCATTGTAACATGAATATCTCCATTTCCATCAACATGTGCATCAAAATGAATACTGCTACAGAACAGACAAACATGCTCTGCTGAAGCAGTACTAATACTGTATTCTAACATTGGAGATTTATATTAGAATTAAATTGAGAGTGGCTCATGCACCAAAGAGGCAGAGAGTCGTTCATCATGTGCTTTGCAGGGAATAGGAGCTTTGCCCAGACCAGAAAAGTGGTCACGCTGTAGTTAACATGAACTAAGTGAGATGGACTTAAAATTGTCCCATTTCTTAGTGTGGATGTAAGATATATTGTCTTGGATCAAATTAGTCCATGTTAAGTAAGTACTACCTAAACATTGCTTTTCCTCTAGGCTGGACAAAGCTGATACATTGCCTACAGACCTTTCACTGTCCCACCTTTAGTACATATGGGATGTGGCACTCTATTTATTTCATCTTACTCCATTTTTCCACAGGAGTCCTGACTCTTCCAGTGTATCTGTGATGGATAGAGAATGAAGCATGCCTATGTCACGTAAGAAGCAGGAAGAAGTGGAATAGCCTTGTGATTAAGGTAATTGGCTGTGTTCTAGGAGAAATAGTTTTTATCTCTGGTTCTGACATAAAGTTCCTATGGGAGGCTGCATAGAAGTCTCCCCTAGCATTTTGAAAGTAGCTGCTAATATTTTCTTCATTATTTTCCGGGAATTACATATAGGGCATTGAAGTCTGATTTTCACAAAGCCAGCTGAAGTCAATAAAACCTGCAGATGTGAGGCCTCTCTGAGAATTCGAGGTCTTGGGTGGTTGGCACTGTACATTGAGTACAAGAGGTGAAGAAATAAGATCTTAAAAGGTCTGAGTTCAGGTTGCCTCAGATTTATTGCAGACCTTCTGTTTCATCTTGCCCAAGGCAGCTATAGCCATGTTCAGACAGCCCTGAAGCATGTTTCTTTCCCTCAACGGCATGGAGGCTAGAATCCGGCAGAGCTGGAGGGGAGACATCTGAACATCACTTCTCTTTTGACTTGAGATGCTACTGTAATTGCAACTCCAAAAGTAAACACTGGTGGTAACTATCTGAAGGTAGATCTCCATTTTCTAACCTCATTTCCCTTCTGCACAATAACACAGTTATAAAGATACCTTTCTTACTTCACATGGACGCGGTGGCTACATCTGCAACAGTAAATTCAACAGGTCTGACACTGTTCTATGAAGCCAGCTGGCACAAGGGGCTTTTGTCCATGCCATTGACCTCTCTTAGTCTCCAAAACAGGAAGGCTGTATGCAAACTGCCAGCTGAAAGTGGCTCCCGATCTCTGATGTCTCTGAACCGTGCCTGGGAATGGCTTGGGAAAATGCTGCTTGTCCCAGACTGTGTCAGTGCCAAGAACCATTCCAGCAACAATGGCAGAGTTGTGGTATCTAGGAGTGCTCCCTGGCATCTATAGATGAAGCCTCTAGCTACCAAAGGGAACCAATAAAAGAAGAATGTCCCCTCAACCCTCTGCATGAGAGGAGAGGCATAGTTCTAGCATAGGCTAGAAATTACGTTTCATTCTTTGTTCAGCTCCAGGTGTGAGTAGCACATGGATGGCAGGAGGAAGAAGGACTGAAATGAGTAAGTCTTTGATGACTCTGGCTTCAGGTGCTCATTAACTCTTTTCACCAGCCAGCATCAAATAGAGCCACCTCAAGACACCTAAGCAACCTTGAGCAGGTATCCAGCTTTCCAACAGTCCCTTCTTTTAGCTGACTTAGTGCAAGCAGAAGCTCAGACAGACTTAATCCTCACACCTACACGGGCTTGGCTCTGCAGTCCAATTAATGCAGCTAGACTCAAGTTTGCTCTACCCATGCTCCGAGTTGATAGATGTAACCCGTCTTGGGAAGCCATATGTTCTGCCTGCCCCAGGAGTCATGCTTTAAGTTAAAATGTATGTCAAGCCATGCTTACTGCCAGAACCCAGGCAGCCTATGCATCTGCCTCGTGTGTCGTGCATTAAGCCCCGTGGAGAGGCAGGAAACATTAGCGGGAGTGCCATGCTGAACTGACGGGGCTGAGCAGCATCTAGATGGAGCTGGCAAGCATCCTGCCAGCCTGAAGGCCAGGCAGGGGAACTCAAGTGTGACAGCTTCTGCCATATACACAAGCCTTAATATCAGTTCAGCTTAATGCTGTAGCAACCCTCCACTCAGGATCATGCCTTCACATAAAACTGGCTGGATTTTTTTGCTGTTTTGTTTGTCTGGGTTTTTTTAACATATTTTCTGAGGAGCAATCAGGGAGTACTGCGCAGTCTGCTTTGTTGGCATTCTCCAGTTCAGACCTTAACAGGCATCACTGCATGGGTTCAACTGACTGAAAGGCACTGCTTTGTGGCATTAGCCAAAAAATCACTATGGTCATCTTGAAACTTCGAGTAATGAAAACTTGACACACTTCTGTAGAGGGTAATAGCCAAATTTTGTCCCAGGTTACATCTACTCAGCCTGGCTGAAGATCCTGAAAGAATGATAGTACTGACGGAATTTAGGGTTTACTCTTTGGGCACAGTAAAACTGCTCCTCAAACAGGAGTTTTCCATTGACTTCAATGAAAGTTGGATCATATTAATATTTTTTTCCATAGAATTAAAAAAAAGAGATCAAAATCTTGCAGTCTCCTCTTGGCCCATTTTCAGGCAAAACTTTCACTGTAAATCAACTGAGAGGTTTACCAGAGAAAGAGGCATTGGAATTGTCCCATCCCCATGATATTATTTGTAGTGGCCATTTTTCATAGTATTTTCAATACTGATAATTTACTGCACCAAATTGTACTTCATTATACACTTTCATACCCTGGTTCTTCAGATTGTATGAGTGGAAACTTGGCATAAAGACTGCAAGCCCAGATTTTATTTTATTTTTTTTAAGAAAAAAAAATATTACTGATTTATAGGGCAGCAAACCCTACAAATTTTATATAGAGTTCCATGTACCTTTACTTTCACACACTCTGGACCCAAGCAGGTTTATTTTTAAATATGGAAACTGTTTTTTGTTAATCTTTTTTGCAAGTCCCCATGCTACCAGTTCATATGAGGCTTGGTAATTCTGACATCCCTTCAAGGGTGTTTCCTGTAACTTGGGGCTTTACTGAGAGGTGCTGAGTGCAGTCAGCTCTGATTTGTTAATACCTTGGGACCTGATGTTGTTCTGCATAAAAACTAAAGAGAAAAAGGCATGGGGAGAGCTGTTTCTCAGCGAATGACAAACCTATTTTTCACCCCACTCCAGCAGCAGCTGTTTCAGGCATACAGATGCATTTGCTGCTGTCAGGACAGTGACATCATCATTTTGCACAGAGAATATCTTAATTTGGCCTAAACTGGTCCCCGGATTAGATAGAAGGGAACCATATCTTTTGTGACTTTGGCTGGAGATGGATACCTATACAGCAGATCAGACTTTTACAAGCTTTGTGAGAGCAGTGGCAGGGTTTGAGGTCCCTCAGAAGACATCTCTGGAGTGCACAGAAGTTTGGAGTGCTCCTTCTGACACATTTGGGAAAATGAAGGATTAGCCCCTTATATGCTTCATAAGTAAAAGAGTCTGACATTGAGACCAACTCATTAATAAAGAAGGTTGAGGCCAGGAACATTGCTTGCCTTTCTCAGATCTCACTCTGAGAAAGACAAAGTTAACTTTTGCTCTGGTTTGAAAGCTCTTTAACAATGGTCTGAGCAGATTTCCTTTTATTTTGATGCTGTACCTTGTAATAGACATCAGTTCTCCTGTTCAAATCCATAAAAAAAAAAAAAAGATTCCTGTGGATATAATTCCCATGAGACTATTATGTAGTTAGGATAACACACAGTCAACCGGAGTTATTTTGCATCTAAGGAGATAGAACAATACAGAGCTATTCTAACTTTTTCTGGAACTTCTCTCACTGAGAGAACTTCAGAAAAATCCATGTAATTTATAGGACTCCTTGGGCCTGGGGACCACACATCAAGCTCCAATATTTAACATATCATAGCAGCAGCACAATACCGTATAAAAATAACACAATAAATGATTAATAGACTAACTCAAACTCATTCCCTCCGATTATTTCTTTACAATTAAAACAAGTTGGTAGGGTACTTTCAAAAGAATAAGTGATTGCTCTCTAAAGCTAGCCACTGCTGGTATTTGTTTAAGTTTATAAGAGCAGGAGCTCGTTTGGCTGTCTGCTCAGGGCTGTGTTGTGCCATATAGACACCCCTCCTGGTTTCCAGACATACCTTCCCCACTGCTCGCTCCCACTGCCCCAGATGCAGGACGCGTGGCTTGTGCATGCCGTACTCTGGCAATACCTTCCTGGTAGATGGCTGCTGGTCATTCCTAGCAATATAAATGGGACAGCCTTGAGGCAGAGTGTGGTCCGAGCTACTCTGCGTCTGGCTCTGGGATTGCGCTAATATAGAAAAGACTGGGAAGCTCTTCACTATCAATTTAACGAATCTGGAGAGATGCACTGAGCATCCCAAAGGCTCAAGACAGTGAGATGTAAGAATTTAGATAATTCAAATACATTTTTATTTCACTATTTTGTCCAAAAAACTGTCATTGCCATTAGCACGGAGCTGTCAGGATACATACATGACAACACTGCGGATCTTCACCATGGGCAAATTAACTGAAGAAGGACTACAATACATGTACATATCCCAGGGACTTTCATGGCAACATTAGATGTAATAGACTCTGGGACATAGCATATTGCTTTGTGGGAGGTACTGTTGCATGGCGGGTTTGTGGGCGCTTAGGGACAGCCCTGCAATTGTGCAATTTTCCCTGTCTCTTTAGTGTGCAGAACTGGATGTGCCTGAGACATCCCCAGTTGTCATTGCTTCTAAGCTCATGGAGACAGATAGCACAGAACAGTTCAGAGTACATCTGGACTCCCAGGTCTGGGTGAAGCTGCACCCTCTGGTTGCACGCTGGTGGCATGTATGTTGCAATGGGGCCTTGCAAAGCACCATCCCTCTGTCAGAGGGAAACCCATGTGTCTGACAAAGGAAGGAAACGTGCTGTGCCCCAGCAGGTCTGTTGGTCTGGATGACTAGGATTGCAACACAAAGCAGGAAAAACATTTGCCTTGCAATGGAGACACATCCATTATGATACATGGATGAAAAACTTTGGAATGATGAAAGCAACTTCTCTGGAAACATACACCACTGTCACTGCCACAAACACGGGACCAGATGTGTTAGCCCAGAAGCTGGTGTTGGTCTGCTGTGGAAATACTGACTCCATTGACTGTTGCTACTTTGTGGAAACCAGCTGAGGTCAGGAAGTCCCACAACAGTCCCAGAACTTTGCTTCCTGGGGAGAGTTGGGACTCTGAAAAACATGAAGGAAATATTGGAGAAACTTGAGGTGATGGAGTTCCTAGAGTATGTGTAGGTATGAGCAACTGTCAGGACACACGCTCCACTTTTCCCCCTTGAAATATTCCTGAGTACATCAGTGGTGCAATACAGACATTGACAGACCACACGCCAACAGCTGACAAGTGATAATGTGATACACGGAGGAAGGTACTCAGAGGCACACACTTGATGCAGATTTTTGAGAAGGTGTTAGCAGAGATTTAGTACCACGTGTGTAAGAAAGGACTCTACTTTCAAATAAATCATTTTGTGACATTGCTGAATGAGGGAAGTCCAATGATATGCGGGAAAGACTAATACATCCTTTTCCGCATTGCTCTCCACACACTGGTCTTGACCGCAGTCATGGCTTCGACTCTTCTGCTTGAGACCATCCCAGCAAAAGGGTCTGTGTTGCCAATTTTTTTAGTCCAGAACAGTGCTCTCTCCTCTTCAGAGCCTAGAGGCTACGGGCTGGGGGAAGAGTGGTTAGAAAGCGGCCTGGCGGAAAGAGACCTGGGGGTGCTGATCGACAGCCGGCTAAACATGAGCCAGCAATGTGCCCAGGTGGCCAAGAAGGCCAATGGCATCCTGGCCTCTATTAGGAATAGTGTAGCCAGCCAGTCTAGGGAAGTGATCGTCCCTCTGTACTCGGCACTGGTGAGGCCGCACCTTGAGTACTGTGTCCAGTTCTGGGCCCCGCACTTCAAGAAAGATGTTGAGGTGTTGGAGTGAGTCCAGAGGAGGGCAACCAAGCTGGTGAAGGGTCTGGAGGGTCTGACCTATGAGGAACGGCTGAGGGAGCTGGGGTTGTTTAGCATGGAGAAGAGGAGGCTCAGAGGTGACCTTATTGCAGTCTACAACTACCTGAAGGGAGGTTGTAGTGAAGTGGGAGTCAGCCTCTTCTCCCGGGCAACTAGCGATAGAACAAGAGGACACAGCCTCAGGCTTCGCCAGGGGAGGTTCAGGTTGGACATTAGGAAGAATTTCTTTTCAGAAAGGGTTATTAGACATTGGAATGGGCTGCCCATGGAGGTGGTGGAGTCACCATCTCTGGATGTGTTTAAGAAAAGACTGGACATGGCACTTAGTGCCATGGTCTAGTTGACAGGGTGGTGTCAGGGCAATGGTTGGACCCGATGATCCCTGAGGTCTCTTCCAACCTGGTTGATTCTGTGATTCTGTGGTGTGGTCACAGCCAGGAGGGACTTCTTGTGATGAGGAGACATGACTGCAATGGATTTACTTATCTCATTCTGCTTAATCTCCCTGGTGTAACTCTGATAGAAATACCTAGTCCTGACCCAGACTTGGTTTTACCTTGCTTCACTCTTCTGAAGTCCATGCTTCCTCCTGTTTCCTAATGAGGATCTCTATTCCTGCAGGTCTAGGGGAGTGGAATTCACCCAATCTCTAATTGCTGAAGGTGTAAAAATGGCACTTTTTGCTGACTCCAGGTAAGAACAAGGGTTTAGTGCATTGTCTCTTCGTGGTAAACTAATTATACCTGCTCACACATGGAGCCTATCAGGAAACGAAATTTTTCCAACACAAAATGTGATTTTAAAAAGGTACAGGGGAAGTGGAACAAGTGATCAATTTAATCTCAGTGAGCAGACTTTGAAATTGTGGCTACAGCAGCCAGTGCACAGCACTGGGGGGGTAGATATTTGCTGAGCAACTACTGTAGCTAAAACAGAGCAAAAGCAGCTCACAGTGCCTTAATGCTGGTGACCCTAGATACATACAGCCTTCAACAGTTTGTCCTCCTACAACTCACTTATGTGTGGACAGCACAAGTGTATGAAGAGGTTTGTGTCTGTAGCAGTAGGATTTGCCCAACCTCTAATCCCAGAGGGTGTAGAAACTGGCATTTCTTGCTGACTCCAGACAGGAACAAGGGGTTAGTGCATGTCTCTGTTTCTTGTAAGCTAACAGCATGTCCTCACATACGGAGCCCGGAAGAAAAATGAAACTTGCCCATGTGAGCTTGCCCTTGCTGCTGTTCTGTGCAGACTGGAGCTCCCTGGTGCCTATCCTTTGAGCTGAAGAAAAAGAAGGTGATGGTGGTAGCAAGGTGCCAAGGCTGAAGTAACACACCTAGCCTCTCAGCAGGGCTTACCAGTGTTGGCTGGTTCCATGCTAACATGGTCACGCAGCTTTCTTGGCTCCAAATACCAGCAGAGCAAGCTAGCATCTGCCAGCAGTGTGCTGTCAACAAGACTTTCTAGTGCACATCAAGCTTCAGATAAAATCTTGAAGGTGTTAGATGTCTTCCTAGGATGTGCTGAATATCCTCTGCTCCCATTCACCTTGGTAGGAACTGAGCAGCATCTCAGCACCACTCATTCCCTGTGTTGTGTCATGGAGGTTCAGGATGTTAGTGTGTAATATTTCTGTACACAATGAATAACACATTATACAGTTGCACAATGAGGTGCAGATGGGTTTGATTTCCTGGGTAGAATGAGCTCCGTTTCTGAGCTGGCTCATGCAGCCTCTGTCAGTGTGGTAGCGAGATGTACTAGTGTGGATGCCTACTGGTTCCCTGGACTAAAGGGTGAGACTGCAGGACTGTGACCTCATCACAGCCTCAAAACTGGGAGAGAAAGCTAATTCCTGTCTGAAGGAATAGCCCTCCTTGGCTCCCTATTATGAAGCTGAACACAAATAGATGTTTATTTTAATACAAAGTGAGAATTAAGCATTAGAGTAGTCTACTATCTCTTTAGATTAATAGTGAATACCATAAATGTTGCTGACTGTTCACTAGTAAGGTGACATGAGGACTCTTACTTTCCTGTCAATGTTAATAAAGTGTGAGAGATTTTGTTATTTAACTTCTGATAAGGAAATAATTCCTCCGTTAGCTATGCAGCATGCATAGACCAACTTAACGTGCTTTCATTGTCCTTTGCTGCAAAGATAAGGAATTGAAAACTAGCAACATATGGGCACATACACACAAACACACGCCCAGACCCACACAAATACAAATATATACATGCAAACAACACACAGCCAACTGAACAGACAAAAATAATTCTGTCTGTTATTCCATAGCTATTATATCTTAGCCTTCTTTTTCAACAGTGGAAAAAACTGTAACTTATTATTTTTCAAAGTTTAAAAAGCCTCAAGCAACGATAGAACTTGTTACAAGTTACGCCAGTCACTATCCCTGAGCACTCAGCTCTAGCTATTTTTGGATAAATACACCGGAAAAGGCTCTACTATCTATATTAGTCTTACATACCACAACAGGCATTGGGACGTGGTAGAGAAACCAGTGTGGCCTGGGAAACTGAGACCCGGGTACCTGTCTCTCCTTCCTGTGACACCTAATCCCGTGCTTGATCTTGGGTGAGTCACTCCACCACTCCTCCTTTTCCCCTTTCAGCCGTCTCCTTTATTTATGTTCAACAGTGCAAGATTGAATCCAGTAAATATTTGCTGCTGACTTTTACAGACATAACAGTTAGATTGTGGATCCCAGTTCTCAAGGGTGGTGTTTATCCAGCAACCATCAGTTTCTCCAGGCTTGGATGATGCCAGGGAATAGGGCTGGTTTTCACAATGCAACACAGCTGCATAGCAGGAAGGGCCTGCTATAGACCCTTGGTGGAGATGCTTTAGGCAAATTAGGAGCCTTTGCCTCCCTCTTCACCCTCAGAGGAGATTCAACCTACCCAAGATTTGACTTGTCTTCTGGAAGTGCCTGTTTCAGGAAATACAGCTATCTAAAGGAATGTGATAAGGTGCTACCTGTGAACATCCCATGCAACTGTCTGTCCCAGCCAGCCAAAATCAACCTAAATTTCCTAAAGAGATGAGGAGATCCCTCTTATGTTTTTACTGCAGATAGAGTGGCAGAATGCTTTAGTCTTCATTCTGCTAAATCAAAACTCTATTGATAAAGCAGAAACCAGAGCCTGCACTGAGATTTTGATAGCTGAGCAACAGAAAGCATTTGATTTTATGCCACCTCACTGGAAAATGTCACAGCGTACAGTGATGCTACAGTATTTCGCAATGAAGAAAGACAAGTGACATAAATCAGCTACTAATTTTACTATGGATGAAGCAATTATTTTAAATAATTTGTGGTCAAGGTTGCTTGCCACTGCACTTTTATTCAAACTCATTTGAAGTAATGCTTTCGTAACCTCACTAAGTAAAACTGGGAAAACCAGAAAGCAATAGATCTTCATTAGGGTCTCATGTATAGTTTCAGCCAAATCATTATCATTAGCAAATTCATCAAGCATATCTAACCTTGGTCCAACATTTAGATCTAATAAGATCATTAACTGTTTCATTTACATCATTATTGAAGTTCCCTGAACCACCTTTTTTGGGCCATCCTTTTGTCGATGAATCTTATATATTACTAGTCCAAGACTGAAGGCAAGACTGTGCTCATGTCACTTGGATTCCTGAAAAGTCATATGCCAATGCTTATTCAAGGATGACCCAGATTTCTACATTTTTCTCTTAGACAATAGTATCTTTTAGGAGAGAATTCATGATCTTTGTGAACTAATCAGAGAAAAAGTGCTAAGCAAATCTGAACACACTCATAAAATTGATAGATATCAACAAAGAGGATCAAGAGAAAAAAGTCTATAGTTCTTGAACGGAACAGAAGAATGGGTATTTGTTAAAGAAAGTAAGTCTATCCTTTATATTCACTCAGTGGAAGGAAAAGATACAATGCCTAGTAACAGACCAGTCTGTCTAAGTCAGTAATTCTGTAGCAACCGTAAAACTGAAAAAGAAATGTACAGAAAGTGGAATCCAGGTCAAGAAACTAAGGATGAGTATAAAAGAATAGCACAAGTATGTAGGACAAAATGAGAAAGGCCAACGCACAAAATAAGTTAGAGAGATATAAAGGCTAACATGAAAACACTGTATAACTTCCTTGGAAGTAAGAGAAGGACCAGAGAAAGCATGGCCAGCTAATAAATAGGACAGGAAAGCTAATAACAAAAACATGCCAAAAAGGCCAAAGTGTTTAATGCCTTTTATTCCTTCAATCTTCATTAAAAAACCTGACTGTAATCAGATGGTTGACACAGTTAACACCAGCCACAAAAGGGTAAGAACTCAGGCAAGAATAGGGAAAGAAATGTTTAGAAACTGCTTAGATAAATTAGATTTTCTCGGATCAGTCAGGCCTGTAATTCACCCTAGGTTACTTAGGGAACTGGCTGAACAATCCTGAAGGCCATGGTAATTATCTTTGAGAATCTGCATGATGCAGGGCTACAAAAAGGTTGACAGAGTGCCTATTAAAAAAAGAAAAAAAAGAGGACACAGCGTCCCGTTGACCTGACCTTCATTTCCCAGAAAGATCCTTGGACAAGGGATTGAATGATGTGCAAGAGAGCAGAGCGATAAGTAGTTATCAATGTGATTTGTCAAGACCAGATCATATCAAACCAGCCTGTTTGTTTGTTTGTTTTTCCTATGACAGGGTAACAAGTCATGTGGATAGGCAAGAATTTAGTAAGGTTTTTGACACCACCTCAAATGGCATTTTCACAAGCACACAGGGAATTGTGGTCTGAATCATGGGCCTCTAACTTTGCCGGGCTCAACGAACAACAATACTGAAAAACATGCTGCATTTCTTTCCATGCCAGCTTTGGTTCGAAGGTCTCATGAGCACTCTGCTGCCCAAAAGTCATGGCTTTGGGACCACTGATTCTTGACGAGGCTGCTGCAAAATACCCACAGTACTTCTTGGCAAATGACAGCCAAGAACACACTGTCAGCAGTTCAGTATTGCACTAAAAGGATTTATCAGGTAAGGCTGTCAGGTAAGAGACTGTCTGGGGGTCCAGTTCCACTGTTATCATTACAGTGACTTAACTGATGGACTAGAGAGCACATATTTTAAACCTGCTTATGATTAAGCACTGACAAATTGCAAGTGTCTTGAAGAACAGGCCTGAGAAATTGGAGAAATACTCTAAAAGAAACAGGATAACACTGAACATAAACTGGCATGTAGATAGGGCTAAATGCCTCCCTGAATACTTGATAGGAAATGAGAGGAGGGATAGCAAAGATCTGAGAATTGTAGTGGATCATGAGCTCAGCATGAGTCAGTAATGGCATCCTGTTGTGAAAGAAGCAAATATTATTCTGGGATATATAAACAGCAGAGTTGTACAAAAGACATATGAGGTAATCCTTCCACTGGTAAAGTCTCCAGTAGGGAGCCGATTCCAGTTTTGGGTACCACACTTCAAGAAAGATCGCAAAAAAATCCAGGGGAGAGAAATGAACCTGGTCAGAGGTCTAGTAAACATGCTCTGCAGGGGCAGGTGTCAAGAAATGTCTCTGCTTAATCTATGCAGAGAAGGCCGGTGAGAACTGTGCCTGCCAGGCTTCGAATAAATAAAATGCTGCTTCAATAAGGTGGTAATAAACCTTTCTGTCTCTATTCATTGTGGATAATACAATAAGTTATAAGCTTAACAAAGATTTAAGTCAGCTTTTAGGGAAAGCCTTTTCTCAGGAATAGATTATTTTAGAAGTAGCATCCCTCTGATGGAGACCATTAAGATCAGACTGGTGAAATACCTGCCGGGAATGCTGCAGGTAGAGCTGGTCTTGCCTTGGACGGATTGATGGATTATCACAATTTTCTTTGTTTCTATGGTAATGGGCTGTTTTTTTAAAAAAATCTGGGTTCAGATTGGTACATATTTACCAGAAACTGTCTCTGTACTTGTCACGAATATGAACTACAAAGATGCAGTGTGTGATATTAAACTTGTTGATGCATAAATAAATGTGTAAGTCAAGCATATGGTTAGTCTAAGTGCATTCACTTGTTTTGGTAAACTCCCACTTTCTTGCATTTGAAAAACCATTGCTGGCAAACGATGGCCATGGACACAGGGTGCCCCTCTGTCCTGGGTCCTCCTCATCCAGAGGAAGGGGAGAGAAAACTGGTGTCAGCATTGACAGGAGTTGTCCTAATCACCTTCCTGGTCCTGGCCTCATAGACTGGCATCCTGGTGGGGCTGGGGAGGTGGAGGGACTGACCAGGTCCATGTCTCCCAACGTTTCTTGCTGCACTGCAAAGATAGCAGACAACCTTTGAAGAGCCTGTCTGATCACGAAAGGGGTGGTACGTGAAGTTAACCACCTAACTGTGGGTGCCTAGGTCAAGCAGTGTATCTCCCTACACCCCACAGAGTGAGTCATTCCTTCTCTGCTTACTCCTCAGTCCCACCCTCCTCTCAGGCCACTGCCCCAGGTCCCACAAACTGTGGCTGGTGTTGGATCTTGAGGCTGCAGGGGGCTGAGACAGCTCACCTCAGTGATCCAGCCAAATGGTAACCCACAGAGACACGATCGACCTGGGACGGGGAGATGGGTCAGCTCCCCCAGTACCTGTGCGGGCATTAGGTCCAGTGCGAAGAAGAGGACAGAGACCTGAAGCCATATGGAGACAAATGCACTGGATTGCTTTTTCCAGTGGCAGCCTGCAGTTAGGTACGGCTAAAGTGACGTGTAACAGCAAGTGCCCTCATTTTGGTCTGAAAAGACAGACTTTGGTCTTGTACATGGCTGAAAAATATGAGCCAGGAGACATAACACCCGGCTCAGTAGGCAGAGTTGTCTTGTTTTGCTCTTTATTTCAGTGGATGATGCCAATGCTTCGTTGTTTATTTGGATTTGTTTTATCTTATCCAATGTATTTTGCTCTGGGCAAAGATGCAAGCATTAAGTCAACAAAAGGACCTAGGTGTTGCAACACTGAGTGTTGGAGCCCTTAACTGTTAGGCACTGTGCCATGTAGTGGAATCCTGAGCCCCATCTGAAATACCCAGGCTCCCTGAACAAAGCGTGGGGTTTAGCACAATGATTTATCTCTAAGCATCACGTGGGAATGTGTCTCTGCCATTTAGCCATTTATTATTTCCCAGCCAGGAAAGTTAGAGAGGAGGAAACAGTGTCTCATGTGACTTGGGAGAACCTTACACCCACTGAATAACAAGCAGCGATGGGGGAAGGGGTGGAGGGAAGCCGAGCAGTTTGGAAACAGCCTAAAGGCAGAAATTTGACACAGAAACTCTTTGGCATAAATTCCTCAAGCACAGTTAGGCTGATGGAGGAGAAGAGGGGTTCCTAAATGATTTGTGAGCAGAAGGTGGGGTGATAAGCTATTTACATAATTTATTCATAACAGTTTGTTCAGCCGGCTCTACCCAGGACGTGGATACTTGGCGCTTTAAATGTCCCCACGGGAGGAGTGAATCTGACTGAGCTGAGCCAAAGGCTGCTGACATCTCCAGGGGCCTTTCTGTCTCCCTCTGTGAGTTTTGGATCAAAACTGGGGCTGGTGCTTCTTGGTCCTGTGCACCGATTTTGTACCTGTGCAGAGGGGAAGCTGAGCATTGCCACATCCAACCCAGTGCTGGACTTCTGTTATTTTCTTTTTTTATTTTTTTTACATTCACCCTCTGTATTGTAGGTTAGTACCCCACACTCTCAGGCAGTGCATGCTCTGGGACTATACCATCAGTTGTATGGTGTATGTATGCACCATAAGTATCAGTTACGAAATATTCTCAGATGCTTTTGGCTGCCTGAGCCTATTCGGAGCAGTACTGTTCTGCAGGCACACGGGAAAGACAAAACTGCCCCATACAGCAAGTGAATCCCACATTGTGCTGGGAACAAGGGAGTCCCTCACTGCCCTGCCGCTCTCTCCTGCTTTCTCTTTTTTGCTATGCAAGGTCGCATGGAAATGAATTAGACACTTGTACTGAGCATTTCAGTGGGACTTCCACATAACAAAACAGAAACTCAGTAATATTACCTGTCAGTGGGTCTCTGGGAAGCGAAAAGGTCTCTGCCAAGTCCTGCTGAATCTTGAGCAATCCGTGTGCGGCGTTGGCATGGCAACCCGCAGATACAAATTCCATGCATCATTTGTCTGGGGACTAGCCTCTCTCCAACCTTCAGCCTGGAGCTCGACACTGGCCAAGTGTCTAGTTAATCTGAGTCATTGAATTGCTGGAAGGGACTATAGGGTTAAACTGGGATAACCTAAATAGGGTGATAAAAGGCTATTCAGTAAGAGATGCAAGTGCCCAGCATCTCCCAGGTTTTAGCCCACATGCTCTCGAGTCCTGAGCTGAACTTAAGCTAAAAGAATAAAGGGTAGGCACTGGAAATTCCCCAAAAACTTGGAAAGACACCCAGTGTGATCTTAGTCTCTGCAAGAGCTGGAAAGATTTATTTTAGAAAGAGGTTCAGATGGTTAAATATTATTTGGAAGTGTGGTTTCATTTTGTATGTACAGTGTTTTTTTCTTAGTTCCTTTCCTGTTCTATAATCTCCTCTGTTTCTTCAGTGTAATTAGCCTGTTGTTTTCAAAAGGCTGCTGATTGTGTCTCTCATGTGTGTGTGAATTGAACTCATTATGCACTGACTTAGCTCCCTGGGCTGTGTGTGTGTGTTATGCACGCTGTCTGTGTGGTGCAATCCCTGACCTGCACCAGAAGGAGCTTTGCAGGCTCAGAGATTTGCATGTGGTGATGGGCTGAGGAAGAGGATAACTGGGCAGACTCTTGCCTCAGCAGCAACAAGCCTGGGAGCCCTGGCTGATGACTCTGGAGTCACAGCACCCTGTCCTGGAAGCATCAGAGTCTTCATCTCCAGGCCAGTCCCACAAAAGGAGAAAATTTAATCATAGGGGTCTGTCAGGGATGTGTTTTGGGTAGTGTCTGAGGTCCAAGTGCTCAGCATACACCAGTGTCTTTTGCAAGATCATCTAAAAGACGAGTGCTTGCAGAGGCCTGATATTTCTAGGTTCTGCTCCCCAGCAAAGGCTTACAATATAAGCACTGGAAAAAACCAAGAGTTTCTGGTGTCAGCATGGCATCATTATCCTGGAATAATGGTCCCTTAGAACCTGTATCAGGGCTTTTAGGCTCTAAGTCCTGCTTTTGTGGATGCTCTATGGGAACAAGCTAGAACTGGGCTTTCAAGGAGTTTTACGACTCCACAAGTCTTTGGAAAACTTGGCGTGATTAGTTGCCTCAGACCCATAGGTCTTACAGTCGTGGATTCCCAGAGCTAGCATTGCTTGTCTGATGGAGCTCTGCCTTTTGGACATGCTGGCTTCCAGGTGACCTCAAGTCTGCCTTTCATCTTTGGAAACTTTGAGATCATTTGGGTTCAGCAAATCACCACTTTTAGCAAAACTTTGTTTTGCCCCCAAACTTCTGACTAGCAGTACTTCAGAGCAATACACATTTACTGGGGGAGAGTGTTCAAGGAAAATAAAAGCTTCCCATTTGGCTTCTCAGTATGCTTTGAGCTAAGTTCTGGGGGAGATGCCTTGTCAAAGCACAACCCCCTTGTGCTTCCCAGTCCACACTGTATGTGGCTGGCTACACCCTCACAGCTTGCATTAAATATGACAAGTGTTGTCAAGTCACGTGCCTCCTCAGCATTAAGCTTTTATTCCACAAGACTGTAGAGAAGATGCCATTCCTTCGTGTCTCTTTCGTGTCACTAAGTTCTTGAAGTGTGAAAGACTAGCAAGTATGGATACGTATTGTAAAATACTCTCAAAAGGCTCCCTAATTTTCCTTCTGTGAAGTGATCACCGGTGCAGTAATGCACAGAAACTAAAGACGTTTAAATCCAGATTATGGTCAGGAGCAGGGAGGAAAGCAAAGAAAATTGTCTCCCTTCTGTCTTCTACATGCAGTCACTCACAGGGAATCTGTTTACCTGGTCTCTGCTTAGGGTAATGTGAATTTCGTCCTTAAAGAATGAGTATTCATTCATTTGGTGGAGAAAGTCAAAGTCAATGTTAATGAGATTGCTCCCCCCATGCAGGGAGGTACTGTAGCTGAAATGAAATGTTATCAAACATAAGTACCATCTATGAATGCCAGGCTCCTGTTCCGTGTTGGCATGACAACTTTCAAACTGATACTTGTTTTGGCGGCTAAGCGATCAGCCAAAGTGACATTTTCTTCTTGAAGACGGCTTGACAATCTAGCAACTTCTATTGCCGTGTTACTACTAAAATGCACAGTATGAACCAGCACAGTCACTTTATATTTTCATAAGTGAGAGTGATAAAGTATATCACTATGTAAATACAGGGTATAAATTCTTCTCAGTCCTGCAATACCAAGAGGAGAAGAGTGATGGACAGCCACAAAGGGAAAATGTTTGCATCATAATGGTGCCTGTTTTTCTTTTATGGAGCTCATTCATAATGCCTACAGAAATTAACAGCATGGCAAGGGAAAGAAGGATGTGGACAGCAACTGCCATTCCTGTTACTGTGTTGCCATATCAACCTTCAGTTTGATAATTAAATAATCAGTCTCTATAAACCTGAATCACGCCTTTTAGAAGGTAAGCTCTCTCAGCTTCTTGCTGGACAAGAACGCAGTGGGAACTCTGGGCTCAGAATTGAACTATGCTTGACTTGCAACTAAAAGCTGTTTTTGGAAGCAAATTTTTTTTCTCTGAGTAGGGAAAAGTAATCAAAAGGTTTAGGTTTACAATGACATTTCTGCTAGTAAATTGCACCACCTTTAACCTCAGATTCTTAGTGTTTAAGAAGTTGCTCAGAAGAAGCTGAGTCTCTGAGAACTAGTGGGGTAGATGAGATCAGACCTGTCTATCATACCAGAGACTCACTCCTGCTCTGCCTGATGTCTCTCATGCACTCAGCACAATGCCAGCATCTCCCACCTGGGTTGTGACTAGTGCAGGTACAGCAGGTTGGCCTGATCTGCTGGCCAGCTTCCTGGGCAGGAGGTGCCAGGAAGAGGAGAAGAAACATGACATTGCAATCACAACCAGGGTAAAACTCCCAGGGTCCTTGCAGAAAAGGCATCATCTTCCAGCACAGCCAGAGACACAGCCACTCCCCCAACTCATGAGTGCATGCATGGGAGGGCATGTCCATGACTGCATATACAAAAGTGTTTCCATCACATGATCTGTTGTTCATTCCCAGTCTCATGGTCCAATGTGAATCATCCAGAATGCTAAGAGGCTTGGGAGGTGGTATACTCAAGCCTTTGGGGAGGTCTGATCCAGCCAAAAGAGCATCAGTCTGGGACTTGGAATGCTACACACATTTTCCTTTCTTGGCCATGGTCATCTGGAGGGTGATTCAGCTGTCTAAATGTAATGCCCTTTGAAAGACTCCAGGGTATCAAAGCTATGCATATGAAACTATCATGTCTGAGTCCCACAGCAGACCCATAGCCTTCTTTCTGGATCAGCAACTGGAGGTCCAGTGCATACTTTAGAGTATCTCAAATGCCGGGATTTGACATCTATACATACTAACTGAATTGCATCCTTAACTTAATCAATTCCTATATTTTTCAGAAAGGTAGATATTGCTCCCTACAGTAACAAGAAGACTGGAAGTCTTGGTGGTTTAGGAACTGTGGAGTCCTTTGAATATCTTCATAGCATTAGACATTGTTAAGTGGAAGGATGTAGGGCATACCAGTACCAGTAATAGCCTTACACATTTAGCTGTTCTACTTCTGATAGCACAGCTAATTTAGCTATTTCTGCAGGGCCCTGCCTTGTCCTGCCAGTGCTCGGGAAGACTTGGCATGTGGGGGCACTGGCACTGTCTACTCTTGTTTGGGGAAACACAGAACAGAGGTCTTTGAGTTGCTTCAGGCCAACTGGTTTAGTGTCCAGGTGCTGATGATAGCTAATGAAGCCTGCAGGAGGTTAGGAGGGTTTCAGCTCATGTCCAGCACTTAGAATGGTTTGACTATGTCTGGACTGATTGATTAGTCAACCTGGTGAGTTGTGCCATGAAGGCTTATCATTTGGGATGTCTACTCGCTCCAGGGTGTCTTGCCTGCATTTCCCAAAGTTCACACACCTGTAGACTTGTTGGAGTGAGTCCAGAGGAGGGCGACCAAGCTGGTGAAGGGTCTGGAGGGTCTGACCTATGAGGAACGGCTGAGGGAGCTGGGGTTGTTTAGCCTGGAGAAGAGGAGGCTCAGAGGTGATCTTATTGCAGTCTACAACTACCTGAAGGGAGGTTGTAGTGAAGTGGGAGTTGGCCTCTTCTCCCGGGCAACTAGCGATAGGACAAGAGGACATAGCCTCAAGCTTCGCCAGGGGAGGTTCAGGTTGGACATTAGGAAGAATTTCTTTTCAGAAAGGGTTATTAGACATTGGAATGGGCTGCCCAGGGAGGTGGTGGAGTCACCATCTCTGGATGTGTTTAAGAAAAGACTGGACATGGCACTTAGTGCCATGGTCTAGTTGACAGGGTGGTGTAAGGGCAACAGTTGGACTCGATGATCCCAGAGGTGTCTTCCAACCTGGTTGATTCTGTGATTCTGTGATAATTCCAGAAAAAAGCATTTACATCCCACTCCAAGGAACAGATGAGATGTCAGTGATGCAAGCTGGAACACAGGAGGTTCCACATAAATATGAGGAAAAACTTCTTTACGGTGAGGGTAACTGAACACTGGAACAGGCTGCCCAGAGAGGTTGTGGAGTCTCCTTCTCTGGAGACATTCAAAACCCGCCTGGACGCGTTCCTGTGTGATATGATCTAGGTAATCCTGCTCCGGCAGGGGGATTGGACTAGATGATCTTTCGAGGTCCCTTCCAATCCCTAATATTCTGTGATTCTGTGAGATTCTGTGTGACTTTTAAGGACCAGGCATCTAATTCCAGCTGCCTTGACAATAAGACTTAGACATTGAAGTCAATTAGGTCATGCAAAAAGAATATAGGAAGCAATGTTTAACATATTTTGAAAGTGTTGTGGCCTGCACAGTCATAAGGAAATGTCAAACCACAGCTGTTCATCTGCCACTGCTCTGCCTTAGTGACAGTAGTGAAAACGTTACAGCGTAAGCTAATGCCCAGGGTAATGTCCAATGGCTCCAGAGAGCCTGTTCTCTGGATATTAAGCCTGTAGAGAAACTGCCCTTGTTACCTGTCCTAGGCAGTTTAATACCATCACAAATCACAACACCCCATTCATTTTGCTGTGTGGAACTTCCTGGTCTGTCTGTGCTTTTGTGTGGCAGAGCAGATGTGGTGTAGAAGTAGTTCTGTTCTTCAGAGGTACAAAGCAAGGGTATAAAAGGCCATAAGAGACTGAGAAACTGGAGTAATGAAGGCTGAAATTGAAACATTGGCTGAATGCATGCCTCATTTTCAAAAGCTTGCATCAGGACTTGAGATCATTTTCAGAAATGATTATGTTATATTCTTCCTGATGGGAGTTACATTATACAGGACAGTGCCATCATACTTGTCTTTTAAATAGGAAAGAAAAGGATGTAGTTTACAAATGGGGATTTCTGAAGGCAATCCTCTAATTTCCTCATGGAAACCTGGCCAGCAGTGGAGGTCTCTCAGAACCAAGCATGCCATGGCTCCTGTCCTTAAACAGTGTTGATGATGTTCTGCATAAACTCAGAAACCCTCATGAGATGCACATCATCTCCCAGAGGGACTGGAGGAGTTGAAATCTGGAGCATTTCCTAAGGAAGAAAATATTCAGAGTCAAATGAACATAAATCTCAGGCCTGAAATGATTCAGATTGTAACCTGTGGAAACTCGAAGGCTGGGACTATTATCAAAGGAAAGAACAAGGGATGAGAGATGGGATCTCTGTTGTGATGCAGCAAGCAAATACTTGCTCTATCTTGCTAGCAATGACGTTCAGAAACTTAGCTAATAATAGCCCAGCAGTGATATCAGAGAAATCAATCCCCACAGACTGAGCTATCACCAGATCTGATTTGTGTACAAGACATTTAGAACTGCAATCACAAGTGATATGAGCCAAATGAAATGTAAAATGTGACAAACTGTCAGATCCCTCTTTTCCTATTATCACACCCTGGTAAAAGAATGGCACCAGTAATGTATTATTTAAGTCACCTAAGTGTACTTAGGTGTGTGTAAGACACTAAGTACTGTCTCATGTACACTTACAAGGATATTTGACCAGTGCAAAATAAGTTTAGTCAGAGAGCTAATGGTTGTCATAGTATGAAATTATGTTGTTTAACACAAATGACGACAGGCATTTTTGCTCATCTATCTGTCTGGCTTATACCTACATATGAGTAATCAGTTGTGGAAATGTCAGAGAAGGTAGAAGAATGTGCTAAGGAAGAAAAAGTTAAGTATCAATCACATAAAATATTGTAATGTCAAAAACACATGAACAAACTAACCAAAAACCCACAAGTGAGCTATGTTCCCTTTGAATATATGCTGAGACAAGAACATGTCTGCTAATGCTATTCAAGTGGTATCTTCTGTAGAGAGAATCGAACTGCTCTTCAGAGAATGATCAGAAGAGTTGGAGGAAATATAAGAAGATGAGGACCAGCTTCCTCCCGAACACTCAAGGTGACATCAGCAAAATTTTAGGGGTCTAATTCCAAAACTGTGAGTATGAAAACCCTGTTGCCTGGCACTGAAGCACTGAAGCACCAGGACTGCCTTGATTTTGACTTTATAGCTCCCCAGATGGTAAGAACTGCTCTAATCTTGACACAGCTGAGCAGCTCAGCACTGCACTTGCCATTAATTGTGCTCATTGCAATCATTAAACAGTCACTGGATAAAATAGAGGCAGAGACTGCAGGGTGATGACTGGCACTCTGGCCCCTTGCTCTCCACCAACACCTCACAGCAGTGTCCAGCTTGCTGTTACTTCTGCTCACTCATCCCCAGACTTCTACCTTCCAGTCCTGACCGCCATATAGCCTCTGTGCTAGCGCACACTACAAGGAAATAAGGATTTAAATCCCTCCAGCAGGCAAGAAGGTGAAATTGTGTGTTTGAGCTCTGGGAAACATGCCTGTCTATTTCATGGCATGTCTCCACTTCTTGCATGGTTCAAAAGAACAGAGAGGGTTGGCTGCTGTGTCTAGTGTGATGGCCTGGTGTCTGCTGGTGGGCAAGGACCTGAGACCAAGGAGTCTTTGCTCCTTACAGAGGTTTATCTCAGTTGCAGATGCACACCTGAATAAGAGGGAAAAGTGTCATTTCAAATAACACCTCCAGAACTCCTCTTGGCTAGAGAGGCATCCAACAGTTGGACTGGATGCACGTACATCCTTGTGCTCCTGGATTTAAAGGACTTCTGTTCCCAAAAGTGGCTGGGGCTGGCCAGGCGCGTGTAGCTGTGAGCTCTCTCCAGCCAGTGAGCTGGTGAGATGGGAGGTGGCTCAGAGCAAGGAGCCACTGGATGGGAGCTGCTGGGTGAGCAGAGACCTCAGAGCCAGTCTGCAAGAGAGAAGTCGGCCTGATGGGCTGCTCTTACTTTGCTGATGAGTCATATCCATAAGATACCGGTGGGGCTGGAGCTGGGGTAGGCTTGTGCAGAGAGCAATAGGAAAAATAGAGGGAGTGGTTGGGAGAGGTCCTTTAATGAGCTGTGTTTTGTGTACAGCACTCTGTTTTTTCCAGTGTGTATCTATCTATATCTCTACTTATATCTGTATCTATAAGCGGACTGCAATTCTGCAGTAAAGTGCACATGAGACGATAATAGTTTTAATTTCCTGCCTACTGTGCTTATCCAGCTCTTCCACAGAGTCAGGAAGTCTTAGCACTATGGTTAACAACAGATCAACATGTACAACTTAAGAAACATTTATAAAAAACAAAATAACAAAAAATAGACTGTGAACATAGTCTCCCAGATACTGAACCCCTTCAAAGATACTAGTACGTTACCTGGTATATTGTGATGTCCTTTTCACTTATTAGTATCACCTTTCTTTTCTGGTTCCTTTTGGGATAATCAGTAAGTCCAGTCTCTCCTTCCACTGAACCTTGGTGAGGCCTTTTTGTTAGGGCTGCACTCCTGAGTCATCCTCTCTGCTTCCCAGTAACCTGCTTTGCTATAAGACAGAGACAGTTCTTCTTATGGTGGTTCCAGCTTGTGTTTGGCTGTCTGTCTCCAGAAACTCTGCCCTTGTTGATATTAGGATAGTCCAGGTTCTCAGTTGCTTTTCCCTTTCACACAGCCATAGCTTGGTCCTATTTTTTCTAGCCAGGCAACTGTAGGGGTGACCCTTCATGTCATCCTAAACATGCTGCATTCAAAAGGTACTGAGGTTATCAGGAATGACACTCCTGTGAGCCCAGACAGCAAGTACAGGCTGTGAGCTTCCTGATAAATTTTCCCATTTATTTTTTTGTTTATTTTTTTTTCTTAAATAATAATAATAAAAAAACCCCAACAAAACAAAACCAACACACACTTTTTTTGATGTCAGGCAATAGGGAAACTCTTCTGAGCTTATTCAAAACTTGAGAACAAACTGACCTCAGTCTCCCACTACAGATACGTCTAGACTAGAATTTGCTCTCCTGTTGTAACTTGCGTTTGTTAGTTGTTTGCCAGTTAGCTAGTAGAGTTGGTGAAGACATTTGCAATTGTAAAAGCTAATCTAAACATTCCAAGAAGATGTGTTGCAGCAGTCAGACATTTGTGGTTTACCTTTGGTTGTACACTGAGGTAACTCACAATCGTTTGCCTCACGGGACGAGCACTCGTGGACTATTGAGACTTTCATTTATAAGCACGTTAACCAATTTGAGGTAATTGGCAATCAATTAAGTTGGGCCACACATCAAAACCCATGTAATACCTGTGTATTCTAATTTCAAATTGAATTTAAAAAAACTGGTTAGTATAGGCTCAGCTAAGTGGTCATAGTGCTGAAGAATGGGAGATATATGGAATACTTCACCCAGAAAAATGAGTTTGGGGAGTCTGTGGGCAGAGGGAGAACAGCCTGCTGGATGGCCTCCCAGAGAGAAAGTGAAAAGCTAGCTGCTCACTGGAAAACCAAGAATAAGATGCAAGCCTTCCCACAGTGGATAACAAATGCTTACTGTAACACAGTGGTTTGAAGAAATAATAGGCTCAAAAATGGTATAATCCTTTCATAGAAAGAAAATAACTGGCCCTAGGGGTCTGTTTTATTTAATGGATAAAACTAGAACAGGAACCAATCTCTTCAGTTAAAGAGGGACAGAAAAATCAGCCTTTATTTTTTCTACAGAGGGGATGGTGAACCATAGGGTTGGCCATTGGATTGGTCGTTGGGGGTAGATGTGACGGTAGTGCATGATCAATATGTTTTGGGATGGTACAGCTTTATTACAAAATGAGATCTACTTTACCTCATTGACATCAAGCAAATATTTCAGAGTAAAACTAACAGTCAAACATAGCTGGTACTGATAGTACTGAAATAAAATGGATCATAATGTACATACTGCTCAAATAAATGTTTATATTGCAACAAATTGAGCATCCTCAGCCATTCATTTTCATTCTATAGAGAACAATTAGAGGATAAGATGTTAAGAAGGATATACGAGGCAATAGATGGTTTTCACGGGTGCTTAAACACCAAAGGGAAGTGAAAATATTTGATAACTGCAGCCATCGTTTATGGAATCAAACAGTCTCTTCCTCCACTGTAGGCACTGTCATTATTATATAACAAGTCACAGAATGATTTATAAGATTAAAAAAGAGGAAGAAAAGTGTTTTTTTTTACCTGATGAGATTTTGCAAGTTCCATGCCAAAGTCATCTCAAAGGCAAAACTCGATTTTGTGCCTCAAGAATATAAATTCTGGGAGACCCAATGCGTGATGTGGGAGGCAAAGTATCCAGTGGGGACCTGAGGAGCTGCAAAAGGCCAGTGAAGTCAGGGGTGATGGGAGATTATGAAAGTCAAATTAGGATAAGCTCTCCCCTCACACACTAATGCCCTGACCTCCCTGCACCCGAGCTTATGTGGTCCTGTTTGCAGAGGTAAAGACTGTAACCTGTCCCCCAAGGTCTTATGCCCCACAGCAATGGGGTGGTGACTCCAACCCAATGGCAGACTGTGACCAAAGAGGAAACCTGGGCTGTAGGTGCCTTCTCTCTCTTTGCACTCTTCAACCCCAGCTTGGCCACTGCCCCAAGAGCAACAACTTTCCCCTTTTCTTTTCCCTCTGACAGCAGCTGGAGGAAAGAAAATTAGTTTTGGTGTCTTGGGAAAAGTGAAGAACATCACCAGCTGGGAGAAGGAGAGGAAGAGAGAAGCAGACAGCCTCTCTGCTTCCTCCCTCTGGGGCAGGGAGACCATTCAGGTAACATGGGGGGTGGTTTGGCAGAGGACCACAGCCACTGGGCAAGCAGCGGCCCTAGGCAGCTGCCTTCTCTGCCATGCCTGCATCCTGATCCTGCCCTATATCCCTGCTTTCTCAGAAATAATTACCCAAAGACAGAGCTAAAATCAATTAGTTGATCAAGGGAGTGACCTGTGTGGAAACTCAGTGATGTATCTGAACTTAGACTATGTCAATAAAAGCTTCAGTCATAGCGCAAGCTGAGCCAAGAGTGAGGTACGTTTTCCCATAACTTCATGCATAGCCAATTCCTTAAAATTGAACAGCTATGTTCAGCCCACTTTAGGGCGTAGTCTTTTCCACCCTGACTACATATTTCTATGGCAACTACTCTTACTAGACACATCTGTGTATATATGTGTGTATGTAAATAAATAATAGATAAGGTACGAGTAAATGGTGCTAAAAATGCGTTGGTTCCTCCGCTGTGTTGCAGATGTCTCCCGTTGTGTGCTGCCAGCACCGTTCTCCATGCAGGTCTGTAGAGTCCTCATTTAGCAAAGACTCAGAGCAAAGGGGTGGGTTTTTTTTGACTTGAAAACTTTGCTGTGGTTTACCAGCAGCAGAGAGTTGCTGCACTGGGTTGGCAGGGAACCATCCACCCTCCATTGCGATGCTGACAGGGAAAACTGGAGCTTCTCCGGGGCCTAATGCACAAACCAGGCAGCGGTTGCAGTTTTGGACAGAGAAAGCAAGCCAGTCAACGTGTTCACCTTGTGTAATGCAATAAGGAAGAACCGCTTCCTGATTTGTCAGATTTTGGAGCTGGTATGTGAAGTAAGGCAGCTTTTCTGTCTCTAATAATAATTAAAAAATCATGAGGAGAAAAAGACTTTTTCTCCTGTATTTCCATATTGCTTGGCCCCATGAATCCCCCTTCTCACTGCACGAGGTGGGAGCTGAGCGGTGGAGCCAGGACCTGTTTGACTGTATGGAATTCTTTTTTCATTTCTTGGATAATTTTTTTTAACTTACTTTGCTTTTCTTGCTTCACATTTTCCAAAGCATAATGGTCTGAGAAGTAACAGGCTCTGTCATGCCTTTAAGATGCTAGAAACTTTCCGCTTGCCTCAGAAGCCTGTATCTTAAGGAACGGGCCTTAGATAACAAGATCCAATAAACACCTAGCTGTATAACATTGAGGTCAGGCAGAATTTGGCACCGATGTAGGGGCTTACACCTCACTGTGAGTGCAGTCCCACCTTCAGGAGTCCACCTAACCTGTTCACCTTTCTGAGAAACTGGAGACAATTTAAGTTGCACCAGCAAACTTCTTTACTGTTGCGTCTTTTGCCTTACGGTCCCTTCCTCTTGGCTGAGCTAAACACACAGGTAACTGCTTTCTGCCTGAGGCCATTTATAAGTCACAAAGTAGGTGCTCTCCGCCTCACTCCCCCGAGGGGCTTCCTATGCAATGTGCTCCCAGACCGCACTGCTCTTCTGAATTTGTGACAAAGGTGTTGCAGTTTTGGCCACTTTAATAAAAACACCTCAAACCTACAGATAAAGAGTAGATCTCTGTTCTGTATATGCTAACAGTCAGAAAACAGAGAGGATATGGAAGACCCAAGTTTAATTTTTTCTTCTTTTTCGTGCAGTATTTCTCCAGAACTAAGAGCACAGGCAGTGTTAGAGACATAAGTCTCCCCTTTCCAGCTGATTAACTTGCAATTTTGCAGCAGAATCAGACTCCCTTCTTCTCGCCTTCTCCTGGCCCCATGTCTGAAACATGAAGTTTCTGGGTGGACATCAGAAACACAACATTTCTGGGTGGACCCATCTGCAGCAGGAGCCCCCCTCCAGCTCCTCCCTAACGTGGCAGCTCCTGGGGCTGGGATGTTGGGGTGTGATCTAGTCTCCCTGCCAGTCAGGCACCATACCCAGAGCTGTGGTCCCGCTTTCACGGGACCATCATGCAGCAGGTGGATCCCAGCATCATGGGCTATGGGAGTGAGACCGCAGCAGCAGGGGCTGAGCTGTTGGTGAGGCAGCCGTAGGATGGCACCCGCAGTCAAGGGACACCCAGGCTGTGACTCCCCATCGCTTTCAGGCAGCTCAGCTCAGCCAAGGCGACGCTGCCTCTGGGCATACACAGTAGCAGAGCTTAGAGATTTAAAGCAAATCTTCGGCGCCTACAGCCTCTCAGGTGCCTAAACAAGTTAGGTGAAGTTTTTTTTGGCTCGCTGTCCTTTACATAGGCATCTAAATTCTGCATAAGTTGCACTTTACGTACCTTGCTGTTTTCTTTGGATTTTGCCCTCAGCTGTGAGCGGGAGCACAGGTTTGCTCCGGCACATGTAGTAGTAGGACAATGTCACCCATTGACTACATCCCAGAAATCCACTCCCTGTTGCCTCCTTGTCCCTCCCAGCTCTTAAAGCTCGTGGCAGTGATTACAAAACTCTACCTACCATTCTGTTACTGTTCCCTTTCAACCAAGCCTGTGAACTCAACTTCCCAGTTGTTTGATCCAGTTTGAATCCACATCTGCCAAAATCATTCTCTCACTGGTAAATACTCTACTTTCTGCTCAGCTTCTCCACCCTTCCCATATATATACATATGAGGTTCATTCTTCAGTCTGGATTATTTGTTTACTTTAATAATAAGCCCAATAAAAGTGTTACTCTTCTCTTTGATGTGCCACTGTCTACCCCAGGCTGCTGCAGAGCCAGGGAGCAGCCAGGATAGAGAAACAGAGGGATTTCCTTACTTCAGGATTTTGGTCTGGCATGACACAGGCTACAGTACCTGGGTTTGTACGATAACAGTCTGCACTTGCTTAATGATGGCTTCCCCCTGCGGCTGAGGATCTCTGCAAGCTTTATTTTACCCTAATTAATTTTCCCTCCTCTCTGCTTTCACGGTTGACCTTTTCCATCAAGTCTTACAGAACAGATGAATTGTCTGTGAAACTGAGGTTGTTCAGCCATTATCCCCTATAGCTGTGCTCCTTTCCTCTTCCCCAGGGAAGCAACCCCATTGAAGCAGGCTGTTTAAGATATTTGCAAAGGAAACTGTGAAGTATTTGGCCTTGTTTTTCAATTTATATATTCTGGCACACAGCATAGGCCAATTAAAACCCCATTTTAATGGATATTTTATATGCAGCCCTTGTATAGATGCACATACAATGTAAGCCGCTGCTTGTTTTAGGTATAAGTGCTACACCGTAATTATCACTTATCATCGCTGGTCAAAAATGATTCTAAACAGACTCAGATTTTGTTTGCTGGAAGAAACATTACTTACCGAGGGAAGAGTGCATGGAGGGCTCTGCCGCTTGGGAAATGGCAAACTGAGGCATTTAATTCAAGCAGAAGTTATTTTTATTGTTGTTGTTATTTCTGCACAACTCCTACAATTTATGCAGTAAATTGGAAATAATACAAGATCAAGAGGATTTTTAACAGATTTAAAATGAAGACAATTATTATGGTATCAGTTGCCACAGACGCACAACTGCAGTAAAGTGATACAGCAGTGGCTCACCCCTGGAAACTATATTTGGTGTGGGAACCTTCAGCAGGGGTGCTAAAGAGTCAGAGGAATTGTGAAAGAAACGACTACAGAAAATGACAGAACTGTCACAGAGGGGTGCAGAAAGCACTGGAGACTCTGCTCCTAACTGTCCCCACCTCCAAGTGTGCTGTTTTCTTATAAAATCTTTCTGTTCCTCAGGGTAATTGTCTGGGGACTAGCTTTCAAAATTTGATAGAACCAAACGATGGTAGCCTTTGATTGGCTGTTTTGCAGTTTGTATTGCCTTTGTGTCTTGCTGGTAAATACAGTAATTGCTTGTTATGATTTCTGTTTGTTCTTTGTGAATATAATGACATGTTTTTACAGATAGCTAGAGATTTATATATAGTCCAAATGACTTAATTAAGAAAAGTAACTTCCTCTGCCCCAAATATCTCAGTACTGAAAGATTTATTCATGGAAGTAGGCAAAATAAAATCACGTTAGTATACAGTTCACTATACCTGAGAGATTCAAAATTATGTGTATATATATTTTTTCATCCTGAAGAATGACTGGAGATGTGAAATTATATACTGGTATTACTCCATCATCATTAGGAGGAAACCAGCCTCATTTAACAGTGGGCAGGAGAGGATGAACATTTTATTCAGCCAAAAGAAGATGGTAGATAAATTATAACTCCCTGAATTTGCTCAGGACGAGAGGCATGTTTCATCTTGTGAAAGGCTGTGTAATATCTTTAATAACCACAGGAATTAAGACTTTACTCATATATTTCATATAGAGCTTCACCTCCATCAGGGAAGGAGCATTCAAAACCAGCCCATGAGCAAGAGGAATATGGGGATTAACTTCTCTGCTGCATTTCCCTCCAAGTCCACGGTTGTGTGAGCAGCACCGGGACGCGAAACCAACAAAGAACTCAGTGTCTCCCAGCAAACCCTGTATCATTATAGTAAAATTACTCCTTGCAAGAGAAATAAGGCATTCCAATACAAATGCTATTTTGTCAGGGCAGCTGCTGGCACAGTAGTGCCAGGCAGGGATCCCGGCTCTTCACACCCATAACCAGCATCGACGCAGTGCTGGCAGGAGGCTGCAGTGTGGCTCTGGCTTCAGATGCCAAACAAGACCAAGAATAGCACTGGGTGGTTCGTTGTGTGCAATACTGGAAAAAAAATTGTATTTAAATCCAGTGTTTTCCAAAAGTAGCTAAAACCAGGAGGTTATAAATTATTAACCTGTAAGGCAGAAGGTTTAGGAGATTGCCATTTGTGTGTCTGGGAATAGTTTCTGCTACCTTTTTGGGACAGAGCAGAACCTTTCATTTAGTTACTGCTTTCCAGCTGAACTTGCAGCAACTGCAGTTTATCTAAACTTTGCAGCACCTTTTCCCTCTAAAAAAAAAAAGAAAACAAACCCACCTTTTTTTTGCCTCATTATTTAACTTTTTGTTGTGTTACCAAGATTTTAAATACGTTTAAGTTGAACCCATTAACTCTTTACCTGCCATGTCCTACTACTCTTTTGTAAGACCCTTTCCCATCAAAGAAGTGGGAGGGAGGAGAAAGATATAATCTGTGGTTAGAAACAGCCAAGACTAAGAAGCAGAGGCTACTTAATACTATTCTAGTGCTTCTTTTTCCCCCTCTGAAGTCAATTATGTCCATTATGTTTTAAAAAAATACATTTGATGGAGAAATATATCTGTCTGCTATAATTTACATGTTAATGCCTAACATAAATTTCTTTTGCTTTAAAAATGTAAATCCTTAGTTCCATAGTTGATTTGTAGATTACTGGTTTATGAAGACAGAATACATAAGCAGAAAAAAGGCATATACTTATGGTAGGAAAAGCCAGGATGAATTTATGAAAACAAACCAACTTGTATACGTTTCACCTAAACTTCTGTTTGCAATGTGGGTAACTTGAGGATGAGGAACTGCAGGACTCTGACAGGGCGGGGTTGTTACCTGCCATGCTTTCCCTAGAAATGTGTGCATGTGTGTGTATGTATATTTATGAATAGGTAAGAAGGAAGGAAAGCATGTGGGTAAGCTTTATGGCAAGTAGCATATGATTGATTTTTATTTTTGTGTATTGTGTGTTTAGAATGATCAGATTAGAAACAACAGATAAACTCAATGACTTTTGCAATTGCGTAGCTGAAATTATGACATCTTCAGGGGTACAAAAATTGAGATTTTTTTGCATTAAGTATGGAATGAAGTAATGCAATCAGTCAAATATTCTTTCTGTTTTGCAATTTAATATTACTTTCTATTTACTTTACATTTACCTTTGCTCTCAATGTTTTTAGTTGCTAATTTTTAAATCCAGCATGAACCAAAGTGTTCATGGTCCAAGCTATTTTCTGAGGTATTAGAAGAGAAAGTATAATATATAAGAAATATGGCTATGTAGCACATATGAGGAAATTCAGATCGAGGTCCAATTATTGGTACACATAGGTATATCTGTCTTTATCAGCACATCCTGTTTGGGCTATCTTCCCACAAACAGCTTAAGCGTTAGTCTCACAGAAACAGTATATCATTCCCTTTGTCTTTTTATTTTTGGCAACTACAAATACCATAGAAGATATTTGGTTTTGTAACACCGTAATGATGAAATAGATTTACTGGCTGCAGTCTCAAGAATGCTAAGCAGATAGTCATTTGTTTAATCTCTGAAGCTTTGTTGTAAAAATTCATAACTGTCTTGGACAAATTGTTAGGAAAAAATTGGATGTTTGGGTTTATGGTTATGGGATATTTTTATAGTACCCAGAAAGGTGTGGGAGATAGTGTGGGTGCTGACAGCTACAGAACAACCATTAGAGAAAAAGTTACCAGTGCCACAGGCTTCATGGCACAAACGAGACACCCACAGCGGTGTGCCCTCAGAGCTAGTAGGACAGGCTGGCTTCACTCTTGGGGAGGTATTTCCCATGTGGGTCATCTTCAGTGGAAAGTCCATATGTTAGGCAAGGTATATGCCAGAAAAAAGAAATCGAGTAGTTTTTATTTTCAGATGGAACCATAACCCCAGATCTAGGGTTCAGCTATATGATACCTTTCTTCTGTCAGGATGGGTTTTTTTGGCATTACTTTCCTTAATGGAAAGATACACCTTTGATGTGGCAAAGACAAAGAAAAGCCACGGTCCCAGATCACCACTAATAACCATTATTTCTTTAACTATGAGCCCAGATTCACCCTATCTAACTTTAGGCATTTAATGAAAGTGCTTGCAAGTCTGTACAGAATGAGAATATCCTTCTGCAGAGAGACCTACAGAAATGGGGTTTCTCACTTGAGCTCCTTGAGTAAAGCTCTTGAAGTGGAGGGGGTTGAAAGCAGGTCGGTGTCCCAAGGCAGCCCTGAGTAGCAGGTCAGACCTGAAGCACTTCTGAGAGATCTGCTTTATTCCTGCAAATACTCTGATCATGTTGCTATTTCCTGTCCCCAGATGGCTGTCTCTTCAATTTTTAGGTCAATGCTGTCAAAGAGCCTTGGCTTCATCCCACCAGGGAACTGGAAAATATTCTGCAATATCAGCTTGAAGAGGAAATTCTTCTCTTCCTCCGAATTTATATTAATAAAATAAGTGACAATGGGAACTGAGGAGTACGTACTTCAGACCAACACAGTGGAGAAGATTTTCAAGAACTTTTCTAAATTACACCTGCAAATTCACAGTAACATTGTTATTTAGTTATGTAGGATTGGTATAGGTCTTAACTGAAAAGAAAGACTCCACTGCTTTAAGTACTATGCAGAGAAGTAATAAAAGATGACTCCTGTTTATAAGGCTTATGGTGTACATGGCATTTGAGAGATGACAGGCAATTAGAGGCAAGTGGGAATAAAATTGAAACAGTACTACTCAGCATTTGATATGCAGTAGATTTGAAAAGTGGAAGGGATAATTTTTACCATCAAATTTGGGATATAGTATAATGCAGGCCTTATTTTTCCCTCGGGTCATTGTACATGTATGTTATTTGCTGCTGGATAGCATTTGGCATAGGCAAATGTTTGTTTATTTTGGGGAAAGTAAGGTTTTCAAAGAGTCTTCAAAAGAGTCCTCTCAGAAATAAGAGAAGTTAGGTTTTTTGGATTGTGGCGGTGGTGGTTTTTTTTTTTTAAACTGTCTTAGTGAATTCCACATTTGAATAATTTAGGGTTTAATTGTTATTTGTTTTATCATTTATAATGTAAACATCAGTCAGCAGATATTATGTGTGCTCTTGCCTGTGATCTCCGAGTAACAGACTTGAAAGATCAGGATGACGTTAGCAAATGATCCCATCTTGCAATCATGTAAACACATGTTTAGCTTTACATCCTTCAATGGACTAGTCACATGGATAAATATCTGCTCTATCAGTGACTCAAGATTATTTTCTTCAGACAATGAATGGCAGTTGCCCAGCAAAATTTTTGTGTTGCTCCAGTAACGTAATCTATTACCATTTTACTAGTGTTTACGTTCAATACACAGTTTGCTGGCACTGAAATAATTTAAAACAGGATTTTAAACACAAGTATAGATTATATCTACTCTAGCAACTTTATCTCCACAATAAATATATACAAATTTTAGAATTCATCACTCTGTAATTTTCAGCTGGTGCTTAAAGTAATTACACATTTAGTGGTGATAACACATTCAAGGTTTGTTGTTTTTTTATGATACCACAAGCTGTTGAGACACCTAGATCAGGCATGTTAATGTTAATGGCAGATAAAGCATAAATCTGAGGGAATATGGATTCCTGCCTTTTTGCCAGTTTTTTGTTGATTGGAAACAGAATTCTTTTTATCCTAGCTTTTGCTATTCAAAAATACCAGGCAATTCACTGCTGTCTTTCCTCTGTGCATTTTAATGCATCAGTTCCGTTATTCCTTTAATGCCTTGTTGTTTGTTTTTAATCCAGTAGGCTAAATCAGTTTTCTTTTTAACTGCCTTTTAAAATCAATCATACAGGACTTCCTAATATGAAAAACAATTGGCTCTGATGACATAGCTATAACACTGATGAGGTTTTTGTTTGTTGTTTATTTATAGAGGTTCATGATCCAGTGATAATAGCAGTGATATACTTCATTTGAATTATAATAGTTTGCCTACTTGTCAGGTGAATATACTTTGTTATTGCCCCTATAGTTCTTACACCAAATATTTCAAGCTCTCTGGAAATTCATCTCCCTTCAAGAATCTGAATCTTACTCCAAGACCTGATCCCTGAATATCCTGTTCTCTGAGTATATTCACCCTGTATTCTTTACTATCTTTATTTTTATTCTGCAAGTAAATATAATTTTAAACCAGATGAAAGACTCCAGAGCCTGCTCTGAGGCATGCATGGCATGGATCTTCTTGAAAATAGTTCAGTAATTCATCACGGAAGGAAAAGGTTGGAAGTTTCTTTTTGAAGCCAGGCATTTTGTGAACTTAGCCCTGATCCTCATAAAAAATACCTGCCTGTAACTGAAGGATTATGTGATCCTACTAGATGTGGGCGAATGTGTAAAGGCAAGGTCATGAAGTAACAGCGGATGATCATAGAAGACAAAAAAGGTTATATGACACAAATGTTATAGATAATTCTAAGCAATCAAGACAGAGTGCTTTCAAAAGTTACTGCCTGCAGACTGAAGAAGGGATCCGCTGGTGGCTAGTGAAAATAATGGTATGGATCCAATGCATACCTCAGGAAGTCCCTGTTGGATATTTCTCAGAAACCAAGAGAATACACTGGGGAAAACCACTCTATGGTTGATTTATTTCTTGTATTTTCCCATGAAGCATCTACCGATGGCTACAGTTGTACAAAGGGAAGTGAATGACATGAAACTCTGAGCTGGCCAGTGTGACTGCTTCTATGCTTATGACCACTTTATACACCTTCCCTTGCCATTAAAATGAAAAAAAAAAAAAAGAAAAAGAAAGATGCTTATGAGGATAATTCACCTTCAAAAGATGGAGCAACTTCCAGCTGCCATATCTGCTGTCAGTTGAACTTGACCAGCTTGTGATCGAACAAACTGATGCTAACCATAGCACATAAAAGATTGCACTCCTTTCAAAGCAGCAGCAGCCTTGAGTATCTTTGTTCTTCTTTTCTGAGACAGTATCTCGTAATGGTAGAGTTGACATGAAATAGTTGCCCTTGGCTACTGAAAGTTTGCCTCAGATAATACACAATGTGATAAAAAAGTAAATATAAAAAAGACGTTTAAAGTTGCTAATAGACATAGCATGTGCCATTTGTGTAGTATGCAGACTTGAAGAAGCTTGTCAAAAGCTGCTTTATCTTAACCTCTACATTTTTATTGTCAGTTCATCATGTATTGTTTTCAGTGGGTTTTAAGGCTCTTTGTGATCCATATGTGGAAACATCAGACAGATCTATCAAATTATTTAAGTCTTAACTTGCAGAGCTGTGGCTGCCAGTAGACAAATGTCCTATGCATTGTTCAGAGGAAATCAAGCCTTCAGGAGGTATGAAAGCATCTGCCAGAATTGCAGGCTTTGGGTGGTAACAAGGGAGCCTCCTCATTACAGTGCAGACCAAGCTCTACACACAGCATTGGTCATCCCAACATCTCCGTGTGCTTGTAATGTAGAGCTATTGCTGTTCAATGAATTGAAAACTATTTATCATTTATAAATAAATGTACCTACCCACTATGTCTATCCAAAACAAATTCCTGAAGTGTCTTCTTCCAGTAGAGCATCGTATGGTCTTGGTTATGCTTTCTGTGGTCTCTCAGGGGCAACTGTGAGCAGGGGACTGGGGCTTGCAGCATTTTGCTGTCTGTAGTATAACTCAAATGTCCTTCCTTTTGGTTCATGACCTTATATACAAGACAAAAACCGTGGCTTTGTGCTACGTAATTGTGTATTCTTGTTCTTGAAGGCATGGTCCGTGTTACAGGTTGCCCAGAGAAGTTGTGGATGCCCTGTCCCTGGAAGTGTTCAAGGCCAGGTTGGATGGGTCCTTGAGCAACCTGGTCTAGTGAAAGGTATCCCTGCCCATGGCAGGGGGTTTGGAACTAGATGATCTTTAAGGTCCCTTCCAACCCAAACCATTCTATGATTCTGTGATATGATTTTATGTTCCTTCCTGTTTTCAGCCTGTGTATTACTCTGGGGAAACATCCCTGAAAGGTGGGAATAAGTCCTGCCTCTGGGAGTGAAGTCAAAAACCAAGCATGGCTGGCTGCAGATATCAGAAACTGATGTTACAGCATTGGTTGAAGAATTGTACTGGTAAATAAATGGACATTGTCCCTTGGATGTTTATTTTCTCTCTGCTATGGTAGACAGCTCTACTTGCTCTAACTTCTGATTCAAACAGATGAGTTCACAGGGATTTGCAATGGACTTATTTTCTCTTGAAGCGGCTCTTTAATGGTCATCTGTGTGTAACAAAGAATCCCCCTAAAATAGCGGTATATCAATTAGTTGGTTTTGTCTGCTTTCAGTACACGTTACTGAACTGCATTTATTCTACTACCACAAGAGCATTAGACGTGGTAAGATTCTTTAGGGCTTAACTGATATACCAGTGCTGTTTATCAGGAAGAGGAAATGTGTATTGCCTTTTGCACATTAAAAGCAGACATTTATGCCTATTTATTATCAGAAGCAAGAGTAAGTTTATCAGGAATATCAGGTCAGGTATATGGACTAACTGGTCCACTGGTCTAGTGGAAAGGTGTCCCTGTCCATGGCATGGGGGTTGGAACTAGATGATCTTTAAGCTCCTTTCCAACCCAAACCATTCTATGATTATATGATTCTAATTAGAGCAGAATAGGATCTGACAAACTTAATGAGAGACCTTATGGGAGAGAAAGATAATATTTATGTTAAAACAGACTGTTTTCAACCCCAAACATGTATTCTCTCATGTTTCAATCAGAGAGACTCCCAAGCACCAAGACATGCCTGTCTGGTCAGGATCCTGGTCAGGATCACTCGTGAGGGACATGGAGAGCTGAATTCGTGGCCTTACTGGCTCCCGGTCTGTTTGAAACTGAAGGCACAGCTTCCAGGTTCATATACACAGACAATATGTGCAAAACAGCACTTGAGGTGCTGCAATTTTATTCGAAGTTAAATTGAGTGTAGCATGAAAATTGTCACAGTGATAAATGCTGCATACAATGTACCTGCATACTAGTGTGAAGCCCAGTGAAATAAATTCCCCCATTTTGTTCTGTTTCATTGAATCTTTCCCAATGAGTGGTCCCTCTGTGATCAGTGTCGTTGATGGAAGTGATGCTGGGAAGTGCTGCTCTTGAAATGGAGCCAAATGAGAGGAAAAGTGCAGAACCTGGGTCTGCGTCTGCTGCCTTAACTTGCATTCAGAGGATTTGCAGGGTTTCTTCTATACCTTTATTTGGCATACTAGGTACAGAGGAAATAGTAGACAACAGTTATTCTGAAGTTATGGTCTGGAGAGTCACAGAAAATGGTCCTTCATGGTCTAGCAAGCTATGTTAACAACTAAGTGTTGTGAGTTAATCAGTTTTATGAAGTTTCACTGCTTATTTCATCAACTGCTTGTGGATGAAATGATGGACATGAGCTGGCAATGTGCGCTCGCTGCCCAGAAATGCAGAATCACAGAATGGTAAAGCTTGGAAAGGACCTCTGGAGATCATCTAGTCCAACCCGCTGACAAAGCAGGTTCCCTAGAGCATGTTGCACAGAGTCATGTCAAGGTGGGTTTTGAATATCTCCAGAGAAGAAGACTCCACACCCTCCCTGGGCAGCCTGTCCCAGTGCTCTGTCACCCTCAAAGTAAAGAAGTTTTTCCTCATGTTGAGGAGGAACTTCCCATGTTTCAGTTTGTGCCCATTGCCCCTTGTCCTGTTGCTGGGCACCACTGAGAAGAGTCTGGCCCCATCCTCTTGACACCTGCCCCTAAGGTATTTGTAAGTATTGATAAGATCACCCCTCAGTCTCCTCCAAGCTAAACTGACCCAGCTCCCTCAGCCTCTCCTCATAAGGGAGATGCTCCAGTCCCCTGATCGTCTTTGTAACTCTCTGCTGAACTCTCTCCAGTAGTTCCTTGTCTTTCCTGAACTGGGGGGACCAGTACTGCACACAATACTCCAGGTGTGCTAAAAAGTGTGCAGCCCTTGGCTATGATGCTAATTCTACCTGCAAAGAAAGAAAAGGAAATAGTCCACCTGACACCGAATGGGGTATATTTTCAAATGTAAAGTCAAGTAAATCAGTGCCAAGGCTCAGAAACGGTTTCTGTCTTGAAGAGCTAAGTATTTTGTTTTACGTTGTGCAGAGCTCTGCTACAGGACTATGTGTGTTGTGTTCCTCTGCCACTGACTGAAAAGGAAAAGCAGTGTTTTGTAACCATGACATACCCTGTTATCTTCCCCAAGTGATGAGCTCATCCAGATTACTCCAAGGGGATACTTATATTTTATCAGTGGCGCCTTGTTGCAAAATTTCCAGTTTCTTTCTCGAAGATACAATAAAAGATTTATGTCTGAAGGACTATGATGTGGTTTCCATCTAAGAGCAAAACAATTCCTTCTAAAAAAATACCATATCCCCAAATGATTTCATAATTGCAAACAGTGTTGATGAGCTCTGTGGCTTAAATGAGTTTATAACTTATTTGCTGTGTTTTCTAGTGAATATTTTTTGATGTGCTTAGTAAGGAAAATAATTAAAATCCCCCTGCCATTTCAAATTGATACAAAATGAATGTGATCCATTAGTTGATGTCTACTGTGTGTGTGTGTGTGTGTGTGTCTCTGTGTGTGTGTGTCTCTGTGTGTGTGTCTGTGTGTGTGCCTGTGTGTGTGTGCGCGCGTGTGTGTCCTGAAAGTCAACCACGTTTCTCATTATCAGACATCAGAAAGGCTTTATTCTCTTTGTGTTTTCATGCCACTTAAGGATAAGCAAGTCTCAGAATACTGCATGTTTTTGATGTATGTGTAAAATTCACATCTTCTGTTCTCAGTGCGGAACGCTTATCTGCACTGCAGATCTCAATTGCATATTCTGTTCTCATCCCCTGCACTGGGCTTCAGTTGTTATCACCACAATTTCCACATGCAGAATATTCATGATTCCTGCAGTGTGGACAGGAGAATTGGCCTCTATCAGTAATGTCCAAAAGCAGAGAGATATTTTACAGTATGTCTAGGATGAAAAGAATTTCTGAATCCAAGCTGCTATCAGAAAAGAAACATGAGATACCAATTTAAAACAACAGAGAAATGATTTTAGGCAACACTGTCTAGTTGATTACAATTATTTTCTCAAACTGAACTATGGTGGTGGTCTTACTACTTTGGTTATTCTATTTCTTTTTACACTACTAGAATTTGATGTTAGAAATATGTTATATTAGCCAGTCTATGATAATGTCTGTTGATTTTACTGGAAAGACTTTCTGAGTGCTTCTTGGAAATAATTTACTGTATATCAGCTCTGATTCGAGTTATGCTGTTCCCTTATTCTTACTGCTGCATACGGTAGAACAGAATGTCTTATTTTTTAGCTGTCTTGGATCAAATCTCTGTTCCTCTTAGTTCAGGATATCTATCACCTAAGAGTGGGTATTCTGAAGGCTAAATTAAGGCAAAGCCTTTCACATATCTATGTAAGTTGATGTTCTCAGTATTGCCTTAAGTGGGAATTCCACAGCCTAGTAAGAAAGGGCATTTCAGCTGCTAAGGTTATGTCATGGTGTTAACATTCTCGGGATTAGTTCTAACTTTTGTGTCCCCACGTTACACACAAGAGACACCAATCATTCTGGGTCTGGATCAGGGTATAAATTTTGCAAAAGTTTCTGAACCTTCACATTTTCTATTTTTCATAAGGACTTCCCCAGGTTCCCTTTATTTCCTTTTTGTTTAATTTGTGTCTGTATTAAGCCCTAACTATTAAGCTAGAATATCACCACTAACTGCTGACAGAATGGGTAAAAACAAAGAGAGGGTTTTAACTTCAGACTGGAGGAATCTAGCAAATAAGGCATGGACCCACCGTCCCTTTTAGTGATTCATTGTGAGAAGTTAGCACAGCACCTCGTGAAACCCAGGCTTGGAAAGGTCCTGTCATTTGGGGAAATGACTTCTCTGGGGCACAGCAGTTTCAGGTAACATGGCTCAAGTTGGTTGTGTGATGTGTTTACACAGTAACATCTCTCAGGTACTTCAGATCTGAGGGTGCTCTATAACTTACTTACACAAGAACCAAGGAAAGCTATGTCCAAGATAGGGCAGGGACAGAATGGTGAATCAGATTATAGGCTTCAGAAAAAAATATCAAAGCTTTTCAGCTTCTTATTATAACTCCCAGAATACTACATGCCTTTGCATTCAGATTCCTCATTCATGTAACCAGGATTGCAATGGGAATGGAAACAACAGAATATGAATCCACGGAAACAAAGGCGTTTGTATTATTCTGTGTGGCCCTCAGAAGCTGCAGTTTGGATATAATTATGACTCAAATGAAAGAACATTAACAAAGCAAATGAAATATTTTGTCTCCGGTCTGTTCCAAAGAAAGCTTTTATGATTGTAAAGTTCATAGATAGCTTTGGCCCTTAGCTTTCAGAACACTTTATTTAAAACAAAGGTTATTTACCCTTATGAATTGATCTATGTTTACTGGCATCTGAAAAAATAGACTAAAGATGTCTATTATATGGACAGTCTGTCAAAATTAAGTAGAAAAAAATGGATGAAGTCAGTGTTGTTAAGGATAAAGCTGTGGTACAGGGAGAATTAGGACAATGTTGTGCCATGAGGAGTTAAGGATTTACTTTGCTCTTTCAAGGATTTTTGAGGAGTTTATGGCAGAGCCACTTACAGCCAAGCCTCCTAAAGTAAGCTCTGCTTTTAGGTGTTTACACAAGGGTCTTTGATTCATCCTACCTAGTCTTAGGTACTTAACTGAACTACCTAAGGTAGGACTGTAATTGCCTTCATATCCAATGATAATCCACAGACAGATACAGCTACCTGAAGAAAGTGATACAGAGCTGAGAGGTGATCATGTGGCCAAGAAACTGGTTCTAGGCTAAATGTCCTTAAGAAGAGAATACATTTTACTGACATCTTTTTTACATCTCGTGTAGCTTAATTGGCATTAAGGTAAATGCAGAGTAGCACCTTCAGTTTTGAGGCTCCCCTTTTTGCTACTGAGTACCTATAGTCTAAGGATTGGGTGCTGCTTTGTTTGTTCCCGTATAAACAGGACTGAGGGCTGGCTCCTGTCCAGAAGAAGCTGTAACTCATCAGATGTAAACTGAGTGTTGAACTGGACATCTGGAAAGAAAAAATAACTTAGAAACTTAAAACTTAACTTTAAACTATTTCAAATACCTTGACTATAGGGGGTTAAATAGTTGGGCAATACAAGAAAAATCTTCCAGGGTCACAGTGCTCAGGTCCTTGCTCTAGCACACACATGCTATAATACTTTCTATACACTGTCTGGGCATGTCTACTAAGTGGTCATAATCTGCTTGCTCAGGAAAAGGCTGTATTCGAGTACTTTTTTCAGCTTCAGATTTGAAGCCCAGAATATTGAATTTTGAAGTGCCTTTGCTAAATCCACATCGAGATTCACAGATGTGCGATACCGAGTGAGGGATATGGATGCTCAGTCCTTTGCAGACACACCTGTGCCTGCTCCCCCTTCACAAGTAGCCAGCTGAACATCAGCCATCCCCTGCTTGGAAGGTGAGAAGTTACAGTAAGTTTTATCATAGAATCATAGAATAGTTTTTGTTGGAAAGGACCTTTAAGATCATCAAGTCCAACTGTTAACTGTTTTGCAGAGAAACAGCCCCAAACTAATGAAGGTTTGCAGCTTTTGGACCAGCACTTGCTTGCATCCAGCTGGCTTGAGGCAGGCGTAGGTCTGACTGTAAAAGGTTGTACAGACATAGGCAGGCAGATTTCAAAACCTGCTTCAGTTATGGCCTTGGTACTAGTTTGGAGGGCAACCTTCTGGAAACTGTTGTTATTCAAGCAATACAGTAATTTGCTGTGTGTAGCAATAGGTTGCTTATTGAGACATTTAGGATATTTTCTCAGCTTAGCCCTGATTTTCTGAGAGAATGCAAACAAGGTGCTTTACTTCCATGTTCTGCAGTTTCCTCACTTATAACAGTGATGGCAGGTACCTGACTCTCATAAAACACCCTGAGAGCAGCCAGTGGGAAGTATTGAATAAGTGGATAATGGGAAGTTTAGTTGGGTTTTATCTATAAGGTGTTTTGACATCCTGTGATAAAGGCTGTTGACTGCAAGTAATTATTAAAATACTATTAATTTATATTTAGAATTAAATGCATTACATATCAATTAATTATGATTTTTAATTAAAATTATACATTTTTAATATTTAACACTCAGTGTTATTCTCTTTTCTAGTAGTGTTACCAGACCAGCTCTGGAGCCTCTTCAGAAGCTGACCCTGTGTTACTGGGTGGAGAAGTGGAGGCTCCATGACATGCCAGATTACATAAAGCGGTGTCAGAGTTGGACTGCTGTCATCCTTGCTGATTTCAAACACAGAGCTGCCACTGGCACATTTGCAGATTGTGCCAGGAGACCAGTCTGAGTTAGTAATCACTATTTGTTTTGTGCTTCAGACTGGATGTCCAGATGATTCAGTCCGTACATCAGCTGGGTGACACAGTGTTTGAGGTGACTGGGCAGAGGAGCTAGCTGATTTGTAGAACCACAGTACTGAGAATTAGGCTCCCAAATCTTTATCTTGCACAGTTTGGTGTGAATAACTCCTCTAGGAGCCTTTGTCCAGTGGGACTCCAGACACTGACATTCAGCTGTGCAGTGTGTTGTGTGCTGGATAACAGCTACCTCTGGATGAGTCTTCAGAAAGAAAAGCTGCAGGAATGCTATTTCTCATCAGCTGGTGTCACTGCTTGGAGCCAGATGTTAGCAGTTGGGTGTGGTAGTACAAAATGGTCTAGGAAAGAAAGAAGAAAATGAAGAAATAGGAAACATTAACTTTCTGGCTAAGCTATGGGCAAATACAGCAATCCCTTGTTTACAACAATAACTACTGGAAGCTGCAGAAATAGATCTCTGACATTTTAAAGTAGTATGTTTACTCTGTTTGATCAGACAGGAGATAATGTCATGTGCTTATTTTACCATAAACACTCCTAATAAAGACTCAGCATTTCAGCTACTGGCAAGAAATAGAAGAACATGAAGTATCTTTCGAATATTCAAACACCAGGGTGTTTGGAAATATGCAGTTGCCAGTAATTGTACTTTGTATTTCTTAAACATTCTTCACAGTAAATGTCTTGATTTATGAATGTGTGATAAACAGATTACTGGAAATCTCAGAAGTAAGACAATTTGCCTTTTCTGTTCCTTTCTAAAATAACCCAGCCTCTGGGAATGGCGAATGTTCATGGTGAAAAACGAGGACTATATTAAAATATAAAAATATAAATAAGGAAGTGCTAAATGGCCTTTGGAAACACAGCACACAATGCACACACAATTCTCCCATGTTTTAGGAGGATAGACATTCCCTTTTCCTGTGAATATCTGAGCATCTCACAGTGGCTAATGAGTCACCCCAATGTGAAGCAGGGTAATTCTGGTAGGACCAGTTTGGAGAGTGAGAAAGGAGTCACTGAGAGCTAAGCACCTAAATATGTACCAGACCGCGGGCCGGAGATGAAAGCAACCACAAACAGTTGTGAGCACTGCTGCGTTTGCTGTTGCTGCACCAATATCCCATGCACCTGCTTATTAAGTGAGCGTACAGCTCCCAATTAGAGACCCAAACTGCTTATATGAATAGAGAGAGTTGGCGCTTCAGAGTGGGATCTCAACTAGTCACAGACTCATTTTTCTAACTGACAAAAAGGCTAAGGATAGCTGGGTGTTGCAAGTCCTAGGTCTGGGTTAGAAGTGTGCTGTCCTCTGTTCAAATTCCTACACAGCCTTTAACTTTCTGGAGCGAGGAGGCTAAGAATATATATGCTTTTAAAAACTAGAGCAGAGACCTTCCTTCCTTTTAGAAGAGAGTTGCTGTGGGACAGTGCTCCTTTTCATTATTATTTATTATTCAGCTCAGTGGTTAGTACACTCATTCAGGATGTGGGTGACCCAAGTTCAGTTCCTTCCTCTGCCTGAGGGGCTGCAAACTCACATCCCGTACTTCCTTGGAGAGTGCCATAACCACCAATCTATGGACAGCTCTTAGGGTGGGGAACATTTGGTCCATCCTCTTAAAGTGGTTACTCTTTGCAGGCTATCCTTTTTCTCAGGCTCAAGGAACAGTTAAGTACACCACACGAAAAAGAACAGCTTCTGCAGGAAGGCTTCACAGAGCCCTTTTTTTCCCATCCTTCCTTCAAATATAGCCCACAGCCCAGAGTTGAGATCAGTTTCCTGAAAAGTGAGAGGTTTGATTCCCCTGGGGCTGAGGGGTAAAATATATCTTCCCTGTTATATGCAAGTGCTCTGATCACTTATCCATAAAGGACAAGACTAAGGATGTGTAAAGGACAACTCCTTTGGGGGATCTAGATCTAGCTCTAAATGACTTCACAGTGCAGGGAAATTTGTGGTCAAAACTCCAGTGACAAATCTGTCCAAGTGTATAGGAACAAATGCATTTCAAGAAGCAATGCATGATCTGTAAAGGCACACATTTTGCTCTTGCCGTCTAAGAAGATAATACTTTAAGACGAGCATTTTCTAGATTGAAAATTACCATACTGGTTTAAACCAGAAACACATCTTACGTTTTGCCTATTGCCCTGCTATGTAGATCTGTAGATGGGAGATGCTGCATGACAAGTCCTTTGAAAATCTTCCTCTCTGTGACTGATCCTACACTGCTTAAGGAAGAGCATTTCTAAGTGTCAAATATGAGGCAAAGGAGGGGCAGACTCTGATCCCAGGTAACCCAGGTAGCCTTGGTTAGAGGATTCCAGTGTGGTTTTCCTGGTTCAGTTGAGGTACATCTGACAGCAGAATGAACATTTACTCCAAGAAACAAAAGTCAAAATGATTTTAAGAAGCAAACACTGGCTTGGATAAGTCCAGGGTCCACACTAGAGTTGACTCAGCTTCAGCACTGGTTTGAGGAAGAGAAACTGAACCCTTCCCAGTGCTGTGGTCACACTGCTGCTCCTCAAGGACCAGAGCACAGCCCAGTACGGTCAAATGGGAGCAGCAGCCAAAACCCCCAGTCTGTGCTTGCTGCAGGATAGAGGCCAAGAAGACTTTGCATGTGGGAGTTTGCAGCAGCAGGAAACAGCCTATTGGAGTCATAACCACAACCTGCTGGATCTTGGTCCAGAGCTTAGAAAATCGAAGACCCTAATCTGCACTTTATCTCCTGACTGCACTCAGCGTGGATGTCATTCGATCCTATCTCCTCGCATCACTCAGCGTGATGGATCCTCCCCATTTTCAGGGAGCACTGGCCTGCCAACTGCATGAAAGCTGCACTGTCTGGGAAGCCACGTGTGGACCAGACACAGTCCACTTGAAAGTTAGATAACTTTTCTTATAACCCCGAGCAATTACATTGAATTGCTCTATCTCAAGCATACCCGCTTCTCGTAAACTACCCAGTTACAAGGCTTAAAGGAGATGGATTTTTTATCATGTAAACAAATGGAATAGACAGCACAATATGCCAGAGAGATTGGGCTTCTTCTTTGTTATTTTTAAATGCCTTTTTCTCTGATGGCTTGCACTGTTATCTGCAGATTGTCCCTAAAATAAGGGATACATCTAATTGATAGCTGATACCCAGCGTAGTTCATATTGGTTGAACCGCTGTTCTAATGAACTAAGGTGCAGCTGATAAGCTATTGGGCAACTTATCCAGCTTGTTAAAACAGTGATAAATAGTGTATCCTTGTTGAAGCCGAATGAGTCTGATTTCTTAAGGTAGCTGAGGCAAAGCCAAGTACAATCTAATCCGAGCCCTGATCTATATCTTATTTAAAAGTTTGAAGATCTCTGATTATCATAGTTTGAAATTGCTCTCGATAAGGGTCCACATACTGTGAATTTATAGGCCTGTTGTTCCCACCACATTTATAACCTCATCAAGGTAGGGTTACATTTTTTTTTCTTTTTCTCGCTTCATGAAGAAGTCTCTAGGGGATCATTTCCAAGCAATCGAATTTAGTTACTTCATACAATGGTAGGCGAAATTAGTGCAAAGTAACAGGAGCTAGATTAATGTGATTTCAGGAAATAATCCATAAAAATCTTATGAGGCCTTTAGCAGGTTGTAAATTGGATTTTAGGCACAGGGAGAGAGAAAGAACACGAAAAATCCTGAGCTAAATAGTCAGTCAGTAATGAGAAGTACTAACATTTTAACACTTCATGCTGAAATAAAATACCAGAGTAAAAACCATAAAATTGACTGACAGTGACATTTTTTTTAATGGCATGAATGATTAAAATTGTGATTATAACTGTAAATAAATGCCTTCTGCTTTTCTCACCAAACAATTAATCCATGTATCATCAAAGAGCTGCAAATCAATTAAAACAAGAGATGGAAAGAAAAGAAAGGAAAAGAAAAATGTCCCTCAAATGCCTGCCCATCCCATTCCTGCAATGGGAACTGTTTTTTTCATAATCCAAACATGAATCGTCAACATGTGTTGATAAAGTTTTATAAGTGGGGAGCAACAGGTTTGGTGCCTTCAGTTTGAGGGGTGACCAGCTTGTGCTAATGCAAAAAGACTTGTTTTCCACATTTCTTAGAACCCCTTTAGTCTTTCTTTCACTGGGTATGAGAAATGAATTTTTGAAAAATTGTGTGCTTCCTATGTTATAGCTGCTTTATGGCTAGGTCAGGACAGAACAAGAAATGCCTGAATCAGATTTGGACGTTGATCAAAGCACATCCTTTCTGATATACTCCAGACAGCTTTCTTATCTAGAAAAATTGCTTGATATCTTACTGAAAGTGTCTCACCAGAGAAGTAAGAGAATGGCTGTCTGAATTTCATCCTCTCAGCATGAGCTTTTATAAAAGAAAGGTCCTGCTTTAAAATGGGGGTCACTTCTCCAAGAAGGGACAGGGCAGATCCCTGTCCCACAAAAACAGCCTGTACAGGAAACACAAAGAAAGAAGGAGCTCTTTAGCTATGCCTTCATTAGCAAATTAAACAGACCATAGGCTGCTGGACAGTTTTCGTGATGTGCATGCATTCGTACGGCTAAATTATCTTCTTCTCCCTAAAAAGCCTGGCCTTATCCCTACTATTTGTTGGGGTTGATCCCTGACCTGTGCTACCCCCAAACAGTGTGTTGGCATCAGATGGTGTACTGATAGCTGGTACAGGTCAGAACTGTGCCAGGGTACACCAACACATGAACAGTCCAGAGGAGGGCAACAAAGCTGGTGAAGGATCTAGAGGGTATGTTCTTGAGGAGCTGCTGGGGAAACTGGGATTGTTTAGCCTGGAGAAAAGGAGGCTGAGGGGAGACTTTATTGCTCTATACAACTACCTGAAAGGAGGTTGTAGTGAGGTGGGGGTTGGTCTCTTCTCCCAGGCAACTAGCAACAGGACTAGAGGACATAGCCTCAAGCTGAGCCAGGGGAGGTTCAGGTTAGACATTAGAAAAAATTTCTTTACAGACAGGGTTGTTAGGAATTAGAATGGGCTACCCAGCGAGGTGGTGGAGTCACCATCTCTGGAGGTATTTAAGAAAAGACTAGATGTGGCACTTAGTGCCATGGTCTAGTTGACACAGTGGTGTTAGGTCAAAGGTTGGACTTGATGATCCCAGAGGTCTCTTCCAACCTAGTTGATTCTGTGATTCTGTGAACCTGTGATTCTGTGATCTTGAACCAGAGCTCTGCGATCTCTTATTTTACTGCCGTACATGGCTGATGTAACTACTCTGTCCTGGTTGTAGATGTCCAAAAGTTAGCTGTCTAAGGTTTACCACCTCATTGTGGAGTCCTTTTATACAGAAAAACTTATTTGCAGGTGTTGATGGATCTCTTCCATAGGTGGGCAACTAAAGAAAATGAGACGAACCATCCTTTCTCTCCTTTGACTGTACAGGAAGCCAATATGCCCACCTTAGATTTAGACATCTATCTAACTTCAGATGCCTTGTATTACAGGAGATGAACCCCACTATATCTGCCCTGAAATGGGATTACTTGAAATCTCATGGAGCATGAAACTAACTTAAGACTGAAGCTTTTTGTGATTTGCAAAAATCTGTGTTTTTGTTATCATCTTTTAATCAAGATCATTAGAAGGGAAATCCTTTCATAGAGGCCCTAAGCTTTGTTTTGTAGCCCTGTAGGGGTTAGAGCAGGAGTGCAGAGTAAGAGCTTTTATTAGCTATAGAAGCCATGCCAAGCGAAGGCAGGAAAGAGGAGATGGTGGCAGACACCTCTGGGTTTGGGGTGGCCTGCTGAGCTCCTGCCCAGGGGAGGCTTGCAGTGGGGCCCTGCTCCGATGGAGGACCAGAATATGCATAAATCTGACCCATTCCTGAAAGTGGATTCCACCTGCAGCAAATATCAAACATTTGGGCGAAGTGGTGATACAGGCTTCGAGGTATGCTTATCTATTTCTCATTCAGCCTCATCTACCCACCAGGGCTTTACTGCTTCATGGTTCATCTCGGAAAGATGATTTTGTTATATAGAGAGTCGTATAGTAAACACCTTGGGGAGGAATTGATTGTAAGGGTACAAAATTGATTTCCATTCCCACACAGGTATATCTTTATAGATATAAAGATATTAGATGTACACTTTATGCCACTCTAAGTGTGACCATACCAGAGGAGGGAAGGAAGGGTTATGCAGTTCATTCGCGGGGTTAGTATATCCTGAACAGCATTTCCCTTCATCTGCAGGTGTTTATGGATTTACCATTAACAAAGAATGATATTAATATCTGAATGCCTGTTGGAGATGAAGGAGAATCAGCAGAGCAGGTGCAAAAGAGAAGAGCTGAGCCCTTGTGAGAGCTACGCGTTGAAGAGGTCTGCACACAGTGAGGGACGCCGATCTCCTAGCGAGGGAAAGGTGCTGAGCGCATAATTGAAAGTTTTTAGTAGCTGAATGCATCACAGTAAGGAAGGTAAATAAACTAGCTGAGAATTATAGTAATGGACCTAAATACTGGCTGGATGTGTAATAGAGTTTTGTGAAATTATTAGAGAAATCCTTTCCTTTCTTTCCCCTGCATTGAAGGAGATTTGGTTCTAGCTAGAAGCTGGGAGACCAATTTTCAAAGTCCATCTGCTGCCCCCCAATCTTCTGAATGAGGAATGGCTTTGTTGGGGAACAGGGGAACAGAAAACACAACTGGGCCAGAGCTGAGCCACGAAATCAGCATCGTCTTCATGAAATCTGTATCGCTGCCAGCCAGGTGGAGTGTGGCACTGGGGACCATCTGCCCGAAAGTCCCCGCTGATTGCAAGGGCCCTCTTGAAGGCCAGAGAGGGGGTTTGGATGCATGCAAGAAAGGAAGGATAGAGGAACAGAATGTGATCTGGTTAGTCTGAGCCTAGGAAGGAGGCACAAGTGAAAAATGTCAAATAAGCTGACTGTTGTAACAAGATAACACAATATTATCCCAACAGATTAAGGAAGGAAGGCTATGGCAAGCTTCACTGACAAGACGAGCAGCCCTGTTTTTCTGAGTCAGGAGGATCTGGAACGGTGGGATCTGTTGAACACAAAACTGAAAACGTTAAGGCCAGTACCATACCCTCAGCCTACTCTCCCATTTCTCATTTTATTTTCAAATTGCTAGCCTCACGAGTAACTTATTTTCTTGTGAGGTAGGAGTTTAGCCTTCAGAAAAGCTGTTTAGCTGCAAAACATAAGAGGATAGATAATTGAATTTTCCAGTTTAGATTTGATCTAATTGTATGAGTTGGTTAAAATGTGAAATGGTAGAGATTTCCAGAAGACAAAAAGAAGCTTTCATGCTCATTTAAAATTAAAAAAGCAAATTCTGAAGACTTTTGGGAGCATTGTTGTTTTGAGGAAAGAATAAAGAAGAATCTGCAGGGAATGTTTTTAGAATAAACCAGGTAGAGAATGTAATTTGCAAATAAAAGAAACTATGCAAGAACACTGGAGCTGTAAGTCCATGAGTTATTATATCTGGCGTATTTTGTGATGCCCTTATTTTCCAAGGGGAGAAAGAGTAACACAGGTCTTCCTTTCATTTGTACCACTCCAGTGAGGAACCTTAAGCTGTGGACTTTTTCAGAATATCACACACTTTCTACTAGGCAGGCAGATTGCATGGGCAGAGCGCTTCTGTCCATGTAGTTTATAAGAGACTGGAATTTATTAGCACAGTGTTTTTAAAGTGCAATAAAATGCAGCACTCAGATCTCTCTGGGGATCTGTATTATGTAGAGTGTTGCGACTTAAAAAGAAGTGCTGTCATATTGTACTGTACCACCCAACTTGCAAGAGCAACCGTGTTTGGTTAGTTAAAGGAAATACTTTGGTGTCTGGAGAAGAGTCCCTCTTCTCCAGCAAACCAAACCTGCAGCACAGCTGAAAGATGTCTCTTCCTAACCAGGGGAGTGATCCACCTGCCTGAAAAGCTTGACATTACCCAGCCAAGTGTTGGAATCTCTCTGCACAAAAAGTGCAGGGGAGAAGGAAAGAACACAGGCAACTCCTCTCTGCTGGCAGCGCTTCAGCTACCCAAAGGTAGACATATGTAATGCCTGTTTGAATGAGAACTATCTTGAACTTTCCTTCTAACCTCATGGGTGTGTGATCTGGGTGGCTTGGCCCAGTGAGTGAGGTGTGCTGCTAGAAGCCAGATCACAGTGCAGGCTTCCCAGTCAGTCCCTGGGGTTCTGTGACAAACTGATGCCTGTGTGCAAAAATTAAGTTGAAGTTTAGAGCTGCTCGAGGTTGCAGTGGTATTGAGTCTACCTCGATGACATCCATGCGGTGAAGAGTTGTTCTGGACATGCACAATTCATCTGCCCTGGATGAATCAGTACCGTGCTCAGGGCTGGGCTTCCAAAGCCCTGTGATGGCTCTGCTTTCAGTTCTACCCTTCTGGTTTTAGCTTTACTCGAATAGAAGTAAACTATTATTAAGAAAGAGAAAGTTGTGTTTGGAGAATACCAGCCTAAAGAATTTCAACGAGTATCAAAAAATAGGGTTATTTGTAGAAAATCTATTTGTGAGCTAGTTCTTGCACTGTAACTGCCCTGAAATAAATAGAACTTGCCAGTGTCGCAGATTCTGCTTGAAGATCAAAAATTGGGGCGAAAGCAGAACATTATATTTTTGTTTTTCCTTTAGAAGTATTGTGGTGGTTAGTTTAAGTGCTTCTCTTTGTCAGGATGGATTGTTTCATTTTTAATGATTCTACTACTAACTGTGATATTCTAATATATATATACATTTATTATATATATATGTATTAGTGACTGACCTTGATGAAATGAAGCTGCAGCCAAAAGGTTATTTAGGTTAGCCTTACTTCGGATGTGTCTGTCTTGGTAGGTTTGGCTTCACTTTTTAATGAAAATGCTAAAGAAATAAGATAATGGAGGTTTATTTCCTTATTAAAGTCATAGTGGAAGAAGTGAACTTTCTTCTCATTTACCTCCTCCCTGAGAAACTGAATATTCCTATATAAACTTCTCAGCAGGAAAGCGTTTAGAAAACCTCTGTCCTGGACCCTAGTTTTTATTTGTTAAGGAACCCTGGAGATTTCACTTAACTTTATCTCTGTTTCACTTTCTACCCTTCCTCTCCCTCACCTATTTTACCAAGTTCTCTAAGTAGAGAATATCTGCCAGCATGCAGCATATATATATTTTAGTCCTAATTAGTGTATACTTGCATTTTCCTTTGGCAAATATCTGTTGGAAAGTAATCACAAGTTTGCTTTCATTGGTGGCTGTGTGAGTGGTTTTGTGTCACTACAGGCTGTGATTCACGATCCTTGTCAAATTTAGCTGCGGCAACTGAAGAGGAAGTGTGCATACGTACCTGCATATGTTTGTCCTCTCAGCCTTTCGAGCCGTAATAACTGAAGTTACTGGAGATCAAGGAATCCAACCCTGTTGGCTATGGCCTAAGTTAGTGTGGATCCACTGCAGGGGAATTTCAGAAATCCCTCTTTTGAAAGGATTTGTATTAGAATTCTAGTTTTATTGCAAGCAATGGGGGAGGGAGCCAGTATTTTTTTCTGTGCTTACCTCCCTGTGTGTCTCGGAGAGCACGGAACATCAGAGCAAACAAAGTTATATAAAAGTGTTTTATATTAATTCCTTCTTCTGGCCCTGTCGGCTCCAGAAGATAAGGAGCATAGGAGGTATGAGGACATTTTCCCCACTACACTGCAAGCCCAACCATCCAGTTACACTGTTGTCAGTTTTCACCCTCCTCTGGAGTATCAGGTACTGGCCCCTGTAAGATACTGGGTATAACAGGGCAATGGCTGTATAAGTTTTATCTTTTTAAATTCCTCTTAGTTATCCCTACTGGGATACAGTGGCCAAGTAAAATAAATAATGTCGTACAGTGACAGCATACCAATCTTTATTGGACTTGGTGGAACTGTTAGATCTTTTAATTGTCATCAGTGTGTGAGCACCTGTTCAAGGAAGTATAAGTAGGTGTCAATAATTTCAGTGTTTTATTAATATATTTGGGAATTATATATTCATAACACAAAAAAAACCCCATAAAGATCGTACAATTAAGATGTAAGCATGTCAGGAAGCAAAAATAAAGATAAGAATACAGTTGTAGAGCAAGCTTATCCATAAGGAAGCAAAATCTTAAAATGTGAAGCATCAGGCAACAGTAATAATATGTGGCTTTACCAGCTGTTTCTGTAAATACAATATGGAATTTCGCACACATTAGTGCTAAGGTTTTAATCATCTAACCAGAGCAATAGAAAACACTATGACATGACTATATTTTATACAGAATCAAAAATGAAATTGTCTCAACTTATTTAACCTTCCCCTTCTCTGCCAACGCAACAATAACAGAAAATCATCTGTGTCCTGAGGTTAAATACTTCAGTCTTTCAGCCCCGAAATGTGAATGTTTTGGCAGCGCTGTAAGTCTGTTAAAGGAGAAGTTTTGTTTGAGATCGTTTTGGAACCCAAGCTATTTGGAGCTCTATTAGGCTTCATTATAATGGAGGAGTGTGTGGGCAGATGTTCAAAAGCAACAAGGTTGCCACATCTTACAAGGGCTATTGCTCATCAGCTGAGGCGATGGTAACTGGCTAGTTGCACAAACTTGCCCTCCCTGATTGTAAAGTAAAACCTATTAGCTTAAATAATGAGTCATTAAACCAAAGTAACTCATTGCTTTTGCTTGTGTGCCCGTAATCACAGACTGTGGCTGGAGCTTAAGTTTTGACTGCTAGGCACTATCGGTAAGTTTTCAAAACATTTCGGATGTGATTTACTGTCCAAAGTCACAGTTTCAAAGATGGCATGGGAGTTTTCATTGCTGAGAGGTTGTTAGGCTCTCTCAGGGTCTAAGATGCCCATGCCACGTTTGAAGAGGGGACCTCATCTTTCTCAAAAGGGAGCTTCAAGTCACCCAGGCCAGGAGGAAAGTGATGAGAAAAAGCCCTGAGGTTTGCTTGCGGGGAAGGGAAGAAGTGGAGGAAATGACGCTAGAAGACTTCCTGACCAACCTTGTGCGGCTGGTGAACTTTGTGGAAAGATCTGGGGAGTTTCCAGTTTCTCATTCAAGGGAGAAATTTCACCCAAACATTTCCCTGCTTGTTTATACCACAACTTTGGTTCCTAAATCATTCAGACACTTTGGAAAATGCTATCCTAAATGTCCACTCCTACTCATTAAAATCAGTGGGTATCAAAGATTTTGGTTGGAATGGCAGAGAGGGCCCTTACGAAGTTACACTCCCCTTGCTTGTGACATGAACAGAGCCTGTTTGTGTGAATGTGGTGTTGTGTTCATTCCAGGGCCCATCTATTATTCTCTGGGTAACAGAAAATACCATTTATTCCATTTATGCAGACCATAAATCAACATGATATTAGCAGCATGTGATCTAATGCTGCACAGTGTGCATCAACATGAGAAGAACAAATCTGTTCAAGTTTTGGAACACTTAAATGGTCCCTTTTTCTCTCCCTTTTTCTCCTCCATTGTTTTAGACTCATTTAAATAAGAACCTTCTACAATCATTACAGGGTGGCCTTTCTCTCTGGGGAAGAAGCAGCATTGCTGGAAACTACTCTCTTCCAGTTTGCAGGCAAGGAAGCTTTTTAACATCTCTCTGGCTTTCTATTCTAGGAGGACAAAGTATGTGTTGCAAATCAACCTCCCAGATGGTGGCAGAAAATGGTGACATTTAATAACAAACCATAATATCCAAATTAGAAGGTTTTCAGTTATATCCTGATTTTAATACTGTGAATCCAACTGCTACAAAATAGGAGAAAACAAGTCTGGTCATTGGTGTCATTCATTGATCACTAGCTGCTGTTGCTTAAAGAGAACATATGTGGATGTCTATGAGATTAAAGAGCCAAGGTTAAAACCCTGGCGCTTGTGATGTATAGGTTGTATATACCTGCTGATTCCAGTGACCTCCAGTGAGATTCCTGCTCCCATCCCAAAGTGAGCATGACTTGAATGATCACAATCTAACCCCAAACTAGTGTGAGCTCGGACTTAGCATGCCCTAGCAGGGCTGAGGCCATGTCTATGTTCAGGACTGAGCTTCTGCTGCCCATACTGTCCCAGGAAACACACATGCCTGCATGGCTTGACTGCTTTCCAACTGGATGTAGAGGGATGCGGTCCCTCTCCCAATTGCTCTGTCTCTTGATAGTTCTGAAAGGAGGAAAAGTCTGGTCTTGTCTCAATGCTGGAAGTAGTGCTAAGAGTTTTGAGGGAAATCTACTAAAAAGTTGATTGAAGAATAAGACGGCGCTTATAGCATGGCCAAGAGATGGGGAGTAGTACAGCAGAGGGGCAACGAGGAGGAAAGGGCAATGACATCTTGTAGGTATCTGCATTGACAGAGTATCATAGTGTATGTAATTCTCTGTCCATGGCATGGAGAGGTAGAATAGTGCTATCAACAATTTACAAGTTGCCCAACACAGTGGAGGTTATGTGATACTCTTAAGGGCTCATAAAGACTCAGGCAGAAATAGGACTGAACCTGAAGCTCCTCAGTTGTCTCAGGGCAGCTTAATCACTTGGTTGGTCTTAATTTCTGGAGGACATGGGTAATGCTACACACTTTTCTTGGAACATCCATGTACCATGAGACACCATTCTGTCAAGTGAGCATAAAAAAATTTTTTTTTGACTGCTTTCAGGTGGATAATGATAGCAAAGAGGTAGTTAAACATTTCATAGCAGATAAGAGATTTTTTTATTATTGATCTTTATGTGAGCTTGAGAGTGCCAGTGAATAGAAAGTCCTGAGGTGCCAGGAGCTGTACACATAATGAGGTGACTTAACAAATATACAAGTGCATACATTTATAGTGCTCCCTAAATAGACTTCCTTAATCTCACTGAAATGCAGTTAATCAAGACAACCCAAAAAGACTTATATTGTCCTTTAATTCTGGCTAATAAAATCCACTTTATTTCTCTGCTGCTAGTGCTCTCTATTTCATTCCACAGCATTCTTTAATATTCACAGCAGGTTGAAGGGTTCAAATAGTTGTTTCAGCTAATTGGTACTGTAATAAAAGAATATGAGTCAGAAAAAGATCCTAAAGGAGAATGTTGTAAAAAGAGCATCAGGGCAAAGTCTCTAAATGGGAATGGCTGAGGGAGCTGGGAATGTTTAGCCTGGAGAAGAGGAGGCTCCGAGGTGACCTTATTGCAGTCTACACCTACCTGAAGGGAGGTTGTAGTGAAGTGGGAGCTGGCCTCTTCTCCCGGGCAGCTAGCGATAGGACTAGAGGGCACAGCCTCAAGCTTCGCCAGGGGAGGTTCAGGTTGGACATCAGGAAGAATTTCTTTCCAGAAAGGGTCATTAGACATTGGAATGGGCTGCCCAGGGGAGGTGGTGGAGTCCACCATCTCTGGATGTGGTTTTAAGAAAAGAGCTGGACATGGCACGTAGTGCCCATGGTTCTAGGGGTTGACAGGGTGGGTGTAAGGGCAGCGGTTGGACTACGATTGATCCCTGAGGTCTCTTCCAACCTGGTCTGATTCTGGTGATCTGTGATTCTGTGAAAACACCTGTAGTCTTAATTTTGAGCCTCTCCAGCTCCTCTTGGGGTACTACCAAGGGAAGATTTAAAATGTGCTCATCCCACTTGGCTGGGGCCAAGTTCTCCTCCCTGTACCTGATGCACACCAAAAGCAGCTAGATATTCTGTCATTTTATGGGACAGATGAGAGTGGTGAGGTCCTGAGTTTGCAACCTCTTCTTTCTGTTAGGTTTTCTGAAATGAACCCACAGGAAAAAAAAAACATTGAAAGTCCTGGGTGCTAACTTAATTTTGAGTCTGGTTTCTGTATGTTCTGAGAGGTGCAGAACAGGCTCCAATAACAAGAAGGTTAACTAAAACCAGTCAATTCTTTACGATTCTTCTATCCTCACCAATGGCCCTGTTGGGCTTCCAAACAGCCGTAATCCTTTGTTTTTGCCTTTCCTGATATTTCCAAGAACGAAATCTTCTCTGGCAAGAGTCTGAGAATTCTTCATATTTATCTGCCATTTTCTTGGGTACCTTTTTGCCCATGCAAGTCATGCATGGTGATTCTGACATGCGCTATTCTCACAGCACGGGTCACGTACTTTTGTCTGGAAACATCGTATGTAAATAGACTGGGGAGACACAAGAGCAGCAGAACATGGGTTTTCTGTCTTTCCTCTAATACTGTTCCATGATAGCCTAAAGTACACTGGATGCTAAGATAATCAGAAGTGCCAATGCTTTTCTACGACTGGGAGACAGATTTTTTTTCCCTAGGGAGATCTCCGTCTTTCAGATGAAGTAGTTGGATTACACAGTGGGCTTGCTTTGAACCTCAGTGGGCTGGATGGCACATCTGAGGTCCTCAAGTAAAACAGAGCCTTTAACCCCAGACAGCTATTAACTGTCAGGAAACACCTAATCTGGATGTCATTATTACTATTATGAACTGTGAAAAAAATTAAAAAAAATGTAAAGAGAGGGTGATATCACCTCTGTGCTGGCATTTTCTTTTCTTTCTTTTTTTTTTTTTTTTTTTTTCCCCAGTAATTTGTTCTTTCCAGTTGGAAAAGTCAGTCTTTTCTGATAGTACATCCTTCTTGTAGCTTTTGAGAATTTATAAATGCAGGTGTTACCCCAGGCAATCTTAGCTACAAGTGGTGCAACTGACTTTGCCTACTCATTTGCATAATCCTTTTCCTTTTTTTGCTAAAAAGCACATATGTTTTGCCTCCATTGACAGGGAGAATAGTAAAAGGAATTAGTTCAGTGTCTAAGGAGCCTGGATTGCTGAATTTCTGCTTGCAGCTATTACTTTGAGGTATATCCAAGCTGAACAGACACGGTTTTGCTGATTGATTTTATTTATGGTTAGGGTACGACCTTTTATGTCTCATTTTCTTATCAGAAAAATGAGGATTATAATATTTAAGCATAGATTACATTTTGAAAGGTGTTTTGATCTAGCATTTGTAATGAGGAAAATGCGAAGAGCTAATGGCAGCTGAGTAATCACCTCAGACTCTGGACATGACTTGCACTGGTGGAGCTGCGCAGTTCTTGTTGCTCTCCCCAAAGGACAGAAATGAATCAGCCCTGGGAGGACGTGCACCATCTTTCTGATGACAAAGCCTTCATTCCCCATCGTGTTATCACACTGATACAAAAAGACATCTCAAAAAACTGTCTCAAGATGTATTCTCGCTCCTGACAGATGCAAGCATGGCAATAGGGCCTTATTAGGAAATGTTGAGAGAAATAAGATGGTTGCTTGAATCGGTGGTAAACTGATTTTGGACAAGTAGCAATACATTTTACACATGTGGAGCTGGACTGTGCAGCTTACTTTCCTGGGATGTTTTTCACGCCAAAGGTTTAGCAAACTCAGGAAAGACTGGTTTTTGTGTGAATGAGAGGGTCATCCTGAGCTGCAATAGAACCAGCATGAAAAGAACACAGGCTGGAGATAATACACAAGATAAAGCAATTTATAATGGTATTAAGGTTGTAAACTTTGTGGGAATGGAGTTTTCTGTGTGTGCCAGGGATTTTCTTGCATCTTCTTGCAAAAATTGACTGCTGTTTTGCATCATTGCATTCAATGATGTAAACCCTAGTCTGACAGTTGTTTCTGTGCTTTCATACCTTTAAGCTTTGGGAGTTGAGGAAAGTTTCAGAGGCACACAAAGGAGCTCAGATACTAAAATGCTCTTGTGTAGACATGGCAAATATGTGACTTAAATTGTGTAGTTGAAATTTACAATAGGAGTCAGACAACTCTTGCAATCTTGGCATGGGGTTGCGGGGAAAGGTGGGCAGAAGGAGGTGCGGAGGAAAAGTTGCAGAACAAAAATGTTATTCCTGAGAGCAGTTCAACAGCTTTTCTGCTAAAGAAAACTGCTGATGTGAAATTCAAATGGTAACTCTGGTGAGGTGGTAAAAACTTTGTCACTAGGTTGTCCGTGGAAAGATACATACATTGCTCTTACTAGGAACTTTCCTTTGTGTTCTTGAAATCACAGAATCACAGAATCACAGAATCAACCAGGTTGGAAGAGACCTCAGGGATCATCGAGTCCAACCGCTGCCCTTACACCACCCTGTCAACTAGACCATGGCACTAAGTGCCATGTCCAGTCTTTTCTTAAACACATCCAGAGATGGTGACTCCACCACCTCCCTGGGCAGCCCATTCCAATGTCTAATGACCCTTTCTGGAAAGAAATTCTTCCTGATGTCCAACCTGAACCTCCCCTGGCGAAGCTTGAGGCTGTGCCCTCTAGTCCTATCGCTAGCTGCCCGGGAGAAGAGGCCAGCTCCCACTTCACTACAAAACCTCCCTTCAGGTAGGTGTAGACTGCAATAAGGTCACCTCGGGAGCCCTCCTCTTCTCCAGGCTAAACAATTCCCCAGCTCCTCAGCCGTTCCTCGTAGGTCAGACCCTCCAGACCCTTCACCAGCTTGGTTGCCCTCCTCTGGACTCGCTCCAACACCTCAACATTTTTCTTGAAGTGCGGGGCCCACAACTGAACACAGTACTCAAGGTGCAGCCTCACCAGTGCCGAGTAGAGAGGGACGATGACTTCCCTAGACCGGATGGCTACATTATTCCTAATAGAGGCCAGGATGCCACTGGCCTTCTTGGCCACCTGGGCACACTGCTGGCTCATGTTTAGCCAGCTGTCAATCAGCACCCCCAGGTCTCTTTCCACAGGGCCGCTTTCTAACCACTCTTCCCTCAGCCTGTAGAGCTGCATGGGGTTGTTGTGGCCGAAGTGTAAGACCCGGCACTTGTTCTTGTTGAACCTCATGCCGTTGGTCTTGGCCCATCTATCTAACCTGTCCAAATCCCTCTGAAGGGCCTTCCTACCCTCAGCAGATCGACACTGCCACCCAGCTTGGTGTCATCTGCAAATTTACTGAGGGTGCACTCAATCCCTACGTCTACATCATCTATAAAGATATTGAACAGCACCGGCCCCAGAACTGAGCCCCTGGGAACACCCGCTAGTGACCGGCCGCCAGTTGGACTTTGCCCCATTCACCACCACTCTCTGGGCTCGGCCATCCAGCCAGTTTTTAACCCATCAAAGAGTCCACCCATCCAAGCCCCGGGCAGCCAGTTTGTCTAGGAGGATGCTGTGGGAGAGAGTGTCGAATGCCTTACTGAAGTCTAGATAGACTACATCCACTGCCCTGCCCTCATCTACTAAGCAGGTCACTTTGCCATAGAAGGAGACCAGGTTGGTCGAGCAGGACCTGCCTTTCATGAATCCATGTTGGCTGGCCCCGATGCCCCGATTGTCCTGCATGTGCTGTGTAATGGCACTCAGGATGATCTGTTCCATCACCTTGCCTGGCACCGAGGTCAGGCTGACAGGACTATAGTTCCCTGGATCGTCCTTCCAACCCTTCTTGTAGAAGGGTGTTACGTTTGCTAATTTCCAGTCAGCTGGAACTTCTCCAGTTAACCAGGACTGCCGGTAGATAATCGAGAGTGGTTTGGCAAGTTCATTTGCCGGTTCCTTCATTACTCTAGGGTGAATCCCATCCAGGCCCATAGCCTTGTGGGTGTCCAACTGGCACAGCAGGTCACTAACCGTCTCCTCCTGGATTACGGGGGCTTCACACAGCCCCGCGTCCCTAACTTCAGGCTCTGGGGGCCGAGTCTCCTGAGGACAACCGGTCTTGACATTAAAGACCAAGGCAAAGAAGGCATTGAGCACCTCTGCCTTTTCCTCATCCCCTGACACTACACTACCCTCCTCCTTCAGCAAGTGGTGGAGGCTCTCCTTGACCCTCCTTTTGCTGTTGATGTATTTGTAAAAGCTTTTTTTTGTTATCTTTGACTGTAGCAGCCAAATCGAGCTCTAATTGAGCTTTGGCCCTTCTAATCTTCTCCCTACACGACCTGGCCACGTCCCTATAGACCTCCCAAGTTACCCGACCCTTCTTCCAGAGCAAGTAGGCTCTCTTTTTTTCCTCAAGTTCTAGTCTAAGTTCCCTGTTTAACCAGGCCTGTCTTTTTCCCCGACGGCTTGCCTTCCTACAGACTGGGACAGCCTGCTCCTGAATATTTAGCAATTCCCTTTTGAAGCATGTCCAGCCTTCCTGGACTCCTTTGCCCTCCAGGACCGACTCCCAGGGGACTCGGTCCACCAGCCTCTTAAACAGGCGAAAGTCAGCCCGCCGGAAATCTAAGGCAGGAGTTCTACTCTTGCCCCTCCTTACTTCCCCCACTATCGAAAACTCTAACATTTCGTGGTCGCTACTCCCAAGATGGCCACCGACCCTCACATCTCCCACTAGTCCTTCTCTGCTCACAAACAACAGGTCAAGCAGGGCCCCTCCTCTAGTGGGCTCATTTACCACTTGCATGAGGAAGTTGTTCCCCACACATTCTAGGAACCTCCTAGATTGCTTCCTCTCTGCCATGTTGTATTTCCAGCAGACATCCGGCAAGTTGAAGTCGCCCACGAGTACAAGGGCCGGCGACCGGGCGGCTTCTGACAGCCGCTTGTAAAACGCCTCATCCGCCTGCTCATCCTGGTTGGGTGGTCTATAACAGACTCCCACCGTAATGTCCACCCTGCCGACCTTCCCCCCGATCTTCACCCATAAACATTCAACCTTTTCATCCTCACCATCTTCCTCAATTTCAACACAGTCCAAGCACTCCCTAACATACAGCGCTACCCCACCGCCTCTCCTGCTTCGCCTGTCCCTCTTAAAGAGCTTATAGCCATCCATAGTTGCACTCCAGTCATGAGAGTCACCCCACCACGTTTCTGTGATGGCAACCACATCATAACCTTCCTGCAGTACAGTGGCCTCTAGCTCTTCCTGTTTGTTGCCCATACTGCGTGCATTGGTGTAAACGCACTTCAGCTGGGCTAGCGGCCTTGCCCCTGACACAGGCCTGTCACCCCTAGGTTTATTTGTGGCTGCCCTGGTCTTATCCCCCTCCCCCATCGAACCTAGTTTAAAGACCTCTTGATCAGCCCTGCCAACTTCTGGGCCATAACCCTTTTCCCCTTCTGATTCAGCTGTTCCCCATCCGGCATAAGCAGGCCCAGCGTCATGAAAGCCACCCCGTGGTCAACAAACCCAAAATCCCACCTCCGGCACCAGTCTCTTAGCCACATATTAATCTGTTGTACTTTCATAGTCTTTTCCCTATTTTCACCAAATACCAAAGGAATTGAAGAGTATATCACCTGCGCACCTACCCCCTTTACCAAACGCCCCAGGGCCCTGAAGTCCCTTTTGATTGCCCTGGGACTTCTCTCTTCAATCTCATCCCTACCCACCTGGAATACTAATAGTGGGTAGTAGTCAGAGGGCCTCACCAGTTGAGGAATCCTCCTGCCAACATCCCTTACCCGTGCCCCTGGGAGGCAGCAGACTTCCTTGTGAGTCGGGTCTGGCCTGCATACGGGGCCCTCCGTTCCCCTTAGCAGGGAGTCGCCTATAACAATTACTTTTCTTTTCTCCTTTTTGGAGCTGGTTGCAACCCTCTTACTCGGTTGCTTCTGTTTACATAGCCCCGTAGAGGGTCTTTCACCTAGATTTGTATCTTCCTGACACTCAGGAAGACGCTCAGGCTCCAGCACCTCATACCTATTCTGCAGGGGAACGTGGGGAGGGGAGGAAGGTCGGGATGGGATTCGCCTGCCACCCCGAGCAGGGACCTGCCTCCATTCCCCCCCATCCCCTAGGTCTCCTCCTAGGTCTCTCAGAGACAAGCAGTGTAGAGCAATAGTAAAGACTCCCATAATTTGTGATATAAGTAGCATGAAAATGGCTATGTCTCTCCTGGAAAGAAGCAGGATGCAGGAATGAACATGGCAGTTGGGACAAAACTGTAAGACTAACTGTGTTACAAAACAGTGAAAGAAAAACTCTGCTTGAATGATGTAATAATTCATGCACTGTGAAAGGATACCTCTCAACTTTTAGGCATTCTTTTGCTTAATATTTTACCAAACATTATTGCTCAACAAACTTTAAACAGGCAAAGAAACAGACATAGTATATAACCTGAGAATATTATAATGAATGGGGTGGAGGTTGGGAGGTGGAGCGAATGGAAATGAGGTGTTGGTGCTCCTTGGCTTCATCAGAGGGAGGAAGGTGAGGGTGAGGAGAGGTGTAGCAGTCCAGGCTGTGGCCATGCTGTTGCTTATTTTGCAGTGGTAGCCCTCAGGCTAGAAGTATGACCCCAATGTGGTTTTGTGCCTAGAGACAGAGTCAGAAGGCAGGCTCAGCCCTAAAGAGACTAAGACTTACACTTCGAGAAAATACAGTCTTCCTAAAGGAACTTATAAGAAACAACCACCAGTACTAATGCCCAAGGCACTGAGTTAGATACGACTGGGAAGTCTTTCAGCATGTAGAAGAGAGAGAGACCCTATCTTAACTTCTCTTTGGGGTCTCCAAATACCAGATGTGATGCTTAGCACATGCTTCATTCTCCCTGTTGTTACAGTATTTCCAGACTCTTTGAACCGAAGTTGTAAGCCTAAACTTCACACAGTCTCTAAAAACTCAGCTTTCTGTGCCTATCACAAAAATTGAGCTATGAGCATCTTGACCTCTGTGGCTTACCTTGCTGCAACGGGCCTAGGGTGAAGAAGCCATACATGGTTCCTGCCCACCATGTGTTTGCCAGTCATAGATAGCCTCTGCAAGCTAAAGGTTCTCATTTGCTTCCCAATAAACTATATCGGGGAGTAGGGGGGGAGGCCTGCTTGGGATTGGCTTGCGACTTCCATAAAAGTATCTGTAAACTGTATTGGGACCATTAAAGGCCCTTTGTCCAGGACTCCTGAAGATCTTTCCAGAGCTGAAGAAATACAAATGTGTGTTAAAACCTCCTTTGTACTCTGTGATAAAAGCTTCTCTGGATGCAAGTAAGAATCCATTTCTTAGTGAATAACCTAACAAAAGGTGCTTTAAAAAGGCAAGGAAATACAATAACACAGAAAACACCACAAGCTGTGATCATAATCTCATTTCGTTTTGCCTTTACTCATAACTATTTTTCCTCCACCTTCAAACTATGGCATTTCCTATACGTGGACTTTAGAGCCAAACTTTGCTAGTGTGGACCTATCTCATAGTTTGAGATATTTATGGTGATGTTGAAATCTTACTGTACTAGTGAATGAACGGTAGCATATTTTGTAGGAATAATGAAATCTCAGCAACATGAGACCTCAATAAAGCACATTGTTGTTAAATCTTTGCTGACTGCTGTTTTTACATGTGAATTATAAGGTGTGCGGATAAGCGAAGTGCGAATTAATGAGGTTTCTCTGTGCTGAAATGAAACTGTGGTGGGACATGAGCTAAGAAATATGGTATTACTTACTATTTTGTATTCAAGAAATTATGTTTTTTGAGCAGCTGCCAGTCAGAGCATGGGTGGCTACACTGAGGGCATCTTTGCAACCGTGTTTTTGTATGTGTATTCCTGGGGGAGATTTTTATCCGTCAGTTTTATTCACATTAACCAAAAAAAAGGCTGAATAAACTAAAACTGTATTAATTTCTAGGAGGAAAAGACCCACGAGGAGGAAGTTTTCAAGAAGGCCTTATCTTCTTGGCATGCTCAACTAGGGAGACTGTAGGGAAGACCTACTCCCTGCTCTGCTTTCTTTCTGTGTTTTTGCCATGGTGTGTCACCTGTATTCCTCCCATTGCTGGCCAGAGGTGCAGCAGGACAGGCACGAATGCCTCCTACAAGGCAATTTGATTTGCAGTTTGGTCAGTGCCTCCTTAGCTGTCCCTGAGACACATTGCATTAGTCAAGCTTGTAGGTGGTGGAAGAACTCATGAACCATGACATAAGGAGCTTCTGTCTCTGAGAGGGGTTGTGTGCAGAGCTTAACCTCTTGATGGAAAAACTCCTTGTAGATGAACACAACGGTTCAGTAAGAAGTAACAGATGCTGCTGCACCCTTGCACAGCTTGGAGGTGGATTTCTAGGATAAGTGTGTCGCTGTTTTCTCCTCTAGGTTTTTTGTATTGCTGATGCTGACTGAGGTGTCCGCTAGCTGCTGCAGTCACAGCCATCATCACAACAGCTTATTCTTGCAGAGGGAGAAGTCAGAGGCAACTCAGGGCCAGATCATCAACAGCATTTGCATCTTACCTCTATCCATCCTCTATTCACTGCTGTGCCTCTCCCAGCCTCTCTTTACCTGTGGCAAAGCTGGTCATCATGTTAATCTGTCAATCCTCTATTGCTCTCCTTACCAGTTTACCACCTGGAGACAACTGTCTGAGCTGAAGTTGAAGCTTGTAGATCCATTTGGCACAAAAATCTCTGCATCCTATGAGCAATCTGCAGCTCCTTTCTTCCAGACTCTGTATGTGGAGTGAAAAAGAGCCAGGAGCAGAGTAGCTGAAGTGTATCAATGCTTGCTTAAATATGCAGGCTTAGCTTTTATTTACTTGTTTGTTTCTTTACAGTGGGACAACCCACCACAGTTGGATTTTTTAGGCAAAGTGGGTTATGAACCATGTTATAGGAGAAGACATGAATGCTTCTGTAGAAGAACATGGGCTGGAGGAACATTTCCCTCCCCAGTAGATCCTGTAGAGGAACTGTTTACTAGTTAAAAATTTTCCCTCACCACATTTTGCATCATTACTCACAATACAGAGAGGCTTTGTGCAGAACTGTGCTCTTTTTTACTAACTGGATATTTTCTCTTTGTGTCCAATTTTACAGAATATAAATGTACAGGTAAAGTTTTAAAGGAGTTATATGCCAGTTTACATGTGTGCATGTTTGGTTTGAGGCAGGAGCAGAGGGACAATACGGCAAAGGACAGAGGAAGTGCTGATGGCTCACCCATCCTGTACAAGCATCCCTGAGAAGATGAGTGATCGCCAGCCACGTAATCACCCTCTCGTGCTCTCCTCCCCTTCCCACAAAGTGCACAAGCATGCATATGCACAGAAACGCTCTTCCATGATAAATCCTCCAAACTTTATTTGGAAAGTAATTTCTCTGTGTATTTTTTTCTGAGGGATGTTGCTTTCTGTGGAAGCAAAAGGCTGGAGAGAGACTTGGCTCTGAGAGGGAGGGAGGGACAATGTGAATGCTTTGGGGTCTGTGTTGGTGTTAATGGTAGCTGAACTTCACCTGGCATATGTCTTTGTGATTGATGGAGTAAGCTTGCAAGCAGATTAGGTTTTGCATGAGTTTTTACTGGAATAAATGTTATCTTTTTTTTTCTTTGCTTGCTTATATAATCTTCTGGTTTGCTTCCATCAGCTGACTGTGGAGAACCAATTCTGGGTTTCCTACCTGGCTTTTTGTTTTCTCATGTAGACGTGATACTACCTTGGGTGAGGCTGTCTGGCTTTAAGATAGACATAAAAGACCAGATGTTTCTAAGAGTTAATTAGGTTAGGCATAACACAGTTTGTCAGTTATGCTTGTCACAGGTTTTGAAGTTCAGCTAATTCTGGGCAACATCTGAAACAATCCTTTACTTCAAAACCAAACTGCATCTATTTGAATTAAACAGTATGTGGCCTTTTCCCCCTGGTCTGCTCTGTAGCTATGTTGGTGAGCCCCACTTTCTCTGGGAAAGATTTTGGATGAGGCAGTGGTGTTTGAAAACAGTTTCACAGTGAGCGTGACTGGGTCACAGGGAGGGCTCTGCTGAAAAGTGATTTTCCTCCCATTCTCCCGCACCACATTCCTATCCCATCCCACCTCATGCCATCCCACACCATGCCATGCCATGCCATGCCATGCCATGCCATGCCATGCCATGCCATCCCTCACACTATGTGAGCGCTGATGTGGCAGAGTAGTCAGACAGGTCATAGAGTGGGTTCAGATGAAATGTTTTTTAAGCTGCTTCTGTGCAGTAGAGAGCTGAAGGAGCACTTCACACATGCTTTGGCTGGCTTCAACTGCCATCAGACTGCACCCTCAGAAAACTGGCCATTGACCACAAGACCATTCCTATGCATTTCCCATCTAAATATCAGCCAGTGCTTCAAGTACTAGAAACTTCTCAGGAAAGCTTATTACTCTTTTTGTCCTAAAATTTCCTGCCTCAAACTATGAATGAATCGGTATGCAGCCCATCACCCGTTTTGCCATCCCTTGGATGATTTTTCCCCATGGCACTGTGCACATGTCGCAGAGTCTTCTCATCCGTGTTACAATCCTCCTGTAGCAGGTAGCGCCTATATGGGTAAAGATACATTTGGCAGAGGTTGCAGGATGACACACGTGTGGTATTGTGACATCCCAAAGCAATGCAACCACTGCAAAGGTCGCCAGCCTGCCAGCTCTAAATTACTCCTAGTTAATTTTACAGAACTGCAGCAATAACAGTGGACTCCTCATGCACCTCTCCTTCTCAAAGACCTCAGCTGACATGCCACAGACAATGCTAATCAGGCACTGAAAGGCACAAGCCAAAGCTGCAGATCTTTACCAGGACCAGCGCTTTGAAACAAGCATGACTCACTTGTCAAGCATAGCACTCAGTCTGTGGAAAATCATTCTGAAGGAAGTAGTAGAAACACCATTTTGGAGACGTTTAAAGAGGCCCTCGGAGACATTTAAAACTAGACTGGACAAAGCAGTAGAAAGTGTTCTGCAGGGAACAATCCTGCACTGGCATGGGGTTTTGGTCTAAATGATCTAATAGGTCTTTTCTGCCTCTAATTTCTATGATTTTATGACTGGAAATAACTCCTAACTTAAGAGGATTTAGATGGCAGGCATGGGCATGCATTATTTACAGCCAAACCTAAAGCAACTGCTATATTATGGAGTGTGTGAGCGGTGGTGGTGGGTGAGGGATTGTGCAGGTAAATGTAGAGAGGAAAGCATGGGATTAGGCAGCAGCGCTAGAGCTGGGATAATGAGAATAGTTTTATTTGCAAAAGGAGTACTTCTAATTAGAAGAGATGTGTAAGATTCCCAACTACAGTAGGTACCTTTTGATATATTTTACAGTAATTTCCTAGCTTGTTGTTGATTTTTTTAACCTTTTCAGACACTGGCAGTGGTTGTTTTGGAGGCATATACATGAGAATGCTTAATTTTACTTTCTTTGAGAGAATGTTGCAGGACTTTCTCTGGTAGAGGCTGAACTCCCGCAGCTCTTAAGATCTTGTTTTGCATATTTGGGAGGGACTGCTAGTTAAAAAGAAATGGCTGTGCCAAATTGTGACCTACTGATCACACTGGACAAACCAGCTTGTAAATGCATGCAGAGAACAGTTTTCTCCTCTGCTCTTGCCTGCTCCTTTCTTATCAGCCATTCTTGACATTTACAAGTAATTTTCTCCCTGACGCACTCATGGAGCAGGGTTATTTATGAACGCTTCTTTCCTTTGTGTACAGGAGTTGAGGAAAGGGGGGACTGGCACAATGAGAAAAATCTGCATGTGGCACGTATGCACGTGTGGTCTCAGCTAAGGAACGTGATTGTGTGGCCATAACAATTACACAGCTTATTTGATCAAGTAACATCCACTCTGGTGTCTTCCTTTTCTTTATTAAAAAAAAGAAAAAAAGACATCACTAATTATCAGCTAGACATGTGGAGCTAATTACTGTGACTTTGAGGTTCTGTTTTTTGCTTCCTGACATTTATGTTATCCCTTTAAATGCTTCTGCTCAAAATGCACTTTTTATGCATGTGTAGAACTGGGAAACTTTGTAATAACTAAACTGAAAAGAGAAGTATTTTGATTTCCCGTCTGTTTGTGTGCACATCAACTGAGACACTCCAACATAAGGATCCTGAAAATGTAGCAGGATTAACTTACATTAACCTTCCTCACTTCCCGCCTTTTTCTTTGCAAAGGGAGGGAGTATGGGATCAGGATTTCATGGATGGGACTGGAATTCCAGGGACGTAGAGTCTAACTCTGACTCTACTGTGATCTTGGGTAAGTTATTTAACCTCTATCTGCCTTAATTTCTCATTCTGGGAAAAAAAATGAAATCTCTTCTTCAGACAACTGATGTGACACTTAATTTGTGTTTGTAAAGTGCTTATAAATCCTTAAATTAAGAATGGAACAGAAGAATAAGTAACTATTAATACCAGTCTCACCAGAATAGGTGTGTTAGCTTACTCCTAGAATGCACTGAAATGTTGGATTTTCCATATGTTGCAGTTTGATTGAAAGACCAATCTTCCTCTCCTTCCCTTTAGCTTCATTAACCTGTTCTGAAAGAGAACAAAGAATCAATTCAAATATGTAAGACTGGAAAGTTTAACATACTACAGCACTTAACTACAGTCTGCAGAATATTTAAAGTGTGGTTCCACTCTGAAACTGGCAAGCTGAGGCAATACCTATCTGGAGCATTAAAGCCGTTGGATGCTGCATTTTATTCTGTAGAAACAGAATTCGCAACGTTTGATGTTTATTGCCTCTCCATGATTTCTGCACGAGATTTGCTCAGCTGACAAATAAAAGGGGGTAGCTGCCCAAATGTCAGTTATGCCGGCTTGTCCTGAGACCCCTAAATCAAGCCGAGTCTATTCTATGTATTGACAGCAGTGGTAAATGTTCTGATATTCAAATTAATTCCTTTCCCAGAGCTTTTCTACTTACCCTTCTTCAAATGCAGTTCTTCTGTCTGCCTTCATTGTATCTGTGCAAGGGTAAATGAATTTAACATAGTGAGAAGTTGTGTGAATGAGACATAAATCGAAGTTGTGTTAAAAATGCCTGTTCCTGGTCAGACCAAACGGAAACCATAGGATCCTGCCTCTCCTTTTACAACAGAAATATGTCATTTTTATTGTTATGCGCTTCGCCCTGCAAGTTTAATGAAAGTGTCATGCTTCTGCTTTTTTCTACTCAGTTCAATTTTATCTGAATTTTGTCCCATTCATCTGCATGTCTGCTGCCTTTGTGTTTTCACTGCTTGCAATTCATAATCCCTCCTAGAGATTTTGCCCGCAAAAAAAGGACTAGACGCACCTGTGTCAGGGAAATACTGAGTTTCAGTCAGTCTTCCAATGTGTTTTCATTGTTCAGCCACTGTTGGCTGTAGGCAAAAACAGGGCACATTCATAAAAGCTATTAGAATAATTCTCTTACTGCTTTTTCTTTCTTTTCTTCTTAGTTTGTGCAGTTTGGAAATCATTATAAACTACTCTACATGTTTATATACCTAACCATTCACATTTTTTATTGGATACATAAAACCTTTCTCCCCTATGTACATGAATCCATAAAAGCAGCATAAGGAGTGGAAAACACTACAGGTCTGGAGAATCTATGCACATAAGAATGCTGTAGCCTGGGAGAGGGAGAGAATATACAAATGCTTCTTTCTTGTTACATTCCACCTCTTCAGTGATCTTGAGCACAGCACACACTAACTGGGTGACAGCTGCTTGTCCGCCGTCATACTTCAAATAGTCAGCCCTGTCCTCTGCCACATGGTGCATTTGTCTTGGACACCTACCCACTCTTCAATATTATTAGCTCTGTGATAATTTATACACTAAACTGCAAAACATTTCAGTCAAGGGAAGGACACAATGCTATTGGAACACATTTTGCCATCCATAGGCCAAAGCAGCCCAAAACATATATTTTCTTTTTTCCTTGCAAAAAATCTGGAACTATTTTTTTTTTCCTTTCTTTCTTTTATTTTTTTGATTGGAATTAACTTACAAGACACAGTTCCCAATTACTCACTAACATTGCATTTCACTGAAAACCTGTTTCTATAGGTTGTAGCAGTTGAGATAAGTACTGTTTAGTATTGAACCATTTCAACATTACATATTGTAAAGGACACCAATAACACTTAGGAATTTGATTACTGTGATTGAAGAAATGGTGTTTTTAAGCTCAGAAGAAGAAGGGGATAAGTCTGGAAGTTAGGTGTTCATCATTTCAACTTCCAGGTCTTGCCACTAAGGATCTCTATGGTAGGGGATATTGAGTGAATCACTTTGCCTCTTTGCTGGGCTGGCTCATGACTTTTCAGCCGTGTAGAAAAATGATACGTTGTGACCTTAAAGAAGTGGCAAAGACTAATTTTCAGGGCACTGGCCTAAAACCAGGTTTGGGTATTTTATAGTTTCACCCTGTGGACTTATTCACTGTCCTTCAGTCTCTACTCTTAAAAAATTAGACAGTCAGTGTTACTTCTCTGAAAATTTGTTTCCCATTGACAAAGCAAGAACTACTATTGCCTGTATTTCTTTGAAATGTTTCTGCATCTCAAGGAGATATTCACATTCAACATTTCATTATTGCTGCTGTAAATACTGTGTAAATACATCTCAGTGGTCAAAAATAAACATCTTTGATAGATTTAGGTTTGGTTATCTTAACTGACAAACTGAAAATAGATCCACATAGATATGAAAATGCTGTGACTATGCTATGGTGTCCTATGGAGCCAATCCTTTCCTTAAAATGCTAATTGTTCATTCTGGTATGAGACTATACAAAGAATAATAGCATATCTTCTGATGGAAAGAACAGCTTTTATATCAAATGACCTGCCGGAAGCTGAATACAGAACGCAGAACAAGCCCTTTGGCGAGAGCTCAGATGTTCTTGTATTCTTCCTTAAGGAAATCAGATCTTCTGGTTTCAATATTTTCTCTTTCCAAATTTCCAGACTCAATACATTTATGGTTCTGAATATTCTAGATCATCTGGAATGGGTTTAAAGAACAGATTGGGGAATGGAGCAGATTAAGACAAGCAATCTCTTATCCCACAGAGCAGCCTCACAATATTCTGTTCCTAAAACCATTTGACACCCAAAGAATTGCATTAGTTTAACTATTTTCAAACACATACAGCTATATTGTTGTGAAGCCCTTGGTAGGTAGATTTTAAGAGTTCTGAGAATGGTTTGTATCAATATAAAATTTGGTTGGTTTTGCTTACTCTAGTAAGAAAAAAGAAATTAAGCACACAATGTGTGCATGTTGACTTTGAAATTTTTACCACTTTTTGCTAAATTGTCTAAAATGAAACAGCACAGTGAGCTTAGCTTTTGCGTAAATCAGCTCAAATTTTTAGGTAGATAAGTTTTAAAATAGATCAGATACAAACTCTTAAAAGAGTACCCAAACTTTTAAAAAATATCCAGGATCCTTCAGCTTCCTCCACGTTGCTTTTCTCTGTCTCCGTTTTTTACAGTATCTTAAATATGGAAGGTGCATTTTTTACAGCAAACTTTGCTGAATGAAGATATTATATCCTTGGAACGTTTTAATTGAAAGACTGGTTAATCATAAGTTTTTCAAATTCAAGCTTTGGTCTGCTGTCAGATGTGGTTTGGAAAATTCCCACCTTTGCTTATGATGTATTTCTGAACCAGAGGCAACCAACCAAACAGCACAGGAAATTCAAATTAACTAACAATGTTAATTTCATGCTTCTGAGAGACTGCTGGAGATTGAAAGGAAAAAAAAATTGCTTTTAGTGCTGCATCTGTCATTGTCCTTTCAAGTATTTTCATTCCAAAGGGAAGAATGGAGGGAGGAACACATTTCTTTGCACTTAAGCTCTGTAATATTAGCTCTTCTTCCATTACATACCAGTGAAGCTGGAAATAAAGAGATAAGTATAAACCTTATGCTGTACATATCTGTTGGAGATTCACTGAGAGAACTGTGAGTTTTCATTCACTTGTTGGCATTGACTGAGGAAGTACCAACTGCAGGAGTATGTGACATGGCTATAGCCATGTAAGCCCCATCTCTCCCTTCCTACCCCACTTCTGAGCTTCTCATTTAGCCTGGGATGCATTTGCCTCAGCACATCACTCACCGTGGGAGGAGCCGTCTTGCATCCCAGTCCCCCCCCACTCTGTGTTTGGGTTTTCATTGTGGGAGAGAGCAGAGAGGAAAAAATATGTGTGCATATTCAGTCTGTGTTGATTGATTGTTCCTTAGCTATGAAACAATTTTCTGTACCAATTACGTCTTTGCAAATGACAGAAGCCATTTAGTCTAATGACCATAATAATTAATTTTCATTATAAATCAGATTAGTTAATGATGCTGAAGTCTACATTCTTCACAGAACTAAAGCACAGTATCTTATGTGCTCTCCCAGAACATATAATTTGCTATATAAGGCACTACTTTAAATATTTTTCCCTCAATAAGAATAGCATTGACTGTCTTTGACCTCCAGGATTCAGTTGGAAGTGCTACTCTCCCAGTGTCAGCTCTTTGCTAATAGCTCTCCATTTGCATCCACAAGGACAAAGAACCTGAGGCTGAAGATTCACTGACTTTATAGCATGTTAGTGGGCAACGTTCCTTAAGATATTACTTTTTCTACTTCACTGTAAAAAGTTATGACAGAGCAGACAGTATTCTAGGGACAAGGTAGGGCTTTTTTGTTTCATTTTCAGCATAATGTTCTTGCTGAATTTTTCTAAATTTTTGGTCCTGTGGTCACTTTAATCCACATAAAGGCAATCTGTAAAATATCTGCATAGGTAGTAAGCAAACAATCAAAACTTAGTATAATTTTTATTTGGTTTTGTGTGCCATTTTGTCTTTTGCAAAAGATGACCTATAAGCTTTCTTCAGAAAGGTCACAGACTTCTTGGATTAGAAAAGGTGAGAGGCGTTCTCTAAAACAATTTTGCAGAAAAGCTGAATTTATTATTTCAGGAAAGAAAACTACTAAATCTAGTCAAATACATTGATGTATTTAATTTTCTCTTTTCTCAAAGTCTGTGTGCTGAGCTGAATTAATTGTTTTTATTAATGGTAAGTATGCAATGAAGCATGTGGACGATCAGTGTGCAGCTCGTGGCTTTTGACAATTTTAATTTAGGATATTAACTATCCATTATTTTGCGGGCTAAATGGGCCACCATATCATATGATGCTGTTCTCTAACGGAATGCTTGTAGTCATGCAAAACATTGCCAAAGCATAGATCAACAAACTGTGATTGGTGAGTAACATACAGTGAATCATCTCGTTTGCACATAAGTAGAGCGGGAGCAAAGCCTTGTAAAGATAGCCTAAGTCACTGTACCTTTGTACACCTTTGCATTTCGGATGAGCTCAATGAACACACTTTGGGACTCTGTTCTGTTCACTTGCTTCACTGAGGGAACTGTACTGGGATCTACAATACTCCTTTTTTAAAACAAAAGCAAAAAATTTAGAAAGGAGAGATGGGAAAACACAAAGTAAAGATATATAAGAAAGTTAATGGCAGTTTATTGATAGACTGTCATTTTTTACTTCTTGTTCCCAGAAAACTGGAAAAAAAAATAAGAAAGAAAAAGAGCATGTGAGAGAGAAGTAGATACCCAAACTGGAAACAGACAAGGAAGGACAAGAGAGGGGAGGGGGAATTGCATAGACAATATGAAGAATAGTTAAGAACCATTTTTACTGGAGGAGATGCAGCTATTCAGGGGATAGAGGTGACCTGGCAAATCTGTGTCTGACCAAAGAAAGCTGGGGTGCACCATTTCATTAAAGTGTCCCTCATTTCAATTCTTGTCATTAGCTCATAACTGATTGAAACAATATTATATGAGCGGGCAAAGCCTTACCAGTTCCTCTTTGTACAAATACTGTTAAACGTGATGCTCTTCTCCAGCAATAACCTAGCCAAATCCAGCTCCTAAGTTAATTTATAGACTTAATTTTTAATCCATGTATTCCATTAAAAGTGGATTTGTTAAAAGAACATCACTGTCAGGATTGTGGTATATTTCCTAGGTAACAGGACTGAACTTAGACTGAATATATTGGACTATTTAAGCATCCTAATTTCTCAGATATCTTCAAAAAGGGGGGAAGAGTTAAAGCAATACCACACTGCAGATCTGTAAAGGTTGGTGGTACTGTGTCTTGACGAGCTGGAGGGAATGCATACATCTTCCTGCCTGGGCACAACACGACAGCAGTGCTACTGGTTCAACTGCTGAAGAGACCTTGCTTCTCTTGGGGCACAAGAAGCAATGCTTGCCGAGGTGGGAAGGCTCTGCTCTGCCTGGTGAAACCAGCCCTGGGGACCGTGGGGGGTATGCAGCTGCTCAGGCAACCTGGAAAACCTCTTCTTACCTTTTAACTAAAAGTGTTTTTAATGTATAAAAAAAATTATTTAAAACTTTTCATTTTAGCCCCCAAATATTTTGCTGGCCTGCAAGTGGGAAGTTGTTTCTTAATTAAAATTTAAAAAAAGACATGAGGAATGTAAGAACATAAAGTGGACTTGGTTGATTTTACCAATACTTAGTTTCTAATACAGAAAAGGCCCCACCATAACTAGAGAAATAGATATAGCTTTTGAGATATCTACTTCTAAATTTGTCTCTGAAGGTATTTTATATTTGTTCTGTAATACATGTCTGTGCTCTGCTAATGAGGGGCTTCTTGGGGGTGGGGGGAAGCACTGGATGCAGAGTGCACTTTTTCACTGTAGGGGAAAAGCAAAAGCAATAGAGCTCACTTTTATTCCTTCCACTTCAAAATCTCTGAGTCTTCCTTCTGTGTCTCTTTGTTTCAAATAAAAATAAAGGAGTTTTTGGGGTTTCCTCTCACTTTCCCTGTTGTTAAAAGACGTTACTAGAGAAAGGGGGAAACAGAGGGAGACAAGGCAGTAAGAAGCCAAATATATCTTTTCTTTTTTTAAAAAAAATTACAGCTGTTCATAAAGAAACCTTTTGCAGCTGTTTGTAAATAGGAAGAAGAACCTCAGTTCTGATCACTGTAAAATCAAAGGCAGGCCGAGTCTGATGTCAGTACATTCACTATTTTGGGTTCATTCCAGCTGTGGCCACCAAAGAGGTGAAATATTCCCTCTCCTCCCAGACTTTTCCCTGCTCTGTAGCTCTCATTCAGGAATGCCATAGCCACTCAAGCATCCTTTGCTGTGCTTTGGAAATGAGGCATACAGAAAAAGGATGTTTTAACTGAGAAGGTAGATTCAAATCCTACAGGAACAAGTGACAACTTGATCTGTCTGTAGCTTAGTTACTTCATCTGTAAAGTACTCTTTATATTAACTTTTATACCACAGCCATTGCTACTGGAGCTGAATGTCTGCCAACTGTACACTAAGCTATATGACTACGCATCATTCAAATGATGTTGGTTCTTTCATCCTTTTGTTATAGGAGAACATGTGCACACAGTCTGGGGGTTTGGAGTTTCCAGTTGGCCTGGCTGATTTTGGTTTTGCTATTGCTATCAATCAGCGCTGCCAGGCTTGCTCAGACGGATCTGCAACGTAAAGTAACTGTTGCTCTGGGCACCTGGTGTGTGTTTGGAGATGGCACCGTCCTCTTGGTTTAGTAATTTTTTTAAGATGTGTTTTATTTCAGATAGTCATCTCTTTATATTTACGTTAGAGAAGGCAGGGCAAAGAACTGAGGCTTGTGTTTGAAATAGGAGGTGGTTAGATTTGTTATGGTCTTTATTTTATTGGTGGAATGAATTCACCCTTTCTGTCCCTAGAAAGTCCTCCCTTCCAGAAAGCGACTTATTGTCATTCTAGCAGAGAACTGCATTGCACCAGGGGAGTGAAGGTCTTGACCATGCTTTACACCTTAGAAGTGTGGACAGTCGTTCAGATCCACTGGGCTCAGCCCATTGCATGCCAAGGCCCACCTCAAGCTGATGCTGCATTACTAGCATCCTAATGACTGTGGGAGGTTCTGATACTGCAAAATAATATCTAAGAAGGATGGACAGACATATTTTTTACTTGAAGGGAGTCTCCAAATACAAAGAACCCCTGATCTAACCATGCAGCACAAGTTTGATGAAGTACCAAGAGACAGAGAGGTGAATTGGAGTGAGGTGACAGCCAGAATAGCTTTGCTTTTACTCATATGTGTTTCAACATTAATGTTATTTTAACACATACACGCACACACACATTCTCTAACTTACTCTTTCTGAATAAAAAAATCTAGGCATTGCTCCAAACCGTTACGCCACAGTCTTCACTCAGGCAAAATTGCCAATTTCTGCAATGGGTGCTTTTACAGAACTTGACTTTTAGGACTGAACCGCTACACAGTATCTCTTTTTTGGTTTTTCTTCTGTTAGGGAACATCCTTACTTGCCTATCTGGCATACCTATTGTGAGTTATATTTACTGACTGGAAACTTGGCAAGTCCAATATTTGTTCTTGGTAACAAGATACTACCCACAGTTTTTACTTACTGGACTCTGCAGCAACCAGGTGGAACATACATCATTAGTTTACTGAATAATGAATATACTTTAAATCATGATTTAAAAATGCTCAGTTACAGTATATTAAATTAGAAAAAGAAAGTTTAATGTAAAACCAGCTTTCCATAGTAGAATTAACAGAATCAAAATAGGCTTTTTATCAACTTTATTGAAACTAATTCAACTTTCCAAGAACTAAAAATTGGTTTCCTGTCTTGACTGTTTTGGAATTACTTACTGTCATCTGTTTCAGACGTTAAAGGATATGATTTAATATCAGCAATAAGGCCTCTGTTCCTACTTTGGCAGGTGTTAATTATTTAAACACTACTCATTTAAATTTGTTTCCAATCACTCTTTTGAGTGGTTTGCTTTACACGTTTCTTCAGGTATATTTTCTGCACAGACAAATAAAATGGAGGGGAAAGTCCCGCAATCAGTAGTTCTATTTCTCCACTGTTCGATCCATCTTTAGACAGGCAGGTAGAGGCAGAGGGATATTTCATGTGTTATGGTCTTCAGTGATGGAATATAATATATCATAAATCATTTTATCTCCTTTGTAATAATAAAAAGTTGTTCTTTTAGGCAGAGTGCTGTGGTTTCTGTATGCTAATGGCTGTACTCTGTGCGAATGAATTGTGAAATGGGTCACAGTTCCTGAAGCGTTCATAGGGGTTGGAAGAATATAGTCAGACTTCTTTAGCAAAAAATGGGTAAAAACCCTCTAAAGTAACTACAGTGGTTCCTCCACACATACAATCCCACCAGTTCGTTTACTTACAGTGACAAAAAAACAGCTGTATGAATATTGTCTGGTTCTGTCCAGCTAGTTATTCATAATGATGAAAAATGGTTCCCTTGCTGTATATACCTGAATTTTCATCTACCATCATGTTAGAATCATCCTGCCTTTTTTTTTTTTTTTATTTAACTTTTGCTTTTCTTTATAACACTGCACTAGAGAAACAGGAACTCAGCATTGTACAACAGACCTCTGTCTCGTGTGAAGTGACATTCTCATTCTGCAACAGATAACTTGTAATTTAATACATAATTCTTGTCAGTAGAATAACATAAGGGAAAGCTAGACCAGAGGGAAAGCCGGGCATAAGAGAGGGAATTTTACACACCACTGGGAAATGAGAAGCTGACAGCTATAGGTATTTCAGTTCTACAAAGCAAGCCATTTCATCCTGGTAATAAATGGAAAAGGTGGGTGTTTGTTTAGATTTAGGCCACTCAGTAATGATTTTAACACTCAGCCAAGCCTCCTGCCAAGACAAGCACTCCAAGGCCAAAATCTGTAATGAGCTCTCATCTTCTCAATTATAGATTCAGCCCTGACCAAAGCAATATCCAATATTCCCCTCCCAGCTCCAGGAGTGCAGAGACGTGCTGATGGACGTGAGAGCAGCGCAGCTCCGCATGGCTCCTGCAGTTCCCCAGGACCTTGCAGCCCACCGCGCCACCGTGCTGGGGCACCATCACCAGCCACATCCTCTTCTCCCTTCCTTTTGCCTTCCCACCCCCGTTTCATGGAAAGAGTGAGCACAGAGAGAGAAATAGTGCCAGCCTTGCTGGGGAGGAGGAGGGGAGGAAGGAGAGGATGGAGGGACTGTCCTCCCTCTGCCTCTGGGATCCTCCCAGCCCCTTCCAGCTGGTGGGAGAATGAACTGATGGAGCCAACTTTGCCCTTGCAGCTCTTCACAGTGATTTTGTTGGCAGGTCTCTGTCGGCTGGTTGAGCCTGGCTATGGATTCCAAAGTGTTATGACGGTGTGTAAGGGATATGTGGTTCTGCAGCATGCTGCTCGTAGTCCATGTCTTGCTGTTACTTCAAGTGATCTTTAGTATCTCCTCCTCACTTGCACTTGCCACCAAGCTCCCTCTTTCTGATGCTTGTCCAGCAAAAAATATAGAAGGTAACTTTCTTTCCAAGACTTATATTTCATAATTCATCCACCTGGCCTCATTCCCTAGCTTGTTTTCTGCCACCTTTCCCCATTGCTTTTGCTTGTTTTTCCCCAGGTGGTTTCGTACATTGTAGTTGTATATATTTTTTATCCATGTTGAAATGAAGGCATCTTGACCCCACCTGCCTACTGGCTGCTCCAACTCCATCTTTGTCTTCTCTCTTATAACTCCATAAACATTCCGACTCCTTCTGACCCCATAGTCACCAAAGACCTCATAAAACCATGGCACATGTTTCGAAGCTAGAAACAATGATATTCAGAAGGATTTTTTGTTTGGAAAAATGGATATAAATGTATCCACAGTTGTGGGGTTTAAGGAGTGGAAGAAAGTCTGATGGAGCTTTTGCACAGTGTTTGGGATCTCTGTAGAGGCATAGCCAGGGGCTCTATGCTGCTGCTGTGAATGCTTGCTTTTTGCAGGTACTTATGATCTGCTGCTGAGCTAAATGGATCGCTAGCTGTTTTTCAGTAGACTTTTCAGCTCATTGTCCATCTTCTTGATAGAAGGTGAGGTGTGAAAAGGAGAAGAAACATGATAAGATAGGGAAGAAAGAGCAAATTATTTGCCATGGAAAGGGAGCAGAAGAATGTCTTTCCACCATGAAGGCAGAGACTGTGGTTAGTTCAGAAAATAACAGCAAATAAATAAATAAATAAATAAATAAATCTAAGCCAAAAAACCATGACACCAGACTAGGTCTGTGTTACTCAGAAATTCTGATTTTTGCTCAGAACAATGAGTCTGTTCCAGCAAGAAAGCCTGCCTTAGTCCTTTGTGCTTCCTTAAGTAGTAAAAACCCCCTTTATATGGCTTTGTGTTCTTAATTTATACTGTGTGTTACAATTTTTTTGTGTTGTTCAACAGCTGGCAGTGGGTGACAGAATTCTAGAGGATAAGTGCTATATACAATACCTAATCCAGTCAGTCCAGTCTTCCAGTCGTCAGTCATAGGTAGCCAGGCTTTATAGCTCTGCTCACGAGTTCAGTGTGAGTCCTGAGCAATTAAGTATCAGAAGTTTTGGTCTACTGTTCATTAAAAAAAAATGTAAAACTCTAGATGAAAAATAGAAAGAAAGATTATTTTAACTGTTATTCACATTCTCCGATTAAATCTGGTTTTAGTTCCTTTTTCTTCTAGTTACTTGCTTGTGTACAGCAAACTTGGCAGAAGGCATTAAATCATATGTAGGTTAATTATTTAATGTTTCTGAATTTCTTTGAACATGAACTGAATGCCAAGTATTACTAATATTATGTGAGACAACATTATAATAAGCCGGGGGTTATATCTCCAGTTTCTTCTATCATCCATTAATATATAAGCTTTGTTTGGTGTTATATATAGATTGTACGTACAATTATTTGAATTCACTACAGCTTGAATTCCTTTCCGTCCCCAATGTAAAAGGAAAGAGACACAAAATGTAATGAAACAAACATTCAGAGAGGAAAATGTTCTTACCATGACCCATGACTGAAAGGAATATATGGGGATCCCCAAGTCCAGGGAAGAGCAGTACAGTCATCTAACCTGAAAATAAATTAGTTTGTTTTAGAAAAATATGTATAATTAGATTTTAAAAACACCAAGTTCTCCTTCTAACAAGCTGATTAGCAATTTGATTATTGTCATTGCTTAGAAGTTGCACCTTTGTTTTGTGTAAGCTCAAGTTCTGAACATAGCATTTTCAGAAGCAGAGTTAAACTTACCTTGTTACTTCTCTTGTCTAAATAGTTCTATATATTAATTAACTAACTCTTTGAAGCCTCTTAGACGTGAATCACTAAGGTCTGCATTTTGGAAAAATTTTAAATTTTCTGGGCAGGCCTGTATCCTCGGCATTACAGATAGTACTTTTTTGTTCCAAATATGATTGCATGTCATTGATATGCCTTACACCTTAATTACAGGTGGAAACTCCGTTGAAAGTATTTCCCTTTTTCACATCATTTACAGATTTACCAACAACAGCTAGCAGTAGACCTGTACCTGCCTACAGGTATTCAATTGTTAATGCCTTGTGTAAGTTTAGAAATTTCTGTGGATCTTTGGAGATGTATGAGTTGCTTTTATTGTAATGGTGGTTGGACTGTTATAATGATATGACCCATTTATTTAGTAGTAGGAAATCAAAGTGGTCATTCTAATTCCTTTGAAGCTGCCTTGAGGCTTGGATTGGTTCCATCTCAGTAGTGGAAATTTTATCTAAATAAATATTATTTTTTTGTTTACTACCAGGCCTTATACCTTTCATGTGACAAACCTATCATCTACCTGTGTGCAGACTATAGAGTAAGGGCATTTCCTGATAGGCTGGTATTCAGTGTACACATGCACTTGTCCCAAGGTATGGTTTGGACATTCTGATGGTCTGCTTCATGAAATAAAATAAGTTTGGTTTTTTTCCAAGGAAATAATTTTTTTAATCAGTCATGTTTCCCTTCCATGAAAACATTGACTTTTTGTCAGAATTAAGGAAAAATAACCCTACGAAAAAATTTTGAAAAACTATTAATTTTTTTTCAAAATATTTTCATGGGGAGAGTCCTCCTTTTTTGATCAATATTAAGATTAACGTCTAGTTTTAGGAGACCAAAAGCTAGAGCATGTGTCTAGCAGACTAATAGTGTCTATGGAAGTCCAACTGTTTTCCTACCCAGGCTGTGAAAATCAAGGCCTATGTGGTTTTTGCTTCTCACACAAGGAGTAACTTAAGGGTTTAAAAAGAAATCAAACTATATAGTACGTTGTCCAAGTGTATTGAAACAAAAATATAAATGTGAAAACCAAACACATCATAAATAAAATGAAATATATCAAAAAATAATTAAAATACAAATCATGAATTAAAAAACCCCATTTATCTTGTTAACTTGAAACCTAACTTGGGCAAAGCAGTTTCTTTTTCTTTGGTTTCCACGAACATTAGATTTTATGAGTGCTGATATCAAATTACTACATATTATCTAAAAGTGCAACATAAGATCTGTCTGGGCAGTCAGTAAGATGTCATTCATTATTGTTTCACCTTGGGGACTGGATATTCAATCTGAAAAAATAAACACTCGATATATGCTCCATCCATGTGACAGGACCTCCTGTTATAGCTTCCTTTCTGATATATGGCTCCTACCTGATTCCAGCTAAAGGAAACCCTATCAGATTCACCTAGGTTGTAACTTACTCCTAAAATACCCAAAATATTTTACTCCCAGGAGCTGCTCATAAAAAAAGAAAAAGGTTAAAAGTATATTTTCCTGTTAAGTATTGATATGTTAAGTTTCTGTTTGGAAAGCTTGGTAAATGTTTAAAGTCAGTTTTGTCTGATCTTGTGTGTTTATAAATTGTGTTCTGTCGATTCATTTCCTCTGGCAGCATTGCGAAGTTTTGCTAGCAAAGGGATGAAAGAGGTCAAATTTTAATTCCCTGGCAATTTCCCTTCTTGCCTATCACTTTCACAGGCTTTACACTATGTCATGAAGCTCCCATGTTTTAACTGACTTCTTACTTATGTATTAAGAGATTCAGGCACCTCTCAAATCTTTAATGATCAGTTCATGATAGGAAGGTGTTTCCAACATATGAAGCACCATCTGAACAGGTCAGACCACCTTTCTTCTTATTGCTGCTATGGAGAGTTGGTGTTCCAGATCAAAAGAAATCTCTTTTTTTCCCTTGCTCATTTGAGGAGCCTGTTGGCTCCTCTGTGTGACAGCCTGCTGGAGAACAGAAAATATTTAGCTAAGGAGAACGTTGCCATGCACCTTGTCTTTACTTTCATCCTAATGAAAGAGTGAGGTCTCGTCCACCAAAAAGTAACGGAGATGTGTCTGAGCTGCCTTCATCCCTGTCACCCCCCGTGCTGGCAATGACAGACCATGCCAATTTCTTATCTGCAAGGAACTCCTGTCCTGAAACCAAACAACACGTAATATGGCAGAGATCTTGTCCAGAAAATCCTGCCTTACATATACAGTCTTTTAGCCTAAAAATGCCCTTAATATTTATGGAATCTATTTGCATTACACTTTAAACAAACTGCTGCTGTCTAGTTTGAAGTTGAACTCACATCCACAGAAGTATTTAGGTGCTGAACTCCTTTGTAGGTGCTTTGCTTGTCTGGTCACATCAATCCTCCCTCCCGTATTGTTCTTCTCTGCTCAGGTACCACCAACATGGATGCACAACTGTGCCCAGGAAAGAGACTTCATAAAGGAAAACACATGTCAGAAAAAGGTTAAAACTTCAGGGCTGTTTGAGACAAATGGAGAAGAAGAACATAAACTAATGAGTTAGGCTAAGCATTAATGGAATTTAGATAGACTTTTCAGAGAAGCTAATTGAATTGAATAAAGTACAAGAAGCAGCAGCTTTAAAAAAGATTTAAACATGCCGTTTCCCACAACATTCTGCTGGAGAAACTGATTGCTCATGGCTTGAATAGGCGTATGCTTTGCTGGGTAAAAAACTGGCTGGATGGCTAGGACCAAAGAGTTGTCATGAATGGAGTTAAATCCAGTTGGTGGCTGGTCACAACTGCTGTTCCCAGAGTCCAGTGTTGGGGCCAGTTCTATAATATCTTTATCAATGATCTGGACAAGGGGATCGAGTGCACCCTCAGTAAGTTTGCAGACGACACCAAGTTGGGCGGGAGTGTTGATCTGCAGAGGGATCTGGACAGGCTGGATGGATGGGCCGAGGCCAACTGTATGAGGTTCAACAAGGCCAAGTGTTGGGTCCTGTACTTGGGTCAAAACAACCCCATGCAAAGTTACAGACTTGTGGAAAAGGACCTGGGGGTGTTGATCGATGGCCGGATGAATATGAGCCAGCAGTGTGCCCAGGTGGCCAAGAAGGCCAATAGCATCCTGGCTTGTATCAGAAATCATGTGACCAGCAGAACTAGGGAAGTGATCGTCCTCCTGTACTCGGTGCTGGTGAGGCCGCACCTTGAATACTGTGTTCAGTTCTGGGCCCATCACTACGAGAAAGACATTGAGGTGCTGGAGCGAGTCCAAAGAAGGGCAACGAAGCTGGTGAGGGGTCTGAAGAACAAGTCTTATGAGGAGCAGCTGAGGGAACTGGGGTTGTTTAGCCTGGAGAAAAGGAGGCTGAGAGGAGACTTTGTTGCTCTCTACAACTACCTGAAAGGAGGTTGTAGCAAGGTGGGTGTTGGTCTCTTCTCCCAAGTAACAAGTGATAGGATGAGAGGAAACAGCCTCAAGTTGCACCAGGGGAGGTTTAGATTGGATCTCAGGAAGAAATGTCTTCACCCAAAGGGTTATCAAACATTGGAACGGGCTGCCCAGAGAAGTGGTGGAGTCACCATCCCTGGAGGTAGAGGACTAGTAGATGTGGTGTTTAGGGAAATGGTTTAGTGGCGGACTTGGTAGTGCTAGGGTAACGGTTGGACTCGATGATCTTAAAGGTTCTTTCCAACCAAAACGATTCTATGATTCTATGACATATTTTTGTAAAATATTAACAGGTCAAGTTGCTAAGTCAAATAAAGCAAGGGTTCTAAAAATAAGGGAAAAACATTCATTATTTCCACAATCAGATATTGCTTCACACTATCCATGAAATTAAGGTTAGAAGTCCTAACAGAGAGTCTGTTATCAGTGTATTTGGGCGTGTGAAACAGAGTATTAAATTAAACTGTACAGTTTAGGGAGTTTTTGCTTTAAATCTAGTAAAAAATGCAGAAATTTTCCATGAGATTTTTAAAATTAGGCAGAGAAACCCCTCAAAAAACAGACCTATATTTTAGGTTTTGTGCTGCCATACTGGGTGAGAATTACCATAGTTGTACACAAACCTCAATGGAATTTGTAGTACAAGTGAGAAATCCACATGAAAATCCCCTGCATTAAAATCCCTATTAAATTAACTATTAATTTAATGCAGCAAATTAAAAGCCACTATAAGCAAGTAGAAAACCCTAATGGCACTGCATCTGTGCACACTTTATATCAACCTGATACGCTGACTGGAAATTTCACAGTGATTAAGTTACTAGCAGCAATTTTTGGGACTTTGAAGCATTGCAGCTAGTTGCCTGACACCAGGAGAAGATAGACACTGGGGTGGAAGGGCTTTTGAAATATAAAGGCAGCAAGGAGGCTAACAAAGTGATTGCAAATGGTCTGTTTAGTGAGGCGAGCGAAACCAGGGATGGAGTGAAAGCATGAAAAGGATGTCTTGCTCTTAGATTTTTTTTCTTTGATTGAGAAAAACTTAAACATATCTGTCAAAATAAGTGGAGACTGTTCATTAAGATAAATTAACAGAAATTTCAAAACACAGCCTTGGTTATTTTTCATTGAAATATTCCAAATATGATCAAATACGTCATATTTGATCTTGGAATTATATTTCAGGTGAGGGCAGCATGAGTATGAATTTAAACTAACATCTCCCGACATGCTTTGACAGCAGGCTCACCTCCCTTCCAAGGGAAAACCAGCCCTTTAAAGGACACCTTCCTGTAAATGGAGAAAAAATATGGTGCAGAAGCATTACATTCCAAATGATATTTATCTTATGTACACACAGTAGTTCTGGTTACACTGTATGGGGACAAGTGTCTCTTCCAGGGTTACCTGTTAACATAGGCACAAGACTTCTTAAGAGCCAAGTCTTTGCCAGAGTATCCCCCACTGCTTTTATTGCCTTCCCTGCAAATACCACCAAGGACTGAATTTTAAACAGCAAAGTGTAACAAAAATACAAAATATTTGCTTATATTCTTAAAACAATGTGTCACTTGGTGATACTAGTCGTAGCTATCTTCATGCAGCACTTCAGTGTGCATCGTTCCTGTGAATTTTCAGGAAACTTTTTCACCAGCATATTAAACAAAAATGAAGGCAAGACAGACATAAATGCCCTGTGCAGAGTTTTTGCGTTCTTTTTTCCAGTTTAGATTTCAGGTGCCTTATAGGGAAAAATAAGCAGCAAAGAAATGTTTGGTTTTGGGGGTGAAAAGAAGTTACAGTGTATTGGAAGGAAGGATGTGGTTAAAACAAATGCCTAGAAGGCAGTAGATAACAATTCTGTTCCCAGATCTGGCACAAATGCTCTTTTTGACCTTGCACCAAAGTATTTCCTTGCTTTGGCACTAGTTTTTCTGTAAAATGGGGGTGATAACAGTGCTTAACTACCCTTCCTGACAGAGGAACTGAGAAGTTTTTTTTATACTTGTTACAAGTTTTCAGAACCTGAGAGAGATTAAAACTGGATCTGTTTGGACCTGGAGATTTAAGTCTTTCCTTCAAATAAAACATTTCATTTATAGAATTTGGTTTATTTTACACTAATTACATGTATTTTAAAAAATAACCATCATTTGCAATCCGTTTGCTCAGTCCTGCAAATAATTGGCTAACTCCACTACTTCAAAACACTATTTTCTGTTCTTACAATCAACTGAAAAAAAAAAAAGAAAGAAAAAAGATAGAGTAATAATACTTCTATCTTGTACATGACCAAGAAGTGTAGTTTCTGATAGAAGATTTTAACATTAATAGTGTGATCCCGATGGGCTGTTAGAGAGAATTAGAGAAAACAAAGATGCTTTTTGCACGTTCTAAAATAACTTAGAGGAATGCTTTGATTGTTTTTTAGAAATAAGCACACATAAAAAGTAGCATTTCCCTATTTCTCTTCCAATGAGTTCTGGAGCTGAGAAATCCCTCAGGCAAGACTTTCAACTTGCTTACTTCCATTGCGGAGCAGAGAAGCGTTGCTGAGGCCTGCAGAGCCTTCCAGCTTGTTTGAAGAAGGAGGCTATTATCTGGTATGATTCAGCACCCATCAGACAAACTATCTCACCCCTTCCTGGCTTTTTAATATGTTTTTTTCTAGCCCTTGTCCTTGAAACCATGTCCCAAACAGGTCAGCCAGGCTTATGAATCTGACCCAGCAATGCTCACCCTTAACTGAAGTAATGTTTACACATAATATTCGTTTAAATTATGAAATGCCTGTTGTGAAAACAATAGACATATTCAATCACCGTATCCCAGAACAAATGAGAGAAATATTCCAGAGCTCCTATCAGAACTTAATAGGTATAATTTTGCTAGTGATATGGTAATACACAGCAGCTTTTCCCGGACGGCTGTGTAAAACAAAGAAGTGGTTGTCAGCCTTTCAGAATCAGATGTTAATGATATTTCATGTCTTTGTTGAGTCTGTGGAAAGCAGCTACTGCACCTAAAAGGGAAATGATTTCCATACCAACCTCCCCCAGCCAAAGTCGTTCAGATTGGGAAAACTGGATGAGGTCCATATTTATACTTCAGAAAGAGGTGTAAAAGAAGATTTCAAGACAGTATTGACTGAGCTGTCTCCCAGTCTCTTTACTTGAAGTTATATCTTATCATTGTGATGAAAGTTTTTAGTTCAGTGTATTACAGCCTCTTTTTTTTTCTTTCTCTCTTTTTCTTTTTTTTTTTTCCAAACATATACGAGGAAAGAATGTAATGTAAGCAAAACTCCAATGTGTTTCTGGCAAATGAGGAGTGTTTTCTACATCTCGTATATTTTTGGAAGTGTTTGAATCCAAAAGTAATACGTCTTCCAAATTGGGAAGAAGTCCTTTTATTAGACTGATGCCTGCACACAGCAGAGAAAGGGTTGTCTGCACCAGTGTTGCAGCAAGCAGGGGCTGATGCTCTGTCTGAGCTGGTCTGAAAGACTGGAGCCAGTCAAAAGAAGGGTTTCTGTAACTTTATTGCTGCAACTTCATTTTGCTGTACTACTGTATGTCTTCACTTCTGCAAACATTCTTTTGTTTGTTTTAAGAAGAGGTCTTAATTCCAATTCAAAATCCATCCAGAAAGGAGGGCCCCTCAGCACTGTATTCCAGCTGGTGAGGATTAGCTTAGTCCTTTTACCGGATACGTATCATTTTAATCTTAAGCCTTTAGACACTGTACAACATACTATTAAGTCTGTTACCAAATAAAACACTAAAAGGTTGATTCACTAAGGGTTACACACCCTTTGCAGGGAAAAAACTAACATTTACAAAGGGATAACTGCCAAAAATGACTTAAATTTCATGTCTTTCCTATTTACTAAATCCCACATCCACCATGTGTACAGTAACTTCCTTCAGATATGCCCCTGGGAGAAGTGCAAGTCAAAATAAAGGGGAAGTTGCCTCTTGAAACATGTCCTTAGCTCTAAAGAGTGATTTATATTGGTTCACATCAGAAAATCTGAAAAATGAAAGTTATGTTGTTGAAGAATAAAGTTAAACCTTCCAGAAAGTGTGAATCATGTACTTGACTCCTATGATAACGAGTAATATATTTCCTATAGGAGTTAGTGGTTAGAGTACAAAATCACGGCATTAGCAGGCTAAAAGAGAGTCATCTGCTAATGATCTTGTGCAAGTGACTTTGACTGCAGTTTCTAACTTGGGTGCTTAAACTGAGGCAATATTGCAGCCTTTGGTTAGTTGGGGAAACATGGGTGACAGAATTGCTGGACCTTAAGCACTCAATTGGGTTGTTAATAGCAAATGCAGATGCCTGACTTCGCTCCCTCTGGACCTTCTTATATGATATTTTATCTGTCTGTCAAGGGTGAGGCAAAAAGCTCTGATATTTATAACGTACTTTGGATAAAGGGAGTGATCTAAATGCAAGCTATGATAGCCAGTGTTTATTGGCTAGACTCTTGCTCTGACACAGGCTCAAAAGTACCTCATCACATTATTTTACCCAGTCATTTGAACTTAATCACTACAGCTCGTCATGCTAAGTTAGTGCCTACGCTTATGAGACCACCTTAGGGCATGAAGACCATCTCGGGAGGTCATTAGGTGTGGCTCTGGCAACAGCACTGCGAATGAAACTGCATTGATAGTCTGTGTCCTACTGTTTGGGTAATACCAATGATTTAAGTTTTCTTCCAGGGGATTGGGTTGTTGTTGTTGTTTTCAGTAAGAAATAACTCATCTGTTTTGGAAAACATTGTTTAATGTATAATGGAATGTTCCACTAGCACTGACAGGCAGAGCTGCGCCATGCCAGACAGCCAGCTCCGGGAGCTTGACTGGCCAGGGTGACTGCAAAATAGGGTGCTGGCATCCCACTGATGCTGCGCTTGGTACCCCCCCAGCTTCTATTTTCCACAGTCCCAGCTGTATGAAAAGAAACTGTTTCTAGGTGTGTGGGTTAGGAAAATTAAAAACCTGAATGTACGCTACGACTGTTTCTTTTGTTAAAGGATAAACCAGTATAGAATAATAGTATATAGAATTTACAAATCCTTTTTGCATTCAAGTTATTTGAGTAAGATAAACGGTAGAATCGACATATGCATTAGGCCCTGGGATAAAGTACTATTAATCCTGTTGCGCAGATACAGAAGTTGAACTAGAGGCAAAGATTTTTGTCTGGGAACTGAGGTAAAGATTTTTGCCTGGGAATTGAGGTAAAGATTTTTGTCTCAGCCAGGATTATAATTCAAAGTTTTTATTTAGTAGCCCTACGCTCAGACCATGCAATTCTCCCTAGATAAATTTTATTGCAAGGGTCTTGGTGTCTTCACTAAAAGCCTAGTTTGAGGGATCATATGATTTTTGTTAAAATGTCAGTGTTCATATATCAAAGAAAAATGTTTCAAGGCCATATACTGTGGGGAAAATCTGGAAATAAAAAAACATCACTCATATGTAGCCTGAAGGCTCCAAGGACCACTAGACAATATAAAAACCAAGCAAAACCAAAATGTGCTTGTTTATGTAACAATCACGATTTTAAAGAGAATTTTGTGATTTTAGAGGATCCATCTCATGATTTTTCAGTACTTGGCCTTGGCAATATTGTCAGCCTGAAGTGGAGAATTTGCATCTGATGACCAAGTTCCCCTGTCACTCCACATACAGTTAGTTTATTTTAGAGGACCATCAGATACAAATTCTGTTACATGTTAACAGCATTGCCAAGCTCAAGGATTCAAAAATCATGAGCTAGTTTATTCTACATGGCAAAGCGATTACTGGGAGAAAATGGAACAACAACAACAACCCAACAAATGCTCTTAATGTTTATTCTGTTGTCTCCTCTCTATGAGGCCTTCAACAATGCCATGGTTCAGTACCACCACCAGAAAAAGCCTATTTTTCTTCAGGGATGAGAGACATCTCTGAAGTCTAATGACAAAAATATGGGCCTTGCTCTGTAGTATCCATAAGATGTTTTAGGGGTGGGATACAGTGCGAGGCATTTACAAACAGAGCCAGTCTGAATAATCTTTGCTACTGCAGAAATAGGAAGAGCAGCACCTGGGAACCTCCATCAACGTATGACTATATTTATAGAAACACCATTAGGGGGAGCTCTGTAATAGACTTAATGCCAGTGTTTTACAGCTTTCTCACCTTAAAAACCACTACCTTATTTTTTTTCTTATTAGTAGTAAACAAATGGCGCTTAATACATTAGTATTTATGGTACTTCCACCGTCATCTTCATCACCGCCATTGAGACTGACAGACATTATGGTGATAAATTTGCTATAAACACCAATGTAGAATAGAATGATCAGCGTCAGAATAAATGGGGTAAATTAAGTGGATTCTAGGATAGAAGTTTCTGTGATCAGCTGTGTGATTCTGCTGTTTTCTTTGGTAGCCCCATTCAATTGCAAAATCTTGCTGTATTTGTGGCCCTTAAATGAGGTACCATCTTGAAGAAACCTTTCCTTTATCACCAAAATCTGTTGCTATAGAGGTCCTACTGTGAATTTCTCAGGGAGCCATCCATTCAGCTGAAGTCCCTTCTACTCTGAAATGTCCTCTGTTGAGTTATAATGAGTGAGATGTCTCAGAATCACAGAATCAACCAGGTTGGAAGAGACCTCAGGGATCATTGAGTCCAACCGTTGCCCTGACACCACCCTGTCAACTAGATCATGGCACTAAGTGCCATGTCCAGTCTTTTCTTAAACACATCCAGAGATGGTGACTCCACCACCTCCCTGGGCAGCCCATTCCAATGTCTAATAACCCTTTCTGAAAAGAAATTCTTCCTAATGTCCAACCTGAACCTCCCCTGGCGAAGCTTGAGGCTGTGTCCTCTTGTCCTATCGCTAGTTGCCTGGGAGAAGAGGCCTACTCCCACTCCACTACAACCTCCCTTCAGGTAGGTGTAGACTGCAATAAGGTCACCTCTGAGCCTCCTCTTCTCCATGCTAAACAACCCCAGCTCCCACAGCAGTTCCTCGTAGATCGAAGTTCTGTTATGTGAAAGAGAATGGGCTAAGAAATTACACCTATGTGCTAGTTTTGACTGGGATGGAGTTAATATTCTTCATAATAGCCTGTATGGGTCTATGCTTTGGATTTGTGCAGAAAACAGTGTTGATAATACAGGGACGTTTTCGTTCTTGCTTAGCAGTGCTTACACAGATTCAAGGGCTTTTCTGCTTCTCACACCACCCCACCAGTGAACAGGCTGGGGGTGCACAAGAAGCTGAGAGGGGGCACAGCTGGGACAGCTGACCCCAACTGACCAAAGGGATATTCCACACCATATGACGTCATGCCCAGCATATAAACCTGGGGGAAGAAGAAGGAAGGGCAGACGTTCAGAGTGACGGCGTTTGTCTTCCCAAGTAACGTTAAGCGTGATGGAGCCCTGCTTCCCTGGAGATGGCTGAACACCTGCCTGCCCATGGGAAGGAGTGAATGAATTCCTTGTTCTGCTTTGCTTGCACGTGCGGCTTTTGCTTTACCTATTAAACTGTCTTTATCTCAACCCACGGGTTTTCTCACTTTTACTCCTCTGATTCTCTCCCCCATCCCAGCCAGGGGGAATGAGCAAGCGGCTGTGTGGTACTTAGTTGCTGGCTAGGGTTAAACCATGACAACCTAATATGTATGTGATACATCATGTGATATAGGATGCGGTATGGTCCATCAGTCACAGACCCAGCAGTCAGATGCTTTTTTTTTTCATATAAGAAAGGCTTGTTCTTATTTTTAGACAGATAGAGCTTTTTGGCTTTCTGTGAAGTGCAGATTGTGATTTGGAGAGCTCTGTATGACCTGCAAAGCTGCAATAAAGAACTTGGATTTACATTCTTAAATAAGATGTAATGATGGATAACAACAAAATAGAGGACAGGATTTCATATAAATCCCACATAGCTAGACAAGATGCTGAGATGAACCAGTATTTTAGCATATCATGAGTGGTTCATAGTAATGGAAAATGTCCAGTTTTTCTAAAGGATAACCAGGGAATAATTAGTTAAGCAAAAGAAAACTTTACCCCAAAATCCAAACAACAGTTTGGCACAGTAAAACCAAATTAATTGCTAAGATTAACTCTATTTAAGCTAAAAAGTGCTTTCAGCTTTAAATTTGGCCTATTGTTCTTGTAGATTAGAATATGGGAGAGTCTAGGATTTAACTCTTTGTATTTTTTTAATGCTGACTTGAGGCACTTCTTAAGGACTTTTAAAAATTTGTAAAACACTCCCTCTGTTGCTCAAAATATGATGCCAGTGAACTCTAATGATTTCATTCCCAAATAAATAGATTCAAGCCATTGCTTTACTATTGCCAGCTTCTGTAAAACTGCCTGGCAAAAAGAGTGCAAACAGTTCATGAAACATTACTCTGACCCTTTATTCAACAGTGCCCACATTTAAAATAGTAAACTTTATTTTCCTTTGTACTAGGACAAAGTAGGGGGAATAAAGATACAATAGTGTGAATATTACCATAACACCTTCTGAGAAGCACATTCTTATCATGGTGGAGCTTCTAAGGGTTTGGATGGCCTTCACTTTATTGATCCTGGGACATCAAAGTCCTAAGAAATCTGCTTCCATGAAACCCTACAAGAAGCTAGTTATCAGAACCTTTAGTTTCTGTCATTTCCAAAATGTAAAAAGCAGCATAAACTGTTCTACCTGGTCTTTTTGCCAGGATATTAACTTGTTCCCAGTGTATAACTGCTTCATTTTGTTGATGACTCTCTGCTCTCTCTCTGGGGAATTACTACCTTCAGCACGCTGTTTGCAAGGTTAGATCATGAGCTCCTTGAGGCAAGGAACCTGCCTTACTCTATTTGTATTTTAGTTGCTAAGAAAGCCCATGGGTGCCACACAAAAGCAGTGATGAATATTACAAGAATACTAAAATACTTTTTTCATTGTAAAGAGAATGACATTTGCCTGCTTCTAATAAATCTTGAGCCATTTATGGCAGAGTTAAATATGTTGTATCCCATGTAAAGGAGAACTGCTGCAGGAAGCATCTCCAGCCCAGCAGAAATCCTGGTTATCTCTCCCTTGAACTTTCTCTTTGCCCCGTGCAGACAATAGTCCACAATAAAACTGTTGCAAAACTGTGAAATTTCAATAAAACTGCCCAAACTGCCAGAGCAAACAGACCTTTATTCCAGCAAGGCCAGGACTGTCTGCAGTGTCAAGGCTGGGAGCAGCATATTGAATGGTGGAAGAATTGGATACTGACTGCAGCTCTGAAGCATACAGTTATATTCTTACATTAAATGTTCTGAAAGCAGACACTTGTTGGCGCTTGGAACTTTTGTATTTCAAGGGTGCATCAAAAAACAATGACTTTATTTGTTCTGGGCTAGAGGAAATTATCAGTTGATCAAAACGAAATGATTTTCTTTTTCCCTAGAATGCTAGATGTGTTTATTAACACAGAAATACTCAAGACTAGGATACTTGAAATATTTGTCAAGTTATTTGTAAGATTTCAGGGTATGGGGGCTGGCAGTCCAAGAAGACCTTGCTTAAAAGCATAGCAGAAAGCAGTGCTGTGATGTGTCTTACCAATGTGGAGGTATTTTGCCAGAAAAGTTTCAGTATGCAACTATTTGTTTTTGTGCAATGCAGATAAACCTGGACATTCAACATCCAGCCTGTTATGCATACTCTAGCATGCTCAAGAACTTAGTTGCCTACTTTACTTTGAGGTTACAGTAGGCATCAGGATAGGCCAGAAGATGTTCTTCTTGAGATCAAAAGTATATGGGACCTGAGACTGAGCTAGTCATGATTCTTCTTGAAAGGCATGAAATGGGGCTGAAGACCTCTAGGAAACCGTGGGAGCTTAAGTTGAAGGCTCCTCTGGACTGGTCTTGCAGTTTGTTCCTGTTTCCATTTAGCCTGCATCTGGGGCTAAAAAATTACTGGTTGTTCTGTCACCCAATGACCTCACCCCAACTGAGAAAGGGAATTGGGAAAAGGAAAGGAGACCTGTGGGTTGAAATGGAAACAGATTTAGTAAAATAAGAAAACCAATATTAATACTAATGCAAATATAAAATACACAGTGTTATACTCAGCCCATACAGTGGTCGTGAGCTGCGCACTCCCAGCAGTGAATGCCAGGTGTCAAACAGTGCGAGCACCACAGCTCCAGTGAAAGTGCAACAGTCACAACAAATGGGAGAGCAGGCCTCGGGAGCAGAATGATAGGTGCGACCCTGCAGGGATGGTGACCATTGAGAAGAGAGAGGGCCATCCCCAGCAAACTTTCCAATTTACAGTGAGTGTGATGTTTACAGTATAGAATACTTCCATTGGCCAGCCTGGGTCAGCTGTCCTGGTTTTTGCTCCTCCTAGCTTTAGCACGTGGCTAACTCAAAACTACTAATGGCCTTGATCACTATGGAAACCCGCATACCACAGCTGTCCATGAACTAAAACAAAGTGTCCTATCAGCTTTTTTCCCACCATATTGGGTGGTGCAGTCTTCTCAAAAATGCAGCTTTCCTGAACAGAAAATTGATTCTATGATTCTATCCCAGCGAAACCAGGACCGTTCCTCACCACAACTAAAATAATGAGAAAGGAGAGCAAAATAGGTGAAGGCAGTGACCAGAGCTTTCTTCCCTGATGTTGGAACCATAAACTGTCAGAGAAGAAAAGAAGACAGAGTGATGGAGAGAGAGAACTGATGCAGTGAGAAACAGCACGCCTCAGGACACACTGCCTGCATATGTTACTGACACTGACCACAGAGGAGAAGCACACCAAAAAGTATTAAACAGGCATTAGTTTAAATGCTGACCCAGAAGCTAGAAGACATGAGAGAAGAATGTGGTGATGGAAACTTCAGGAGCTGTGATGAATAGGTGAAGGCAACTCAAACTGAATTAGGATGTGCAGTAAGAGAAGGCTGGATACAGTAATCTCTTGAGATCTCCACCATCAATTGCTGTCAGTAAGGAATTTGTGGCCAGGAGAACTGGGAGGGCATTTTGGAAGGTGCATGATAATCCTGCCAGAGCTAGTTCCTCACAACCCTGACTTTAGGGAGTATCTGCCTTAAATCTTGCAAGTTAGGCATAACGATCTGTGAAAAAGGTCTGTCACAAATTTATTTGCAAAATTCAGTAGCTATTAATTACAACAAAAAAGCAAAATAACTTTCATGCCTTCTGCTTCTATCCAAAATGCACTGGAGGGTTTTGAATATCTTTTTCTATTCCAATAGCAGATTCTTTTAGGAAGACCTCTGAACTGTTTGATTATAATTGATTGGTTCCTTATACACTTTGTGGTAAAGGGTTTCATGACTAAATTATCTCTAAAGTTAATAGAAATCCCTGTTCCTCCAACTTTGTCCTGTTGTTGTCTGTTGCCAATCAGAAGTCTTGAATCCATGTTGATTTAGCTCCATATATGAGAGAGAAATAGAACATATTGAAGTTAAAATTAAAAAAAAAATAGTTTATTCCCCAAGACATGTGACAAGTTGAATCTCAGAATATTCATATCTTGGTCACCAACACAACCTCTGCAAACAGGACTCTAGAAGAAGACAGAAGATAGATTCAGCCTAGAATTTAGTCTAGCTGCTGATATGATATTAAATTGCAGCAGATGAAAGAGACAAAAGGATAAGGCTGCAATATTAGAAAATTATTATGGCAAACTATCTTTTCTTCTTTGAGGAATGAGAGAGAAGCAAATACCTCACAAGTGTGATCAAGGCTGTCTGAGAATTGAGGTACTCACTGTGAGGGAAAAAAAATTACTTAAGCAAAATTCCTATAGACCCCTTGAGTGAAAACTAAAATTGCTGTGATGTCAACACCACTCACTTTCCCCTGGAAGATTTCCACTCCATGGAATGGGCTGGAAGGTCCTTTTTTACATATCCTTGAACTATGTACAACAAATCTGGATTCTGTTGTATAAAGACCACAACACTTGTTCCAAAAATATAACAGCCTTTGAGGTAGTTATGGGAGCAATTCTGCAAAACTATTTTAGAGGAGTTATACTGACCCAATAAGAAGGATCCTTTCACTAGGTTTTGAAAGTATGGTCAGTGTTTCTGTGTACATAAGTAATTAATTCAATGAAAGCAGTGGCTAAACATCTTTATTTTTATGGAATGCGACATGGGATTTTTGTGGGATTCATAGTTGGTCTAAATCTCACATTCCATACTACATGCAAATGGTTTTCTTTTGCATATGATTTGCAAATGACATAACTGTTATGTGTAGACATGCTTAAAAATTCAACAGTACTAACATTCTTTCTAGACAATAAAAATCCCAAACAATTCCAACTACTGTTGTCTCATCAATGTTAGTTTAAAATTCAGTACTTTGTACAGGCAGTAGAAAAAATGTTTCTGGGAACATTTTTGCAAAGATGATACATTTATAAACTTCTTTAACTAATCACTCAAAGACTTCCTTGAATTTCAAATATTTTTGAAAAAAAGTCCATCGAAAATGTGTGAAACAATATTGGTGAGAAATTGAAAACATTCAATCTGATCTGCGAGTAACACTTATTTTAATCTTTCCTATCAAATTTTAAAGAATTAGAATTTTCAGGAAATACTAGCCAAGCTGTGAGCAGTGTCTTGTAGTGATTAATCCAATGGTAAATTTACTTGCTTGGTTTAACCAATTGGAAATGCAGACATTTCTCATAGTTCCACAGGACTGCACCTTCTAATTTCTAAAATCATAATGTTCACTGATATGCTTTTAAAAAAAACGTAGTTGTAATAAATGTAATGAAACTTGCCAGCAACCTTCTGTTATGTCAGTAAACATATATGTTCTTTGACCAAGCTGCTAGTCCCATTCATTTTAACTTAGAATGTCAATTTAAGAGGGTGTGGGCTGGGAAGAACATGTTTTCCATGTAAAGATTGTTTTTATACCACAATATTTACTCTTGAATAAAATAATGCAAAATCATTCACAAAATGGAATTTCAAAGTTTCAACTTCTCTATTCATTGCGTGTGAAGCAAGAAGTCTGTATACCTGCTTTTCTATTCCACTGCATCCTCATTAGGGGTAAATTTATCAAGAAAACTTTGAATGTCAGCAAAGCTTTAGAGGAGATAGATAGCTGTTCTATTCCATTTTTTGGTAGATGCAGGCAGTGGGATCCTGACTTTAAGAATTTTTTGAAGCGTGATCTCTATGTGACTGTTCTCCCTCTTTTCAGAGAGGAGAATTCTGAATAATTTGACAAGGTAGAGAGGTGTCAAATGTGTCTTTCAGCTTCATCACGATCAGAAAGGTTTGATGTGTTATTGATTGGATTTATGTGGGATTTGCTGGGCTATGAGGCATCTACTGGGCTATTCACCCTGCCAAAGGCACAAGACCAAACAGCTCTCAGGTCATGTTAGGCACGGTTGGCCGAAAATAACTTTCCTTCATTCTTGGACTTTTGCAGGGATGTTTCTAACTTCTAGTAAAAAAAATGTCCAGGGCCATGCGGTACCAAGGACCTCACTCATACTTGCTTTCACCGAAAAATACTCTGTTGAGCAAACAGTCTCATAAAAATACACTAGAATGAAATGTCCTTCTAAGAAAAAAGTCTGGACATGAATGGATAGAGGTATTGATAAAGACAGACTGCTAGAAGCCAGGTCTTGTGTGATTATGACATTGCCTTAATTTCCTGTCCTGGGCTGAACAGTCTCTCCCTTTTTTTTCCCCTCCTTCTTTTGTCCCAAATCTCATGTACATGGATTTTACATCAATGTAATTGGCTTTGGTGGCCTAAGCCCTCTGATGTCTGTAAATTTCATTCAAGATTTATGAAGTTGTAACTAAGATTAGAAACTGGATTCAAGAATAGCATATATCATGCAGAGATATGAATGGACTCATTTCTCAAGAAAATTAGATGAGTGAATTCAAAATGTTTTCTTCTTCTGCTACAGTAATAGAGAAAGGCGGTTGGTATGCTCATTCAAAATTATGGCCTCTGAATCAAATCTTTAATATATTTTTCAATACATGATAATTTTATCTGTCATCACTATCAAATAGCTTAATGTTATTCACTTAACATCATTCAAGAAACAACTTAACTAACGTCTCTGACAGAGAATTCATCTTCTGTTATTTCTCCAGCTGTATTTTCCTTCTTACAGTCCTCAAAATGACTCTAGCGCTGACTCCTCCTACTAAATTACAATATCCAAACAATTTAAATTAGTATGTCATGAGATTGGAGTCGTTTTGTGTTTGACCTAATTATTAAAATTACTTTCTGAGAACTAATGGTGTAATTACTCTTATAATTAGTAAAATAAAGAACCTGTAACTGCTCAGACTGGGAGCAGCTGATATGATCAAGCTTTAAATTGAAAAAACCCAAAATTTTCTTGCCCATCGTCTGTAGCTCAGTACATTTCAAAGGGAAGGGTGATACATGCCTGCAATGACTATGTTTAAACAATTAAATCTTGTCTCCACCTTAGCATTTGATTCATTACTCACTGATGAACCTTTGTCCCTACTTGCCTGTTACTGGGAAAACATACGGTTGCGTCTACTGAAGATACCAAAACATACTTGCCGTGGCACTAGTAATACTGCCTTGTAATAAAACAGGTATGGTAGGCTAAGTGAAACTGAAAAAAGGGCTCGAGTTAGAGGCTGACCTTCACCGGGCAGAGCTCCAAGCAGGCAGCCTGGGGCTGCTGCCTGCAAAGGTCACTGCCCAGCACAGCCCTTGGGCACCAACATCAGGCATCACTTGCCAGCAGCCCATTTCACTGGCACCAATGTGTGGCTATGCTAGGAGCAGAGGGGGTAAAGCTGGGACTGGGGTGGGTGGGAATCTTTTCCCTTATCCTTTTTCCTCTCACTTCCTATACCATCAGAGAGAGAAGGCTGCCCACCTTGCTGGTGCCCACTGGGACCTTCTTGAATGAGCAGATCCCGGGTTACACAGTTTGGAATATGATCTAGGTATAAAGAGTGCAGATTATGGCCTTCTGTACAATTTCCCTCTTGAGAAAACATATCCCTGGTGTAACTGTTCGGCTGGTTTGACTATGGATGACAGAGGCATGTTTGTATCTCAGATTAGGTAGACTTCCTGGGGAAAAGTACTTCTCCATTTTAATTACTCTGTATTACACCCATTCTAGAAGACCTTGCATATTTATTTCTCGCATAATGCAATACGCAGATTTTTTTATTATTAAACGAATGGTGGAACCCCCCTTCTGTCCTGGATTGCATTTCTGATCTATTTATTTTGTTAAGCACTCAGTCAGTGTATACCTCTAGTTTTATAGAGGTATCTCTCATTTCGATGCTAAAGTTTCTGAGACCTGCAAGTGGATGGCATTATGTTTTGCAGTAATTTTTCTCTTGATTCCCATCCCTGAAATGCCAGAAAATGCATTTTGAATATTCACTTATATTTCAGCAGGAAAGAACACCAGGCCATTGCATCAGTGTTCAATTACAGTAAACAATTAATATTTTGGGCTCAATATTCACTTATCATGAAAGTTATGTGCATCTTCATAGAATCATAAAATCATAGAATGGTTTGGGTTGGAAGGGACCTTAAAGATCATCTAGTTCCAACCCCTCTGCCACAGGCAATGACACCTTTCCTCTAGACCAGGTTGCTCAAAGCCTCATCCAACCTGGCCTTAAACACGGCCAGGGAGAGGGCATCCACAACTTCTCTGGGCAACCTGTGCCAGTGTCTCACCACCCTCACAGGAAAGAATTTCTTCCTAATATCTAATCTAAATCTACCCTCTTTCAGTTTAAAACCATTACCCCTCATCCTGTCACTACTTGCCCTTGTAAAAAGACCCTCTCTCACTTTCCTGTAGGCTCCCTTCAGATACTGGAAGGCTGCTATGAGGTCTCCCCAGAGCCTTCTCTTCTCCAGGCTGAACAGCCCCAACTCTCTCAGCCTGTCTTCATAGGAGAGGTGCTCCAGCCATCTCATCATCTTTGTGGCCCTCCTCTGGACTCTCTCCAACAGCTCCATGTCCTTCTTATGTTGGGGGCCCCAGAGCTGAATGCAGTACTCCAGGTGGGGTCTCACAAGACTGGAGTAGAGAGGCAGAATCACCTCTCTCAACCTGCTGGCCACACTTCTTTTGAAGCAGCCCAGGATACGGTTGGCCTTCTGGGCTGAAAGCACGCACTGCCGGCTCATGTTGAGCTTCTCGTCAACCATCACCTCCAAGTCCTTCTCCTCAGGGCTGCTCTCAATCCATTCTCTGCACAGCCTGTATTTGTGCTTGGGATTGCCCTGACCTACATGCAGGACCATGCACTTGGCCTTGTTGAACTTCAGGCGGTTTGCACAGGCCCAGCTCTCAAGCCTGTCAAGGTCCCTCTGGATGGCATCCTTTCCCTCCAGCATGTCGACCACACCACACAGCTTGGTGTCATTGGCAAACTTGCTGAGGGTGCACTCAATCCCATTGTCCATGTCGCCAACAAAGATGTTAAACAGGATCCGTCCCAATACGGACCCCTGAGGAACACCACTCATCACTGGTGTCCACTTGGACATTGAGCCATTGACCGTAAATCTTTGAGTGTGACCATCCAGCCAATTCTTTATCCACCGAGTGGTCCATCCATCAAGTCCATGTCTCTCCAATTTAGAGACAAGGATGTCATGCGGGACAGTGTTAAATGCTTTGCACAATTCCGGGTAAATGACATCAGTTGCTCTTCCCCTATCCACCAGTGCTGTAACCCCATTGTAGAAGGCCACCAAATTTGTCAGACATGATTTGCCCTTGGTGAAGCCATGTTGGCTGTCACCAATCGCCTCCTTGATTTCTGTGTGCCTCAGTATATTTTCCAGGAGGATCTGCTCCATGATCTTGCCAGGCACAGAGGTGGGACTGACTGACCTGTAGTTCCCCAGATCTTCTTTTTTCCCCTTCTTCAAGATGGGGGTTATGTTTCTCCTTTTCCAGTTGGCAGGAACTTCCCCAGACTGCCACAACTTCTCAAAAATGATGGATAGCGTCTTAGCAACTTCATCTGCCAGTTCCCTCAGGACCCGTGGATGCACCTCATCAGGTCCCATGGACTTGTGCACCTTCAGGTTCCTTAGATGGTCTCGAACCTGATCTTCTCCTACAGCGGGTGGTTCTTCATCGTTCCAGTCCCTGCCTCTGCCTTCTGCGGCTTGGGTGGTGAGGTTAGAGCACTTGTCAGTGAAGACTGAGGCAAAAAAGTCATTGAGTACCTCTGCCTTCTCCATATCCTGGGTAACCAGGTCTCCCGTTTCCTTCTGGAGAAGGCCCACATTTTCCCTAGTCTTCCTTTTATCACTGACATACCTATAGAAGCATTTCTTGTTGTCCTTGACATCCCTGGCCATATTTAATTTTATTAGGGCTTTAGCTTTCCTAACCCGGTCCCTGGCTTCTCAGACAATTTCCCTGTATTCCTCCCAGGCTGCCTGCCCTTGCTTCCACCCTCTGTAATCTTCCTTCTGGTGCCTTAGTTTATTCAGAAGCTCCTTGTTCATCCATGCAGGCCTCCTGGCTTTTTTGCCTGCCTTCCTCTTTGTCAGAATGCATTGCTTCTGAGCCTGGAGGAGGTGGTCCTTGAATACTAACCAGCTTTCTTCAGCCCCTCTTCCCTCCAGGGCTTTATCCCAAAGGACTCTCCCAAGCAGGTCCCTGAAGAGGTCAAAGTCTGCTCTCCTGAAATCCAGAGTGGTGAGCTGGCTGCGCGCCCTCCTTACTGCCCTATGGATCTTGAACTCCACCATTTCATGGTCGCTGCATGAATACGACTAAAAATAAATTTCTACGCACTGTGAAATTGGTATTTTTTAGGAGCAAATTAAAATGGAGACATACCTGGAAAAAACCCCTTTGTTCTATTTGCTGTTGTGCCTAACACCTTGGGTGCATTTTTTTTCTGCATTAAAATCCTACATAAATCCATAACCATACAACACAGTTGTAAACCTAAAAAGTACCAGTTTTATTTCATGTTGTCACGTACTGTTAAAAATTACCATTGCTATTAGGTGTTGGATTGTAAAGAATTACAGGGCCCAGGGAGAACATGCTTGGGAATTCAGTACAGCATTAGCTTATCAGAGACATGCACAGCTGTTTTCACTAAGAAAGTAACCCTTAAAGACAGGCATAGAAATAGAACTTAATAAGCAAAATAAAACAAAAACTACAGCATTCTCATTTTTTAAACAAAATCCAGGTATCCTTTTCAAGAGGCATTCAAAGTTATAGGTACTCCTTTTTAAACTATCATTGAACTTTGGACTTTTAATTAAGATCAATCTTACTGATTGCAGTAATAAAGAAAAAAGAAGACAAGCAGCACTTAAATAACAGTGCTTCCGACTTACAACTGGAGTAATAAATACATATAAACAGCATATTAAAACTGCGAATACTAGAGATGTGCTGAAATCAGATAATGCTTCAGACCTACTCCTTCAAGAACTTGCTGGGGAGATTAGGAAACCTGCCACTGCCCACCCTGCTCCATGCCATCTCCGCTCTCTGCTCCAGGCTATACTTATCCAGGACTGAATAAGGTGCATCAGAACTTTTTCCCAAAAGACTTCTGGTTTTAATCTTTAAACAAGTTTTAATTGATTGTTATACTAAAAGCATGTAGAAACCATGCTTTTGAGGTTCACCAGTAATAAGAAGGATTAAGTGAACTTCTGTAACTAGGATAATAATATTTGTTTTAAGCGGTCATTCTAGAGCATCTTTCCCCAGACTGCTGAACACTTCCAACGATTTAAAATGGATCTCATGTTTCCTTTCCTTCCTATCCTCTTTCATTTTCAACAAAGAACTCCCTTGCTGTTTCTGTTCCCGTTTCACTCTGCATGTGAGGAAATGGAAGTGCCATGTGCCGCAAACCTGTCAGAAAAGTTCGTGTCATCAAAAGGAGTTTGACATTTTGATCCCAAAGTGGCTGCATCTCCAGTCATGTCTTGCAGGAAGGAGGTCCATTGTTTATAACCAGCTCCTGCACATTTCCAACACTCAGGGTATTCCTTCCGTTCCTCTAAAACTAAATTTAGAACAGCTCTTCTAGGGGAATACAATCAAAAAAAGAGAGCTATTCTAGGTGCCCTGAGCCACTCACAAGGAAGGCTCTAGTATCTGACCCAATGGTGCTTCCAGTTTCCAGTGCATGACCCTGTTAGGTGAAAGAGAGATATTATGACCTACATGATGGCCAGATACAGTAGCACCACTTGCCTCCAAGGGAGTGGAAGATCTGCACAGAGCTGCTGATACCAGCAAAGGGTGGTAGGGATAGATGGACTGGAAGGAGAAGAGCTGGAGAGAACTACTGATAGTTCTCTTTCCAGGTGTTATGAGAATTCAGTGTTGGCTTCAGGTATTATGCACCCTATTTCCATTCAGTGAAATCTATTGAGGAGTAGTTTACATTTTAAACTCATTAGCTTGGATCGTCTTCAGGCTGCAGGTTAGAATTTCAGAGGTTATCAAACCAAAGTTTGCTGGTTGTAAAAATACTCTGTTTCATAATCTCTAGGGAAGAAATAGACTGTTTCCAAAGGGAAAACTTATGTAATGGCAGAAGAGATTATTCAGAGCATCAGATAAACAACAGACAGGGGGTTAAAAAATGGAAGAGTTGTCCACAAGTGAAAGGAAATTAAGAGGATTTGGGTAGAGAGTGGGGCACAGTTCTGCTCTCCCCATCCTGTGGGCATGAAGGACTGTAGGTAGCAAAGGTTAATGCTGCTGTTGTCTCACTGTTCCCCTTTCTCACTCAAATCAGAATAATTTCTTTAGTTCTATGTCTCCTTTCCTTCTCCAGGAAGGTTGTCTAAAAGCTATGAGGCAGAGATTTCTTGGGATCTTGTTGGTTACTTAGAGCTTCTACAAGGCTTGGAGAAGTGAAAGCTTCCAGATACATCAGAGCGTGCAGAATGAGTTTTATATCGCTGTGAATGGTTTCTAAGCATTCTTATCAAACACACCCTGGCAGGTCTCATAAGCTGGAGCAGCCAGAGCAGCAGAATAGCTATCGTATGGCTCTGAATGGGTGGGACTAGAAACAGAGTTTTTTGACTCTAACTTTTCCCTTACGAATTTTACTTTAGTTTTGCATGCAGAAAATTATGTTAAAAAGGAGAATATATTTAATTATAGATGTATTTAACCAACATCTAATAGAGATTTTTGCATAGACAAGACACTTCCATCTCGAACTTTAAAATACACTAAAAGTAAAATATGCTTCCAGTACTTCAAAACCTGCTGACTATTGAGTGTTTAAAATGCAGATGGAGTTTTGCACTAGCTATCGTGTATTTAAATATGTGATTTTCCCCCAGTATCAGACAGGCTGCATAGATGGCTCTGACCGTAGACAAGTTTGCCAGGAACTGAAGGTTTGGGCGGTTGAACTTTCCTCCCAGTCCACGTGGAGAGCAAATCCCATCTTCCCAATGGAAGGATCAGGCAGAAATTCCATAAGCACAAACTCACGAATACCCTGTGCAGAAATAATCCACAGGGAGGACCGTTTGGCTCTTACTGCATTCTTAGCTGGTCAATCACAATAGTGCCAAAGATTTCTTGCCAACTCTCACACGCTTCTCTGACACAGCTTCTTTCACATTCTTGCTCATTTCACTCTTATCTGCTATCTAAAAAACCTTAAGGAAACTCACAGAGGGAAAAAAAGAACCCTATATTTGTTTAAATAACGTTAAAGCAAGGGTGGAAAATGCCAAGTCTGGACTGCAGCATAAGCAAGGCAAGTGACTATTTAAGGCCTTTGGGGAAGCCTCAGCAGTACTTCAATTTAGTTCCCAGCTCTCTTATGGTGTCCCTCCTAAACTCACTGTGATTTACCCCTCTTTTTCTAGCTCCTCAGAAGTCCTCTGCCACAGTACCAGAGGATCAGAGAGAGGTCTAATTAAATGTATATTTTCAACATATTTTTATAGACTTGTTCATTCATTTTTAATTATTCTTCCAAATGGCAGCTGAATTATCCTTGACTGCTTTCTGTCTGATGATCACCCCATGCTTTACAGACTCCATTGCTGTGATCCTGGCAGAAAAAGGCATCAGTTCAGAAAGTTTCTTCTATTGATTTGAGACTGGATTACTTTTATTGGGTTTCCTATTATGTCAGAAAAATTCATTTGAAACTTGTGGTGTAAACCTGATTTAACCTGGCATGAGAGCTCTTGGGAGCCACCTCTGATGGTCAGAGCTCTTCCTCCTGCCCCTTGCAAGTGCCAGTGGTCTGATCTCAGATATTTGTCCACCTTGGCCATCCTTCTCCTCAGGCTGAAGTGGCAGAGACACCAAGCGTGGTGTCTCACGTGGCTGTGGAGGGTCCACTGAGGTGCATTCCAGGGCAGTGGAGAGCTCCCATACAATGATGATGAGGATAGAGAGGGTGGGCCCAGAAGATCAGCAGATACGATCATTGCAGTCTATAAGACATGCGCCCCAACCCATGCACCAACTCTTGCTCCTGGAACGAATGACTCCTTCAGGGAATCATGCTGTAGAGGCGGGATATGAAGTGTGCAGGGTCTGGGCTGGCCGGGACATGGGCTCATAAAATAGATGCTTTAGCAACATTAATATATGACTGCTTTCTTGCCAGCTCTGTGGAGTGCCAGAATTTGGCCCTAAACATTTAATGAAACCATTGAGATTTATAATCAGAAAAAGCAGAAAATAAAATAGGAAAGGGAGGAGGGAAGAGGACGAGAGAAAACTGTACAAAAGGCATCTGATTAAACCAGTGATAATCACTGATATTGTTCCTCTCCGAGACAGGATCACACTTCAAAATAAAAAGTGGAAGATAATTTTGTTAATAATTTTAATCAGCTTCCTTTTCATGAAGGATCAGAGAACACTAATAGATGGTTTTCCAAAAGACAGATGATTTGTAACACCATCAACTCAGTAACAGAAACAAGAGACCTATTCTCTCTCCCCTTTGTCTGAAGTAACGGGTTCCTCCAGAGGAGGAACAATAGACAGAGATTGAAATGTCTTGATTTGACCTAAATGAAAGATATTCTTCACTAGCAGATGGTTTATCCTGTGGTTTATTTTTCTCTCTCCCCAATGGGCTTTGCAACCATGTTGTCCTGTTTGTTTTCAGTCTTTGTTTCCTTTCCTGATACCAGGTTGAAGCCTGGCTGGCTTACACAGTTCACGGCATTCTCCAAGAGGAATTTGCTCCGGTTTCCTTGGCAACAGAAGCCACAAGAAGCTCAGTATGACACATATTTGAACAAGGTTTTTTGTTTTCTTTTTAGCCATTCTTGCACAGGCATCAAGGAGAGAGGAGCTGGTTAGGTTCAGATTAATCAGGTAAACTGCAGCAAAAGGGTGGGAGTAATATTTGGCTCATTTCTGAATCTGACAAACAACACAAAGCTGCCACTGCTGTTAATGCCCCTGCTGTTTGCCTTCCAAGTATCAATAATCTTTATACCTAACAAGATTTGAAACAAGAATAATTACATTGTGATCCACATGATTTGATTTAACTTTTACATAGGAACTAATGCCTCCTATTTTTAAAGGCTACATGCCCTATATTAGTGGGCCTTTCTATATAATTGCTTCCTGCCACTGTTTTCTTTTGTTGAGAAGTCATGTAATGCCATTGCAGATGTGCTACCAACTTGGAGGAAACATGGTGCTCTAAATCATGCGTAGTACAATAAATCATATGCCTGCCATTATTTTAATGCTTTGCAAATCTTTGCATTTGTTTTCCTCTGCAGTTAGAGGAAACACAGTAGGAAGCAATGTTGTGAAATCCTGAAGAATTTCATTGTCAGTAGAGCTGCTTGAGAAACTACTCTCCTCCTCTTTCAGAATAATTCAGTACGAAAGGAAACATTTTGTTTAAATTTTGTTAAAAAAGAGTTTTCATTGAAGACCTGAATGTTCAGTTTTCTTACTGAAAGTCCCAAAGTGAAAAACGTTTTTCTTTTCTTTCACCTCATTTTTCAATGCAGACACTTGCAGGGGGGAGGGGGTTAGGTGGGGAGTGGAAACCAACCAATGGTAGCTTTTATTTCTCAAAAGGGTTCCCCCTCTCTATCCCTGCTGCTGCCACCCCAATAATTTCTCCATTTTCTGCTACAGCAAATTTTAGAAAACAATGTTATTCTAGTTACTGAATGCAGAGTGGAGTATTAGCTGTTATTCTCCTTTTTCAGCCATATGCAAGTTTGTTTTTCAGGTTCCAATAGATAATCCCTTTTTTTGTGAAACTGAAAACTTCTGAAACAAAATCCTTTTGTGTAAACTTTCCATCACTGGCATCAGCCAGAGCCAGTTTTTTTTTGGTTTGTATGAAAAGCATGAGCAAAATTTTGCCCATCTTTCTAGAGGCTTTCAGAGTTTACAAGCAGAACAAAAATAAAATAATAAACCACCCCAGGTTTTCCTTTAAATTCTCGTCAGACCTATTTTATGTGCCACTGAGGCAAAACTTTGACTTTACAGAATACAGTCTGTGCTTTTCCATCTCAGAGTGCAAGGACTGGGAGACAAAATGCCTATTCCTTCTTGGCTCTTCAGTGAAACCTGATTGTTTTCAGCTAGTTTGAATTCTTTAGCATTTGAAGAGGCTTACTAATATTATCTTCTTGTAAAACTGTGAAAATGGGTGAATGGGTTAACTGACTCTCAGCGCCTTGTGGAGCGTCCCACCACCCAGTGTACTTCCCAGAACATCCTGTTTCCTGGCGTAGTCACTCCTGTTATGGATATGGAGAGATGGGCCTCATGATTATTAGGAGAGACTGCACCATGAATTTAGCGTGTGGCTAATAATAGTAGGCATTTGCTGTTAATAATAGTTATTTTTCTATCTATTTTTCCAGCTATCATTTATCCAAATGCAAAAATTTGGCATATTTTGTAGTTGCTCACACATGACTTGATTATAACTCATTCAGCAGTAAAGATCACTTAGATGATGCCCAGATGCATATATATATAGCAAAAGTTTTTATTACATTTCAGATCCCTGTCCTGGTAGTTTTTGCTGGACTTAAAAACTGAACTGCCTCAGGTTTGGAGCCTGATATATCCTATTAAGGACGCTCGACTGAAGAGAATACTTCTCGCTGACACAGGGGCTTAACAGATTAATGAAGTAGTCTGTAATACCTTCTCCTTCTAAGGGCTGGTTCAAGTTTTGCTGCCGTTACTTTGATTAGCACTATCTCCTCTGGTGCTGAGCCAGGCAATTTTGTATATTGACTGTGCTGGCATTTCTCACTGCTGTGAGTGGAGCAGAGAAAAAATCCTGCCCTATAAAGTTTGTATCGATCCAAAAGTAAAATTGTAAACATAGCCAAAAGAGCTGTATTCTGAAAGGAAAAATAGGGTTGTTAATGGTGTGCAACAACTGATGATGTATCCAGCCCATCTTTCTTCCTTTAAATGTATAACATTGCTAGTGTAAGTTGTTGTATATACTTTATATCAGCAATAGTCCTCCGAAACTCAGTCGTTTCGTGGCATTATTGGTATCATAAACCACAGTGGTTTGTGTTATTAACTACCTTCTGTTTACCTCAGGTTGTTAATCAGAGAGCTAGCCATTAAGTGCTGGCAACACATGATTTCTCTAGGATTATTGCTAACATTTCTGCTGCAGTCAGGAGGGTTTTTCTGGCTTAGCTCAGCAATGAGGAAGTCTGTAGCTGATCAAACGTGCTCTCACATGCAAGTGTCACTGCAGCTGATGGGAATTAATATGAAAGGCAAAATCTACTACAGAAAACACTACGTTAAACCCACTCTCCAATTCAATGCTAAATATTGGAAAGGAAGAGAGGATTCTAGAGCACACAGCTCTGATTGTGACTGACCTATTCACAATTATAAATGGCAAGCTGGGAGATATAACATCCCATTCTGCCTCACTTGAAGTGTCGTCTTTAATTAAAGTAGTTCTATGTCACAGATGACATTTCTCAGAGAAATGTCTCTCAGAGTCTTGGAGAGGGGAGGGAGGGGAAGACTGGGAGAAGTGTTTTGGCTGTCTATTTGCTGTTTTCCCCATACAGATTTAAGTGGTCAGTGTTACAGCATTTAGAGATTGGCCCAAGAAATTCTCTTGGGCATTAGCTGATCTTAGCTCCAAGGCCAGGATTTTGTGAATGCTTTAAGTAGACTTCCACTTAGGAGTCAGTCTGTGCCTTGTACTGTCACTCTGAAAGACTTTCTTTCTGGTCCTGAGAGTGGGATGTTATTGAGAGATTTTGTATTTAGTTACTGGGAGGTAATGTACTATTATCCCCATTTTACAGATGGATTTTGGGCCCTAAGAACCAGCATTCAATAACATATTTGTGTGCCTGTAGTTCTGTTAAGCAACATTTCAGAACCCTAAATTCAGTAGTGTTTTTTAGAAGACCCTGTTTAATGTGTGGAGACCTCTCAAATATCTTTGGCATACAAAGCTTCAGGTAGAAATGCTATAATGAGTCTAAAACTGTGCTCCTGGTCATGTTGGGTCAGGTCCTTACCTTTACTGCAGTGATTGTTTACCTCCTGCCAGATGCTTTTTGAAATTCAGGAAAGAAAATTCTTCATATTTTAGTCCTCTGTGGAGCTTGCAGTGCCGAGTATACTCAGAGCAAGCCTGTTTTACTCAAGTTGGGTAAGGCAGTGGTGGTACCTGCTGTCACATCCATGAATTAGTGATCAATGATTCACACGCAGTCTCGATTCCCTTCAGCGTGGTTGGCCTGAAGGGACCTCCAGACACATCATCCATGACCCATCCAAGGCTGCCCTCAGTGCGGGTGGGGTAGAGTCCACCCCTCCTGCTGAACTTGGGCCACTACACAGGAATGCAATAGACATGAGCATTCACAAAACAAGTGGTGGAGATATAAGGAACCCTCCCCAGGTGTCCCCTTACCTCTGAGTTCTTATTTTTCTTTACTATTAATTAAAACAGAAAAAAAATTCAAAACTAAAAAAACCCTGTCATGTCTGCATTGAACATGGAGGAATCCCTTCCCTTTCATCAACCAATCCATGTCACTAAAATTTTCTTTTAGAAATTAGTCAGGTAGCCACCTGAAACAAGATGATGGAAGACAGCAGAATATGACTGCAGTCTCGGAAGTAAAACACTGCACTGGGAAGAACCTTGGTTCATTCCCAGAGGAGATGTGATCGATGCCATCGATGTTAAGGCCATATTCTTTACACGCTTTGAGGAAGAGATGGCTGGATTTTAAGAGCATGGAGCCTTGGTCTAACTTTGCTCCAGCTGAAGTCAAGCAACACTTACTTATACTTTGTGGTGCTGTTAGGTGATATCGTGAGTGCAGGAAAGAAGCACAAGAGTGATTAAGGGATGGGAACATCTGTCAAATGAGGAGAGGCTGAGAGAGCTGTGACTGTACAGCACTGAGAAAAGAAGGCTCGGGGGATCTTACCAATGTGTATAAATACCTGATGGGGGTGGGAAGTGGGGTAAAGACGGAGCCAAGCTCTTTTCAGTGGTGCTCAGTGACAGGACAAGAGGCAATTGTGCACAGCTGAAAAAACAAGAAATTCCATTTAAATGGAAGAAAAAACTTTTTGCTGTGAGGGTGGTTAAACACAGGAGTAGGTTGCCCAAAGATGTTGTGGAGGTATTGAGAAGCCATCTGGACGCTGTCCATGAGCACCCTGCTCTAGCTGATGCTGATCTGACCGTGTTGGACTGGGTGATCTCCAGAGGTGTTTGCTAACCTCAAAGATTCTATAGTTCTATCATATAAAAATATGATTCTATGATATAAATTCTTATTTCCAATTATTTTACAAGAAATTGAATGTTGTATCACAATAAAACACATATAGATAGATTTTTTGTTTCTGAAGATGACTCTCAATGTTTGTGTATTCATAGATGCTTTATTTACAGTTACTTTTTATTTAATTATACTTGTTATGTATTTATATATATACAGCTACACTTATTTACAAATATATAAACATATGAAAATGCAGCATAAAAGTAGTGTCAGCTAATAAAAAAGTTCCCTAAAATTTTGGTATAATTCTTTCACCAGCCCTTTAAAAACAGAATTTCAGTAAACAAAACATTAAGTTCCTCTGCTAAGGAACCATTCTTTTACGCTTCATCTACTTTTCTTCTTCATCATCTGCTTTCTTCATCTTAACGTTCATCTCTCACTTCCTCCCAGAGCTTTAACTTCCATGACCTGTGCTACCGCATTTACCCACTTGTAAACCTTACGGAAGAATTAAGAGTATAGCAGGCAATATTTAATCACAACTGGGTTAAAGGAAAAAGTGAATACATTTTTTTGGTCTCAGAGCTAAATAGTGGCAGGGAACCAAACTAATGATGATTCTGTTCAAAGGGCAAATCTTTTAATCTCGGCACACATTTTGGGAGGGCAAAAGTGATCACCCTCCCACTCCTCTATATGGAGCAACTGCGTTGCAGAGCCAGTGTGAAAAAATACCCTGTCTATGCTTGGCCTTATGCTGCTGCCAGTCCCAGGGGCTGTGTTGATCTCAGGGGTTTTGGCATTGAAGCTTCTCTTTAACTGGAAGCACATACAGCTCTCTGGCAGCCTGTGCAGAGAGAGAAAGATTTGATAAGGTTGTGTTTTTTTTCCCTGTCCTTTTTTTTTTTTTTGGGTTCCTTTTATAAGCAGGGGCAGTAAAACCTTGAATAAACAGCTCAGAAAGAGGCCCATAGGGTACTGATGATGAGGCTTTATTTTCTCCATATTATTAATCTTACCTGTTTTCATAGGGTTTTAGAACTCAAAAGATTTTGCTTCATAGCTGGATTGGTTTCCCACTATATTACAACAGTAGTTCAACATTTCTACTCCTTTTTTTTTCTAATTCATGTGTTCTGATCAGCTCACTTATCTGTTGTGGAGATAGCTATATTTGTTATCTGTCTTATCACAGCCTACTTCCCTTGTGTTGCTTAATATAGTTCTCCAGCTTGTCATCATATTTCCTATCTGCTGCCACCAGCATTTGAATGGTCTCTACTTCTCATCAGTCTCAAATCCATCAGCTAGAAATAGAAGGTGTTGACAATATTTTCACTTATCCTCTCAAATAATATTAAATCTTTTAGGAAACTTATCTGTTTCAAAAAAACATTGTTGGCAAGCAAGCTATTACACATCTAGAACTCGGCTTTAATTTTCTTTGCACCATTTTTTCTGGTTAAGTCATTCTCTTGGTTAATGCAATCAAATAAAATTGGAAATTAAATAAATTACACTGGAGATAAAATCACTGCTATAGATCTCATCCATTCTTCAAAAGGACCATTCAGTAAATTGAGATATTTTTTAGTTTCTTGCTTATTTTAGAAAATAACACCTACTAAAAATTTCTAAAACACTGTAGAAAAGGATGCTTATGCACAATCGCATATTTTGAAAAAATATCAAACATCTGTAGACTTTATGTTTGATATTCATGTTGTGAATCTTGAATATATTTCTGAAAGGCACAGACTGTTAAAATATAGGTACTTTGAAAGTTAAGGATCTTGTCAGTACAACTGTCCTTTTTAAGGACCTGTTTTGCCTAGCTCAGCTCATCTCTGATATTTATCTGCTTTTACTCCAGCACATTTCTGTTCTGTTCATTCCTGTAATTTCCAAGTTATGTATGTATCAAATCTTTCACTGACATGATTTTGGAAAACATTTAAGACCAAGCTTAGTCTCCTTAGTCAGTGGTAGTTTAAACATGTTCAAAAGTTAGGTGTCTCTGTAAGTGCATTTTAAAGCAGAATTTTGCTGATGAGCACTCTGCTGCAGTGTCTTATACATTTCGCATGCTCCCAGACCAGGTCCATGTATATTCCTATGCTCCCAGAACCAGTTCACCAAGCCATTATCTTCTAAAATTTCTGTTCCATCACAGTTCTTATGTACTCCCCAACTCCAAAACATGGAGATGTTTTCAGTAAATTGAAGTATGAGCTTGTTTGGGCAAATTATTTTCACTTTTATATTTTCTTTTTCCTCACTTTCGTTATGTCTGGTTTTAGATAGAAGATGTTCAGAACAGGATGGTCTTTTTGTGTGTCCCTTTACAGTTTTAGTTTATCAGAAAAACTGTGATGATTCCTTTCCCCTTTTACCCAGTACTGTTGTTTTAAAACTGCGCATACATACTGTTTGGTATTTTTCCAGATGGTCTAAAGCTATATAAGAGTTTGAATGCCTTTACATTTTGATTTGTCCTTTATGGACTACAGACTCGCTCAATACTTGTAGCATCCAGTTGACTGACGTATAGGGTGGAATTCATCTTGCAGGTTAATACACTTATATTTACATACACCTGCGAATTGCTAAGTCTAGCTCTAGATTCTAGTAACTGTGTTAACTAGCTCTGCCTTTAATGGTAGTTTAGACAGTTAGATGTTGACAGGTAATTGTCTGAACTGAGACCTGAATCCAGCCTCTAGTGTGGTGTGATACCACAGAATCACAGGATGGTTAGGGTTGGAAGGGACCTCTGGAGATCATCTAATCTAACCCCCTGCCAAAGCAGATTCCCCTAGAGCACATTGCACAGGGTCTTGTCCAGGCAGGTTTTGAATATCTCCAGAGAAGGAGACTCCACAACCTCCCTGGGCAGCCTGTTCCAGCTCTGTCACCCTCAAAGTAAAGTTTTTCCACATATTCAGACAGAACTTCCCATGTTTCAGTTTGTTCCCATTGCCCCTTGTCCTGTCAATGGGCACCACTGAGAAATACCATCACTGTTATTATTTTCTCTGTGGTCTAACAAGCAGTAGCAAAGCATCCATACCAACCCAAACAAGCCTTGAACTTAACCTTCAGCCCTCTGAATACAAGTTCTTGACTTTGCAATATTGTGGCAGATGGTGGAACATATCATGTAAGAATATGCTCACCTTCACCTTTGGGTTAATTCAAGTGTCAAGTGTCAACAAGTTAAGGTCATTTTTTCTATTAGTGTTAATCATTTTCTGACCTATATTTGGGTTTTGTTGGCACTTTTCCCAACTTACATCCTGTGTTGATACTTTTCTCAAGCTTGTTCCATAGTGATATTTCTTTCTCAGATAGTGGCAGGCTTCCAACTCTTCTGTTCATCATGACCTCCTGCTATAATCTGCATGCTGGCTGCTACCAACCAGCCATCTAAGAGGTTGTCAATAAAGCACCAGTGTCCTTAGGTTTCTGCTAAAGTCAACAAAAAGCTCAAGGTGTAGGGCTTGCTTAGGGAGCTTATGACTTTCTGCTGCCCACAAAGGCAGGCTATGGAGGTATACCACATTGACTTAGCTTTTGTGAAGACCCCTTTAGCCATTCCAAGAAAAGTAATCAATCTGTTTTGTACCTCTTTTTTCCTTCACATACCTCTGCTGTTCTTAAAATAACATGAACATTTTGTGAAATCCACACTCTACATCCTCACTAACTTTAAGACAGATTTTAGCATCCTTCTGCCTGTGGACTACACATGGTACCACTGGAAAGGAAAGTGGTCATAGTCTGAGGTGCTCCTGTTTGTGTCCTACATGTCTGTTGGCCATTTCTGAAAGATGTGATCAAAAGACTGACATAATTCCTACAAAAGGCACAGAGGCCCATGTGACAACTAGGTGTGCTTCCCATTATAGAATATAGAATGAAAATGGTCACAAAATAAGAGCATTTTCCTCTTTCTGTTTGTCTTGAAGCAAAACAGGTCTCAGAGCTAAGACTGATGCACCTTCCTGTGAAAATACTGGTCTTAGAATAGCGAGATTCTGCCACAAACGTGGTACCCTGTAAAACCACCTCACTTTTAGATCCATCAAGTCTCTTCGGAACAGGACATCTGTGGGAAGTTAGTGGGTAAGCTTCTGAAAGGGGATGGCAATGTTTATGACAAACTGATTTCATTCACTCACCCTCATGTTCTTACTGATTTCACTCACTCATACACTTACACTCACATACTTAAAAGCACCAAGACACCTGGCCAGGATCACTTGTGAGGGACATGGAGGATGAGAGACACCAGCTACCCAGTCATCACTTTGCTTCTTGGATTCCTCTTGACTAGCAGCAATGAACTGTTTTTTGGATAGGTCTACATCCTTAAGGTGATCTGTTGCCTTAGAACCTCGCTTATTCCATCTTCCACAAGCCTTGCAGGATAGTAGGATCACAAGATAATTCAGGCTATAAGGGGCCTCAGGAGGTCTCAAGCCTAATCTCCCGCTCGGACAGGGCCAGATCTGAGGTCAGACCAGGTTGCTTAGGACTTTGTCCTGTTGGGGTTTGAAATCCTCCTGGGGTGGAGTTGCCACAACACCTCTGGGCAGCCTGCTCCAATGCTCGACTGTCCTCATGGGGTAAAAGCTTTTCCTTATATCCAGCCTGAACATAGTTTGTTTCAGTTTATGCCTGATGTCTTGTCCTCCAGCTGTTCATCCTTGTGAAGAGTCTGGTTCCATCTTCTTGATAATGTCCCCACAGGCACTGGAGGCTGCTGTTAGGCCCATCCCAAAGCCATCCCTTCTCCAGGCTGAAGCAGCTCAGCTCCCTCAGCCTCTCCTTATAGGACAAGTGCTCCCAACCTGAGCATCTTGGTGGCACTTCACTGAAGTCACTTCAGTTTGCCCATGTCTAAATCAAAATTGCTATTGGTTTTGTTCCCTAGTTTTGGGTACCTTTACGGCTGCCTGGCTTCTTCTTGCGACAGCAGGAAGAGGAATGGCACAGATGAAGGGTTGTAACCTTGAGTCATAGAATCATAGAATCATAGAATGGTTTTGTCTGGAAGGGATCTTAAAGATCATCTAGTTCCAACCCCCCTGTCACAGGCAGGGACACCTGTCCACTAGACCAGATTGTTCAAAGCCTCATCCAACCTGGCCTTAAACACTGCCAGGGAGGAGGCATCCACAACTTCTCTGGGCAACCTGTGCCAGTGTCTCACTACTCTCACAGGAAAGAATTTCTTCCTCATAGCTAATCTAAATCTACCCTCTTTCAGTTTAAAACTGTTCCCCCTCATCCTATCACTACAGGCCCTTGTAAAAAGCCCCTCTCTCACTTTCCTGTAGACCCCCTTCAGGTACTGGAAGGCTGCTAAAAGGTCTCCCCAGAGCCTTCCCTACTCCAGGCTGAACAGTGCCAACTCTCTCAGCCTGTCTTCATAGGATAGGTGCTCCAGCCCTTTGATCATCTTCATGGCCCTCCTCTGGACTCGCTCCAACAGCTCCATGTCCTTATGTTGGGGGCTCCAGAGCTGAATGCTGTACTCTAGGTGGGGTCACACAAGAGTGGAGTAGAGAGGCAGAATTACCTCCCTTGACCTGCTGGCCACGCTTCTTTTAATGCAGCCCAGGATACGGTTGGCCTTCTGGGCTGCAAACGCACACAGCCAGCTCACGTTGAGCTTCTCATCAACCATCACCTCCAAGTCCTTCTCCTCAGGACTGCTCTCAATCCATTCTCTGCACAGCCTGTATTTGTGCTTGGGATTGCCCTGACCCACATTCAGGACCTTACACTTGTCCTTGTTGAACTTCAGGCGGTTCACACAGGCCCAGCTCTCAAGCCTGTCAAGGTCCCTCTGGATGGCATCCCTTCCCTCCGGCGTGTTGACCGCACCACATAGCTTGGTGTCGTCGGCAAACTTGCTGAGGGCACACTCAATCCCACCGTCCACGTCGCCCAAAAAGATGTTATACGGGACCAGTCCCAATAATGACCCCTGAGGAACACCGCTTGTCACTGGAGTCCTCCCTCTGCTATCCCTGCGCAGGTCTCCTGCTGGTAACTCATTTGTGCTGTGGTCTCATTGGAGTACCGGCCTTCAGGTCTTCATGGAAATATCGTGTTCCTCCAGGTTTACTGGTCTGACTGATGTCAGTCACGGCCTTGGATACCAATATGTGCCATTCAGTATGGTTTCTTCTGGTGCTTTCCCACACAGATATTTTCATTCACACTTCATTCATACCTGTCTTTGTATTTCCATCAGAGATCTCTGTGTGATAAACTCTGCGATGAATATGACCTAAGGAAAAGTAATAAACAAGATGATTTCTTAGGTAGTCCACAAAATGTAGGGAAGAGTAGTCTTGTGTCTTGTTTGTATGTATGAGATCTTGATTCACCTTTTTGTCTTGATGTTTGCAAAAAATCTTAAAGTTTCCCTCTTGGAAATAATGCATGGCTGCCAGTTAACATATGACCCGTCCACTGAATGCGGAAGTTTATCATATAATTGAATTAGACTCATGGCATTGATGGGACTACAGAAAGGATGTGATGCAACAAAACATTGGTAATTCGATGCTGAAAAGTTGCTGATCCACCATAACATAAAAAAGGGCATGACCTTGAGGTCAATCTTTGGAAAGAAAGGGGAAGCTGAGCATCATTATGGCAATTCCAAACTGCTCTGCTTACCAGACTTTTTCCATGTAGCTTGTACTACTTCATTAAGTTACTCTCTGAGTTCCTAACCGTAAGTGAAAAAGTAATTCCTTAATAATATTAACTTTATAAATCTCATCATATGGATAGACAGAATAGCTCTAATTTAGTAATAACATTGCTAGGTTTCTTCTAGATTTCTTTATTTTTGCTTTGATTTTTTTTCTTTCTCATACTAAGCCTGGATTAGGCAGAAACAAGCAGAAAACCTGAGCTCATGAGACATCCATTCCTATTTTGCTGATCTGAATAGTTTATATAATTTTCATAAACTTTGAATGTTTATCCAAAGTGAACTTTTAATCCATTTCACTTTAATTTTGTGTTATTGTGTGTCATCTTCCTGATTTTGAGATTTTTTTTTGATGTTAATGATAAAGTGTATTTGCCTGATGGAAATATTGGGAAATTTTCATTCTGTTTTCAATTAGAGATAAATAGGAATCAAACCTCTGGATCTCAACATTTCTGAATTTTGAGGAAACTTAGATCTGAGCCAGAGTCTGGAACTCTCTCTTTTTTGGAAACTGCATTAATTCTAGTTGAACTTTACTGTGTAAATCATATGCCCCTGCTTTTCAAAGTTATGATTGACAGTGTGATTCATGTCAGTAGAAATAAGACGGACAAATTCTGGTGTTTCTCCCTGAAAAATGGGGCTTGTTTTTTTTTTAAAAAATATTTCATATTAAAATTTTTATTATGAAGTCATCACTTGGAGAGAGCTGCTAAGTAGGTAGTTCCATATCTGAATTAATTACAAGAGTTTCTAAAAGAGCTGAAGTGGGTGAAAAGTAGTGGGGATTTTCTTATTGTCACCCCTGCTCTTTCTGAGAGGATGAAGTTTCTTTTTCATGATACTCAGCAACAGATACATGTTAAAATAGTGGAAGTGATACACTTCCTCCTTTAAAGTGATTCCTCCTTTAAATTCATTGTAACTGTATGACTAAATAGTTGAGTCAGTTTTGAAGAGGTTAATCAGAAGCTGGAAATAAAGGTCAGATGCAGAAAATAAAGAGGTTTCCCAGTTCAGTGTAAAAACATACAGATACTATTTCCACAAAATTCTATTGGATCTGGCCACCAGTACACACAAGATTGCCCTTCACATTTGTCTATAAACTTTCCCTATTAGGAAAAAGGAGGAAAACCCTGGAACAGGGCTATGCTTCTGGAGCACACAAATAGACACTGATATAAAGAACAGTCAGAAGAAACCATTTTCAGTGTGCAACTGTCCTACAAAAAATAGGAATTATGCTATGTATTTTTGAGTGCTATCTGCTAGTATTTAAGTTATTGCCTGACTGTTCACGTATGTGAGCTCTAAAGTACTCTCATAACTTTAAAGTGATCCGAAGAAAACACTCATATCCTACATGACTTATCTCTTTTAAAATTGTAAGGAAAAGTGATGGTTAGAGAAGAGAAGTGACTATACCTGTTTCATGCTGACTCAAATTCCGTTGTTTTTTTTTTAAATTTTATAATTGTTTTGACCTGGCCAAATTAAAGGTTATGCAAATTAAATAAACCTCATGTTTCCTTTAACAAACCAGAGTAAGAGATGAGAAAGAGTTTTTCTTATCTTCTGCCCCAAACTTACTGTTTTTAAACCTGTGGAATTTGACTCTAACTGAAGATACTGCCTGTAAGGTTTTCAGCTTCCTTCTTTTCTAAAGTGTTCCATGTCTAAGGAATGGAAGATAGATAATGTTCCTCAGACAAGGAGGTCATTTTGGGGCACAAACTCATTATCATAGTAAAAAGAGCTTTAAACCTGTTTCAAAAGCCCACAGGGCAAAAGTCCAAAGGCAAATTAAAACCCAAACAGTAATAACAATTAGTGATCTAGTCGTGTGGATGGAACCTGAAGATGAGCAGAAATCACAAATGCTGCTGGAAAAAACAAGAATGAAAATAACAGGGCAATTTGCCGAGAATCTATGCATGAGACATAAGGATTCAGTGGCTTGAAGACTGAAACGATGACATAAAGAGAGTGGCAGATGATGAAACATAACACCAAACTGGAATGCTGGTTGCAGAAAAGCGCTGCTTGCATATAAGTCAAGTGAGAGCAAAAAAGGAATAGATGTTACTATACACATCAAGGATAGTCATGGAGATTGAATTGTATGGTCATTTAAGCTTTTTCCAGCTATATTTTTTTCTGGATTTTGTGCTTCTGTAAGCTGACTTGAGCCATCGAGATTTGTTGCAAGAATAAAATTCATATGCTTGTTTGTCTAACAATGTGAACTTGTTACTTTATTTTTTTAAATTGAGGAAAATTTCTACAAATAATTCTGTCAATCCCATGAGATAAACAACTGAGCTGTTTTGATCTGCTCCAGTAGAGGGCAATAACACATGTACACAACGGCTATTTCAGTACACCATGAATAAACACCCTTAAAAGTTATAGTGAGAACAATCACACCACACACACCTCCCCCTTTTAACCTTTCAGACATCAGGTTAATTAGGCAGAACTCCAGTTCATACATATTATCCCAAGGGAACACGTTACTGTATATTTTTTCTTTTTGATGTACAGCTGCAGTATTAAGTCAGGCATGATTTACATATATGATGTGATAATTAGGCCTAGGAGCCAGGATGAACCCATATACTGTGGATAACTGGTTTAGCTTGAATAAGATAAGCTTGAAGATATTACATGAATATCATTTTTATGATTGAAAAAGTGATAAATATTGCATATTGCTGGAAATGTTACCCTGTGGCTGTGCTAGCAGCAACCTCAAACATCTAATTCTCTCCAGTGAAGGTTTATTCTGTTTCTATGTGTATGTATAATTATTATTTACCATTTATTTAGCATGGTCTGTCTCGTAAGGAATTCACCATCTAAATTAGTCACAGATAGGTGAGTATTAGGAAGGAACTATTTGAAGGAAGACAGACAGAAAAGATTTGTCTAGGTAGGTCATAAACTGTACATTTCAGAAACATCTCCTTTAGTATTTCAAAAGCATCCACTCATTCATTCATATCTAGCCTCTCTTATTCTCTGTATTGATGTTAGGTAGATGCATTCTCTATATACTACCATTACTTATTATTTTTAAGGCAATAAACAAGACATCCCCTAATTCAAGGTACATTTTATAATTAAGGCCATTGGCCTCTAATATGGCTTCACTTTGTCTTTTCTTCTGTGTTAAATCCAAGATATATTACAAACTTATCAGAGTAGATCCTTCTCTTGCAAGCTACTTATAGAACAGCATCCTCTATCATACCTTGAAGTGAGTCATTAGGGAAGTTTTATGTAATTTATATTACTTGAAACTGTAATGATGTTATCAAGAGATCTTATATAGGAAGTTAAGAGTTCATCCAAATTCTAAAAGCTATAGAATTATGTGTTGACTTTGTGTTGTTTATGTGATGATATACAATGATTATTATTCAAACTCTGTGTTAAGAAGCTTGTACTGCATTCCAGTACAATAACTGGACAAATAAGCTTAGGAGGCCTCATTATTCAGTGAATATTGTTGACGAGTGTGTTTAACTCTGTACAGAAATGGTTAAAAGGACAGATACCAGACCTGAAGATTTTGTAACCTACTATTAGACGGATATGATGATCGGATGGGACAAAGATTAGACAGATAGAGTATGAGGAAATCTTTAGATGGGTTGTCAAGAATCTGATCATATGATGACTCATTCTAATCATGTGCATGTGTTGACAATTCTTCATAAATAAAACATAATTTGGAGGGATCTTCTGGTGTTTCAGCTGAAATAGGTTTTGGTGAAGGATTTGAAGAAAGTCAGATTCTGGGAGAATAGAATTAACAGTACAGGACGGAGGTGAAAGAGATCTGGGGAAGTGGTAATTAATAGGATATCAAGACTGAAATGATTTGCAAAGTAGAAAGGAAAATGGAAAGATAATACAAATGAAAGCAAAAGAAATAGTCCATGGATTTTCCTGTCTAAGATTCATTCTCAGGTTATCATTGGCACTGGGACAAACCTGCCTCTCCTCCTTCCCACAGTGTGTGAATCCAAACACTTACCTGAACACTGAGAAAAAGTAGAGGTGTTTAGATGGGTTTTAGTTGACGTTACTTCAATCAAGGATGATTTGTCATACTTAATAAGTAATTCCTTATTATTAGCTGTGTGATAATCACAGAATCACAGAATCAATCAGGTTGGAAGAGACCTCTGGGATCATTGAGTCCAACCATTGCCCTGACACCACCATGTCAACTAGACCATGGCACTAAGTGAAAAATATTAATGTTATTCAAGTAACTTGGGACCTTGTTGATGGTGGTGTTTTATTTTGCTTGTTTTTCTACTGTGAGTACATTGAGGTCACTTTTGATCTGTCTTTGGAAGGTTGAAGATGCCTGTGAAATCCAGCTTCTAGAGTAGTCTGCTTTTGTTTGAAATGGGTAATATATACTTTAGTGTTTAAAATAGAAATGTGTCAAGCAAATCATATGTTTTCTATTTACAGAAACTTTTTTAAAGGTTTGATTTTTTTTAATTCTGTCTAAAGTTATATTAGAAAGAATTTCCGCACAGCTACTGCAAATATGAATAAAGTCTGTAACTTCTCATCTAAATTTATCATGAGTTTTTAACTATTTCATAGAAATCCAGATGTATTTTTAGCAATGAAAACTGAGTTATGGTTTGGGATTTAAAGTACTTTTAAAAATTAATAAATTATTTATGAATTCAGGATGGTTTGAGTGTACCTATATGGCTATTCAAAACCCAACCACTGGAAAAAAGTCCATAATGCTCCACAACATAACCATGATTCTTAATTTAGAGGATGATAGATTCTTAACTATAGAGTGCTCCAGCCCTGATGCAAACAGGCTGGCTTTTGTGTCATGCTGAATATCACACACTGAGACAAGTTAGTCATGTCTAGATATGCAAAATTATGGTAACTTGAGAGATACTTCATTTTCTCTAAATTAGATATTGTTCTTTAGATTTCAGCATAGTGTCCTGCCAATAAACCAAGCCTGGTTGTCTCTGATTTAAGTAGTTTCATACTGAAAATCTTGTGGGCTTGTGATAATGACAAGATTGGCTTTTAGGGACACTGGTTTTGCTTTTGTTCTTATTTTAGAATGCATTTTTTTATTTCATGACTGCGCATATTCCTTTTCAGAGTAGGTGTGGAGCAGCTCTAAGTGTCTTACTGTGCTGAGATAAAGAAACGTGTTCCAGAAATGGTATTTTGAGTCATGGTTCTCACATTTTAAGAATGAAAATGAGTTCATTGGTGCTTGCAAATTCCTTGATTTTATTTAGACTTGTAGAGTTAGTGATAACATAAATGTTTGCTTCATGTTGGGTGGATGCGGCTTTATGTTTTCTTAATACAGTCACGTTGCTCTGTCAATCCAAATACTTTGTGGGAGATATTGACTAGATTTATCATTTCTCATCTATCTTTAGATTTTCACAGATTACAGTACGAGATTAATGCCATGGAGCAAAAAGGGTACAGTCTGTTTTAGCTAAGTTTATACCTTTTCATGTTTCTTCTGGGAAATATCCCTATTGTCTCAAGTGTCATTCTATATGCCTTCCAGTTTTGGAAACTCCATTCTCTTTGTTTTGCTGTGCATTAAGAGTTCCAAAGGCATGGATCAGATTTCTAAGTCTTGCAAGACAAATATTGAATTCAGATTTTTCTAAGTAAAAATCCCTTAAAATGTATTTATTTGTATGTTTAAATAAACACGTATTTTGTTAATCATCTGGGATTTTGGTTTTTTATTTACAAAATTTGTACAATTGAACCTTCATATAAAATGCCAAAATATGTGACTGTTTTAAAAATTATTAGTTTTTTATAAATCTATAAAACTTTTTGTTATAAACTTTATTAACAAAAGCAGTAGTTAACAGATATAAAAATAAGCAAGTTACATAACCATGGCAGGCTCCTGCAGTCTTTAGCTTTTCCCCACAAATGACATACACAACATTCTTGGCTGGAGCTTTATTCAAAACACATTTCAAAGACACAACTGTAAAACATTAGATCTTTCCAAAGAGCAAATTGACTAATGGGAAGAAACAAGACAGACCTGCTATGCAAGGCAAAAGACGTCTCCACCTAACCCAAATTCTAGTTTCCAAGAAAGCTACCAGCTATATAAGTCAGGAAGAGATAATTCTTCTCTTAAATTCACTTGCTAACTTGGGATAACCACAAACGGCTTTATACAGTCTGTAATCTCCCAGTTGATAACCTTCTTCTTATTTATTGCATTCATGTCTCTGGTGAGTGTCTTCCTGAGATAGGACTTCAGAGAAGATTATAGTCAACCTACAATTTGACTCCTGAATAAAGTCAGTTTATAATCTGAAGGTCTTGTTCACACCCAAGAATACTGGCGAACTGGTGTTCTAGCATGAAGGAGATCACCAGTTTCTTAGGATTCAATGCCTTCATGTTTACTTTAGGTCTGAAGTTAAATATTGGTGGACACATATTCACTCAGAGTTGAAACAGCCTGTGTAATAATTCCTAATTTTTCCTCTTTTTCTGCCTTTTAATGCTGAGTGATAACTTTTGGTCTAGGTTGTTATCTTTTAAAACTTATTTGACAGAGCTACTACAAACAATATTGAGAGAAGGGAGAAGAACTCACAGATCAATCAATTGAACAGAATGCTGAATGTTCTCTACTTCTCTCAAATATTTCAGACCTTTCATTTGAACTTAATTATTTTTCTGCATTTTTGATTACAGTGTGGTATTGCTAGAGTTCATAAGCATTATCTGGACAGATCAATTTTGGGTAGGAAGATTCTCAAGGGAGGCCTGAGTATTAAAGTGAGACTGGTGTCTTGGTCAATAATAATAATCTCTTTAAGTGAGTATTGAACTTCTGCCACAGGAAGGCAATTAAGGGAATATGGTGTTACCATCTTTGTACTTACGTCTATTTACATCTGCATGACTACTAACAGCAAAAATTGGGATGCACTGAATCCAACTCAGGTGGACTTCTAGCTGTGTAACTGCCTTTGATTTACTTAAATTCATACTGAAATCTTGCTCAAATGCAGCTGGGTATTTTTTTCCCCTCCTATAAAGCATTATGAGACACTTTTGTTTTTACAAAAACTCTGGGTTTCAAATCAAGCAGAAGATTGATGAAATATTGAAGAGAACCCATTTATTTGATAAATGTTCTAGAATCATTGGGGTGTTCTGTATAATCAAAGAAGAGTCTGACCTCTGCCCGCACAGCTACATTCTTTCTTTTGACATGTTAGTCAGTCACCTAACACTGATACACACAGTGAAGCAAATTTTCAATGGATCACAAGAATAAAAGCCACCTTATGATTACCGTGTAATGATCATGTCTACTCACATGGAGAAAATTAATAACAGTAGGCCATGTGGAACACCATGCTGGGAAGATGCGTTAATGGAAAATTTCATAAGCCTTAAGTTTCTTGTTTGTTTATTTTTGGGGTGGGAAGGAAGAAGACAGGAAACGAGGGGGTATTGCAAAGACAAAGATTTTCTTCATAAAATCAAATGCTTTAAATATCTTCGAATCCTATCAGAAAAAGCTGTAGGACTCTATGCTTGTATAGGAATGACTATTAAATGAAAATAAACAGCTTTTGGGTTTGATTCTGTCAGATGAAAATGTCAAATGTTATCTTTTGAAATGTTTTGGTTGTAGTGGTGAGATTGTGTAAATGAAATACCTCTCAGATACATACTGGAACTTCTTCTCAAATTTAATAGTGTTTAGAAGTGAAGAGCTGGCTTCAGCCTACCTCAATCTGTGTGATTTAATTCCCGCAATCAACATTTTTGGACGGCAATTATAAATAATAAGTATGATCTGGCTGGTCTCCTTTTTTTCCGTTGTGTGCTGTTAAATGCTGAGATTAATCAGGAGGATTAAGGTCACCTCACATCCTCTAGGATCACACTGAGGCAGTACCATACTTTCGTTCACTTTTACAGAGACTAGGTCGATTTGCAAAAATAATGAAAGCATGAGAATAAAGTCAGAATAGAAGGGAACAACACAAGTAATTTACTTCAGTTGTTACCAGTAGCTTTACCAGCTTTCTTAGCTGCAGTAGGCACTGAGGTAGTCCACAGTTCACAATAGCTCTTTCCTGATTGTAAATGACATTAGATCAGAAAGATCTTCCAATATTTTGTGTTTCATTTCTCTTTCACTTTCTTACATAAATTGTTTCCTAGCATTTTCCTAAAAAGAGACATAATCACTGATTTAGAGAAGTAGAAAAAAAGTAGCACCCACTTTAGAAATGCATATATGCCAAACTTACTACTGAAGCAAATATAAATAAAGATGAGTCTCTGTCTTACTGACATTACCTTATTTAAGATGAAGAATATTTGGTATTCACACATGAGATTAACATTTTCATCCACCTAGTAATGAGCAAATTAACAAGACATCTACCAAATTGTCTTAAAAAAGACACTATGCATAAAAAGAACTAATTACTATTCACTCTCGAATACACTTCATGGTAAGCTGTGTTGCTGACTTCATGTAGATCATGGAGAACAATATAGAGTAGGTGTCTGGTTATCAAACAACATGCCCTTCTTGATGGCTTTGACTGTGGCAGTCCTTCAGTGAAGAAGGAAAAGTAGTCTGAAGAGTCCCTGCACTTCCCTTCATGTTTCTTGGTGAACATTTCAGTTTCTTTAAAGGTTCATTAATACCATACTCATCAGCATAGCATCTGATCTTCTTCCAGTAGTACATTAGGCAATACGACAAATATCTGTCACATTTTAGTTCCCTCTTCCTCTCCCCAGGGGAGAAAGGCTAAATGAATATAGATGCACAGGGATAAATTCAGACCTGCTGTAAGTAATTGCGATTCCATTGATGTCAGTAGAGTTGCACCCTACTACTTTTGATTTGAAACTGGAACAGAGAACCACATTGTTCTTTGTAAAATAAAAATAAACAGTATGTGAAGATGTTTCCAAACATTTCAATAATATTATCTAGGACAGATTCTGCCCCCAATTAAAGCTATACAAATCCATTTGAGTTAATGACATTGCAAAACTGTAAATGGAATCAGCCCTTTTACATACATACATTAAAAATGTCTTTAATTATTAGATACACATTTCTAGATGTACACAAATCAACATGCAAAACTGCAAGTGTGACCTTCTGTCTTTTAACAAACAGGTCAGTGGGCTGAAGTGCCTTTGGGTAAACCATCCTTTGCAATTTTTGTGTATTCTCTGTATTGTCAATTGAAAATATTTTTTAACATAATTTTGCAGGTCAGCTGCTTAGGATTTACTGTGGCCTTATGAACCACATGTGGGCCACTGAACACAGTTTCAGGATTACCAAGATAGGATATAACTTTGATTCAGTTCACATCTGGATGTGTTTGTTAGAACCTCTTTCAGAATGAATGAGCTACAAGTGGTTTATGTAGCATGAAATTACCAAAAATACAGGTGCTTCTTTCTGATTTGTCCAAGGAAATGACAGATTGGAAATGCAGACAATCTTAAATTTAACAATAATTCTTTGAAGTTAAGATACATATGGAAGTAAATCAGCATAATTTACTGTAAAGTTAAGTCTGTGGGATTTCACTGGTTATGACTGGAGGCTTCCAGAAAATGATGGGTATGATGATGGCTTACTTTGCTAAGAGGAAGAAAAGTGATGGTTTTTTTCATCACCCTTGTGTGAGTTTTCAACTGAACTGACTAATGTACTGCGTTAGATGTATTTTATAAATTAAAAATATTTTTTACTTCATGTGTAGTGTAGTCAGTCAAGTAGAACTTTAAGTTTTAGAAATATCCATCTTTTAGGAGTAGTCATTGATAAGACTCACACAGATACTTGTTTTTATCTCTACTTTTTAAAAAAGTGCATAAATTCTTATTTTGTCTAATTCTCTAGGAAAAAAGAGCAAGCAGTTTCTTGACTCTGTTTCTCTTCTTCCTCTTAGACTCATACACATTTCCTTCACCAAACCATGTTCTGCCTTTTTATCATGACCAGTCGCAGTTGACAGGCCTGAATACTCAATGCTGACCTTGCAGCCAGCCAGAGCTGCAAGCACATGAAGTGTTTCTCTGCCATGGAACTTGCTGCCTTGAGCAGTCCCTCACTCCAACAGAGAATGAAGCTTCCCAGCACTTCTGCATCTGCAGAAGAGTTCTTAGTACAATCCTGGTTGTTGATGAGAGCTCTGTTTGTGTTTGGGCCAAACCATACTTGAAAACCACTATTAGCACTTTGCATTATGGAGTCAAGACCTTTTGACCAGAGCTTCCCAGTTCTTAAATGCAAATGTATGTTGTTGTTATGTTCCATCTCTGTATTATGGCAAGGCCCAACTATATTATGGTCTTTCTATTGCCTCTCAAGGTTTCAGAAACTCAGGAGCATAGTCTTGAGAGAGCTGCTCCCACAGGTTCTAAATGATATGGATTTATTGTGGGTAGGTCTAGCCACAGCCTACAGATCTAATTCAATTTCACTGCAGTAAGTGAAAATTTCTTTAATTTTGAAGGCCCTTGGTTTATGAATGGCACTAATTTAACTAGATGCAACTGGAACAGAGAAAAGTAGTCTATTCGTAACACTTTTGACACAAAGAATTCACAAGTTCCAAGCTCCATCCTCCTAAGAATGACTTCCTATGGAGATTCAAAAAATTTCTGTGGAGGTCTTTTGCAAGAGAAGGACAATTTTTTTTTTTTTCAGAGGAATACCACATGGAGTAGTTAGTTACAAATTTTTTCATATTAAAGAACAAGGCTAATGTTATCAATACCATTGCTGCCTTTTACAGCAGCAATGTGTAAAAGCACCCAAGACTCCGGGTGACTTGCAAGTTACAAGTTCCTGAATCAAAGGTCTTGAGGTTATCTTTTCATGATTAATGATACCATGTTTTCTAGAGACAGAAATTTGTCATACTCTTCCTTCACTTGCCATCACTTTAGCTGTCTGAAGATACTTTTTTTGCCTAATATGTTTTTAGTTACCTACTATGGAGGAATTCTTTGAATCCTGTATTGACTTATTATTGATCATAAGGGGTGGTCCTTTCTCCAGATTCTGGCTGTAGTCCTCTTAGCTGGGAGCAAGGCTTAATAAAACTGAAACAATAAATATCTTATATCTACATAACACTTGAATCCAAAAGCAGTTTAAAAAGCAAGGATGAATTCATTTACCACTGAAATGCCAGCCACCTCTGGGGTGGAACACATGGTTCTTATTTTCACAGAGCTAAGCAGCTGTTTAACAGTACAAAACAACAGTACATTATAGTTTAAGCCATGAAATGAAGAATAATCCTGTATCCAATTGAAATGTAAGATTAAACTTAGATGGGGGGAAAATAATTACCCAAATTGGTAAAATGATCAGAACACAAAGACTAACCCTGCTATTCTAGCACAGTGGGCCACCAAAACACTAAGGACTGAATGTGGTAAGGAACATATTTTTTCATTACATCTAAGAGCTGTTATCTTCAGTTAGATTGATTTTTTTCAGCAAAGTGATTTCTTGTTAAAAAATGTCCATCCACCAATATCCAGCTTTTCTGAGGAAAGTACATGCCATTTAGACAGGAAAGGTTTTTTAGAATCTACTGTGGAATTTCTGATCAAAAAGAGGCTGAGCCAGAACCACTGGTAACCTGACTGTTATGCACATCTCCCAGGATGTGGGCGAATGAAATTCAAGTCCCTGTTTAGATTACTTCACAGCATAGACTTGGACCTGGGTTTCCTATGTCCCAGAGGAAGGTCCTAAATTACTGGACTTGCAGCTATTCTGATCATGTTTTCTTCTTATTTTCCCATGGAAAAAATACAAAAAAAATGGAAAGGTCTTGGGTTTGGCTCAGTGTAGAATGTGAATTTTGCAATTTCAAAAACTTTCCTGGAACAGGAAAGTTATTTTCCACCCAGTTTACCTCCCGCTGCAATGTATTCCTTTGCAATAAGATGAAAAGTTACTGAATTTACTGCAGTATTATCTTAGAGGGAAAACAATCACTCTGTAGCATTCATACGGGTTTATATTATACTGTAATGTGTCTATACATTCATCTATGTAGCCTATACATCGAGCTAGGTCATCAGAAAATTTAATCTGGAAGTTAGAAAGTTTCTAGCAATTGCAGCAATCAACTTTTAAAATATGTTTCCAACAAAAATAACATGAACACACACCTACATGCTTTTCAGATGAAGTTAATAGTCCTCTAAAAGGACTTATTTACAATAACCAGTAGATGGACACTACAAGATAGGTGGTCCTTTTTGTCCCAATTCCTTCAAGGACTAATAACATGACCGTGCCTGGCAAAGGGACCTTCTCACATTCTTCTCTGCTGGGCAGGTTAAGGAGTCAGAGGATGTTTCTGTAGTTAAGAAGGTGTTATCACTTGCTTTTACTTTTCGCAATCACTTCCAATAACTTTTATGTTCTGGTAGATGCCACTTCTGATACTGATAAGATCTAATATCTTTTGTCTAGATTTAAGATTGTTTGCATGTTTCAAATACCTCCGGGTCAGATGGCAACAAAATTCTACCACTAATGAGAAATGTTGGATTTGATTCAGCGGTGATTCTTCCATTCTATTATACTGAGTCCTCATGCCTAATGAGGTCTATTGATTTCTGCAGATTTGTAGTATTTATTAATCTGTCAAATTCATTAGATTTCTGTCATATTACTGAAAGAGGTGGTACACAATTTTAAAGAAATATTTATTAATTTCAGCAATATAGTTACTTTCTGGTATATGGTCACTAAAGGTGTTGGGCCCAGGAACTGTGAAGTCAATGGACACATTTCACTAAGATTTGGATGAGCTCAAAATATTTGTGCAACCCCATTGGCAAGGAAGCAGAGCATTGAAGAAACTTGAGTCTAAAGATTCCTCAAGTCTCTTGTTCTCTTAAGGCCAACTTTTATGAAAGTCAATGGGAGGCTAGTTTCCAACAAAATTAATGACTGCATATTAATGGTTATTCAGAAAATGGAATTTTTTAGTGTCTTTGAGGAAGACACTAACCCTTTCTATTGTTTTTGGACTACAGGAAGAGCACCAATATTATTCAACAAGGTAGGAATAATGGTTTGGGGAAAAAAAAAGACAACCTCCAGTAAGAAGAAAAAAATTATCACAATGATTAATCAAAGAACAATAAAAAAAGGTATAATAGCATACAGATCCCCTCAACATAAATCTTATTTCTAGTCGGATGGGCTAGATACAGAGGCTTTTATAGTTAAATCATATTAAATTGCAGTCATTGTGTATATACTCACACGTATATCTAAATGTAATACATATAAAAACTCTATACCAACATAAAAATATATTAGATGTTCTTGTTAAGAATAAACAAACATTGCCTTGTTTGGCAGAATTTTCAAATGCATATTGCTTCCTTTATTTATTTTTTTATTACAATAAAAATGTGTTTTGTATTAGATCTATTGTTATAAAGAAATTAAGCCCTCAAATCTGCCAGCGTGGCTTTTTTCCATAAAGTGGAAAAAAAAGCCCTCCTGTTTTAGATACTTGAAAACATTAGAAATCTGAAAATGAAAAGACCAGCCTCTGCGTAGCAAATTACTCCATAAAAATAAGAAGAATTCTTCTGTGTGAACTTAAATGGTTAGAAAGCAGAACATAGCAGAAGAGAATAGCGTGCATGGTCATAAAGGAAAACAGAAGGTTTAAGTCAATCCTTACAGATGTATCAAAGTCACTCAGGAAGAAAAATAATAAAAAATAAATAAATCAGAGGCTATTTCACAGAGATTTGAGTCTGATTCCCCCTCTGCTGGGACAAAGATTGTTTGCTTGAGCCTGCACTTGTAAAGAAAATTCCAACAAAATTCTTACAAAATGTCTTTTCCTTGATCTGCTCCTTAGCTTTGGGCAATGGGAACAAAATTTTATGACCTTACATCTATATTAAGAGGTCTGACTTGCAAGGCCTGAGCTTCCAAAGTTTACCACTCAGAGCGCTTACTTTCTCCTTTCATCTTCTATGGTCTAACCTACACTTCATAGTACACCTTATTATTCCCCTGTGTCCATCTGCATTTTGTTATTATCTTTAATTCTGTGTAGTAGGTTATATATGATTCAGTGATATCAAGTTGTACTTAGATTCTATTCTGAAAGGTACTTTACAAATACCTAATAAAAGACAATCCTTGCTTCAGAGAGCAAGAGAGAAAAATTGGAATCTACAGGTTGTCCTGTCCAAGAACCCAGGGTTGGCCAGTGGCAAAAGCAGAAATAGCATCTTATCTCCGAGTCTCTGAACGCTGCCTGTTCTGTCTCTTATTGCCTGATTTCTCCTTTTTCCCTCAGGAACTTTCTCAGTGGCTACTGTAGCTGTCTCTGAACACTCAGTAGGAGAAGAACATCCAGGTATAATAATCCAGGTCACTTGTCAAAGAAGAAATGGTATAAGTGTTCAGAGGGAAAAGAGATATTGAGCAAACACCAAATGTATATATATCGTTAGAGATTGTTTTTTTCTTTTGGAGACGTAATCAGTGACTTGGCTGATAACAAAAGGGGACAGACCTGACATCACTTATTTGGACTTCAGCAAAACATTTGACAAAATGCCTCTCAGGGAGCTGGTGAGTTAGGTCATTGGTGATGGCATCAGTATCAGATAGGTGAAAAGGCTGAATAATGAGCTATGTGGCAACATACAGATAGTGTAAATCTATGTGAAGGAGAGGTTTCTGCAAGAAAGCAAAAAATGAAGGGCTTTTATGACCTGGTAATGGGACCAGTTCTGTTCAAGATTTATGTCTAGATTCAGTACTTGTGTGCCCTTCCTGGCTGTGAGCTGAATCACTGTAGTGTCCTGCTTAATCATGATGCAGCTCTGCTCATGTTTAAGTGAAACTGTCAACCTTCCAATGGATTTTAGGAAAAAAATTTAAAAACAAAAAACAATAGTGACACCAACAATACTTAAGGTAGAATTCTTGAAAATTTTAGATTACTGATCCCTGGTTTCCTCTGATTTCCTCTTCTTGTGGCTTCACTTTAGCCCCAGACACTATTTTTGACACTATTGTCACTGATTGTGACATCCTTGGCCTGTCACCCTGGCCCTTTCATGTGACTCCTGGTGTTTTGAAATGGCTGGAGGTACTGCTCAGGGAAGGGGTTACACATCTTTTTGTATTTCAGAAGGTCCTGGCCAAGACACCACAAAAATCTGGGTATTCCTGGCTGCTATAATGGTCTTTTGAAGTTATACATATCTGAGTAAAATTATAAGAGACCTGTGGTTGCTTCAGACTGCATGCCAAGCTCTGCCTTCAGTCTAGGATGGTTAGTAAGCCACCGCACTCAAGCTACCATCCATGCCTGTAGCAAACAGCACATTGTGAAGTGATATTGGCAGTTATATATTACTCTGCTTGCCTAGTAAGTTTGAAAGTCTGTCTACTTTCAGCTGGTTATCATCTCATAGCTGAAAGCAGTCTTTGACATGAGTCTGAAATGATGTTTGTGTTCACAACCCTTCATCTACTTCAAAATGTTTTACCTGTGTCCACACTGCAACAGTGCAAATGTTGACTTGGAGTTTCTACGGTGAGATTGGATTGAGCTATAAAAGGAACATGGACAGTTTCTTATGGTTGAAGAACTATAGAGATATAGACAAGGACCTATTAAGGGTTGTCTTCCCACATAAGGTAAAAGTAGGGTCTTTCAGAGTCTGTTGACTAGGCTGGTGGAAGAAGGAGAAACCATTGAGCTGAGCTTAGATGAATGGCTTTCAAGAAGGAATCACCAGTGGTAGGGAGCAGAGCTTATGGGATGCAGATTTAACCAAACCAGACGAAGCCACCTCCAGCATATCCTTGCAGATCTGATTATGGGGTAGCACAAAGATGGCATAAAACCAAATTTTCCTTTCCTTATGGGCAGATCTTGAGATTGTCCTAGAAGTGAGGAAAGCATTCCTGAATAGGGTTAGCCTGACTCTGGTCTTGAACAGTTTTCTCCAAGCCAATTCATAGGATGCTCTTTTTTCATCTCACATAAGATGTCCACATGTATTATCCTTTGCAAGACAGAAGAGACAGAACTTAAATGAAATCCAGTCTCAAACACAATGGGAATGTTCTAGCGAGCATGGTGGCCTGCCCAGATTTTGGAACTCTCTAGTTTGCAGTCTGAAGAACATGCATTGGTATGGGAAATGTAAATTTTGACTAAATAACTAAGGCCAAGGCCTTTCCCCTGTGCAAGTTCGTGTAGGAGGCCTGGTAAACTCTTGGTGTAGTTTTCATGCAGCAATTACAGAGCCAGAGGTTCAATCTGGCTTAACGTCTCTCAAAACAGATGACAAACATCAAATAGAGCAGATAATCCGCTAATTAGGTTAGCTGCTTTGAACTGGACATGGGTTGTTATTTAGTTTCCAACTCTTCCAATGACTTGATTTTTAACCTCTTCCAAGTCACCTAAGGTGTCGTAAGTCACCTTTAGGTCATTTCTATATGTGCATTCATTATAGATGTCAAAATGTCTTAAAGACACATTTCACTTCCTGGCAGGGTAATTCCTAATACTTACACTAATTCTGGCAATCTAATGTTGCTACACTAGAGAGTGTGTGTGATCATTTGATCTCTTCCCCACCTTTGGATATAACTCAAGACCATGCTGATCGGGTATGGGATTGCTACACTGTATAAGATGTAGAATTGATTACTTGCTTGCATGCATTGAACAGAATTTAGGAGGAAATTGGCTAGTTTGCTACAGGATCTTGGTGTGAAGCAACAGAAATGAAGAGCAATTCTGGATTAAAGAGGACATAGTAAAAAGGTGCTGCTGTGATGAAGGACACCACTTCCCTGTTCGAGGACCAAAGAACAGGAAGATACACTGCTTACTAAAACATAAGGATGGGAACTAACCCTGAAAAATTTTAAGCTAACTGTCATTCTCTGTAGGGACAGGATCCAGACAGCAGAGGTAGTGCTGTCTTCTGTCTCAAGATTTCCAAATCTTTGCCTTCTACAGGCAGCTGAGAGCAGTCTCTCAATTACAGGGCCTGGTGGTTGTGGGGGATTTCAACTACCCTGATATTTGCTGGGAGGCCTACTCAGCCAGCCATCCTCAGTCCAGGAGGTTCCTCCAGTGCATTGATGATAACTTTCTGATGCAAATGGTGGATGAGCCAACTAGGAGAGGAGTGCTGCTGGATCTGATCCTCACTAACAAGGAGGGTCTGGTGGAAGAGGTGAAGGTTGAGGGCAGCCTTGGTTGTAGTGACCATGAGATGGTAGAGTTCAGGATCTCATGTGGCAGGAACAGAATAGCTAGCAGAATCGCAACCCTGAACTTCAGGAGGGCCAACTTTGGCCTTTTCAAGCAATTGCTAGGGGAAATCCCATGGGACTGAGTACTAGAAGGTAAGGGGGCTCAAGATAGTTGGTTAGCGTTCAAGGACTGCTTCTTCCGAGCTCAAGATCAGAGCATCCCAACAGGTAGGAAGTCAAGGAAGGGTACCAGGAGACCTGCATGGTTGAACAGGGAACTGCTGGGCAAACTCAAGTGGAAGAAGAAGGTGTACAGATCGTGGAAGGAGGGGCTGGCCACTTGGGAGGAATATAAGTCTGTTGTCAGAGGATGTAGGGAGGCAACTAGGAAAGCTAAGGCCTCCTTGGAATTAAACCTTGCAAGAGAGGTCAAGGACAACAGAAAGAGCTTCTTCAAATACATTGCAGGTAAAGCCAACACTAGAGGCAATGTAGGCCCACTGATGAATGAGGTGGGGGCCCTGGAGACAGAGGATAAAAAGAAGGCGGAGTTACTGAATGCCTTCTTTGCCTCTGTCTATACTGTTGGAGGCTGTCCTGAGGAGCCCTGGACCCCTGCGGCCTCAGAAGAAGTCAGGATAGAGGAGGAATCTGTCTTGGTTGATGAGGGCTGGGTCAGGGACCAATTAAGCAACCTGGATGTCCATAAGTCCATGGGCCCTGATGGGATGCACCCGCGGGTGCTGAGGGAGCTGGCGGAAGTCATTGCTGGGCCGCTCTCCATCATCTTTGCTAAGTCATGGGCAACAGGAGAGGTGCCTGAGGACTGGAGGAAAGCGAATGTCACTCCAGTCTTCAAAAAGGGCAGGAAGGAGGACCCGGGTAACTATAGACCGGTCAGCCTCACCTCCATCCCCGGAAAGGTGATGGAGCAACTTGTTCTTGGTGCTGTCTCTAGGCACATCAAGGATAGGGGGATCATTAGGGGCAGTCAACATGGCTTCACCAACGGGAAGTCTTGCTCAACCAACTTGATAGCCTTTTATGAGGATGTTACCCGGTGGATAGATGATGGTAAAGCTGTGGATGTGGTCTATCTCGATTTCAGTAAAGCGTTTGACACGGTCTCCCACAGCATCCTCGCAGCTAAACTGAGGAAGTGTGGTCTGGATGATCGGGTAGTGAGGTGGATTGTGAACTGGCTGAAGGAAAGAAACCAGAGAGTAGTGGTCAGCGGGACAGAGTCCAGTTGGAGGTCTGTGTCTAGCGGAGTTCCGCAAGGGTCGGTTCTGGGACCAGTTCTATTCAATATATTCATTAATGACTTGGATGAGGGATTGGAGTGCGCTGTCAGCAAGTTCGCTGATGACACAAAACTGGGAGGAGTGGCTGAGATGCCGGAAGGCTGCGCAGCCATTCAGAGAGACCTGGACAGGCTGGAGAGTTGGGCGGGGAGAAATTTAATGAAATATAACAAGGGCAAGTGTAGAGTCCTGCATCTGGGCAAGAACAACCCCATGTACCAGTACAAGTTGGGGACAGAGCTGTTGGAGAGCAGTGTAGGGGAAAGGGACCTGGGGGTCCTAGTGGACAACAGGATGACCATGAGCCAGCAGTGTGCCCTTGTGGCCAAGAAGGCCAATGGCATCCTGGGGTGTATTAGAAGGGGTGTGGTTAGTAGGTCAAGAGAGGTTCTCCTCCCCCTCTACTCTGCCCTGGTGAGGCCGCATCTGGAGTATTGTGTCCAGTTCTGGGCCCCTCAGTTCAAGAAGGACAGGGAACTGCTAGAGAGAGTCCAGCGCAGAGCCACAAAGATGATTAAGGGGGTGGAACATCTCCCTTATGAGGAGAGGCTGAGGGAGCTGGGTCTCTTTAGCTTAGAGAAGAGGAGACTGAGGGGTGACCTCATTAATGTTTATAAATATGTAAAGGGCAAGTGTCAAGAGGATGGAGCCAGGCTCTTCTCAGTGACATCCCTTGACAGGACAAGGGGCAATGGGTGCAAGCTGGAGCACAGGAGGTTCCACTTAAATTTGAGGAAAAACTTCTTTACTGTAAGGGTGACTGAACACTGGAACAGGCTGCCCAGAGAGGTTGTGGAGTCTCCTTCTCTGGAGACATTCAAAACCCGCCTGGACGCGTTCCTGTGTGATATGGTCTAGGCAATCCTGCCCCGGCAGGGGGATTGGACTAGATGATCTTTCGAGGTCCCTTCCAATCCCTAACATTCTATGATTCTGTGATTTAAAAACTCTTCCAAAACAGCAATCTCACAAATCATCTTAGAAGTGCCGCAGATGAACAGAATTATGGTCTGTTAGGAACATGATACTTACTTGCTAGGAAAATAACAAAGTGAGAGTACTAGCAATTCTAGTTGAATATTTCTGGTGTATGCTGCCGCTTTCATCAAAACCAGAGAACGTACTTTGTGGGAAAAAAAAAAAGAAGAAGGAGAAGAAACAACAGAACAAAAAAACTTAGATGTTAATGTGCAGTTTCCTGGGTTTTTTTTTTCAAGAGACTAAAGCATGATTAAGTTGAGCAGACTTTCCTTAGAGAGAAGGCAAACTTTTATAACCAGGCAGAACACTGACATTCTGGAATAAGACAATACTTTTGAAAAAGAGGCTTTGAGTCTGCATGTGACATAACAAATGACATTCAACCCTCTGTGGTTACTTTTTTAAAACTTTGACAGATCAGTGTAGTTTGAGCTTTGAATAAACATAAAATCATAGAACCATAGAATGGTTTGGGTTGGAAGGGACCTTAAAGATGATCTAGTTCCAACCCCCCCTGCCACAGGCAGGGACACCTTTCCACTAGACCAGATTGTTCAAAGCCTCATCCAACCTGGCCTTAAACACTGCCAGGGAGGAGGCATCCACAACTTCTCTGGGCAACCTGTTCCAGTGTCTCACTACTCTCACAGGAAAGAATTTCTTCCTCATAGCTAATCTAAATCTACCCTCTTTCAGTTTAACACCGTTCCCCCTCATCCTATCACAGAATCACAGAATCAGAGAATCAGCCAGGTTGGAAGAGACCTCAGGGATCATCGAGTCCAACCGCTGCCCTTACACCACCCTGTCAACTAGACCATGGCACTAAGTGCCATGTCCAGTCTTTTCTTAAACACATCCAGAGATGGTGACTCCACCACCTCCATGGGCAGCCCATTCCAATGTCTAATGACCCTTTCTGGAAAGAAATTCTTCCTAATGTCCAACCTGAACCTCCCCTGGCGAAGCTTGAGGCTGTGCCCTCTTGTCCTATCGCTAGTTGCCCGGGAGAAGAGGCCAGCTCCCACTTCACTACAACCTCTCTTCAGGTAGGTGTAGACTGCAATAAGGTCACCTCTGAGCCTCCTCTTCTTCATGCTAAACAACCCCAGCTCCCTCAGCCATTCCTCATAGGTCAGACCCTCCAGACCCTTCACCAACTTGGTCGCCCTCCTCTGGACTCGCTCCAACACCTCAACATTTTTCTTGAAGTGCGGGGCCCAGAACTGGACACAGTACTCAAGATGCGGCCTCACCAGTGCCGAGTAGAGAGGGACGATCACTTCCCTAGACCGGCTGGCTACACTATTCCTAATAGAGGCCAGGATGCCATTGGCCTTCTTGGCCACCTGGGCACACTGCTTGCTCATGTTTAGCCGGCTGTCAATCAGCACCCCCAGGTCTCTTTCCACAGGGCCGCTTTCTAACCACTCTTCCCCCAGCCTGTAGAGCTGCATGGGGTTGTTGTGGCCGAAGTGTAAGACCCGGCACTTGTTCTTGTTGAACCTCATGCTGTTGGTCTCGGCCCATCTATCTAACCTGTCCAAATCCCTCTGAAGGGCCTTCCTACCCTCCAGCAGATCGACACTCCCACCCAGCTTGGTGTCATCTGCAAATTTACTGAGGGTGCACTCAATCCCTACGTCTACATCATCTATAAAGATATTGAACAGCACCGGCCCCAGAACTGAGCCCTGGGGAACACCGCTAGTGACCGGCTGCCAACTGGACTTTGCCCCATTCACCACCACTCTCTGGGCTCGGCCATCCAGCCAGTTTTTAACCCATTGAAGAGTCCACCCATCCAAGCCCCGGGCAGCCAGTTTGTCTAGGAGGATGCTGTGGGAGACAGTGTTGAATGCCTTACTGAAGTCTAGATAGTAGATGAGGGCAGGGCTGTGGATGTAGTCTAAGCGGGTCACTTTGTCATAGAAGGAGACCAGGTTGGTCGAGCAGGACCTGCCTTTCATGAATCCATGTTGGCTGGCCCTGATGCCCCGATTGTCCTGCATGTGCCGTGTAATGGCACTCAGGATGATCTGTTCCATCACCTTGCCTGGCACTGAGGTCAGGCTGACAGGACTATAGTTCCCTGGATTGTCCTTCCGATCCTTCTTGTAGATGGGCGTTACATTTGCTAATTTCCAGTCAGCTGGAACTTCTCCAGTTAACCAGGACTGCCGGTAGATAATCGAGAGTGGTTTGGCAAGTTCATTTGCCGGTTCCTTCATTACTCTGGGGTGAATCCCATCCGGGCCCATAGCCTTGTGGGTGTCCAACTGGCACAGCAGGTCACTAACCGTCTCCTCCTGGATCCTGGGAGGTTCACACAGCCCCCCGTCCCTAACTTCAGGCTCTGGGGGCCGAGTCTCCTGAGGACAACCAGTCTTGACATTAAAGACCGAGGCAAAGAAGGCATTGAGCACCTCTGCCTTTTCCTCATCCCCTGACACTACACTACCCTCCTCATTCAGCAAGTGGTGGAGGCTCTCCTTGACCCTCCTTTTGCTGTTGATGTATTTGTAAAAGCTTTTTTTGTTAATCTTTGACTGTAGCAGCCAAATCGAGCTCTAATTGAGCTTTGGCCCTTCTAATCTTCTCCCTACATGACCTGGCCACGTCCCTATAGACCTCCCAAGTTACCCGACCCTTCTTCCAGAGCAAGTAGGCTCTCTTTTTTTCCTTAAGTTCTAGTCTAAGTTCCCTGTTTAACCAGGCCTGTCTTTTTCCCCGACGGCTTGTCTTCCTACAGACTGGGACAGCCTGCTCCTGAATATTTAACAATTCCCTTTTGAAGCATGTCCAGCCTTCCTGGACTCCTTTGCCCTCCAGGACCGATTCCCAAGGGACTCGGTCCACCAGCCTCTTAAACAGGCTAAAGTCTGCCCGCCCGAAATCTAAGGCAGGAGTTCTACTCTTGCCCCTCCTTACTTCCCCCACTATCGAAAACTCTAACATTTCGTGGTCGCTACTCCCAAGACGGCCACCATCACTACAGGCCCTTGTAAAAAGTCCCTCTCCCGCTTTCCTGTAGGCCCCCTTCAGGTACTGGAAGGCTGCTAAAAGGTCTCCCCCGAGCCTTCCCTACTCTAGGCTGAACAGTGCCAGCTCTCTCAGCCTGTCTTCATAGGATAGGTGCTCCAGCCCTTTGATCATCTTCGTGGCCCTTCTCTGGACTCACTCCAACAGCTCCATATTCTTCATCTGTTGGGGGCCCCAGAGCCTTACACAGTACTCCTGGTGAGGTCTCAAGAGAGTGGAGTAGGGGGCAGAATTACCTCCCTCGACCTGCTGGCCACACTTCTTTTTATGCAGCCCAGAACACAGTTGACTTTCTGGGCTGCAAGCGCACACTGCAGGCTCATATTGAGCTTCTCGTCAACCATCACCCCCAAGTCCTTCTCCTCAGGGCTGCTCTCACCCCGTTCTCTGCACAGCCTGTATTTGTGCTTGGGATTGCCCTGACCCATGTGCAGGACCTGGCACTTCAAGTGGTTCACACGGGACCAGCTCTCAAGCCTGTCAAGGTCCCTCTGGATGGCATCCCTTCCCTCCAGCGTGTTGACCACACCACATAGCTTGGTGTCGTCAGCAAACTTGCTGAGGGCGCACTCAATCCCACTGTCCATGTTGCCTACAAAGATGTTAAATAGCGTGGGTCCCAATACCGACCCCTGTGGAACGCCACTCGTCACTGGTGTCCACTTGAACATCAAGCCATTGACGCCAGCTCTTTGAGTGCGACCATCCCGCCAATGCCTTATCCACCGAGTGGCCCATCCGTCAAGTCCATGACTCTCCAATTTAGAGACAAGGATGTCATGCAGGACAGTATCAAATTCTTTGCACAAGTCCAGGTAGATGACATCAGTTACTCTTCCCTTATCCACCAACACTGCAACCCTTCGTAGAAGGCCATGTAGCCTTATACATGCACACACAACTACACACAATCACTTGAATATTTTGTTTTGTGGTACTGTTTGTCCTAGTTTTGTTAAGTCCTCTATCTGTAGGTTTTGCTGTGTGGCACATTTACTCTAAGATATTGAGAATAGTTGAAAAATCTGCCTAAGTGCCTTGAATAAGTACAATTCATGTATGTGCCTTTCTAAGAATGCAGGTATTTTGTTTATTTTGTTTATGTCTTTGTTTATACCACAGCTTCAATTCACTATTCACAGCTGGAATAAATGACTTCCACCAAAGCAGGTAAAGCTACTTTGGTCTATTCTCAGATGAATATTTTCATCTTTATAGTAATTAACATAACTAAAAATATTTGTAACCAGGTTAGAAGTCTCATTTCCCCAGTCTTGCTGTAGTTAACAGAGAGACAGTTTTATCTAGTGGATGTTACAGACCACTTTAGTTAACTGTAGTGACTATCTAGGAAGTTTAGTGAAACTATTGTCCTTATTTAAGCACAACAAACAAACGAACGCTTGCAACTGGGCGGTGTGAATTCTCCCGAGTGTTTGTTATTTCATTGAATCATATATTTCTTCTTCTTTTTCCCCTTTCTTTATTTTGTACTGTATTTTATTCCTTACTGGTTAGACAAATGTAATAGGACCTCATTATGTCCAATTTTCAGGGATAAGGTATCTATGAAAAGGATGTATCTGGAGTATATAAGAGTGTCAAGTCATATTTTAGGAAAGCTCCACCTCAGGAACTACCAGAGGAGAATGATTTGAGAGAAGTCATCAAATAAAATTCTTACACAGTTTCCATAGTAACTGGTTATACATTTCTTTTCTTTTTACTCTGACAGACATTAGCAGGTTTAGCAGCTATCCACAATATTTTTGAGAAGCCATCAAAAGTCATCAGACAAGTAACCTAATTATCCAGATTAGCTTCCCATCAAGAGAAAAACAGTAATAGAACCATAGAGTTGAGACTAATCAAGCCAGGATATTGAGGGCACCTAGACAGCAAATAAAACCAGCAAAACTTATCTGTAGCATTGTAAAAAAATCAACTTAGAATAAAACATTTTTATTAGCTGAGTGCAACTAAATACTCGACTGTTTTAACCAACTTCTAGTGAAGTAAATTGTTGATTTAGAAAGTTATGTAATAAGTGTGTTAGAAATAATTTGCCTAATTATATTAGGCTTAAGAGTGATAAAAAGATTCGATGGTATATTTTTTGTCCTTCCTAACATTAAAAGTTTTCTGAGAAATGTTTGATTGTAAATGAAGGGCAACAGCCAAAATATTATGTATAAGACCAATTACCTTCAACTTTTCCTAACAAGCTGGACTGCTTTTCAGGTTTGTATTGGTCATGGGTAGAATTCCTGTAAACCTCAAAGGTCTGAAAATCAGACCCCAAAAATATACTGAGGTATTGAGACAGCACAAGTTAAAAATTGTGGATTAGAGCTATAAAGAAGTGCAGGAACACTTGGAGTGCTTTATGGACTCAGTCATTCAATGACAGCCAGAGCTCTGACTTTGTTTTTGCCTAAGAACTGCTTTAGGAGAAGCAGACACCTAAAAGTAAGTCTGACCAGTGGGTGCCAAAACCTCTGAGCTCATTCCACGTTTGCTGGCCCTTGAAACAGAAAGAGTGCGGCTCCCTGTACAAACACACCTGACTAAGAGCACAACAGTGTGACCTGAGCACACAAACGATGTGGATACATTAGCACTGCACTGTGTTTACACTAAATTAATGGTGGCCAAGAGTCAGTGTAGATCTGCCAGCTATGTTTAGATCCTTACCAGAGGGAGGTCCTTGCTGTGGCCTGCATGGGTCTGTCTTCAATTGGAAATGATAACCTGACAACCCATCTTGGAGTGAACCCACTCCTCCAGCTCTTCCACCAAAAGTAGGATGCTGAAATGTTTCCTTTATTTTCTTTACTTCTTTCTTCTGTTGTAATGACTTGGTCATCAGAGCATCAGCCTGAAGGGTAGAAGATCAAGATTAAATTCCTTCTTTTGTCCAAACCTAACACTTTCACATTCTATACAATTGCTAAAACCAGGAAGTGAGAGAGTGCATGTCAAAGGAATGCTCTCCATCCCTCTTCTTGAAACTGTAATGACAAAATATTTATTGACCAAGCGTGTAAGCACCAATCTACACCCTATTGGTTAAGATGTGTGAGTTTTATCTGAGTATTAGTCACTGATCCAATGACTTGGATTCAATTAAATCTTGATTTAGAATACCTGAATACCATGGGTTAGAAACCACAAAAGTGCCTGAGAATGGTCATGTAGGAATTAGGGCTTCTCTACCAAGAAAGATGGCAGGATCAATAGCCCAATTGAAGTGCAGTGCAAAACAGGGAAGGACTTGTTGGTGATGTGGTGGTTGGAGACCATCCAAGCAAATGCAAATTGACTATCACTTAGTGGGAAGAAATGTACCTTTTGCTCAGTTATAAGTGAAAATAAACTCATGGGAAATTTTAACAGTGAAGGGGGAGAGAAACATGCTTTCTTTTTCTACTTACAGAATGGCCATTTCAGCACTATCGTGTATCGAGTCCCCTAAATATAAAATACCCAACAATATAAAATATGTGAAAGCACTTCTAGATATAAAAATTCAGGATAGTGAAACTCTATAGGAACGCAAAATTTGGTATGTAAGCTGCTTGCCTGATTATCTATGTCAGACTTTTCACTAAGACACTAAAACCAGCATGAGTTCTCTTGATAGAAGTCCTCATTTCAGACCAGAATATCCCTGGTTCCTGCTTGGGTTTAGGTTCAGCCCTCTACTCGACCCCAACTGACTGCTTTTGCCACTGTCTGTGTCCCTTCATTTCTTTTGCTGTTTTAAAGATTTGCAGATTATAATATCTAGCAAAGAATTTGCTTAGATTACACTGAGCAGTGATTATCTACATCCTGAAAATATTCAGATCCCACTGACAAGCTGAGTTGAGTCCTGCTGGTATTCATGGGAATTAATTCTGGGAACTAAGTATGAAGCCATACACACTGTGGCCAACATGTACAAATGCCTTGGCACAGCCAAATGACTGAGATCCAGGTCAGCTCTTTTTACCCATCTTCCATGCTCCTGAACTACACCTTCCTATCATCTAAATCGTCTCAGCCAGTTAACAGACACTCTGTAAGTCAGTTCAGCTCATTAACCTGACCAAAACCTAACCGCGAAGAAAACTAACCCAACTAAAGAAAGCCATCAGAAAAAAAAAAAAAAAAAAAAAGTGAATGGTTCACCTGTTTGGCTGGCGAACAGAACTGGCTCTCCAAAAGTGTGAAGATTGTTAGGATCAAAGTAAAGTAAGTTAATGTAGACCAGGGGAGCAAAGAGGGTTGATTGGAAGAGAAGGGAAGAGCAAGTGGGATCCCTCCTTTTCAGCAATGGGTTGTTATTGCAGTTCACCCTCAGTACAAAACAGGGAAGAACTTGTTGGTGATGTGATGGTTGGAGACCATCTTGGGCACAGTGATCATGAAATGGTAGAGTGTTCGATTCTTGGAGAAGTAAGGAAGGGGGTCAGCAGAAGTGCTACCTTGGACTTCCTGAGGGCAGACTTTGGCCTGTTTAGGAACCTGGTTGACAGAGTCCCTTGGGAGGCAGTCCTGAAGGGCAAAGGTGACCAAGAAGGATGGACAGTCTTCAAGAAAGAAATCTTAAAGGCACAGGAGCAGGCCATCCCCATGTGCCGGAAGATGAGCCGGCGGGGAAGAAGACCAGCCTCGCTGAACAGAGAGCTTTGGCTGGAACTCAGGAAAAAAAGGCGAGTTTATGACCTTTCCAAGAAGGGGCAGGCCACTCAGGAGGACTACAAAGATGTTGCGAGGCTATGCAGGGAAAAAATTAGAAGGGCCAAAGCCCAACTAGAACGTTAACTGGCTACTGATGTAAAAGACAATTAAAAATGTTTCTACATATACATTAGCAACAAAAGGAGGGCCAAGGAGAATCTCCATCCTTTATAGGATGCTGGGGGAAACGTAGTGACAAAGAATGAGGAAAAGGCTGAGGTACTTAATGCCTTTTTTTCTTCAGTCTTTAGTAGTAAGACAAGTTGTTTTCCGAGTACCCAGCCCCCTGGCCTGGAAGACAGGGACAGGGAGCAGAATGAAGCCCCCCTAATCCAAGGGGAAATGGTCAGCGACCTGCTACGCCACTTAGACACACACAAGTCTATGGAGCCGGATGGGATCCACCCAAGGGTACTGAGGGAGCTGGCAGAAGTGCTCACCAAGCCACTTTCCATCATTTATCAGCAGTCCTGGCTAACCGTGAGGTTCCAGGGGACTGGAAATTAGTGAATGTGACGCCCATCTACATGAAGGGCTGGAAGGAGGATCCGGAGAACTACAGGCTGTCAGTCAGCCCTCGGTGCTGGGGAAGATTATGGAGCAGATCATCTTGAGTGCTATCATGGGACGCGTACAGGAAAAGCAGGCGATCAGGCCCAGCCAGCATGGGTTTATGAACAGCAGGTCCTGTTTAACTAACCTGATGTCTTTTTATGACAAGAGGACCCGCTTACTGGATGAGGGAAAGGCTGTGGATGTTGTCTACCTAGACTTTAGTAAAGCCTTTGACACGCTCTCCCACAGCATTCTCCTGGAGAAACTGACTGCTCATGGCTTGGACGGGCGTACGCTTCGGTGGGTAAAAAACTGTCTGGATGGCCAGGCCCAAAGAGTTGTCGTGAATGGAGTTAAATCCAGTTGGTGGCTGGTCACAACTGCTGTTCCCAGGGTCCAGTGTTGGGGCCAGTTCTCTTTAATATCTTTATCAATGATCTGAACAAGGGGATCGAGTGCACCCTCGGTAAGTTTGCAGACAACACCAAGTTGGGTCGGAGTGTTGATCTGCTTGAGGGTAGGAAGGCTCTGCAGAGGGATACGGACAGGCTGGATCGATGAGTCGAGGCCAACAGTATGAGGTTCAACAAGGCTGCTAAGTGTGGGGTCCTGCACTTGGGGCACAACAACCCCATGCACTGCTACAGGCTTGGGGAAGAGTGGCTGGAAAGCTGCCTGGTGGAAAAGGACCTGGGGGTGTTGATCGATGGCCGGCTGAATATGAGCCAGCAGTGTGCCCAGGTGGCCAAGAAGGCCAACAGCACCCTGGCTTGTATCAGAAATAATGTGGCCAGCAGAACTAGGAAAGTGATTGTCCCCCTGTACTTGGCACTGGCGAGGTGACACCTTGAATACTGTGTTCAGTTTTGGGCCCCTCACTACAAGAAAGACATTGAGGTGCTGGAGCACATCCAAAGAAGGACAACAAAGCTGGTGAAGGGTCTAGAGCACAAGTCTTATGAGGAGCGGCTGAGGGAGCTGGGGCTGTTTAGCCTGGAGAAGAGGGAGGCTCAGGGGAGACCTTATTGCTGTCTACAAGTGCCTGAAAAGAGGTTGTAGGGAGGAGGATCTTAGTCTCTTCTCCCAGGTAACAAGCGATAGGACGAGAGGAAACGGCCTCAAGTTGCGCCAGGGGAGGTTTAGATTGGATATCAGGAAAAATTTCTTCACTGAGAGGGTCATTAGGCATTGGAACAGGCTGCTCAGGGAACTGGTAAAGTCACCATCCTTGGAGATATTTAAAAGACATGTAGATGTGGTGCTTAGGGACATGGTTTAGTGGTGGACTTGGCAGTGATGGGTTAATGGTTGCACTTGGTGATCTTAAAGATCCTTTCCAACCAAAATGATTCCATGATTCTTTGATTCTAAAAATATTATCCCGACTTTATAAAGGGTGCTAACGTTTTTGTAGGCTCATGGCCCAAGACCCACTTTTACTTTGAGTTAAAATAACCCAAATCAATCAAAACACCAATTTAATAAAAAGAAGAAAGGCTAAAAGGGTGTGCAGACAGACTTATTGCATACTGTTATTAAGTTAATGGTATTTAAATAATTAATGCTGGGATGTACAGAACATCATTTATCAATGACAAGTTGTAACTTCTTTGGAAAAAGTTCTAAAGTTATCTCTGTTAATTGAAGTGACCTACACTACTGTCAGTACCTTATGAGGTTATATGACTTTGCTGAAACCACAGTAGTCTGTAGTAGGTGATGGCAAAAACCTAAGAGCTGTGCCTAGCTCACCACAGGGAGCAGGGTGGACTGGTGCAGGTCCTGCACTGTACCCACTTCATTCACCCCCAAAAGCCTCAGCAGTCAGTTACGGGAGCCACTAGAAAAGCAAACCCACTCTCTTTTACTGTTATGGTTATCCACAAACCTGCAGGATTTGGTTGTGTCCAAGCCATAAAAGCAGATATTTTTTGACACTTCATATCTCATTTCTGCTCCAGCCTGAGCAGGTCATGATGTAGGTCAAACTGCAGTTCTGCAGTGGAGCACTGAAGTACATTTCTCTGGCACGTAACCATGCAGGGAGAAAAGGACTGTCTGCCAATTAAAGATGCAAGAAGAACTAGGTATATGCCTATCGATGATACTCAGTACTCATGGTGACAATTTGCTTTTTCCTACCTGTTGCTATTCAGCCACAGTTAGCTGCTGAATGCTGTAGAAGGGCTGTCAAGAGAGATGTACAACATTATCTGACAAACAGAGTGGTTAGTAGAAGCAATTGTGTCAGTGCCTCAGGATGGGAGGACCACTGTGTCAGATGCTGTCTGTGGAGCAACAGACTTGCGCTGATCCTTCCACCATGGGTTGTCAGCAATAAGTGAAGAACAGAAAACACAATGAACCAGAACACCTCCTTGAACCGCCAAAATAATGTGTAACACCACAGAACATGAATTAGCCAACTCTGACTTTTCCCTCAGTTGATGTACTGCCAAACACCTGGCCAAAAACTAAAGACATTTGTTTATGGTAAAGAATTTTAAATCAGCCCAAATCTCCCTCAAATTATTTGATTTCTTTATAATCTGATTTTAAAGATTACTATCAAAGCACTAAAACATTTTTATGATTGTTAGAATCTTAGTTTCTTCTCTCGGCTTTTGTCCTTCTTTTATGTGCTTACCTATTGTCACAAAAGCCTAATGACTCATTCTGGTTGGTTAGATCTCACTTAGAGTGCCTGGCTCTTGGACTTTCCCTCAATTTCATAAAGACAAACCTCTACTTTGGTGGTGTGTCTCCAAGCACTTGCTTAATTTCACCCCATTGATTTAACTCCCAGAGCTAAAAGACTCCAGTCTTAGACCATACAATAAAATAAGCCTGCCCACAGTAAGACCAGCGTAAGCTCTGAAAAATTAAGTTGCTGTTATGCTGCCTCCAAATTTTGGCATAGGTACACCTCTGTGGGTAGGGGAGAACTTTTAAAACCTCATTTTATGTTGTTGAAAGACACAATGCGACTACAGAAGCCAGAGAATCTCCATGTGTTGGTCTACACAGTATCTACACTGTAAACACAACGGTAGCTATAAAGACAATTGTAGCTGTGAAGTGGCATTGATAAGGTTTAGAAGATGGCATGTTCTCAGCAGGGGTCCAATTTCTCCTGAGGTGCAAGCAGTTTTATTATTATGTATATATATTATATACATATATATATATAGTATTATGTATATATGTAGATTGCATGACCATGATATAGCTGTGATCACTGAAACATGGTGGGACAGCTCCCATGACTGGAATGTTGTCATGGATGGCTATGTACTATTTACGAAAGACAGACCAACAAGGCGAGGCAGTGGTGTTGCTCTTTATGTGCGAGAGCAACTGAAATGTATCGAGTTCTATCCAGGGGGGGAGGTAGAACAGGTTGAAAGCTTGTGGGTAAGAATTAAGGGACATGCAAACGGGAGTGAAGCTGTTGTGGGGGTCTACTATAGACCACCAAACCAAGAAGATGTTGATGAGGCCTTCTACAGACAACTGGAGGTAGCCTCTAGAACACACTCCTTGGTACTCATGGGTGACTTTAATCACCCTGATACTTGTTGGGAAGCCCACACAGCTAGACATGTTCAGTCAAAAAGGCTCTTGCAGTGCATCAATGATAACGTCTTAATTCAGGTAGTGGAGGAACCAACGAGAAGAGGTGCACTGCTGGACCTTGTATTAACGAATAAAGAAGGACTAGTTGGGGACATTAAGGTTGGAAACAGCCTTGGCGACAGTGATCACGACATGGTGGAGTTTAGTATTTTACAAGGTAGAAGTAGGGCAATAAGTAGGATTACAACCCTGCACTTTGTACTCTTCAAAGATCTACTTGCAGGAATCCCATGGGCTAAGACTCTGTAGGGCAAAGGAGCCCAAGAAAGTTCGTCAGTTTTTAAATACCACTTCCTCCAAGCCCAAGATAGGTGCATTCCCTTGAGTAAAAAATCGGGTAGACGTGCTATGAGACCTGCATGGATGAGCAAGGAGCTTCTGAAGGAAATCTTGTGGAAGAAAGAAATTTACAGTTTGTGGAAGAAGGGTCTTGTCACTTGGGAGAACTATAGGGAAGTTGTCAGGACGTGTAGGAAGGCAACAAGAAAGGCCAAAGCCCTCTTAGAACTAAAACTGGCAAAGGAAGTAAAAGAGAACAGAAAGGGCTTCTTCAAATATATCAGTAGCAAAAGGAAGAACAGGGAAAGTGTGGGCCCTCTGCTGAATGAGGAGGCAGCCGTGATAACGGAGGATGCAGAGAAGGCAGAGTTGCTGAATACCTTCTTTGTTTCGGTCCTTAATCCTAAAACCAGCCCTTGTGATCTCCAGACCCTGGATGTAGGAGAGGAAGCCTGGAGGAGGGAAGAATCTCCACTAGTCAGTGAAGACTGGGTGAGTGATCAGTTACAGAAACTGAATACATACAAGTCCATGGGCCCCGATGAGATGCACCCAAGAGTGTTGAGAGAACTGGATGATTTTGTTGCTTTACTGCTCTCCACCATTTTCGCAAGATCGTGGCAAACAGGAGAGGTGTCTGAGGACTGGAGGAAAGCCAATGTCACTCCAGTCTTCAAAAAAGGCAAGAAGGAAGATCCAGCAAACTACAGACCAGTCAGCCTCACCTCCATCCCTGGAAAAATGATGGAGCGGCTCATTCTGGAGGTCATCTCTAAGCACATGGAAGAGAAGAAGGTTATCAGGAGTAGTCAGCATGGATTTACCAAGGGGAAATCATGCTTTACTAATCTGATAGCATTCTATGTCGTGACTAAATGGGTAGATGCAGGGAGACCAGTGGATGCAGTCTACCTTGACCTTAGCAAGGCGTTTGACACAGTTTCCCATGACATCCTTGTGAGCAAACTCAGGAAGTGTGAGGTAGAAGAACAGACAGTGAGGTGGATTAAGAACTGGCTACACAATAGAGCCCAAAGAGTGGTAATCAATGGTGCCAAGTCCAGCTGGAGACCTGTAACTAGTGGAGTCCCCCAAGGATCAGTGCTGGGTCCAGTCCTGTTCAACATCTTCATCAACGACCTTGATGAAGGGACAGAGTGTCTTCTCAGCAAGTTTGCTGATGATACGAAGCTGGGAGGTTTGGCTGATTCACCTGAAGGCTGTGCGGCCATTCAGCGTGATTTGGACAGACTGGAGAGCTGGGCAAAGAGGAACCTAATGAGGTTCAACAAGAATAAGTGCAGAGTCCTGCACCTGGGAAGGAGTAATAAAATGCACCAGTACAGGTTAGGAGGCGATCTGCTAGAGAGAAGCTCCATGGAGAAGGACCTTGGAGTCCTGGTGGACAACAAGTTATCCATGGGACAGCAATGTGCCATTGTGGCCAAGAAGGCCAGTGGTATCCTGGGGTGCACTAAGAAGAGTGTGTCCAGCAGATCAAGGGAGGTCCTCCTCCCCCTCTACTCTACCCTGGTGAGACCTCACCTGGAGTATTGCGTTCAGTTCTGGGCTCCCCAGTTCAAGAGGGACAGAGATCTACTGGAGAGAGTACAACAGAGGACTACGAGGATGATTAAGGGACTGGAACACCTGCCTTATGAGGAAAGGTTGAGAGACCTGGGGCTTTTTAGTCTGGAGAACAGAAGACTGAGAGGGGATGTGTATAAATGTGTATAAATATATGAGGGCTGGGTGTCAAGAGGAAAGGCGCAACCTCTTTTCACTTGTGCCCTGTGATGGGACAAGGGGCAATGGATGTAAGCTAGAGCACAGGAAGTTCAACCTCAACAAGAGGAAGAACTTCTTTACTGTAAGGGTTACAGAGCACTGGAACAGGCTCCCCAGAGAGGTTGTGGAGTCTCCTTCTCTGGAGACTTTCAAGACCCATCTGGATGCGTTCCTGTGTAACCTGCCCTAGATTGGTCCTGCTCTGGCAGGGGGGTTGGACTCGATGATCTCCAGAGGTCCCTTCCAACCCCTAACATTCTATGGTTCTAAGAATGCATTTAATTATAAGTATTATCTCTTTTGATCCTCTTCAGACTCACTTTTGACTCAGCAAGAGAAAACCAACATGTAGCCATCTGTGCTGATTGTTTTGTCTTTCTCTGATTCTACTTCAAAATTCCAAGTTTTTACTTGTCCACCCTGTCTTTTTTTTCCACATTTCCTGACATTCAAACCTCAAGTCACACCCAAACCAAAAATAATTGTATTTTGAATGAGATCAAGCCACATGATCTCATTCTGAACGTGACCAAATGAGTCCAGCAGTTCCACTGCCCCTGGTGCTTACGAGCAGTCCTCATTTCCCAGTGGCTCAGATGAATGGCTGAATGGCAGTGAACTCACACACTCAAAGGAAACTATTTGTCAATGTCTAAATCTTTGGCAAACATCTCACTGTGCTTCTCAAAGTATTTCTGGAGTTACAGATCTCCAGACTATTGGATCATTTTTATGTATTTGGAAACATCTGTATTTAAGAAGCTCTCGTCACCTTCATCAACATCTGTTCTACAACCCACTGGTTAATAAGTAATCAAAGTCTGGAAAGTTTGTTGTACCTTATTCCAAGCAAGGCCACCACAGAGTCCTTAGTACATCAGATATTAATATTAGAGCAGATTACTTGGCAAACTAAATTTGAACAATGCCATATACATTTTAATAAGACATAACATAATATCCTAATTAGGCTTTATCATTTAAATGCTTTCATAATCAATGGCTATATTTAACATGGAAACTTAACAGTAAGGAAAACATCAGTCTTCTTTTCATTCACAATTTACAGCTCAGAAAGAGTTGAGAAAGAGATATCAGCCATAATATTGCTTTCTTGTGTTTATGCTGTACAATGTAGTTCATCACTGGTTACTAACAGCATGATGCAATGTCCAGTCTAGTCTGGAATTTTTTGCTGCATTTCAGATTGCGTGGCGAAGAGTCAACTGTCTGTCAAGCAACCCTTTTACATACAGTTTAAGGTACATCTCTCTCCATAAAAGCTTACCACAAAATATAGTAAGTTTAAAGACAGAATTTTTAATGAGGTTTTAGCTCATTTAAAAAGAATGACAAATTTCACAAGTTTAATTGCCCGCACAACATTTTGTATTCTTATGAGTCAGAGATTCTTGCCGGTTTTGGAACTAAAGTAAGCCCAAAATTATGAAGATATTTCAGTTTTTAACACTGGTGTCTGATCACCCACCTGTTTCTCGGACAACTATTTTATTTTATATGCTAGAAAAAAGTATGTGCATTTTACTTGATTTTTAAAAGGCATGTGTCAGATACACTATCCTGTCTGCATGCTCATTGCCAAACAAATTAATTGTCATCTGAAAAGCTTTCCTGAAGGGAAAAGGACAGACTTGTACCTGTGCCAGGAACATCTTTGCTTGAAGTGAAAGCAGCTCCTGTACTCCACTGCTGAATATTTAGAAAGGCAAGTTCTCACCTAGGGGTATTTGTCACCCTTCATTCAGGCTGAAATTTCTGCTGAAGCCAAAGATTATTAGCATCCTCATTTCATAATACAGAGATTGAACAATTTGTCTTTAAGGGCATGAAAACCTATTTTTACTGTATTTGACAAAGACGGGTCTATATTTTTATCCAAGTATAGTTTTAATCTGCCTGACCCTAAATCAGAGATCGGTTTTTTTTAGAATGTCATTGTGTTTCTATTATACTTTGAGCCTTTTTCATTTTCATGTCCCATATTTATGCAATACCTCTTACTTGTGCAGGCCTGGAGTTATATTTTTCTTTACATCCCTTTTGTTCCAACAGCATCTGAAGTAATAATAATGCAGAAAAAGAAATGAAGGATAGCATTATCCAAAAGGGATCCTTTTAACACTTATCTCTTCTAAAGGCTGATTTAGATATAACAAAACACTTCAGAGGTCATGTTCTGATCTCAGTCTACTGCTAAACTCTGCCTCATCATTTTTAATGGAATGCCTCCTGCTTTACATGCATGTAACTGAAAACACAGTTGGACCTAATTTATTTCCTCTTATATTAAAAACGCCACCTGGACTGAGTGGGAACCACAGGTCATCGCAGTTTACTATCAGCAATCAGGATGTGTGCTGAGCTTTTCGTTTATGATCAGATTGTGTGTTGTATTCTTATTGCTCAGTATTTGATAAATAAACTTTCATATCCTTGTAACATTGTACATTCATCCAGTGCATTTAATCAATCATATCTCCAAGATATAAAATACTCTGTGGCAAGACATTCTAGCCCTCTTCTGTTCAAAGTCTTTAAATTTGCATGGAATAGTTAAATATTCACAGGGCCAGAACAGAGGAGTATGTGATTATGGTTCTATCAGACTAGTGTGTGCTTGGGGAATTGCATCTGACAAGGCAGACATCTGTATTTCAGTCCTTGTTTCAACTTATATTAATAGAAATCATAGAATCATAGAATCATTGAAGTGTTTTGGTTGGAAAGGATCTTTAAGATCACCAAGTGCAACCATTAACCCATCACTGCCAAGTCCACCACTAAACCATGTCCCTAAGCACCACATCTACATGTCTTTTAAATATCTCCAAGGATGGTGACTTTACCAGTTCCCTGAGCAGCCTGTTCCAATGCCTAATGACCCTCTCAGTGAAGAAATTTTTCCTGATATCCAATCTAAACCTCCCCTGGCGCAACTTGAGGCCGTTTCCTCTCGTCCTATCGCTTGTTACCTGGGAGAAGAGACTAAGATCCTCCTCCCTACAACCTCTTTTCAGGCACTTGTAGACAGCAATAAGGTCTCCCCTGAGCCTCCCTCTTCTCCAGGCTAAACAGCCCCAGCTCCCTCAGCCGCTCCTCATAAGACTTGTGCTCTAGACCCTTCACCAGCTTTGTTGTCCTTCTTTGGATGTGCTCCAGCACCTCAATGTCTTTCTTGTAGTGAGGGGCCCAAAACTGAACACAGTATTCAAGGTGTCACCTCGCCAGTGCCAAGTACAGGGGGACAATCACTTTCCTAGTTCTGCTGGCCACATTATTTCTGATACAAGCCAGGGTGCTGTTGGCCTTCTTGGCCACCTGGGCACACTGCTGGCTCATATTCAGCCGGCCATCGATCAACACCCCCAGGTCCTTTTCCACCAGGCAGCTTTCCAGCCACTCTTCCCCAAGCCTGTAGCAGTGCATGGGGTTGTTGTGCCCCAAGTGCAGGACCCCACACTTAGCAGCCTTGTTGAACCTCATACTGTTGGCCTCGACTCATCGATCCAGCCTGTCCGTATCCCTCTGCAGAGCCTTCCTACCCTCAAGCAGATCAACACTCCGACCCAACTTGGTGTTGTCTGCAAACTTACCGAGGGTGCACTCGATCCCCTTGTTCAGATCATTGATAAAGATATTAAAGAGAACTGGCCCCAACACTGGACCCTGGGAACAGCAGTTGTGACCAGCCACCAACTGGATTTAACTCCATTCACGACAACTCTTTGGGCCTGGCCATCCAGACAGTTTTTTACCCACCGAAGCGTACGCCCGTCCAAGCCATGAGCAGTCAGTTTCTCCAGGAGAATGCTGTGGGAGAGCGTGTCAAAGGCTTTACTAAAGTCTAGGTAGACAACATCCACAGCCTTTCCCTCATCCAGTAAGCGGGTCCTCTTGTCATAAAAAGACATCAGGTTAGTTAAACAGGACCTGCTGTTCATAAACCCATGCTGGCTGGGCCTGATCGCCTGCTTTTCCTGTACGCGTCCCATGATAGCACTCAAGATGATCTGCTCCATAATCTTCCCCAGCACCGAGGGCTGACTGACAGCCTGTAGTTCTCCGGATCCTCCTTCCAGCCCTTCATGTAGATGGGCGTCACATTCACTAATTTCCAGTCCCCTGGAACCTCACGGTTAGCCAGGACTGCTGATAAATGATGGAAAGTGGCTTGGTGAGCACTTCTGCCAGCTCCCTCAGTACCCTTGGGTGGATCCCATCCGGCTCCATAGACTTGTGTGTGTCTAAGTGGCGTAGCAGGTCGCTGACCATTTCCCCTTGGATTAGGGGGGCTTCATTCTGCTCCCTGTCCCTGTCTTCCAGGCCAGGGGGCTGGGTACTCGGAAAACAACTTGTCTTACTACTAAAGACTGAAGAAAAAAAGGCATTAAGTACCTCAGCCTTTTCCTCATTCTTTGTCACTACGTTTCCCCCAGCATCCTATAAAGGATGGAGATTCTCCTTGGCCCTCCTTTTGTTGCTAATGTATATGTAGAAACATTTTTAATTGTCTTTTACATCAGTAGCCAGTTAACGTTCTAGTTGGGCTTTGGCCCTTCTAATTTTTTCCCTGCATAGCCTCGCAACATCTTTGTAGTCCTCCTGAGTGGCCTGCCCCTTCTTGGAAAGGTCATAAACTCGCCTTTTTTTCCTGAGTTCCAGCCAAAGCTCTCTGTTCAGCGAGGCTGGTCTTCTTCCCCGCCGGCTCATCTTCCGGCACATGGGGATGGCCTGCTCCTGTGCCTTTAAGATTTCTTTCTTGAAGACTGTCCATCCTTCTTGGTCACCTTTGCCCTTCAGGACTGCCTCCCAAGGGACTCTGTCAACCAGGTTCCTAAACAGGCCAAAGTCTGCCCTCAGGAAGTCCAAGGTAGCACTTCTGCTGACCCCCTTCCTTACTTCTCCAAGAATCGAACACTCTACCATTTCATGATCACTGTGCCCAAGATGGTCTCCAACCATCACATCACCAACAAGTTCTTCCCTGTTTTGTACTGAGGGTGAACTGCAATAACAACCCATTGCTGAAAAGGAGGGATCCCACTTGCTCTTCCCTTCTCTTCCAATCAACCCTCTTTGCTCCCCTGGTCTACATTAACTTACTTTACTTTGATCCTAACAATCTTCACACTTTTGGAGAGCCAGTTCTGTTCGCCAGCCAAACAGGTGAACCATTCACTTTTTTTTTTTTTTTTTTTTTTCTGATGGCTTTCTTTAGTTGGGTTAGTTTTCTTCGCGGTTAGGTTTTGGTCAGGTTAATGAGCTGAACTGACTTACAGAGTGTCTGTTAACTGGCTGAGACGATTTAGATGATAGGAAGGTGTAGTTCAGGAGCATGGAAGATGGGTAAAAAGAGCTGACCTGGATCTCAGTCATTTGGCTGTGCCAAGGCATTTGTACATGTTGGCCACAGTGTGTATGGCTTCATACTTAGTTCCCAGAATTAATTCCCATGAATACCAGCAGGACTCAACTCAGCTTGTCAGTGGGATCTGAATATTTTCAGGATGTAGATAATCACTGCTCAGTGTAATCTAAGCAAATTCTTTGCTAGATATTATAATCTGCAAATCTTTAAAACAGCAAAAGAAATGAAGGGACACAGACAGTGGCAAAAGCAGTCAGTTGGGGTCGAGTAGAGGGCTGAACCTAAACCCAAGCAGGAACCAGGGATATTCTGGTCTGAAATGAGGACTTCTATCAAGAGAACTCATGCTGGTTTTAGTGTCTTAGTGAAAAGTCTGACATAGATAATCAGGCAAGCAGCTTACATACCAAATTTTGCGTTCCTATAGAGTTTCACTATCCTGAATTTTTATATCTAGAAGTGCTTTCACATATTTTATATTGTTGGGTATTTTATATTTAGGGGACTCGATACACGATAGTGCTGAAATGGCCATTCTGTAAGTAGAAAAAGAAAGCATGTTTCTCTCCCCCTTCACTGTTAAAATTTCCCATGAGTTTATTTTCACTTATAACTGAGCAAAAGGTACATTTCTTCCCACTAAGTGATAGCCAATTTGCATTTGCTTGGCACTTCGGAAGTTTCCAAGCCACCATATCAGCTTCAATATCAGTTTATGTTTAAGTGTATACTGAAAATAACTCTGCTCTGTCATACAATGTCTGATGTTGCGACAATATTTACCCTAAGGCTGGAATCTACCTTGTTTGACTGTTATTGATACAGCTATTGACACAACTGACCACAGGATTCCTTCATCTTCTCCCTGGCTTGCCTGATTGTCTTATCTTCTCATTTTATTCCTACTGCGATAATGGCATTTCTTATTGTGAGTTCACTCCTCAGCTTTTTCTGAAAGCCCCTTTTCCAGTCCTGGTCTTAAAAAAAATAGCAACAATAGTAAAAAAAAATCCTAGGTGGCCTCATTTGCTCAATTCAAGTGTGTTAAAGTCAATATACTGAGCTCTGTGCAGAATGTATTGAGGCTGATTCCTGCTCAGGTTAATGTCTCAGCTGGGGAACTCGGATGAAAAGTGGATCTGACTACCAGCTTGCTCAGAGGCTGCTTTGGGAACATGAGCCTGCACAGTCATTTAAGGTGCCATACAATGTAGCTTGTTTAGATATAGCTTGTCTACCTCCATAGTCTGCTCTCTTGAATTGTAAATACATCTCCATGGAGGCATACCTGAACTTGAGCAGCTCTCAAAAAAAACCCAACAACAAAAAACCCAAACAAAAAAAACCCAGAGTCTTCCTCAGCCTTAGGATCTGCAACTTGGCAAATGAGATGAAAAATATCAATGTTCACTTCAGAAAACCATATTCTTCAAGTATTGCAAGAAAGTCGTTAGACAGCAGTGATTTGATAACCCTATTTTGTTTTCAGAAGTGACATAACAAACCTCCTTCTACTTGCGTAATAGCTAATTAAAGTACAAAGATAAATGAGTGTGGTTTAATTTTTTTAATTAAAAGTTCCCTACAAATATAATGATTTTTTTCAGCTATGACAAAAAAAAGTGAAACACTTTGTATTTTACATTTCAGAGTCTTCCTGGAGTAACTAATTTTGAAAAGAAGAAGATCCATTAGGGAAAGGGTATACACTGATGTATTGCTCGTCTTGTAACATAAACAGAGCATTTATCTGTTACAGTCAAGAAATCATGTTTTTTGGAGAGATTTTCAGCTAGATGAATTATTTATTTGTTTCTGTCAGTAATTTGTTGGGTACTAGGGTGCAGATCTTTTTGAAAACACACACTTAATTTGTGCTATTCATAGCAGTGATAACAACTCACTATTTTATCCTTGTTGCAATTTTAAAGTTGATATTAAGGTTGGCTTGAACTTTTTCCTGTATTCAGCTAGCTTCAGCCTGGCCAAGAGTTTTGCAACAGGAATGCTGAGGTTTAGTCTAAACGCATTACCTTGTATTGTATCCCACATCTCACCCCCACTCTGGGCTTCCTTAGTTCCTAGCTGGAGGGAAAATGGGGGCTTGGAGGTCGCTGATCTTGGCCTGAAGAATCCTAAAATGTTTGGAGGGGGCTCGTGCAACTGTTGTGGGCAGATGAGCCCAGGGTCTTTGAGGAGTGGTGTGTAGCCAGACAAGCTCCAGAGGATCTGAGGAGGGACTGCGACCCCTGAGGCACAATCTCTCATGCAGATCTCCCGCACACACGTTTGCGCACGTAGGCTGCACCATCCCTCTGGTGCACCCAGCCAGTTCTGCAGGCTGGTGCAAGGGTAGGTGGATTAATGGTCTGGCTCTTTTTCACTCCTCTGGGGCAACTTGCGAAGCCAGGAGAGAGCAAATCTGCTCTCATGACAGGACTTGCCCATTTTCCACATTGCACGAGGTAGCCACAGCCCACTTCTAGAGCTCCCTCAGCACAGACACAACCCCCTGTTCACTCAGGTTGGAGGCAGAGGTCACGGGTAGGGCCAGTCATGCACGGTAGGGTCATGGTTTCCTGAGGTTCACTGTTCTTGGCCAGGGCTGATATCTGAGCCTCAGCTACAGCTGAACAGCATGCTATGGGCTGACAGCCTCTATGTCATGGTGCTTAGCCTGCCTTAAACCTGCAGTGTAGAGATAGGCATTTTATTTTCCAGAGGGACCATTTGCTGCTCTGTCTCATCTATGGGAAGGATGTACTAGGAAGGTGAAACCTCCACACTTTTCTTCCTTCTCCACAGACTTCTACTACAACAAGATATACCACGGACTGTTAATATTTTGTGACTTTCTCTTTTCTTTCCTACTCGGGTGGCTGATTTAACATCTTGCCTAACAAAACGCTAGGCATAAAAAAATCAATCTTCACAATATCTTTCCTGTATCTAATAAACATCCAAATGATTGAAGTTTTAAATAATTTAAGAAAACTAAATTCATTTCTTTAATTTGCGCTTCCAAGGGAAAGGAATGCCTTTGGGTCCTTGGCAGATAGAATATTAGTCTCTTTTTTCTTTTTTTGTTTTTAAAGTATGAAGATGATTTAATCTTTTTTTCAGGTTTAGAAAAGTAAGTTCCTATAAGTAGAGGTAGGAAGTTCACAGGGAAGTCAATCTAGGCTGTGTTCTAGGGCCCTGAAACCTGTAGGCCTGGTAAACAACAGATGACCATGTAGTTAACTATGCAAATGTACAACAACAAGTTAAATATTAAATGATCTTTAAATTAGAACATAAATATAGCTATGCATAATTCAACAGGAGGATGTCTTTGCAGACAAAGCAGACAGGAGGTCAATGACCCTTGACGATAGTTCTTTCAAGTATTAATATTGTCTATTCAAAGAAGTCAGTACTTGCACAAGCGTTATTTTCACTCTGGATGGGGAAATAAGAGTATCATCCATTTTGAACGTATGTGCAGAGCATATGGTTTGAATCTCCCGTATGCGTAATTTGATGATTAACCTTCTCGACTTTCCACGTTCGTATTCAGAGTTTGCTAATGTTATGCCTTCCATTAGAAAGGCTATGATGAAAGTATTTCATGCCTTGCTGCAGCAATGCCAACTAATTCTAACCCAGGTAAAACTATCTTTTATCTTAAATATTTCTAAAACACCTTTTTCACAATAGTAGCGAGGAGCTTCATCAGTTTTTCAATTTGCTTATCCAGCCCATAAGCATATCTTTTAGTGCTGCTTTTGCTTTGTTATAATCTGCCCTGAAGATGGACATATTGACACTATCTGGTCTGCAGTGCACAGGAAAGGTCTGTATTTTTATGACTGAGTAGACAAACAGCTGAGAAGTGGTTAAAACATATTCCATTTTACAGTAATTCACTTCAGCCCTTGACAGATTGATTTCCATGGGGTTATTTGCTTCTTTCTGCACCCTACTTCGTAACAATGTTTACTAGAATGATTTACGAACTCAGTGCCAAATTCTTTGATACCTTAATAGTTAGATTAACTTCAGGACATGAGGCTAAGTTATTTTTTTCCCAGGTGCTCGGGGTGATGTTTTTCAATAATGAATTAGTAGGGTCATGAACTAGTAGCACTTTGGTGCTTCTTGTGTGCCAAAAATGTGCTTCCTTTAGGAGCTTTCAAACCAGACATAAACAAGCTGGATAATAGCTCCTATTCAAAATAATCTCATTTTTCTATGCGTACCAATGAGCACTCAAACTAGGCATCTAGTTTGCAGATCTCCCCCATACCACTGATTTTTGGCTTCCTCACTTATTAGAACAGTATGAAGTGGCCACAGAGCCAAAGTGTCCATGAAATCAGAATAGGTTAAATAGAGCTGTGTGAATAATTGCTTTTGCAGTTCACTGTTGAACTATAAAAAGAAAAGGCTGTCTTATATAGACCTGAAATTAACTTTTTTATTCTTTTACTGGAATGAAAGATAATTTGTTTTGGTTCAAGTAAAACTTGCCATTTGCAATCACTTGTTTTAGTCTCTTTAGTTAAAAAAAGTAGATTAATTTCTTAATGAAATGTCAAAAATAAGAAATAAAATATTGATTTTGGACATAGCAAACCAAAACATTTACATTTTTGAAAATTTTTTTTTAGATAAAAAAATTGTGACAAATTCAGGAGACTCAAATTGTTAACTCAAGTGAGTTTCTGGCAAACAAAATACGCAAGCAGGAAAAAAATTACTCAATGGTTATGCTAGATATCTATGCTCTACAAATGGAGAAGGAAATTAATTACATTATCAGAACGTAACATTTATGCTCCTGTCTCAAGCTAACAAGTTTTCTCTCACAGTCTCCCAGAAGTACCCATTTAATGATGTTGAAATATCGCTTCAATTTCCAGATAACTGAGTGGAAACTCAAGCAACATAACATTGCCTAACCCAAGCTTTTAACATATGCATGCTGAGCACTTACTAAGAAAACTGTTTAGTAGCTACGGCTACACTATAATTTTGAACCGCCCCACATGACCCCAGTGCCTTTCTTATATGCTCTAAGTGCCATTTTGCACCATCAGCAACACATAGTGTAATAAGATGAACTGAAGAGTATTGATGAATAAAAATCTCAGCCAAGTCTATTAGGTTTCTTGAGCCCAATAAAACTTAGCATAGTGGTAGATACTGATCCTGGTCCACACTCAAGGTAACAGTGCTATTGAGAAAACAAGAGCTAGCAGGTGAGTGAGATGACCACAAAGTGTATGAAGCTATGCAAAAAGCTCTTGCAGTAGAGTGGAAGTACTCATTTAAAATCATGCGACCATGGAGGATGGAAGGGACTGTCTAGTTCAACCTCATGATCAAACCAGGTCCAACAACATGTCTTCAGGAAATCGTCCACACACTTTGTGTCTCCGGGGATGGAAATTCTGTCAAAGGAGCAAAGAGGGAGGAAATGTGATATGTTTACCATATAGAAAAAAAATATCTTCTCTTTGATAACTTTCAAAACTCTATGCTGAGTATTCATCCTGTATATTTGTTCACTTCAGCTGCCCTCTGCCCGCTCATATCTTTCCCATAGACTTTGCAAATGTTTATGTTTACCAAACTGTTCTCATTTTTAAAATGTTAATCAGACAAAGAATTATCTCCTCCTTCTTTAGTTATGAAATCTGGTCCCTTCGTGATACCAATCCAAAATAGCATCTCAGACCAGGACTGGTGTCTCTGTGCAAAACCAGAATTTTATCATGAAAGGATTTCAGTACTCAATTTTTATTTTTTCCCAATATCAATGTTTTTTTTTTATGCTGCAGAAGGCTGGTATTTCTTTCAGCCCTGGAAGATCTTCTGAGCAAACCCCTACACCTAAAAGGATGTGTTATAGACAAAGGAAGGTTAACCTGCAAATGTGCTATGGAACCCTACATAAGCCTTCAAAGGTTAAATCGCAGTTATGGCCATTTAGCGTTTGTAAAAATAAAGTATATAAAAATCAAAGCATTTGAGTTTCCAATGAAGAGGCATACAGTAAATACAAATTTTCAGGAAAGAAAACAATGTCCAAGTAGATATGTTGTTGTAGATATTTGGAAATGTATAACATACCTCGTGAACAAATGACTGAATGGAATACTATATATATTTTATTATCATTCCTTTGAAAATGACTGACATAATACATTACTTCCCAGTATTGCCTAAATTTTCAGGTGAGAGAACCAAAGAATTATCTAGCTTGGGAGGATTCTCTGGAGGTTGTCTGTCCCAAACTTAGCACAGGGCCAACTTACACAAGGTTGATGCTTTCTTTATTAATCTCTTCATCTCTAAGGAGAAATATAAAACCAACATGAGACAAACTGATGCAGTGCTTGCAAAGCAAGGTGAACCAACAGCCTTCTGCTCACTGCTGTGAGATCAGTTTACTGGGTTTTGTTATGGTGACATTTGATATGACTGTGTTTGCTGGATGTGGATGGAAAATGAGGTCTGCCAGTTACTTTCCCTGTTTGTCATTGTACATGCACACACACTCACATATAATCAATAATTCATGACTACTTTGTTCCTGAAAGACAACTCAGGAGACATGAGTCTCCTCTAACACCTCATGTCATGATCCCTCTTCCTTTTAGAAGATCTGGGGTAAGGTATAAATTTGTTTACTTATGCAAATGATTTCGAGGAATGATGCCTTATAATCTGCTTTGATCTCCCCTGCTCAGCTGAGTTTTCTCAAAGCCTAAACTGCTGCCAGGATGTATTGTCTTCTTGCCTTTTTAGCCACCATTTTGCTATTAAAGGAAGAGAGGTTAGATTATGTCTAGGAGTGGTCATATGCAAAACCTTGGTTCCAGAGTGCATTTCTTTCCCCCTGTAAATATTTGGTTGCTATGCACTAATTCCAAATGGCAACAGATACTCTAAAAGGTATTTACTGGTTACCTACCTACTCCTTCTCCTGAGCTAAATCACCCTTTCATTCAAGATAAACTAAGAGCCAAAGCTTGGATTTATTTGGGGTAGGATAAGAGAGTATTGCCAATGTATTCTTTTCTTTGGATGACCTGATTATTTTCTTTTCAAACATGACACTGAAAATCAATCCCTGCCCTTCTACGATAGACAGGTATATCCAATAGACTAACACACAATTAATAGACTTCCCAGTAGGTATACTGCATGGTCAGGATATTGGTATTATAATTCTCTGATTTCTTTTCAGTAGGGAGGTAATCATATTGACAAGATGAATAAATAAGTTCCTAAACTATTTTTTTTTTTCCTCAGTCATTCGACTGGTTTCGTACTTTGTACTGTTCTGAATATATTTGCACTCAGCATAGACACTCCAGTTTCTTGAAAATTCCTGACTAAATGTGGAAGGAACATGACATAGTCTAAAGAAAGATTGTTCAGAAATAGGTTTTCTGTTTTGAGGTATCTTCTTTTTGACACTTTGTCTTTTTTCAAAGATAAAAATGACCCCCGAATTCTGCTAAATTCGAGTGGCTTTTTGAGTGATTTCCTGCTTTGTTTCTGGTCTGGCATTTAAAGCTAGAGATACCCGTAACTGGTAGCCACTTCTGAAAAAAAACCTGCCTGGAGTAGCTGTCACTGGAGACCATAGATACTCGTTCAGGAGTAAGCTTACATGCAAGAAAACCAACTACCCTCATTTTGTAGGTTAGAGGCAAATGCACTAATTGACTCTATTGTGTTGCATCTTATTAAACCCAGTTGACTTCCATGCACAGAACACTTACAGAATCAGATGCTGTGTGTATTTAATTAATTAAATGTGATTATTTTGATTCATAGAAAAAAAAATGCCCAGCCATTGTTCTGGGTGCTTTCACGTTGAACAATAAAACATCCTAGGGCTTTTTTGCTCACCCTTTTTAACGGAGCTGTTAGCCATTAATGGACATTGCAGACTGACTCACACATGAGGGAGCATTTTGTTAATGTAAAGTACAACCCTGTTCAAAAGGTCTGGTTTGTGGTTTTTATTTAATTATAAAAAACTTATATTATAGTTCCAGGAGGAACTAAAGAAGTAAAAAAAGGGTGTGGATATGGGTGTTGGTATGCTTTTAAAGCAGGTTCAAGCAGCCTGGGTAACTTTGATTTTTCCTTTCAGCATTTTAATTTACGTTAGTTGCTTATAAAAGCATTTGATTAAATGAACCACTGCTCTATTCTTATGCTCATCAGTCAAGTTTGTCTTGCTGTGCTACATTTATGTTGTGACTCAGGCCAAACTGTCCTTTTCAATGTAGAGAAAAGGAAAAGAAATATCATACTGCCATAAAAGGCTGAGCTAGCTTGTGCTTCTTTGGTATTTTGTTTTCTGCAGTGGGTTTGACCATGGACTGAGACAGATTGTAGGTCATTTTGCTCTGTCTGATCACCTAGCTGCGGCACTGTACTTCATCTGGTGGTCTCATCTCAAACAAAAATCTTTTTGAAAGCTTGTACGTAAGAGCAACATCGGCTTCTGCATGCTGGTCTCCTCTTATCCCCTCATTGAGCAGCTATAGGAGACCCCAGAAGGCATAGGGTACCTGGGAGAGGGGCAAGGCAGCCCCATCCCCATAAGCACAGTCCTCGGTAGGCAAAACTTAGGTTGTGATTACTGTGACAAAGGTTCATTCAGACCTTTCAGTCATAGCCCTGACATAATTCAAGTAGCCTAACAGCAATGATTGTCTTCATATTGGTGGCCTGGAAGTGAGGAAGAGAATTAGGCAAAACTATACAGTCATAAGGCAAACAGATAGATACACTGTTACTAATTCCAATAACTAGCAATTAGTTTTACAGCTCAAGATTGTGTGTGTTGCAGCATTTTGCCTCCGAGTCATTGAGTATTTTATTAAGAACTGCCCTATGTGACACAAAGGTCTTATCGTTAGGTGTGTACATATTACATTTAATAGCGAGAAAGGACTTAGCTTACTCATCAAGTTTTTCAAATTAGGAATGTCCATCTCTCTTAAAAGGGCATAAACGTCATATTTTAAATGATCCTTTTAGAAGTTTCTAAGGGATTTTTTTGGCATGGCAGTATGGTTTCTCTGATTTTATTTCAAGAAAACGTGGGCACCATTTTAACATCCTCCTGTTAGAAATGGTTATCCTTTGCCTTGCAGTAGCCAGAGGTTCTGCCTGGTCTAGGAGCATCATCCTCCCAAGTGCTGCAGCAGCCCCACTTGAAACAGATTGAGGTTTTATTTCATGATACAGCAGTGAGACTGGTACATAGGAGGGATATGAAGAACGAGATAATTGTTCAATCTTAAAAAACAAGATTACTATGGCTGATCGCCAATATCTCATAGACCATGAGAGTGGAGTGGACTCTGAGGAGGATTTCAAGGTTAAAACAGTTACCTGGTGCATTTCATTTGTATAAATGTTCAGTGAAAAATCACTGCTACCTAAAGAACATCTTGAATCAAGCTCACCAGTGGACCTTTACTGCATCCCACAGAAAAACAAAACTATGGGCTGATGACTTTGTAAGAACCTCTAGTTCAGACTCAAAATGTGTATTACTGCTCCTCCAGAAAAAAACCCTGAAACTTTCATGGAAACTCTGTCCTGTTCAGAAGTTTAGTAGGTTGCTGTACCAGTCTGCAGGTAAAAGAAGGAGGCAGAAGCACATGATGTGATTTATTACCCTTTAAACAATAATTGGAGTTCCAGAAACAGCCGCTTAAGATCATGCAAGGTAAAATGCCTTTGTAGAGCACAGACGAAAGACGGTTAACTGTATCTTCCTCCAAAAAAAAAGCTGTTTCAAAAAGTGTCTTTGCAGAATCATATTGTTGATCATTTCATGTTTATGAAAACTTTCTTCTGGCACAGGAAATTTTAAGTATTCAGCACCATGAATCTTCTCCATAAGGAGCTGAATACTTTCACTCAAAAAAAGGCACCAAGTAAGAGAGACATTGAGTTCCAGCAAAACTCTACCTAGCACTGACAACAAAATTGTACATCCTCTGCCAGGCTGTTTGCAGCAAGTCAGTCAATTTTAGGAATTAAAAGTAAAGTGAAATACATCAGTTCTGACTCAATCCATTGAGTGCTTGGCAAATTAATTTTCACTGCAGTCCAGGAGCCACCTCATCTCAAAGTTAGCTGGGCACTTGTCTGAGTTATTAATGTTTCTAGATAGAGGGGCAGGACACAGAGTTATTTTGTTTGTGCAGAACAGACTTTAATGCCTGCCTTTATTTTTTTTCCTAGTACAGACCTCCTTCAGTGTGAGGCTTCCACTATTTTCTTGATTCTGACTGGGTAGTAAATACCAGAAAAATAGTCTCTACTGTGGTATCCCAAATTTACAGGGAGGCTAGGAAAGGAAGAACTGTTGCAAAATACTTCCTTGGAGAAATTAACTAAGTTTTTGCAAACATATTTACTTTGCAACTTAGTCCTGACTTTTTATTAAGGGTTTTCTGGGTCTCAGAAAACTCGCCCACCTACATATGTGAGGTGTTTTTATACAAAATAAAAAGTAATCTTGTTCTCTCTTTTCAACATGGTTGTATACAAAATTCTCCTTTATTTTTTCTGCAGTTCTGGATGCTGTCTCTAAGTGAATATTCTTTAATGTCCACACAGCAGTTGTAAATAATGGATGAAAATTCTCTGTATTCAAAAAACATCTTTGTGTCCAAAAGCCTATTTGTTTTTCCCCAGTTAAACCAATTGGTCTCACAACCCACTTTTCTATGCAAACATTGCTTGAGGAACTGTTTGTAACAATTCACAATTCTGCACCTGTGGTCTGGTTTAGACACTGTTAAAGACTGTCAGATTAATTTTTTTGGACTTGGAAAACTTAAGGAAAATATTTATTCTAGTCATGGTCAGCTGGCATTGTAATAGTTTCAATTTCATGATAGATCCTCAATACTGCAACATGTTCTGAGCTTTTTTCTCTTTTCCTGCTGAAGTCCCAAAGAGTATTTTCAGCAAGCTAGAAAATGCTTCAAGAGTTGATTTCAGTGGGGTCACTTAGGGAAAACTGAGTGTGAGCATAGGTGTTTCTAAACTGGAGCCTTAGCTTTTACTTATAACTATAATTTCTTAAAAATCCCTAGGCAGAAATGTGATTTTCAAGTTTGCTATATACCCTTAGCTGATAGCTTAAGGTATATGCAAATGATTATATTAATCTGTTGATAAGATATTTACAAAAGTTGAAATTATTAGATTATGTTGAAAACTTCTCTCAAATCCAAGCAGCTCAAACACTGATGAAATTAAGACTAAATTAAGATCCTAACTTCAGGACTCAGATGCAGAGACTGTAATGCAAACTTTTGGCCCACTGTTGTCATTTATTTCATCCTTAACTATTTACTTTACTGGTAATGGCAGATTTAGAAATTATGTTAAATTTTGCTTTGCTCTGAGGGAGATATATGCCTTCTTACTCTGAGACACAAACTCAAAAATGACAATGCACCAGCATGAATCTTCATGTCATGTAAGGAAATACTCCTGTTTCTCTTAATCTTTTTCAAAATGATTTTACACCCTACTTCCACAATATAGCAGGGAAACAGAATGAGGACCTTTGCAGAATAACTGGCCATTACTCTTCCTACACCATTACAGCCCATGCAGGAGTAAATAATATTTATAGGTTGGATTTTTGTTAGGATGTGATTCTTTAATTGACAAGAAGTCACTAGGAAGTGTTGGGAGGGATCCTAGGCAGAACTCTGCAGTGAAACAGACACAGGAGCTTTGGAGTGAAAATGGCATTGGTTTTTATTTTATAATAAAACTGCTGTTTCTATGTTAGAAGAAATATACTCTCACAGGGATTTTTTTCTTGTTATGGCTTGACAATTTTGATTTACACTCTCTTGGTTATATAAAATATTTGGGTTTTTTTTAAAAAAAAAGACATACAAGATCAGTCTTGATATTCTTGGTCATTTTTACCCATGTGTGGATAAAGAACGGTGGTCAAGTGAGAGAAGTGGTGTCTGGTAGCTAGGCACACTCACCGAAATAATCTGCCTGTGGATCAGATTCAACAGACAAAATTTAAATGTCTTGTTCTGAAGCCACATTTTAACTCCAAGGCTTTGTTGTCACTGGCCAAGCAGAGTAATTTAAACTGAGTTTTTATTCAGTATCCAGCTTTAAACTGTAGCTTTACAACCCTCCTGTTTGATGATATCACAGGACAGAAATATAACCTCTCTAGGAGATCTTTTCTTTGTGGATTGGAAACATCATTTCAGAGATACAGTGTTTGCAAAAGAGGGTCCAGGGCCAAAAAATCATAGTGAGATAGGGTCAGACATCCTGTATCATAAATTCCAGAAAATGGCTACGAAGTCTAAAGGCATGATTGCAAAGTACGTGGATGAGCCAACTAGGAGAGGAGCGCTGCTGGATCTTATCCTCACTAACAAGGAGGGTCTGGTTGAAGAGGTGAAGGTTGAGGGCAGCCTTGGTTGTAGCGACCATGAGATGGTAGAGTTCAGGATCTCATGTGGCAGGAACAGAATAGCTAGCAGAATTGCAACCCTGGACTTCAGGAGGGCCAACTTTGGCCTTTTCAAGCAATTGCTAGGGGAAATCCTGTGGGACAGGGTACTAGAAGGTAAGGGGGCCCAAGATAGTTGGTTAGCATTCAAGGACTGCTTCTTCCGAGCTCAAGATCAGAGCATCCCAAGAGGTAGGAAGTCAAGAAAGGGTACCAGGAGACCTGCATGGTTAAACAGGGAACTGCTGGGCAAACTCAAGTGGAAGAAGAGGGTGTACAGATCATGGAAGGAGGGGCTGGCCACTAGGGAGGAATATAAGTCTGTTGTCAGAGGATGTAGGGAGGCAACTACGAAAGCTAAGGCCTCCTTGGAATTAAACCTTGCAAGAGAGGTCAAGGACAACAGAAAGGGCTTCTTCAAATACATTGCAGGTAAAGCCAACACTAGAGGCAATGTAGGCCCACTGATGAATGAGGTGGGGGTCCTGGAGACAGAGGATAAAAAGAAGGCGGAGTTACTGAATGCCTTCTTTGCCTCTGTCTGTACTGTTGGAGGCTGTCCTGAGGAGCCCCGGACCCCTGAGGCCCCAGAAGAAGTCAGGATAGAGGAGGAATCTGTCTTGGTAGATGAGGGCTGGGTCAGGGACCAATTAAGCAACCTGGACGTCCATAAATCCATGGGCCCTGATGGGATGCACCCGCGGGTGCTGAGGGAGCTGGCGGAAGTCATTGCTAGGCCACTCTCCATCATCTTTGCTAAGTCGTGGGCAACAGGAGAGGTGCCTGAGGACTGGAGGAAAGCGAATGTCACTCCAGTCTTCAAAAAGGTCAAGAAGGAGGACCCGGGTAACTATAGACCGGTCAGCCTTACCTCCATCCCCGGAAAGGTGATGGAACAACTTGTTCTTGATGCTGTCTCTAGGCACATCAAGGATAGGGGGATCATTAGGGGTACTCAGCATGGCTTCACCAAGGGGAAGTCATGCTCAACCAACTTGATAGCCTTTTGTGAGGATGTTACCCGGTGGATAGATGATGGTAAAGCTGTGGATGTGGTCTATCTCGATTTCAGTAAAGCGTTTGACACGGTCTCCCACAGCATCCTCGCAGCTAAACTGAGGAAGTGTGGTCTGGATGATCGGGTAGTGAGGTGGATTGTGAACTGGCTGAAGGAAAGAAGCCAGAGAGTGGTGGTCAATGGGACAGAGCCCAGTTGGGCTGTATCTAGCGGAGTCCCTCAAGGGTCGGTTCTGGGACCAGTTCTATTCAATATATTCATTAATGACTTGGATGAGGGATTAGAGTGCACTGTCAGCAAGTTCGCTGATGACACAAAACTGGGAGGAGTGGCTGACGCAGAGGAAGGCTGCGCAGCCATTCAGAGGGACCTGGACAGGCTGGAGAGTTGGGCGGGGAGAAATTTAATGAAATATAACAAGGGCAAGTGTAGAGTCCTGCATCTGGGCAAGAACAACCCCATGTATGAGTACAAGTTGGGGGCAGAGCTGTTGGATACCAGCGTAGGGGAAAGGGACCTGGGGGTCCTAGTGGACAACAGGATGACCATGAGCCAGCAGTGTGCCCTTGTGGCCAAGAAGGCCAATGGCATCCTGGGGTGTATTAGAAGGGGTGTGGTCAGCAGGTCGAGAGAGGTTCTCCTCCCCCTCTACTCTGCCCTGGTGAGGCCGCATCTGGAGTATTGTGTCCAGTTCTGGGCCCCTCAGTTCAAGAAGGACAGGGAACTGCTAGAGAGAGTCCAGCGCAGAGCCACGAAGATGATTAAGGGGGTGGAACATCTCCCTTATGAGGAGAGGCTGAGGGAGCTGGGTCTGTTTAGCTTAGAGAAGAGGAGACTGAGGGGTGACCTCATTAATGTTTATAAATATGTAAAGGGCAAGTGTGATGAGGATGGAGCCAGGCTCTTCTCAGTGACATCCCTTGACAGGACAAGGGGCAATGGGTGCAAGCTGGAACACAGGAGGTTCCACTTAAATTTGAGGAAAAACTTCTTTACGGTGAGGGTGACTGAACACTGGAACAGGCTGCCCAGAGAGGTTGTGAAGTCTCCTTCTCTGGAGACATTCAAAACCCGCCTGGACGCGTTCCTGTGTGATATGGTCTAGGCAATCCTGCCCCGGCAGAGGGATTGGACTAGATGATCTTTCGAGGTCCCTTCCAGTCCCTAACATTCTGTGATTCTGTGATTCTGTGTAATTACAGGAGTATACCGGTGCTGTGTTTACCACTGATTCTGCTTTCTTTTGAAGGAGGCAATAGAGCTGGTACCATGTGAGAGGAGGGAGTGCCCCAACTCTGCTCATTCAAGGCCAGTGTCTGCATGAAAGAAACTATGTACCAAGGGATGTACCTTTGTCCGATCTGTGAAACCTTTGTGGATTTTCATGGAATGGCCATTGATTCTTTCAATGGATTTTAATAGCAGTTCCTGAATTTTCATCAGTGAATATCTTAAGCCCCAAATCTTAAAAATTCATAAACATTTCAGCTGAATAGGCAGAGAAATATTTAGTTGCTAATGCTGAGGGAACTTAGTCCATGACACCTGGGAGATAACTCAGTGGGAGTAAAGCTGGTGAGACAGGTATCCTGTGGCTGCTTTATTGCAACCTGTATTCAGTCTGCGTTTTGCTCAGCATGATAAAATATTCTGCAGTTAATTCCTTTTTTTTTTTTTTTCAGTGGAACAGAAACATATTTGTGGATCACTTGGTCTACTGGTGCTATTGTCTGCTGGGTGTTTTTCATTGCTCCTCAGTGAAGAAAGGTTTAGTATTCTTCCTGCACAGTATATTTTTTACCCTCCTTCAGTTCAGTCTCGGTCCAGCCAATGGCTGGGGAATGACTTCAGGCAAAGCTGTCTCACAGCCCTGTGATGGCAGCTGGGCTGGCTGCAGACTGAGGTACAGTAGAGTAACAGTGATGAGACAGTCCTTCATCTCTCCCTCCATGTGGCTTTCCCTCCTTGCATGTATTTGTCTCTGTATATATTGGCAATCTCCTGGAATAGTGACTCTCCTGACTGGTATGTAAAACCTTAAAGAAAGTCATTGTTTTTGCTGTAGTTCTGAGTCCCAGCTGGGGGTGCTGGAAATTAAACTTTCAGTTTCTGAAAGTGTAGCAAGATCTAGGAGCCTAGCAACTGACTTTTCAAATAGATTTACCAGATTTCTGTGGTATTTAATAGCTTGTTTCTTGAAAGCCATTAAATTTACATTATACTTTATCACGTTACAAACAGTCATAGTTCAAAGTTACTGTTTTGCAAGAAGTCACAAACTTCGATTTAGATACATTTATTGTTTTCTTCTTTTACTTTTCATTAAAAATAATTTTTGGTATACTGCTACTGTGATAGAAATGTAACTCAAAATTGTCTTCTTCTGAAAGACTTATCTGAACAGCTGAGCAATGCTTTATTCGTAATAAGGTTTTTTTTGTATTAGTTTGTTCGGTGTACCCCATCTCATTTTCTGCAGCCCTTAGAAACTTATTGAAGCAGCAATATAAGATTAGGCCCTTAAACAATGTCACCAAGAACATTGTATTTCTAGCAGTGCAGTCCAATGTGCAAAAGCATGAGTATGAAAATGATTCATGCCATCTATTAAAGGCTAATTTAAATACCGGAATACTGTTTTACCATTCAGATGCTATAAATTATTGCATCTACTGTAGTTTGAGACTAAGTCGAGCCAGCTTTTCCAACCTGCCAACAAACTCCAACCCCAAAGGATTTTTAAAAAATTGTAATTGTCACAATAGACAGATCTTTTTAAATTTTACCTATATGGATAATAATCTTTCATATATTTTAATGCAATCCTAATGAAATCTAAAAAATAAATTCCGTAGTTCATCTGCTGGTTTACTGCAGAGACTGCAGAGCAGTATATTAAAAATGTATTTCTCTTTCACTGTTACTTTTTTTATATTACCAATCAAGTATTATCGGGTGATAAAAAGCCTTCTGGAGGACAGGGACTAGTCCCTGCCCAGAAGGGAGAGGGAGACTCAGCTGTGACTGGGTGTGTCCCAGGGCAGGAGAGGCCGCAGCCGTTTGCAGCTCATTGGGGAGGGCTCTGACTCCCTCCCAGTGCACAAGGCGAGGAAGGCGCCAAGGAGCTGTGAACCAGGGGTGCCACCAACAGGTATTTCCCAGTTCAGTGGAAGAACAATGGTATCTACCCGGCAGAAGAAGACCAAAATGGATGTGGGAACCCAGACAGAGCTCCCACGGAAGGAGGCGATGGTGCAGGTTGCAGGCTGCAGGGAATGCTACAGCGTCTCTGTGGTGTCAGGGGGCTGTGTGCGCTGTGAGCAAGTAGATGATCTGCTCGGCCGAGCGGCACAGCTGCAAAGCCAGGTTGAAAGGCTTCAAGCCGAAGTAGAAAGGCTTAGGAGCATTCGGGAGGCTGAAATGGAGATAGACTGGTGGAGCCAGGCTCTGCCTTCCCTGCAACAAAAATGGGAGCACCTGCCGGAGAGCTCCCAGGATCGAGGGACCCCTGTACTCTGCCCCTCTCAGGTGGAAAACAATAACCTAGAGGAGAAGAGTGAGTGGAGGCAAGTCTATGGCCGTGGCAATAGGCGAGTGCCCTCCTTGCCTACCTCGCCTCCACAGGTGCCTCTGAGCAATAGATATGAAGCCCTAGTGGAATACAGCCGGTCCAATGGGGATGTGGTGGAGAGGCAACCTATATCAGAGGTCCCACCACAGTCAGAAAAACCTGACAGGCGTATAGCTACCTCCTCCACAAGGAAGAAGAGAAGAGTTTTAGTGGTTGGAGACTCCTTTCTAAAGGGATCTGAGGGCCCAATATGCAGAGCTGACCCCCATCACAGGGAGGTCTGCAGCCTGCCTGGAGCCCGAATCAGGGATATCACCAGGCAACTCCCCAACCTGGTGAAGGCCACAGACTACTACCCCCTGCTGATCTTCCAGACAGGTGGGGAAGAAGCTGCATCCCGTAGTCTGAGGGGGATGAAGAAAGACTACAAGGCCCTAGGACGGTTGGTGAAAGAGTCTGGGGCACAAGTTGTTTTCTCCTCCCTCCTTCCATTTTCAGGTGATGACGTGGGATGGAATAGTAGGATTCTCTCTATTAATGCCTGACTACGAGACTGGTGCTACAGGCAGGGCTTTGGGTTCTTTGATAATGGCTGGTTTTATAAGACACCAGGCGTGACTGTAATACATGGGAAAGGTTTATGTTGTAGGGGCAAAAGGGTTGTGGGACAGGAATTAGCAGGGCTCATTCGGAGAGCTTTAAACTAGATTCGAAGGGGGATGGGGTAGTAGCTGGGCTTGCACCACTGGGGCAACGCTCTAGTGTTGAGGTAGACCAGGAGGCCTCGCATCCCCCTGGGGTGAAATCAGTGTGCTCAGCTCGCTCCCTGAAATGCCTGTACACCAATGCGCGCAGCATGGGGAATAAACAGGAGGAGTTAGAAATCCGTGTTCGGTCGGGGGGCTATGATTTAGTGGCAATCACAGAGACTTGGTGGGACGCCTCGCATGACTGGAATGTGGTCATGGAGGGCTATGTCTTGTTCAGGAAAGACAGGCCACTAAGGAGAGGTGGTGGAGTTGCTCTTTATGTGAGTGAGCAGCTAGAATGTATTGAGTTCTGTCCAGGGGCGGATCAGGAGCGAGTTGAGAGTTTGTGGGTGCGAATTAAGGGGCAGGCTGGCAGGGGTGATAGTGTTGTGGGTGTCTATTATAGGCCACCGGATCAGGATGAGGAGGGTGATGAGGCCTTCTACAGGCAGCTGAGAGCAGTCTCTCAATTACAGGGCCTGGTTGTCATAGGGGATTTCAACTACCCTGATATTTGCTGGGAGGCCTACTCAGCCAGCCATCCTCAGTCCAGGAGGTTCCTCCAGTGCATTGATGATAACTTTCTGATGCAAATGGTGGATGAGCCAACTAGGAGAGGAGCGCTGCTGGATCTTATCCTCACTAACAAGGAGGGTCTGGTTGAAGAGGTGAAGGTTGAGGGCAGCCTTGGTTGTAGTGACCATGAGATGGTAGAGTTCAGGATCTCATGTGGCAGGAACAGAATAGCTAGCAGAATTGCAACCCTGGACTTCAGGAGGGCCAACTTTGGCCTTTTCAAGCAATTGCTAGGGGAAATCCTGTGGGACAGGGTACTAGAAGGTAAGGGGGCCCAAGATAGTTGGTTAGCATTCAAGGACTGCTTCTTCCGAGCTCAAGATCAGAGCATCCCAAGAGGTAGGAAGTCAAGAAAGGGTACCAGGAGACCTGCATGGTTAAACAGGGAACTGCTGGGCAAACTCAAGTGGAAGAAGAGGGTGTACAGATCATGGAAGGAGGGGCTGGCCACTAGGGAGGAATATAAGTCTGTTGTCAGAGGATGTAGGGAGGCAACTACGAAAGCTAAGGCCTCCTTGGAATTAAACCTTGCAAGAGAGGTCAAGGACAACAGAAAGGGCTTCTTCAAATACATTGCAGGTAAAGCCAACACTAGAGGCAATGTAGGCCCACTGATGAATGAGGTGGGGGTCCTGGAGACAGAGGATAAAAAGAAGGCGGAGTTACTGAATGCCTTCTTTGCCTCTGTCTGTACTGTTGGAGGCTGTCCTGAGGAGCCCCGGACCCCTGAGGCCCCAGAAGAAGTCAGGATAGAGGAGGAATCTGTCTTGGTAGATGAGGGCTGGGTCAGGGACCAATTAAGCAACCTGGACGTCCATAAATCCATGGGCCCTGATGGGATGCACCCGCGGGTGCTGAGGGAGCTGGCGGAAGTCATTGCTAGGCCACTCTCCATCATCTTTGCTAAGTCGTGGGCAACAGGAGAGGTGCCTGAGGACTGGAGGAAAGCGAATGTCACTCCAGTCTTCAAAAAGGTCAAGAAGGAGGACCCGGGTAACTATAGACCAGTCAGTCTCACCTCCATCCCCGGAAAGGTGATGGAACAACTTGTTCTTGGTGCTGTCTCTAGGCACATCAAGGATAGGGGGATCGTTAGGGGTACTCAGCATGGCTTCACCAAGGGGAAGTCATGCTTAACCAACTTGATAGCCTTTTATGAGGACGTAACCCGGTGGATAGATGATGGTAAAGCTGTGGATGTGGTCTATCTCGATTTCAGTAAAGCGTTTGACACGGTCTCCCACAGCATCCTCGCAGCTAAACTGAGGAAGTGTGGTCTGGATGATCGGGTAGTGAGGTGGATTGTGAACTGGCTGAAGGAAAGAAGCCAGAGAGTGGTGGTCAATGGGACAGAGCCCAGTTGGGCTGTATCTAGCGGAGTCCCTCAAGGGTCGGTTCTGGGACCAGTTCTATTCAATATATTCATTAATGACTTGGATGAGGGATTAGAGTGCGCTGTCAGCAAGTTCGCTGATGACACAAAACTGGGAGGAGTGGCTGACGCAGAGGAAGGCTGCGCAGCCATTCAGAGGGACCTGGACAGGCTGGAGAGTTGGGCGGGGAGAAATTTAATGAAATATAACAAGGGCAAGTGTAGAGTCCTGCATCTGGGCAAGAACAACCCCATGTATGAGTACAAGTTGGGGGCAGAGCTGTTGGATACCAGCGTAGGGGAAAGGGACCTGGGGGTCCTAGTGGACAACAGGATGACCATGAGCCAGCAGTGTGCCCTTGTGGCCAAGAAGGCCAATGGCATCCTGGGGTGTATTAGAAGGGGTGTGGTCAGCAGGTCGAGAGAGGTTCTCCTCCCCCTCTACTCTGCCCTGGTGAGGCCGCATCTGGAGTATTGTGTCCAGTTCTGGGCCCCTCAGTTCAAGAAGGACAGGGAACTGCTAGAGAGAGTCCAGCGCAGAGCCACGAAGATGATTAAGGGAGTGGAACATCTCCCTTATGAGGAGAGGCTGAGGGAGCTGGGTCTCTTTAGCTTAGAGAAGAGGAGACTGAGGGATGACCTCATTAATGTTTATAAATATGTAAAGGGCAAGTGTGATGAGGATGGAGCCAGGCTCTTCTCAGTGACATCCCTTGACAGGACAAGGTGCAATGGGTGCAAGCTGGAACACAGGAGGTTCCACATAAATATGAGGAAAAACTTCTTTACGGTGAGGGTGACTGAACACTGGAACAGGCTGCCCAGAGAGGTTGTGGAGTCTCCTTCTCTGGAGACATTCAAAACCCGCCTGGACGCGTTCCTGTGTGATATGGTCTAGGTAATCCTGCTCCGGCAGGGGGATTGGACTAGATGATCTTTCGAGGTCCCTTCCAATCCCTAACATTCTGTGATTCTGTGATTCTGTGAAGTAAATCAAACTTGGAATTCTAGCTTATTAGCATAAAATTTCACCCAGACACAATCTGCTTGATGAACAGGCTTCTAACTTTTTTGTTGTGGAGACATAACTTATACTGATAACACCAGGGAAAAAAATTTCTAATACTTTACTCAGTGTTTTCGACAAAGCACTGTATCAGGTTGTGGCTGTTCAAGAAATACGATGTTTTGTTTGAAAAGCACAGATCTGAACTGATGAGTTTATTAGTTGTAATACCTGCTATGCATGTTTCCTTCTTAAATATTCGCTGATATAAAACAATTTAACATTCCCCTGTGCATGGAAGCACACACACACACATGCACACATAGGCACATATATCTTTCACGCCACAGAACTCTGCCAGCTATGTATTTTGATATGAAAGTCTCCAGACTATTTAGTTCAGCTGCACAAAACATTCCACTTAGTATAATTGAGAAAATCATTCTTCAGGTCCATCTTGCATTTCTTGAACACCCATGGATATCTGCAACTAACATGAATTAAAAGGGGGTCAGCTTCTTGCCCGCTTGTACCCTGGTATCTTTACATCTCTCATGTATGTAGGGATCCTGTCAGATACTGAAAACACGCAGCAAGGTTTGGAGGTGAGCTTCATTTGAGCTGTGATTACAGAGGCATTAAGTATCTGCTGAGAGGGGGCCTTAGCAAATCTCCATTGATTACCTGCCACTCACGTCACTGAGCGTCTTTACACAGTGGGGCTGCTGGATGGGTCTTTTTGCAGAATTTTTAACATCTCATCTATACATCTCATCAACCTGTACAATAAGTAGATATCTCTGGCTGACTGTCATACAGAAACTGTCCTACTTACTGTGAATTTTCTTCTCTCCTTGCTTTCTTTTTTTTTCCCCACATTGTTGTCTTGGAATTAATATATAAATAATTATCAGAAGACGAATTGTATTTTTAAGGATATCTTTCTTTTCTCCACAGTAAGCCATTCTACTGTCTGCACTTGGAATTGTTTAGTCTACAAGAAAAGAGTTTTTTTAACTATCCTTGCACATGGTAAACATTTCACTTTTGGAAGAATTCAGCAACCAGAATGAAATACCTTACTGGCACAAGTAGTGGCACTGAACCTGCTCACCTGCACCAACGTGTCTCACTCTGAGCTGATCAAGTTCACAAATCCAGCCCCAGCAGAAGGTGCTGAGCACTTGTGCATCAGGCCCTTGATATGCCCAAATCCGTGACCATCTCCCTCTATATTCAAGGCACTACTTATGGTGTGGCATACGGGAAAGCTGCCACCAACCTTCACAGAGACAGCGTGAGTCTCAGACTGTTTGATCCCTTATCTTTCAGGAGAATGCCTTCGCATTTCTTGTGAAAAGCCACTATGCCCTGAGAAGGATCACAGGCTCAGACATTAGATGAGAAGAGGAGGCTCAGAAGTGACCTTATTGCAGTCTACAACTACCTGAAAGGAGGTTGTAGTGGAGTGGGAGTCGGCCTCTTCTCCCAGGCAACTAGTGATAGGAAAAGAGGACATAGCCTCAAGCTTCTCCAGGGGAGGTTCAGGTTGGACATTAGGAAGAATTTCTTCTCAGAAGGGGTCATTAGACATTGGAATGGGCTGCCCAGGGAGGTGGTGGAGTCACCATCTCTGGATGTGTTTAAGAAAAGACTGGACATGGCACTTAGTGCCATGGTCTAGTTGACATGGTGGTGTCAGTGCAATGGTTGGACTCGATGATCCCAGAGGTCTCTTCCAACCTGATTGATTCTGTAATTCTGTGATTCTGTGATTTGAAGTATGTGAGAGACACCAGTGTAATCTTCCCTCGTTCTCCGTGCCAAGGTGCAGCACTATCCATGAGCAGGCACGGTACCCTGTAATGGGAAATTAAAGTGAGAAATGTGCTGCCTGCTGTCAATACCTCCTGAGGAAGTTTCTGTTCCTCCCTGCCATACAGGGGACTGTCTCACAGCCTATCTCAGATGGCTGTCAGATTGTCAGTGACCGTGACAAGGCTTTCACTTATCCCAGCTGGGGAGGCTTAGAAGTAAACAGGAATTGCAGTGGGAACCAGCTGCTCATATGTCTGTGATGAGCAGGCTCACAGGAAGATTTTTACTCAATTTCTGTGCCTTGCATTATTTAACTTACCACCTGATGTTCCTGTCATGCACTAAATCCAGAAAATTACTATTTGCTGAGATTTTCACTGTATCAGTTTGTGTGGATACATAAGATAGTCTCCCAAGTCTCTTGAGCATTTAAGATTACATGAAGGAATCTTAGTGTGACATTTTAGCTGGTTTCTTATCCCTGGTGTGGTGCTCCAGCAGTGCCTAGAGCTTTCAATTCAGTTTTTGTTACTGCAGTCTGTAAGGATCTACTGTATATTATACCAGTCTCTGCACAGACACGTCCTGCAGGTTGATAATAATCAGGTACACATACAGAACAATGATTGTGATAAAAATCAGTGTAAGAAAACCAATTTGCTTGATGATCACAAATGTTATTAATTGATTAGCATGGCAGGTTTACACTGCAATTTAAGACAAAGGCAGGTTTTTATTTAAAAGACAGTGACTTAAAAAATACAGCTCAGACAAAAAAAAGGAAATGCTAAACTGTGATTCAAATATAACTGTGATCTAACTATACCAAATAGCATATTTGGCAATATTACCGTATTTCTATTGCATATAGAACATTGTAGCCACTCACACAATGTGAGAAAAAAAAAGATTTAAAAGTCAGAATTTAAGCTATTTGTTGAGCGGTTCCATATTTTTCAAACAAGATTAAAATTCATTAATGCAAATACACCGTAGAGTTTCAATAAAACTCTTGAATTTTGATCCAGGCTTTAACATTAGCTGTGTAGTGTCATTGAGCCAGGCAGTAACACTTTTATTCAGAATGGTTGATATCTTTTTCTACATTTACAGCTACTACTTCTGCAGTTTTTCAAATGTGGTACCACTGACAACATATAGTTATCCTTAGTGCGAATGTGGTGATGAAAAACATTTCACCCTCTACAAAACAGGTAGAGTAACAGCTTCTTACTTCAGAGGATGCTCTGAAGATCAGTTATTTTACCATTTCCTTCCCAGAAGGCTACCTTTATCCACTAGCATGTGGAATTATATGTATTACAGTTGTTGTTTTGTTTTGTTAGGGTTTTTTTAAATAACATTTTGAAAAGCAAGTAATAGTTCTGAATAAAGGGGGAAAAAAAGAAGATACCGCCTCTGTCTTAAATTGGCAGTATTGTTTAGGATTATTTTTCAACACAAGTTTTTTTGATGACAAGTTTTCAAACCCTCTCAATTCTGATATCTGGTTTTATTTACTACCAATCAAAACATTTCTAACCAGTAGATAAGTGAAGCCTTCTACACATTCGGATTATATTCTCATCCTCCAGGGAATTTCTAATGTCTTGGAAGCCAGCTGCACGATCTGGTTCTGGGAGGGATCGATCATCAGAGGCTTAGAAAGTGTTATCTACACTCTTGAAGGGAAGGGCTGGTAATTCAACCTTCCACCCTCCTGTGATTCATCGAGCAAATAGTCCAGCAGATGGACCTGAGGTTCCTTCAGACTTGTGAGTTCCTGACAATCCTCAATATGCTCATTAACCTTGTGCCTTTGAAGAGAAACCCAGTCTGATGCCTGAGGGCTTTCTGTATTGACATTTCTGTTGCCAGTAGAGTTGAAGGAAAATACCATTTGGTTTTCATGGGAAAACTGGGAAAGGAGGAAAAAAAAAAAGTTGTTTTTAATTTATTATTTATGCTGACATTTCCCATAAATGAAAACAGGAAAATAGTCAGTTTTCAAATATTAATTAAATTTTTCAAAACTGGGTTTTCAGTATTAAACCCAAATATTTTCCAGGATTCAATTTTCAGCAAAGAGAATCCAATTTGTTTGAAAAATTCAGGGGAGGATGGGAGGGGGCGCAGTGGAGAGCGATGATAACTATTTTCATTTTCAATGAAGGGGCATTCTGTGTGTGAATATGAGTTCAAACAAACACTTAAATATCATTATTTTGACAAATGTTTGAGCTTTGGTGATTTTTGAAACTTCATCTTTCTTTCTTATCCAGCCGTGCAAAGTTTATTTTTCAATAAGAGAGCGCTGGTGGGCAACAGAAAGTTGATGCTGAATTTGCCCCTTCTCTGCACACTGCTGCCACAGAGAGACCTTGCAGAATGTGAATGCTCCAGGGAAGTCATGTTCCAAGTTTCCTGCCCTAGCTCATGAGGCTATCTTAAGACAAAGTCCAGCTGCCTGAATCAGGTATTTGGCACCCCAATGCTTATTGCAAATACACATAATACTGAATCTAATGTTACCTAGCTGTTAACCTCGGAATATGAAACACCTCTGATCAGTTGTGTCAAGAACACATGCTCTCCCTCAAAATCATGCAAGCAGAAAAATTAGTGAGCTCTGCATACAGACCTATATGTTATTTAAATATAAATGATGGTATTATAGGAGAAAAATAGTAAAAAAGGAGAAAAGCAGGAAAAAAAGGAGAAAAACAAATGGGACAAACTATGCTGTGGAAGTGCCTGCTTGGTACATGGGTTGTCAAAAGTAGTGGATCACGTCCTGCAAGAGCCTGCTCTCCTTCACCAACTATAGCTGAAATGTGGATGCCAAATGCAGAAACTTTAGAAGGCAAATGTTAGACCATGCGAGGTCTGCACAGGGAGGTTGCCGTATCTCTGAGTGTCTGCCCAGGCTTGCTGAATTGGTGCCGATAGGACCTGAGGGTTTGTCTAGGCTTGCTATGTCCCCTCATCCTTTTTACCTGGGCTTGTTGTAACTGCTGTTTTCTGTCTGGCTCAGTGTCTTTAGTATCTTCTGTACAAAGCGCAGAAACTAAGACAAGGATCTATGGCCCCAGGAGGAGCTGTAGCCATGAACTAGGCCAATTTTTAATTCTGCTTTTCAAGACTATAGCTGTTTACAGTGTCTGGCTATGTTAACATCTAAAATGTGTTGGTTAGTAAAGATAATGACTAGTACTGCAAAAATTGACAGTTTCCAAGTGATGTAGAGTAACGCTGGGTCGAAAAGCTAAAAATAAGAGTAGTGCTATTTATTCTTTCCAAGGGAACAAAACAGAAAATGAGAAATATCTTGGTATAGCCTACCAGAACACTGACTTGTATAACATTAATTTGTTAATGGTACTGAATGAAGTGCAATGTGGAACCGGCAGAATACAAGGTTATTAACATCTCACTATATTATTTCAGAACTTGTAGCTACACCACCACAAACTCTCTGCTCGGGCTAATATTTCTGAGAGGTCTTAGTAAGGTCTGTGTTATCCTGCAAAGCAGAGGTACTTTTCTTTGTTAAACTTTTTTGCACAGAGGTACTTTTCACATTTTTCCTCTTACAAATGTCCATGTGGCTGAGAGGGACAGCTTTTTAGCAAACTGACAACGACCAGGAGCATTCAGTGAATCTGTTCCTCACTGCACATTAGTCCTGCGGCTTCTGTGTTTGTAGCTGTTCCTGCCTGCAGTCAGGAGACTCAAGTAAGAGAATGATAGGAAGGGAAAAATGAAGCTGGAATCAAGAGAGAGCAAGATACTTTAATAAAACAGATTAAAGTATCTTTTAGGATTAACCTTACCATTCTGATTTCTAAATTGGATGCAAATCTTTCAGGCTCTATTCTGTTGTTTTATGGAAGCATAAGTAAGTATCAGTGGAATATATCTCCACGATGCAGCTGCCTTTTTTATTCATCACCTTTACCTTGTCACAAGTCATCTTACATAGTGACAGTTAGTATAAGCAATAAAATATAACTACAGCGCTCTCAGTCTTTCCTAACCTAATGGGTGTAAGCCCACAGTTCTCACCCTGGCAGACAGGTATTTGTCCCATTTACTCCTCTTTTTAACACCAGTGTATTTCTTACTTTCCCCTTTCATCCACAGAAATTTCGTACTATAGTCAGCACAGTTTGTGCATTACCTGATAATGGGAAATGAATCACGCTGTGCACTGCTCTCTGTGCCTTGCAGAGTATCGCCATTACATGATAATAGTGGAGATAGATCAGAGTGGCAGAACATATGTTTGATTAGTATCTCCCAACAAGGGCCCAAATTTTATTGGTATTTAATATCAATAGGCATCAGAACAGAGATCATCAGTTTAGTAAGAATCTATGCTAGGCTTAGTATTATTATCACTACTCATAGCCTTGGGTATTGGGTATTATTATGGCAGTAGTCATGTAGGGTTCTAAGCCTGATATCTCTCTTTTCTGAATTTCATTCTGCTTTATACATTTTAAATATGTGTAATGTGGAAAACAGAATATACCTAAGTGCCCAGAGGGATTATGATCACAAAATATGCTCCAAAGATGGCAATTCACTGCACATTTTCAAACAGCTGCAGTTTTATATCAAAATCCTGAATGTCTCTGTGTGTTTTAGTTCAAAAATTTGGTAAGATATAATAGTAATACTATTGTTAAGGTAAGGTACAGAATTCATCTTAATTGAAGACTTATTGTAGGAAACTCCCACAGGAATGGCAAAAATAATCACAAAACATGAATTTAAACTGAATTTGAATTTTCAGTATGTCTGATAAAACAGAAATTGAGAAAAAAATATTGCCTCTAAATGATTTTTTTTCCACTGCCACATCTCACTATTTCATCAGAAATTCAGTAGCACTTATCCTTTGACCACAGTCTCACTCCCTATGTGTGGTATCCTTGAAGAAGTTTTGCTATTATTGCTATTACTGTTAGTAGTACTTCCAGAGAATATGTGTCTAATCATTCTGCTCCTGGGCAAGATCTCCCTTTGCACCCAGTGCTATATTAACTCAGAACAAAAAGATATCCCCGCCAAAAGCTTAGAAATCAAAGCACAAGACAACATTGGCAGTCAAGCCAGGTAAGAGAATGAGCAACAGTCAGGCTCACCATCACATTTTGTGAAGAAACCACTGAGAAATTGTTATTATGTATGGTTTAAAATTATTAAAATACCACACAGGCATAAAACACCATTACAGGTGAACAGGAGGGAAATAACCATTAAATGATGTGAGAAAATAATGTTATTCTCTGACTGATAGTGGAATCAAACACATTTGCCAGGGCTGCAGAAAGGAATCATGAGAGGGGTAAACAGAGATACGGGCCTGGGTGCTCATGTCAGCTATTGAGAGCTTGGCACTAAGCTCGGAGGGGCCTGTGTGAAAAGGCTCCCTTGTAAATAGTCCTGGGAGTTTGTGTTATAACGTACAGGGAGTCTGCATGTAACGTGAAGGGAAGAGGCTGAAGGCAGATGAGACGCTCTCCAGTGAGATGGGCAGTGCTGGACCTGGCCATTGTCCCACCCTCGCTGAGGACTCACCAGCAGCTGGAAATCAGTGGGACATGGGTTTCTGTTGCTGCAGGGTCACTCGTTGAAAGGCCTCTGAAGAGAAATCTGCTGGTGCCATCTGTATAAAGAAAATAGGAAGCGAGCTCCTTTGCATATGCAGAAGGAACTGAAACACTTGTGTGCATCAGAGCTATTCCTCATTAAACTGTTTGTAAACAAGTTGTTTGTTTAATCTGCCCTGGAGTATGTGTTACAGGATAAAATGTTGCTGGTGAACTAGCCACCACAATTATAAAGGGCCATGAGATGATGCTTTGCAGCATAGAGCTGATCATGGGCAATTTACCACAAGGTGAAATAATTATATTTATTTCTTGCCTAAGTCATCAGAAGGATCTGCTTCAGGGAACTGGAGAATTTTCAGTGGAGAGCTTGACCAGTCAGAGTAATTGAAAGCAGTTCAAAGATATCCTAAAAGAGAAAAAACAGTCTTGGGAAATAATAACATGGGGTGTTTGTGAATTTTTTGGGCAAACTAGCCAAGGAAAATTATTGGGTAATTTAGCTAGATAGCTTCTCAAAGTGACTTAGACCCTAGTGAGAAATTTTTATTTGACAAAAGTACAGGGGTCTTCTGTTAGCCTAAGAATAACTCTAAGAACTCATTCTGAGGGATTTTGTAAACTGGGGAATGTTATACTTTAGGAACTTCTTTTCTGTCTTGGGTAAACTGATTTCAAAGTGATCAGGAATGTCAAGAACTTTCAATAATTTTAGAAGGGGCAGTAAGCTTGATGTGAACCCCAAAGGCGAGTGCCATGGGTGTTTGAAATGTACATGGGCATCTAATTTTATACTGGATTCCCAAGATTCACCCGAGAATGAACATAAAAGCAATAAGATAAAAAGGACCTTTAATCTCAGCAAAGGATAAAAGGAATGAGTTAGTGAGAATGTCAGGTAGATTAATTAAAGGAGTCACAGTGAACAATATTAGGCAGTAAATAACATTAGGGCATAACATAATTACCATTTCTAAGAGCTATTTATCACCAAGTAACCCTTTTTGGTCTAGGCCAGTCTTAATCCCCCTGGGCTCATGTACTTTTCTGGAGCAGCCACACCTTTAATTATGTAAAATCTTAGCTTTCTTAATTTTTAGGGCTGATCTGTGCTTGGACAAGTTATTGTTCTACTTTGGTTGCATCCTTCCAGCCCTCTGGCCCCAGTCTCTCATTTCTTTGCTGGATTTTTGAACTAGAGTCTGGGACAGAACTCGTGCTGAAGCATCGTCCCTTTGTAACTCACTGAGCCTTCCAGGGCTCTCAGATGCCGCTGGCTGTGCGTTTCTCAGGGACTTTCTTGTGGAACTCATTTCCAGTTTGATTTGAAAAGTTTTTTTCTTCTGCTTTCCTACACCCTTTCTTCTCAAAGTGGCAGCACATGAGAGTGTCCTGTAAGTACAGGGATGAGTTTCCCTCAATACTTGCTCTTTGTAAGAAGTAGGACATCTTTTGATTCTGATGTAATATTCTTCTTTGCATTATTTTGTAGAACCAGCCAAGCAAGTGTCACTGGATAACCTGCACTTTTTCTCTCTATTCCCAGTACCCAATTGGCTGGTATGTCTTTCAAGTTGGAATGAAAACCGTTCCCCAATAAAAAATGACTATTCGGTTCAAGGCAAGTTGTTTACAAATGTGGATTCTTCACAATGTTTTGTTTCAAAAAAAAAAATATAAAAATGGAAAAAGCATTTTGAGGTGGTCAGAAATGACCAGATATGTTTCAGTTTTGCATTTCAAAAGATCTTTTTTTTGTAACAGAATTCGTTGTCTTTAAAAATATATATAAAGCTTAGTAAAACATTAAAGGTCAACATCAGACAAGAATGATCTGATATTACTGAAGTAATACTCTTGGATTAATCCCAAAATAAGTCTTTTAAAACTACTAAAAGTTAATCCCTCAAGATATGTCAAAAACATGGCATTTTTTCCACTTTCAATGGGTGGAAAGAAGCAACTACATCTCCTCTTACCGGAAAACCCTCCTTGCTCTTCCTAGAGAACATCTCTATAAGCTATTATGTCAGTGGACCTTCTTCACCTCCGCTCCTCAGGTGCTGGGACTGCAATTCATCTGACTTAACTTTGATCTTTTAAAGGTTTAGTCAAAGTTTGTTGCTCAGTCTTCCTCTGCAGATGCTGAAGAAAGCTGAGGAACATCAGTGAGCCCATACAGTTGGAAAGAACTACTTTATGAAGAAAGTATCTACCTTGTTTTAGAAGGAGCTTAGACAGCCAGATAAAGTCAATGGTTAAAGGAGGCTAGGAGATGAACATTAATAGAAAACTGATTTATTGCAATGTTAACCATTAAGTACAAAAGAAGTAATAACAGCCTTGCCTTTTCCCTCTCTGAAAAAAGAGGAGAGCAGAGAAGAGCAAGTGGAATTCAGAGATTTCTGTGGTGCTTGCCTCAGAACAGAAAGTTCCTGAACTGAAGATGACTTTTTCTTCTCTGTTCACATTTTCCTTACAGTAATCTATGGCCATATAGGTATATATTAGTATACATATTTTCCCTCTTCACATCACAGATGACATAACCTTTCCTTAGTGAAAGTGAGTAGTTTTCTAAGACTGAAAGATCAGTATCAATTAGTCCATTAATACAGGTGCCTACTTTATTAAGAATTTCTTGAACACCTGAATGAGAAGCAAAAGTTGGTTTAGCATGCTAAGCTGACAATACAATTTTAGTCTTGTGTATACAATGGTACAACTCTGCTACTTAAGCAACCTTGTTATAGTGTTCTGAGTCCTTGCCTCCACTAGACATAAAGCCTAGTTTTCTCTTACGTTGGTGAAGACTACAGTCATTAACATTTAGTGAAGACTGAAGGTGTAATTAGACTAAATTCTGGTAAATCAAGGTAATTCCTAAACTCCTACCCAATGTTCTTCTCAGTTTGTTTAAATATGTGAGAACTGTATCTTCACTAGGATTCTGTATTTCTTTTTGCCTGATATGTGGTCAGAACACATATTTTTTTTTCCTAGCTTGGGCATACTATTCTATGTGGTAAGTCTAAGCACCTAGTGGAGTTTGCCTTTTATACTAGCTAAGCTAATGAGTAAACACTGAGAGAAGCTCATCTTGGTAAGTTTAAGACACATGAGGAATATTCTGATCTACCTACACTGTGCTTCTCACATGCCTTAATTGGAGCCTACTAGCAATTTCTTTAGAATATTTTAAAATATTCAGCTCCATGTAAGGGCTCCCAGAGCTTAAATGTTATGGCTATTGTATAGCCTCTTTTCCATACAAGAGAGCCTTGAAATGGTTTTAAATGACAGAACAATGTAAAGACAAAGGAGTGAGTGACCTGGAAAAATTTACTTCCTGTATCAAACCAGCAGTGGAAATACTTTTTTAAAGATGGAGCAATTGAAATGAATACCATAAAAGCACTCATTAATATACTGTTGTATTTATAATAATACTTCTCATTTTTATTACAACACAGAACTGCTGTTGCATCAGCTGTGCTAGTTTCAACACTTTTGCAAAATGACCAAGCCTCTGTATTACTTAAGTAAGAAAATTCTTAATGCCTAGTCACTAATTCTGCTTACTTTTGACAAAAACTGTGGAGAAAGCCTGTGCGGAGGAAGGCGCTGAACATCAGGCAGGATGACAAGTGTCTTCAGCTTCCAGTGTGAATCAGGGGCCCTGGTCATCTGGAAGGACTGACCCCTGCATAGAAAGGAAACATTCAAGGTCAACAGGTGGGGATGTGTCACACTTCATTTGATATTCTGAGTCCATAAACGTAGGAGTGGGTATGTTGCTCTCTTCAGGGAGGGTTTTTTTCCGTCTGTAAGAGGTGGTAATACATCTAACATTCTGCAAATATATATTTAACAATGGGCTTCATGCAACAAGAAATCCAAATATCTCTTAAGGCAAGTTGCTTATGAGTGAAAAATATTAACCTTTCTGACTTAACTGTTTCAGAGCCCGCTGTGCAAAACTCGGAGTCTGGAGCATCAGACGTCTCCTCCCATCCGTCCTCATCACAAATTCTCATCACGCCATGGCAGGGAGAGGCACATATTCTGACTGACTTCAATGGAAAGACTTACTTCTGTGTATCAAGTTAACAGTGAACCATTCCTGGAGCAAGTGAATTTGAGGACAAAATTTTGGCCCATAAGACAAGTTCCTTAAGACAGAAACATTGGAGGAAAGGTAAAATGCCACTCACATTTGCACTGTGGTATAAATAGATAATATTGGCGGAAACTGAAACTGCACTGAAAGTCATCCTTGCTTTTAGTACAAACAAGGAGCTCCCTGTGCAGCAAGCGGAACAAATGAAGCCTGGTTTCCTATGGATTTGTGCCTCATGGTTGGATTTTCTGGTGTCTAGTAAAGTGTAAGCCCCATTTAAAAGTTTTTCTTGCATTTCAGTCATTTAGGCCATCTCTCTCCCATGCTGTGAGCTCATCTGAAGCCTGTTCCTAAATGGAGCATGCCAATGGGTGCTTTTTCTTCTGGGCAGCAATGCCTTTTTACTAAACTTGTAGAATTTTTTCTCTGACACCCTTTTCTCACCGAGTGAGGTTGGCCAACAGGTTCAGAAGTTACAGATACAGTCAGACAGAAAGTCTGACAAGCACGGGCACAAACAGGTACACACACATACATATGTAGATAATGCAGTGTTATCAGAGGTCTGTCAGATTAATCTGGGCTACCTGATGATTCGGTGCCAGCCCATAACTGGCCCAGGTGCATGAAGTTCCCGGAAGACTGGGTGGGCTCTGATGATCTCCCACAACAGGTGTTGGTCTTGTGGCTGAATTCTTCACTTCTGGCACAAGATGCCCTTATGAAACACCTCAAAATACAGGTGGGCCTGTCAATGCTGCCTTTTGCACATCCTTTCAATGGTGCCCCCTTCTGTGATGTTTCCCTGTAGAGAGGGACTCTGAATCTCTCCTCTCTACTGAGCTAAGACTCTCATGGAAAGCTTGAAATATATTAATGCCCACTAAAATCACAGAAGATGAGCTTTATAGGGAGTTATTTATCTCTTTTATGATTAAAACATTTTTTTTTCATGCCATTAGTACCTAGGAGTTTCTTTTGTGACATTTCTTGCCACATTTTTCACTTCTAGAAATACGGCCTTACTTATGGCATCTAATGTCCTCTTCTGGAAATTTTAGCCTCCTTCAAATTGCAGGGAGAAAATGGAGTTCATGTCAAAAAGGAAGTTTTTTGCCTAACAGAGATGGAGATCCTGGTCTGAAAATTCCTCTGAGGCTGTGGAGGCCTGTGACACGTTCTGCCAGTAAGATTATGCTGTGTAAGTGGATTGAGACCCAAAAAAAAAGACTCAATTGTGTAAGACAAATGGATGTTGCTGGTTTACAAGTGCTTTAAAAACAAAGCATCATCTGGTCACTGCCAGTTATTAGGCAATTCAACACAACATCAAAAGAATCAAGACAGTTACCTGATTTCTTCCATATCTGCTGAGTTAATCCAATATAATTTCTGGCCAGTCTTAAACTAGAATGAGAATAAATATTGCAGGAATAAATTAAAAGAGATCATTGAGAAAGAATGTTAAATGCTCCTCATTAATCTTCCAGGGAAGCAAGATTTAAATAATTACAGTTTAAAATTTTACACAGGTTTCATTAAGCTCGAACCAGACTTTTCAATAAAGGATTACTGCTCAATGGCACTCGTTAGAGATGCCATCTAAGAGGGCAGAGGTATTATCTGTATTTTATAGTCATGTAAAAATGTAATAACTTTTGGTCACAATTAACTAATATAATCTTGACTTGGAATATTGATTGGAAATCACACATAGCCACCTTAGGTGATTAAGAGGAGGTGTTGGGTTCTTCTAATGGAGGCTAGACATGAATACTCCAGGTACTTAGTTATCAGCCACCCTGCTGACTTTTGCCTAGGAAGGAGAGTAAGCTTTGCAGGCTGTTTTCCTCTTCTGCCCAGGCTGACAGAGAGAAATGGAGTATTAACTACATGCATGCTCAATACAGGTGTACTAACATGGAGGAAGAGGAATTTATGTGGTTCAAGATCTGACAGCCTTTCTTCCAAAATCAGTAGGTGTGGAAGGGGACAGACAACTTTCTGTTCATGACTGGTGTTTACAGATGGCACAGTTGGCAGTGTGTGCCTAGGACATTAATCATGCTGCATTATTCATCTACTTAGTCCTTTTCTGATGAGCAAAGGAAGCTTGAAATGAAAATTTCATTACTCTGAGAATGAAGTACCACAGAAGTGAGACTGGCATTTGCAGTCCTTGCATACTGTGTGCTCTCTTACCTGGATGACATGTAGCTCATGTTAGGTAAAAGTTGTTTCTAGATCTAGAAGAGTACCCCATGTTCTGGGATGAAAGGAGATGTATTGTTCTTCCAGATCGACCATGCAAAACCCATTTTCTTAGTCGTAGACTGTAAAGATTCTGGTTAGTTTTGTGTTTTTTTGTGTGCAGCCAAGCTTAGGAAAATTTAGCAAAGAAACAGAGAGGGAAAGCACATTTGAAGAGAAGAGATAATTGACTTTCTAATTCTGTGATAATTCTTGGAAATGCAACCTGTTTAAAGTTTCAAAGCTAGGAGAAAGCAAAGCTGCAAGTCTTTATTCTCTTTGTGAGTTTATATGAAGCTAGGATAAGAATTTGGGCATAAAACTTTTTTTTGCATCTATATTCAATGGTGAGCCATAGTTTTCCCTCAGGCAGAAGAAAATGGATCAGGTTGGCAACATGAACAAATATTTTCTTAAATCTCTTTACTATTGTTTATGTCATTTGTTTTTCATTTGAGTTTCTTCTTGCCCTGCTTTATTCATGTTGACATCGGTCTTCTAGTGGAATATCTTCCTCCTATAAAATTTGGCATTTATAAGTTATTTGAAATGCAGAGTTCCTGAAAACATGAACTAAAATCTTTTAGAAAACTGAAACTAATAATTACAGTATTAAAATAAATATGGAGGTTCAGCTACAAATTAATCTAGTTTTACCATAATATTGTTTTAAGTTAAAACAAATAATTCTTACAAAGACAGAAACTGCTGCCCTGTTCACAAAGCAGATGAAATGATACGTATATACTTGTTGGCATATTGTCATCCTTTTTTGTTAGATCCTGTTGGAGATTCCCTTGTGTCTTTCTCCATTTTCATGATAATCTTTTATTTTATTTCTGTATTGTTGCATTTCATTATTTCAACAAAATATAATTAAAAAATTAAGAACAAAAATAAGAATTAGAAAATCCAAGTTAAATGAACAGACTTGTTCTTACTGCTAGTAAGAATATTTTCTTTTCCTCCTAGCTGCCTGAACCAGCTTTTTTCCAAGAAACAGGCAAAATTTTGAAGTTTAGTCCTTCAACTCTTCAAATAAGACAAAAATTGTCCTTCATATGTATATTCTTTTAATTTACTTTTTTCTTTGTTGCTAACCACAAAATCAGATTTCATAAAATAGTAAGATAACAGATTTTTTTCTCCTTTGCTCAACCTTAAATGAAGTAATACAATTTTCGTGTGTTATTTTAACAGTACATGACAAAAATAGATATACAGATATACCCTCTGCTGAAATTGCTTAATAAGTAAGTATTCTATAATTTATTTTTTAACTCCTTAGAAGATTGCAGACCTGACATTGAAGAACAACTGAACTTGGCATGTTTCTGATTTCTGGTAAGTACCTGCCATGTTATAGAATCCTGCTAAATTTATTGCTGTGTATTTAAAGCCACAATATAAAATGTATTTTTTTGTTTAAAAGAAAATAAAAGTGTAAAAGTGAGAGCTGGCTTTTGAAGAATAATACCAAAAGGCAGTACAAGATGAGACCTTTTTATACTTATGCCTGTTTAGTCGCAGTAGAAAAATGATGTATAGCAGTCAGTTAATTGGGGTTTCTTTTTGTGAGTGTAGAAAGTAAAATATTTGACAACATGGAGTAATTAGGTGGTAAAGGGAAGATCCCCTCGTTTCACAGAGGATGTTGAGGCATGATTTGGCCTGCTGTGGTGTGCTGAAATCGAGTGCAGGTTCTATCCCTTCTAAGACCACACAGCTGAACCTAATTTTACCCTATTGCAAAGACTGGGGTCTTCAGTTAGCATCTACCACATCCTGGCCCCTTAATCTGTGTGTTATATGGTGGCACCTCCCACAGTAGAAGTTCTAATACTCTCCCAGAACCTCAAACTAATTGTTATTGCATGACAAACATATGGAACCACAACTCTTATTTACTAGTATTAGTTGATTACACTGAATATATTTTATCTTGTTTTCACCACTTGATTTTGCTTTCCCTGAAACAAACACTCTTTAAAACTTAGTTTAGGAGTACTGTAGCTTGTATTAAAGTATGCCTTCAAAACCATATTTTTGAAAAATAAACTCTCTTTCAAAGTATCATACATTAGACGTAGGAATGATATACAGCAATAAAATAAGTTAATGAAGTTAACTTGGGAGGTGCCTATATTCATAGCATCAAAGACCTAACATAGTTGGCTTCTCTGTGCTGCTTTCCTCAGACCTTCAGGCTGAACTGCTCATACAATCAGTCCCAAACGCATTTTGCTCATCATGAGTCAGACCAGTTTCAAAGTTTAAATAGGAGATCTTTGCTAGTTTAATTCATTTAGGTGGAAATAGGTGAGGAAAAACTCACCCAAAGAGCTGAGTAGGCAGATTTTAGCGAGGTGGTTACTGCCACTAGGATGATGCCAAGCAGGATGGAGTAGGTTGGAAGGTGAGACAGGCCAGTGCAAGAGGATCATCAGCCAAGCCCGTAGCCTCACTGCTTATTCTGTGCACTGGGACTCAGTCTTGTGTGTCAGCAAGGATCAGACAACATTCTTCTGGGACTAACCCTCTTTATGGATGTTTGAGGTAAAGAACGAAGTTGAATAGTTCCTAATTTGGTGGTTCCAATGTGGGATGGAAAAACAAAATCAAACAGCGGCATGGGTTATTCCTCAGCAGTATGAAGCCATCAGGTTTTGGATTTGAATCCTAAATGATTGGATTGTCATTGATTAGGCTTATTGATAACCAGACGCTCTTGCTATATGCTTGGAGTCTGGGAACATTCAGGCTTGGAGTCTGGATTTGTGGACATCTTTGATTTTATTCACACTTGCTACTTGTGTACTTGCTGCCAACATTGTTTAGATAATGCAGCACATCTGACAGGCTCTTTAGGAAAAGCATGTCAAACAATGATGCTCTTTGTTGTGGCCCGGCTGGAATGTTAAACCAGGCTTTAACTATAGTGGAGTCAAGAAAAGATTAAAACATTTTTTAACAAAGGCTTCAAATGCAGAAATTGAGCAATTTAGTCCTTCCACATCACAACCCTTGGACCAGAGCCAGGGTAACATTTACAGTGTATTGAAGGGGTTCATTCATACTGCAGATAAAGAGATTTTTGTTTTGATTTGTTTTATTTTAAAAAAGAGAACATATTTTCAGTGCAAAATCTTGATCTGCCCAAGTGTGCCAGGATCACACTACAAGTTAATTCTTAAAATGATTTTATTGCCCATGGGAATATAACAAGAAAGATATTATACTCTTTTTATTATATAGTTTTGCCCTGTAGCGTTAGATTCCTACATTTGAAGACCAGTGACATCACTGATTGCTTTGACCTCCGGTGTAATCCAGACCAAAGAACATCAGACAATATTTTGCATTGGTTTCAGGTAAAGTGCTTTTTTTAAGACACTGATAGTGATTTAAAATCTTCAAACCAGATCCCACAAAGATATACAATCATTTTGGAAAAAAAAAAATCTATACATGACTTGTTTTTAGAAGATTCTTTCGAGAAAGATTCAAGAAAAAAACATCTTTCATGTAAGACTCCAGTGGTTACTGAACTCAGGAAGCGTGAATACTTGGATCACTTCACTCCAGAGTGAAGCAAGTTTCAAACATCTGCTTTCTGCTGCTGAGGAGACTGTCTTAAGCATCAAACTATGAGCTCACTGATGAAGGGACCTTCATTCTGCTGAAGATACCTTCCATCAAGAGAAGAGTGAGCAAGATAGCATATAACTGTATCCCAGCAGAAGTGAGGCTTGGGGAGGAATGAGACTTGGGGAGGATTTTTCTATAAGAAACACAAATTAAACTTTGAATTTGTGACTGAATTATACCTGAGTCTTGATTTAGATGCCGAAAATCATTCGTCAGAGGAAACACAACATGAAAGAGAATCCATCACGTGTCTAGATAAAATAATTAGTACTAAGATGTAGGTACTTTGATGGACTTTAACTGAATAGACAATAGACTACTCTTATTTGACTAGGTGGACAAAATTTCAAGAAAAAAAATGCTTTCTTCTTTTATGAAGAGGAAAAGAAATAATATTCTCTCTGTCAAATTATGCAAGAACAGCTAAAAAGGACACCAGTAATATGCTTATCAACATGTGTGTAGTTGTGTGAGTGAAAGTGTCTTCTCCATTACAGGTTGCAGTAACATCAAAAGGATTCCTGAACACTAACCAATTTTAAGGTTGAATGAACAGACACAAATGCATCACCACTTCCCAGCTATATGCACGTGTCAATGGTTGATCCAACTAGCAGGCAAAATTCCCCAGTCCAAGATATATACACACTGCCACTTGACAGTCTTACAAGTATCCCTCTGGCTTTTCAGATGCATCCCTCTAACACAAAGCAGACCAGATCAGACCAGCAGTCCCTCCACCCTGTAATGCAGCTGCTCTCATTCTGCTCCAGTAATCACCTACCCGCTCCATCTTCGACTTACATTCAATGCTGATATAGGGGATTTTTTCCATTCCAAATGTGGGCCACAAGGACTTTTACATGACTCTCTCCTTCTTTCTCTTCTATGGACCACTGTTAGGATTAAGTGCTATGAGTTATATTCATAAACAAATAAATCTCACAGGTGAAAATCTTTTCTTTGATCATTTATGACTATACAGTTGGACATTTCTGTCCACAACTGAGTCTTTACATTAAACAATAGACTTATTGTGGGCTATAAAGCAGATGCCTCTGACATAGTAGAGATATAATATTTGCAACTATATTCAAATGTCTGCTCTTTTTGCAGCATCTTCCTTCATACTTTTTCATATTTTGGATTAATAAGATGTTTTTTACAAAAGATTTGAACTTGCGTTGAGCTTAATAGCAAATATCTTAGTTTACCATTTGATTACTACTATTAATATAGCTTATCCCAGATATTTGAGTGTTTAACAAAGGTTATTAGGGGAGGAATTTATTTCCATAGAGAATAATAGCAGTTCCTGTTTGATAATGTCACCTGTAATTGGAAAGAACAAAGTGTTTAAGAACACATAACTGAAATTTGACAGTTATATTCTGGTTGTTTCAAAGTGCCTTATGAATATAGGTGAGCGAATAATGGGACATTTCAGTCTGATGGCTCACATAACTGCCAAAATATAAGGGAAGAAAATCAGTTATGATGAAAGCAGTTCTTTTTTGGGAGAGAGGAGAAACAACTCCTTCCTTATTAGGATTTTATGAGTTCAAAACATGTTTTTTTCAGCCCATCTTTTTTTGTTGTTGTTGTTGTTGCATATTTCAAAATTATTTAAATCCTGCATTTTTTCTTCTTTAATTTAATTTTTTGTTGTTCTCTAATGAAAAATGTTGCCTGACACACAAGCCCAGAAGTTTTACTTGAAAATGTCAAAGCAAAGTTCTTGGCATTTCAAAATATTCACAAGTATATATTTTTTTAATTTCAGTCAACTTTTTCACATAGTTGGTTTCCAAAAATTTTTTTTGGCAAAATTAGTATTCATTAAAAATTTTGCCTCACCTCATTTATAAACATAAGCATACCCACATAACACCCTTTGAGGCAGTAAAGTGTCATTGGCCTACTCCAGCAAAGCAAGATGCCAAATTATTTCTGGGGAAGGAAGGAAGAAAAGAGTTTCATCCATTGAAATAACTCAACTCGACGAGCTCAGCTTCCCACCAAAGGTGCTTGGTATGCTGCAGACTTCAAGCCCTTACTTGTCTACAAACTTCTTGCTCTGAGGTTTGGTGTTCCCAGCAGTATACTGGTAGGTCTTGTCTCATGACAACATACCACAGCTCCCTTCCAGCCTCCATACCTGAACTTCCCATGTAAGCAGGATAGGGAGGATGGTACGTACCAAAAACATATCATGGGATGAGTTTGAACAGCAGCCAGTCTCAGGATCTGAAATAATTTGCAGGTTAAACACTAGGGACATATAGTTGTGTCTGTCCATCTGATATAAGCTTCTCCAACACCTTCCTTCAACCCCTCCTCTGGCTCTTCGCCTGGAGGAAGGGATGACTGGATGGGGTCAGGCATCAGGGATCACAGCTTTTACAAGCCATTTGTTTCACATATCTTCTCTTCACATAGACCTGCCACAGACAGTTATGGGAGAAGAGAGGAAGGGAGAAGTACAACTTTGCCCAGACAGGAGAGTGGATTAAGTATGAGATATGTATGCCTAGGGTGGAGGAATTTACTCCACCTGTGTACATACCAGCATGAGCTGTGTGCACATATAGGTCTTGGGTGGGGATGACAGTCTTGTCTTTATCTCCTCTCGGATAAACAAAGCACACTGTTCTTGAAGTCAAAGGTAGAGCAAGGAAATAAAAACATACTGTTTTTCAAGTATGGAACTCAGTTCTGCTAGTAAATGAAGGTTTCTGCAGTGACAACTATCAAGTGTTATTTCATGGTATCCTGAGGTACTGTGCCAAAGGTAAGAGACAGAAAAGAACTATCTATCCAGGGAAATGGATTTAAAATGCATGGACGAAACTAATGAACGGACAAAAAAATGCTTTCTATGAAAAATAAGCTGACTCAAGCACTGTTTGACACAGTCAATGATAAGTAGGAACAGTAGTCTACTATTATTAGTATTTGGCCTGACCTACCTCGCTTTAGAAAAGGGCCTCAATTACTTTCTTTAATTGAATGAGCTAGACTTATCAATTAGTTTATCCACATGAGATATTCCTGTAAATGATTAAACAATGTTAAATGATTAGAAATTTGTTAGCAATATCAAGGCAATCCATTTTTTTTTACCAGTTTTCAAATGAGTCAGCTTTCAGCTATGGTGCAGGAAATCCACGCAGAACTTGTGACATAGCAAATATCCTAAACCTGTCTCCTGCAAATGCAAGGACATCATTTACAAGGAAGCATACTGCTATGGAGTTAAACAGAACACAAAACTTAAGTCATGCACTGCCTCAGAACCATCTCAAACACTTAATTACCTCTTTGCAACAAACAGCTGCCAATATGCTAAAGTAGGCTTTGTGCTTAAGATGTATTTGCCTGATGTCCTGTCAGGTAAATCACTGGTTTTAACTTCTTCCCAGGGATTTGATGGCTCCAGGGATTGCTGGTAGAACATGGAATCTTTCACCTGTAAGGTCTTTGGTCTATATCCACAGTAAGCTGAAAAGTGCAAAATCTTCCATATCTCTTTTTATGTTCCCAGTGCATATATAGTTAAGAGAAGACAGAAGGAGGTATTTGCAGTATGCAGCAAAATGTTTAATTACTCTGCAATCCTGCATGCCATTTAGGGCCTTAGTTGTTTAGCTGAAGCTCACACAGGCGATGAAACCCATCAACACTGGCATTAACTGGAACTCCTGTGAACAGTTTCAGCATTTGTCTTTCTACCTGCCGCTTCAAAGTGGAGTGTTGTTCTGCCAAAAAGATACCTCCTCCCAAGTGACAATGAAACAGAACATTAGCACACCATGGAGAAATTCCTGTTGACTCCAACATACATAGACTGATTTGGGTTTCAATACTGTCTGTCTGGATCACTTGAAAAACAATTCTTATAAATCCTGCATGTTTTCTGTTACTAAAGAAAACAACCTTCATGTGTAAAACTGCTTCTTACATGAAGGCTTATGTCCCATTGTATCAAAAGAGAAAACAGAAATAGGAGGTGATACTACCTTAGAATTCATAGGTTTATGACAGAGGCTTTTAAGTGCTCTGAATAAACCGAAAACCACAATAGGGGTTTGGCTGACAAGCAAGCAAGGAAAAGATTAGAGGAGATGAATTCGTTTTCTCTCTGTATTAGTCTAACAGTTGCACCACTGGAAAGAAAAGGACCAAACAGGTTGAATAGCTTTAAAATATTTCTTTGCTTTCCATAATAACTGCATGTATCCCAACTACAAACAATCATTGATGGTGGTGCAGATCACAAGGTGATGTGACAGAAAGAATGGACAGTTTAATAGAAAATTACAGTAACAATGAGTAATGTAAACAATTAAATCAATTTCTATTGAGATATCAGTAAAAGAACGTACCTGATATCATACAGACCTGGCTTCTTCCTACAGATTTTTCTAGTTGTTCTCATACAGTTGTGCAGAAATTTATATTTATGCTCTAAATTTCCAGATATGAACTTAAAAATGCAGTATTGTACTAAACTCTACAGTATTTCTTCTGTGACAAGAGGTGATTATGTACTACCTCTGCTCACTAAACATCTTCCTCCAATAATCAGTTTAGTCCTTTCTCTGTTGGGACTCAGGCATTACCATTCCTTCCATGAGCTCTGAGTCAGGGTCTTTGCTTAGTAAGGAAAACTTAGTAGTCCTTCTGCAGTCAGTGCTCTTTCTAACCTCTACCTTGATTAAGAGCTGAAAAATTCTCCAGGTAGAATACGGCTGATGCTGTCAACACACTTGCTTTTCAGAGATGTTGCAAAGTATTTGACGGTAATGGTGGACAGGGATTCTGAGACCCCACCAAAAAGCCATGTAAATAGTTAAAGATGGATACCAGCAGAAGCAACAGAGCTTTCCTACTAATATGAAATGGTGTGGTTTAAAAAAACTATTTGAACAGTTAAGTATTAAGAAATAAAAATAGCGCTGTAGACTGCATTTGTCTACAGGGGCTTCAAAGCACTTGTTGACTCAGTTTGGCCTGTAAGAAATTACTACTTCACTTTCAAGGGAACATGCTGTGGGATTAAAAAGAACACAACACCTAAACCATGCTCCTCCTCAGAACCATCTCAGCCACTTAATCACCCCTTTGTAATAAGTGGCTGCCGATATCCTAAACGAGGCTTTGCTCTTTATGACAAGAGCCAAGCACACCGTCAGTGACTACAGCACCAGAGCAGAAGAACTTGTTTTTCTGTAGATATTTAATTTCTGATTCTCAAAAAGATAATCCATGTAAGCTTTTCCACAGCTGACTGGGAAAAAAAAGATCCCTTCTACTAATAATGTATCTGGTACCTATAATACACTGTACCTGGGGCCACGGATATCTGGAGCACTTGTTTAAATATGTAGTTGGCTTTATATGGCAGGAGTCCCAGCTGGCCTCATCTGAACAATCTTCATCTATTTCTCTGAACTAAGAACTCCAAACTAAGAGCATAGCTAAAGTTATAAAAACATAGCCTATCACCCATACAGAGCCAAAGCCTTCAGAGTTTGCTCACACAAACCTCCCTCACATTTCTAATGATATCTTATCAGCACCTTGCAGAACTGAGTGCCTATTTTCTGTCCAATGGTTTCAAAGATAAAAAGACTGTCTGAACCTACTGGAATACAAAGTGCATCTGCAGTGGCAACTGTACATTTTGATTCTTTTCTATAGGTTTAACTTTGGTTCTGGTGTACAGGATTAACTTGTATACTAGCAAGTGTTGGAAAGGATCTGACGACTCGGACAGGGAAAGGATAGGCAGCGTTCTTGTTTTCCTTTTAATTCCTGTAAAGAAGAAACTAATCTTTCCTGTTTTTAATGGACAAGCTCTTTGTATGTGTGACAATAGGTTTGCCTTTCAAGAAATCTTTCCCCGGTGAACAAGATGCGTCCCCAAGCAATAATAGAGGCCCTCACACAGTGCCACTGACTGTTAGTGGAAGGGGCATCTGGGAGTAGAAATGGGGAGAGATGGAGACTGTGGCACTACAGAGTAGTAAAATGCCTGATTCTTGCCCCTGAAAGATAAGCTAGGGGGGCTAGGAATATGATTTGAGATAAATAAATTTTTAGATGGTCCTCAGTGAATTTGAATTTGAACCTGTCTGTTGAACTGGGTGGCTGTGTTAGAAATAAGTACAAGTCTTATTATCCAAGCATCATTCCTTTACAAAATGCATGTTGCAACACAAGCACATACACAGACGCTGACTTTACTGCAGAATCCTCATATGCTTTTATTCAGCCTGGGCCTGATCCTATGAGGAACCAAGTCATCACAAAACTCCCTTTAAGTTCAGTGGAAACTGAGGGCCTGAAATTATTTTAAATATTGTGCTTTATTGAGACTTTTTTTTTTGAGCCTTTCATTTTCAAGTCATCTTTGAAGCCTTGATGCTGCTACAGCTTTAGCTTTAAGGAATGGTTGTTCTCCATTTTAACCTTTCACATTTTATTAACAAAATCAAAACCAGGACAATTAGATACCTCCTGATTTTCATTTGTTTTAATATTAAGGGAATGTTTGAAATGGCACAAGTCTTGGGGAAAGTACTTCAAGCCGTGGCTGCAGCAGCATTGGCATTCTGGTCACAGACATCAAAGATAACTTGAAAAGAAGAAAAAAAATAGAAGCCAATAATTCTTTACATTTGGGGATACTTTTGAATAATTTTGTTACATATATCAAAAAAAAAGACTAAGAAAAGCAAAATATTTTAGACTTACAACTAAGCTAAGACATTTTCCTTTTTTCTCTTCTTTGGGGAAGACATGAGAAATAAAACTTTCCAGCAACAGTGGAAGGTTGAGTAAGCAGGTATTCAGAAGAATACCTGCTGGAGAGTCTCTGCCACTGGCTTCTTGTATGTTCATTAGAAAATTACTTAGTCCTTTGTTCTTGTTCTTAGACTCAAATTTTTCTACCTCAAATGTCTGTGCACTAACAATTATAGGTTGGTTAGTAAGGTTGGTAATCCTACTTGTATTTAACATAGATCTGAATATTCCATGTCTAAATGCTTAAATCAAAGTGTGTTTACTGTTTGTTGCCCTAATAATCGCACATTAAAATGCAATGGCAATAAACATATATATCTCATGCCTGAAATCTCTCTTTTGTTGATCTTCTTTCCCCTTATGTCAGACCTGAATAATATAGCCCCATATAGATTAAAAAAAAAAAACAGTAGAAGACATATTATATTGTTGTCAATTGTCTCTTCACTCCTTTTGCTTGCTGTGCCTCTCCTAAACTTAATTCGCAAACTCCTTGGGATTGAGATCATGGCTGAAATTATGACCCTGTTGGGTTAAAGGAATTTTGCATTTGTATTCCTAAGTGCTCCATACCCTTTATGCTATGGCTTAGAGAATATAAAGGAAAATTCCCTTTTTCAGTGTTCCATGGCAGTGCTGGGCTTTTGAAGGAGGAGGTTTTGAGGAGTTTGCAGGCATGAAAAATTCAAATATTATTCATTGATAGCTAAAAATAGTATTTGCCTCAAAGGTGTTAGGGCTGCACTCAAGCAAACCTCTGTAGAAGGCAAGCATATGAGATATTAGCAACTAATAGAATGTTGAAGAAGGTGAAAAATAAGCAAGTCAAACACTAGTAGAAGTAGTCAGCAAGGATCAGACATTCAGTTATTTTATTAAAATGCCTCTTTCAAAGGTTAAGAACAATAACAATTTAGAACTTTGAGAAGTTATTTTCATTATTATTCTAGTACCTACTTGTGCAAACACTTTTAAATTAGCAATAAGGTATCTTGTTGTATTATATTACCAAGAAAAGAACATAAGTATTTAAAATGAGGCGTATTAATATATTACTTTTTCTGCTTTGAGGGAATTTAATTTAAGAGTATCTGAATTGAATTACAGAATCACAGAATCACAGAATCAACCAGGTTGGAAGAGACCTCAGGGATCATCGAGTCCAACCGTTGCCCCTACACCACCCTGTCAACTAGACCATGGCACTAAGTGCCATGTCCAGTCTTTTCTTAAACACATCCAGAGATGGTGACTCCACCACCTCCCTGGGTAGCCCATTCCAATGTCTAATAACCCTTTCTGAAAAGAAATTCTTCCTAATGTCCAACCTGAACCTCCCCTGGAGAAGCTTGAGGCTGTGCTCTCTTGTTCTATCACTAGATGCCCAGGAGAAGAGGCCAGCTCTCACTTCACTACAACCTCCCTTCAGGTAGTTGTAGATGGCAATAAGGTCACCTCTGAGCCTCCTCTTCTCCAGGCTAAACAACCCCAGCTCCCTCAGCCGTTCCTCGTAGGTCAGACCCTCCAGACCCTTCACCAGCTTGGTCGTCCTCCTCTGGACTCGCTCCAACACCTCAACATCTTTCTTGAAGTGCGGGGCCCAGAACTGGACACAGTACTCAAGGTGCGGCCTCACCAGTGCCGAGTACAGAGGGACGATCACTTCCCTAGACCGGCTGGCTACACTATTCCTAATAGAGGCCAGGATGCCATTGGCCTTCTTGGCCACCTGGGCACACTGCTGGCTCATGTTTAGCCGGCTGTCGATCAGCACTCCCAGGTCTCTTTCCACCGGGCCGCTTTCTAACCACTCTTCCCCCAGCCTGTAGAGCTGCATGGGGTCGTTGTGGTCAAAGTGTAAGACCCGGCACTTGTTCTTGTTGAACCTCATGCCGTTGGTCTCGGCCCATCTATCTAACCTGTCCAAATCCCTCTGTAGGGCCTTCCTACCCTCCAGCAGATCGACACTCCCACCCAGCTTGGTGTCATCTGCAAATTTACTGAGGGTGCACTCAATCCCTACGTCTACATCATCTATAAAGATATTGAACAGCACCGGCCCCAGAACTGAGCCCTGGGGAACACCGCTAGTGACCGGCCGCCAGTTGGACTTTGCCCCATTCACCACCACTCTCTGGGCTCAGCCATCCAGCCAGTTTTTAACCCATCAAAGAGTCCACCCATCCAAGCCCCGGGCAGCCAGTTTGTCTAGGAGGGTGCTGTGGGAGAGAGTGTCGAATGCCTTACTGAAGTCTAGATAGACTACATCCACTGCCCTGCCCTCATCTACTAAGCAGGTCACTTGGTCATAGAAGGAGACCAGGTTGGTCGAGCAGGACCTGCCTTTCATGAATCCATGTTGGCTGGCCCCGATGCCCCGATTGTCCTGCATGTGCCATGTAATGGCACTCAGGATGATCTGTTCCATCACCTTGCCTGGCACCGAGGTCAGGCTGACAGGACTATAGTTCCCTGGATCATCCTTCCAACCCTTCTTGTAGATGGGCGTTACATTTGCTAATTTCCAGTCAGCTGGAACTTCTCCAGTTAACCAGGACTGCCGGTAGACAATAGAGAGTGGTTTGGCAAGTTCATTTGCCAGTTCCTTCATTACTCTGGGGTGAATCCCATCCGGGCCCATAGCCTTGTGGGTGTCCAATTGGCTCAGCAGGTCACTAACTGTCTCCTCCTGGATTACGGGAGGTTCACACAGCCCCCCGACCCTAACTTCAGGCTCTGGGGGCCGAGTCTCCTGAGGACAACCAGTCTTGACATTAAAGACCGAGGCAAAGAAGGCATTGAGCACCTCTGCCTTTTCCTCATCCCCTGACACTACACTAGCCTCCTCATTCAACAAGTGGTAGAGGCTCTCCTTGACCCTCCTTTTGCTGTTGATGTATTTGTAAAAGCTTTTTTTGTTATCTTTGACTGTAGCAGCCAAATCAAGCTCTAATTGAGCTTTGGCCCTTCTAATCTTCTCCCTACACGACCTGGCCACGTCCCTATAGACCTCCCAAGTTACCCGACCCTTCTTCCAGAGCAAATAGGCTCTCTTTTTTTCCTTAAGTTCTAGTCTAAGTTCTCTGTTTAACCAGGCCTGTCTTTTTCCCCGATGGCTTGTCTCCCTACACACCGGGACAGCCTGCTCCTGAATATTTAGCAATTCCCTTTTGAAGCATGTCCAGCTTTCCTGGACTCCTTTGCCCTTCAGGACCGACTCCCAGGGGACTCGGACCACCAGCCTCTTAAACAGGCTAAAGTCTGCCCGACTTAGTATGCTTATCAAAAACTTCAGATACCTCCTAATAAGTCACAAAAAAGTAAGATTTAAATATTTGAACAGCCTCACCCCCCATTTCTTTTTGGACCATATTGAAGGAGCAATCCTCAAAGGTGTCCACAGCCTAGCAGAGACTTCACCTGAGCTTTACATTTTAAATGGAGGCTTCAAGAGACTGCTGAATGCCAATGTGTTTAGTAGCTGTGTTTTGCTGACTTTCATTTAAATCAGAAAAATCTGTCTTTGGGGCTTGTTTTACTACTGATATCTCATTATAAATTCCATTATCAACTATTAATAGTGAGATGTATTGTGGTCATCAAATGCAGGGTTCACCAGCGCAGGCCAGGACACGAACATCACAGGAACATGGATAATAGGCCTCTGGTCTTGAGCACTGAGCTGCTAATTTTTCAAAGCTCTGTCTACAATAACTTCAAAATCTCTCTGCCCACCATTTAATACATATACAATGAAGATTGTTTCTCCCTGTATGTATCGTTTTACATTTACCTACATTGGATTTCTTCTGCCATTTAATCATTTAATCTCCCACTTGTTCTTTGTAGCCAGCTCTCATCTTTATTCCTCATAATAATTAAGGTGTTTATTTAGGAAATTCTCAAGGGAGTCTAGGTTCAATCCCTTCCTCTGCCTAAGCACCTATGCCTGAGAAAAGCATAGGTGATTCTGCCTCAGAAAAAAAACAATTCAAAAAAAAATGTGAAAGAAAATCCATCATCTTTCTCACCGAGGCTTTACCTTTCCATGGCTTTCTGCTCCCACGGATGGCCATTATCAAACAGTTCCTTGTTCCCCCTCACCTGTTCCACTCAAGTTCTTGATTCAGCCTGATGTGGCTTCCCACTAAGCTTGTCCCCTCTCGTGCTTCTGCTCCAAATACCTATCTACATACCTCAGTCTCATGGATGTCAGCCTCCATTGCACTAGGGGAAGGCCTGCATGCTGAGAGGGACTGTCTAACCATGAGAAGGAAAGACAGTAGAGCAATGAAGGAGTTCACACCCTGCAAATTTATAACCACAGATCTGGTGACCCTTGTGTCACCAGCAGTCCCTGGCATCTCCACTCTCCTAACAAAGATACCACGGCTCCCAGGCAGATAGGTCCAGTTATTCATTCTTTCTCCAGCAGATGAGCTCTTGGAATTGTCCCTGTGCTCTCCAGCAACCAGGAGGATGCTGGGTGCTTCAGTGGCAGTGTTTTTTTGCTGGCTGCTTCTTGGCTGGAGGAGTAGAGAGAGAGAGTGTGGATATCCTGAATCCCAGCTTTCCCTTTGCATAATGTTCTGCAAAGACACTAAGGAGAAGCTGTCCCACTCTAAGCTTGTATCTGGAGCTATGTCATCCAAATCTCTCATGTCTGCAAGGGATGAAGATGCCAGGGTACAGCTTCAAGCTGAGCTTGATCTCTGTTTTCCCTTTGCAGCCTGTCTCAAAGCCCTGCACAGAACCTGTACTCCATCTATTTAGATGAATTGGTTAAGAAATAAACTCACCAGCACTTTCCTCCTGTTCCCTGGGCTCTCTTGCAAGAGCTCCCACAGAAGGACCCTGGACTAGTTCAGGAAGCAATTTCCAGGGAAGGTATGTGGAGTAACAGAGATGATAGGATCTGACTAGGAACTTGTAGTCCATCGTAGCTGCCAAGCTTGGCAGCTAGAATAAACCAAATGCTAGAGCTGTTTACTCACAAGGAGGAAACTCATTGCTACTTGGTCATGACCCTATTCAGGTTTAGGGTAGATTTTAGGGCAGCTAAGGTCATTCTTAAGCTGCTCTGCTGATAATGGCAGAGGCTGGTACTGAATGTGATCATGACAAATATTTCATGATTGTCTTCTCCAGCTATTCTGAAGGGTGAGTTCTGTCCCCCCTTCCCTCTCGGATGATGGGTCCTTCTGCCATGGCAGTAGTTTTACTGATAGCAACAAGCTGCTTTTGGATATTTTTACTTTGGATGGAAGGGCCATCTTTGGCAACTCCCTCCTCCCTCTCTGTCCCTGGCTTCCCATCTTTGTAGCCCCAGGTTTCTTATCTTTGTAGCCCTTACAATGCTCAGGAAAGTGGTCCAAGTGCTAAGCAGGTTGCACGATGAGGGAACATGGCCTCAGGTATTAAAAATTAAATCTTTATTGTCTCTAGGTACATCTGAAAAGATTTAATGAGTTACATTTTGTACTCACTCAGCAGACCATCATGATTTTAGATGCCTAGTGTGTTCTCTGAATGACAGCTTTCACAGCAAAAAACCTGACATTGGCACAACTCTGGAAAGAAAATTTTCAGGCTTTGGCACTCTTAGGTGTCATATAGGTTTCTTAGAAAGACTCCTGTCAGCCAGGTTTTTAACTCTACCGGGCCTGTCTTCTGAGAGAGGTGCAGGTATAACCACAGTGGAAGGAGCTTATTAATGTAGGAAAGATACCCATCTTTTTGTGATTCTAACTCCTACCTGTGCCTCACTTCCTTACTTTTGTCATGAATATAATAGTGCTCTAATACCACCTGTGTTGAGAAAAATGTCTGGTAATGATAGGCAGTTCTATGATGTGGTAGGGATCATATGGTTCCATGTAGATAGACAGACATGCAACTGCTCTGCAGGAACTAGGACATTTGACACAGATGACAAATAAAAAATAATACATGCCTAAAAAGAAAGCCGTTTCTGTTTCAGCTGCATTTAATGGAATATCATCTTAGAGGAGGATTTCTTAACCATAAGGAGTTCATTTGCTTATCAGACACAGTCTAGTAGCTGTGAAGTTACGTGTAACTGGTTTAGCCATCCACAGCTGCATGTGAAATTATTTGCTGATTTTCCTCATTTTTCCAATTGTTCAACAAACACACAGATGGGGTGACTTTTGCATAGCAGTTCAGTACTGGCCTTTACAACTGCATGTCATCCTTCTGTAATGCATTTTACCATCTCCTACCCAGATCAGAAATAAAGATAATTTTCTCTTTTCTTTTGTTGACAGTAACATACAATGTATGTCATACTTCAGAAAATGTGTCTGAAAAAAATAATTCTGCAACACTCAGTAGTGAGAGTCATTTTTCAACAGTAATGGTAACAACAGATGTATGAAGCAAGATCTGTGAACATTCACTTTTCCAAAATCTGCAGATCCTCCTAATTTACCAACAGCTCCTCTTCACTCATAAACATCTTTGAAAGTTGGATATTGTATCACTTTATCAGCATTCATCCCTCTTTCTTTGAAGAAGCAGCAAGTACTTGAATCCCACTTATTCTACAGCACAGTAAGTTTTGAAAAGTAATTAGAAGCTACTTTATTATAGTTAAGTATGATTTTGGAAACGCTTGTCAATATCTATAGGTCTTGATATGATGCTCCATCTAATGAAGTGTGACACTTGGTATTCTCTGGCAAAATACTAACTGTAGTCCATTTCTCATCTTTTGTGATTGCACTGGGTCTCACTGGGGTGGAATTAATTTTCTTCATAGCAGCCTGTATGGTGCTGTGTTTTAGATTTGTGACCAAAACAGCATTGATAACACACAAATGTTTTAACTACTGCTGAACAGTGCTTGCACAGAGTCAAGGTTTTCACCAGCCAGTAGGCTGGGGGTAGGCAAGAGATTGGGAGAGGACACAGCCACAACAGTTGATCTGAATTGACCAGAGAGATGTTCCACATCATATACCATCATGTTCAGCAATAAAACTGAGGGAGTTTTTCCAAAGTAGCTGTTGTTCGGAGACTGGCTGGGCATTGGTCTGCTAGTGGAAGGTGGTGAGTGACTGCCTTTGCATTATTTGTGGTTTTTTTTTTTCTTTTTTTTTTTCTTCTTAAACTGTCTTTATCTCAATCCACAAGTTTTTCTCACTTTTGCCCTTATGACCCTCTCCCCCATCCTGCTGGGAGGAACAAGCAATTGGCTCTGGGCTTAGCTGCTGGGGACTTGGCTGGGATAATCCCACCCCAATGATCTAAAATAAATGTTAAAAATTTTCAGTACCACAGCTCCTGCATTTCAGCTGTCATGTGAATAATATTTTGATATTCCCAAACAATGTAAAAATGTGCCCATCTCACTTACCAAAGTCTCTGATGTAATGCTTCCAGTCTGTCTGGCCTATAGGTCTTCATTCTTTCTCATGGCAGGTGAGCCACATAGGACAAATGCATGGAGCTCCCTGCCACAGTGACCTCCTCTTTGACATTGCTTTCCAGATCTGCTAGAACATTGGTGGCGTCTTCTTGCAGAGGGGTTTCAATGTGATTCCTCTCTCTCCTCCTGCTGAAGGAATACTTGCCAATTACCATATCACATAGATAGTCACTTAAAGAGGAAAAGGGCACAGAAAAAAAGTCTATTATTTCTCTCTTTCTCTGTATTCTTTCACTGTATTCATTTGAGGACTTCTGTCCAGAGGATCAACACTGTGTTGTCAGTGAAAGGAGTCTGTACACCTGAAATTCTGTGTGGAGAAGGAACTGAGCAGCCATGAAAGACAGCAAGGACGAGTAAATGATGACAATTATAACTGTCCTAACTAATTAATTCCATTCTATACAGAACTCATGGAAACCAGTGATCATGTCTGTGTGGACACAATAATTATTATAGATAACTTCTATAGAGTAAATCTGATTTCTTTCTTGAACGTAAATAAACATGAAACACCATGGATTTTACTTCACACAGTGAAGAAAAACGGTCACATTAGTTTAGTAACTGGGTGTATTTTTATGGTCTTCTGCAAGAAGTCACAGTAGATGTTCCAGTGATCTCTTCCAGTCCTAATCTCCAGCAATACAGTTTTATGCAAGCCCTATTATTTTTATACATGCCTAAGACATTTTTTCTTTTTTACATTATTTTACTCTTCTTTTGACCAGAATCTTACTCTTACTGATTGGTCAGGAATTATTTGGCTTTCTCAAGTAGTTTTTCCCAAAGCACTCCATCCCTTCCACCAATAGTTCCTTGCTCTACTTCCTGAATGACAGAGGCTGTGTGTGGCTTAAAAGAACTAATATATCAAATTATGTGTTGGGGAAAGGGGTATTCTGGCTTAAAACTACATTTTGTCTCCCTTGCTTTGGTCTGTGTTCCACCTCCAGCCATAACTCATTGCCTCTCTCCTCTGCAGCACACAGGGTGTTCCAGAAGGTAAGGAGTAATGAGATACACACAGGCCCTGCAGTTCTCGAAATGCAACTCTAGGAAGCAAAATGGTTCCACTGCTCTAATGAACATTGGGCATGAGGCCAGTCGGGTAGAGAATTCATTTTGTTTTCCAAATTATGCTTGGCCATTAGAACTTTTGAAAATATCAGAAAGTGGTCTGGAATCTCCAAAAAGATTTATTGTTTTACTAAAACATCAAATGGAGCCAATAATCTATTGGCACTTAAAAAAGAAATGACAATAAGGAAAGCACTGAATTCACTAGACATATAGTTTTCTACTGAGGTGTGAGTGAATAACTATGGCAGGGTCTCTTGGAGTTTCTAGCTGAAACGTAGCCTGCTTTCTGTTTAATTCCCAAGTCATGTATGTGTGCTTAGACAAAGATGGTTGATGCATCACTGACCAGATCTGCCAACATACTTTAGCCTTGACCTGTGAAGTAAATTGCACTTTATATTTATTTAGTCACTGGGTCTGGTCTCCTCTGAATGATAAAACTACATCTTGGGCAAAATGGTGTGAGATTGTGCCATGAATTTAATTCATAAATTCACACTAATGTTTGTTTTTATCAGTATTAGATCAGTCCTGGCATTTCTCCTTACAAATGTAATACCTGTGACAGAGTAACTGTTTTTATTTCCACTGAAAATAACTCAGAAAATTTTCAGTGAGAGATGGTCCTGAACCAAAATGCAGGTTCCGATCACTTCTGTGCACCTTCTTGCACTATAGCAACTGAAAAAGAATATTTTCTTTGTTTTAGTTTAACAGTCAGATTTAAAGTGACCTACAAAAGAAATAAATGGTTTCTCCAGAGTTCCTTTTTCTGTTTATTTAAGAAGATTTAAAAATTATTTCTTTTACAGTGTTTTTAGCAGTTTTTGTGCAGTCTGTTTTTTCTAATACTTTATGGATAAGTGAAAGCAGTATGCCATGCAGTGAATGTAATTATATGCAAGGAAAATTATATATCTAATTGTGGCTTAAATAACAGGCTTTTCCATTTGTTATACATAGAAAGAAAAGATGATTTTGGGAAGGTCTTAACATTCTATTTTTTTTCAATTAAAATCAGAAGTAGTCTATAATTACACCTTAGATCCCTAATGGGTCTTCTAGAAAATCACCAAAAAGCAAACAAACAAAGCATTAGAGCTCTGAATGTTCATATTTTCATTGTGTAAGGAGGATTTTGAATCAAGCAAAAAAAAATTTAGAAATGTTTCTGACAGTCTGGAAGGGTAAAATTTCACAAGTCCGGGCAGTGGGTTCAGGACTAGCCCTTAGGTTTTGTGTAGGGACTAGCTAATTTGTTGTGCAGGTTAGGAACGGGAAACGTTGATCTCTCAGTACCTAGGGCCCAGTGAAGCCATGTTCAATAAGTCTCATAGATCTAAGGATGTCACTACTGGCATTTAGAAGTGCTGACTGGGTACAGTTTTCAGTACTGTTTAAGGACCTCGAGGGTTTAAGTTGCATTTCTTTAGCAATCTGAGACTACTCCTTTGCCTGTACTGCATCTTGTACTTGTCTTCAGAAAAGAACCTGCACCATGTGCTTGGCCACAGAGCTCACGTATCTTTCAAATGCTGAAGGTTTTGCTCCCCACACAGGTTTCCAACAGAATAATCTCATATTTTCAGTTAGCTTTTTCTTGTTGGCTGCAGGAAGCTCTGAGATACATAGCAAATTGCTTATGCAGCCTATTGACCTTCTTCCACTGTGCCATGGGATGGCTTCAACAGCACAGTCCTCATTCTTCTGTTACTGGCAGTTGCTCACACATTCCCGTGGTCATAGCTATGAGTAGCAGAGCAGGCCTTCTAGATGTGAACATGGTGCATGGATAGTTGCATTACAATCCAAGATTCTCTTGAGAATTTAATTTTAAGCCTAGATTAGCCAAGACATATACAGTAAAAATTAAAATCCAAGCTGATGCTCTTGTCATAAATTAGAGTAGGAAGATTATATGTATAAAAGATTTTAAGTGTATATATTTCCCTTCTTCCTAGAATGTAGATGCCAAAACGTAATCCAAGATTTTTACCACTAATTGAGTTTCTGTTCTTTGTCTGTTGAGGTCAGAACTGTAAAATGTCTTAGAGACACTGTCTGGAGTTCTGGTTTTTGCTTTCTTGGAAGAGAGAATGGTTTGTTTTATAAAAATCTGTTAATTAGAAATCAGATCTTATCAGGGCAAATCCTGTAATATTGTAAAATACTATTTTATCAATGGAAAAGGAGTTTATATTCAGATTTGTTTTCTTATAATAGATATGTCTTTGGTTTTGTCTGATACGCAAAAGATGTTTGTTATTTCCGTGGCTGAGTATGTTGTTATAGCTGATTTGCAAAAAATCTCAGCAACATTCAACAGGTAGATGATCAGCACTGAGCTGGAGGTCACAAGGCTTGGCCTCCTTCACACCTTCCTGAAGACTGATGGTAAACTGTTTTAATATTCTTGTGCCTCAGCTTTCCTGTCTGCAAAATAAAGGTTGTTATATTCCATTCCTTAATAAATTGATTCGATATCTACTAGTCAAAACAGAGTGTATTACCAAGCAAAGATAGAGAACATTCGTATTTCAAGGTATTGTTTGGCACTTGTTTTGATATTACTCTAGTTCTACAAATCATGCATGAAAAAAATTAAGCCAAACATTTAGAACTTTCTTTTTTCAGACCCCTGTCTTATCCCCAATAAGAATGTCATTAATTAAGTGACTAGTAAGAGTCTGAAATTTATCCTGGTATGCTACTTTTTATGAATATGACAAAAATATGCACAATGAAATACATATCCAGAGCTTCCCATAATTTTATACTCTTTAGAGCAAATAACAGTATTTATTACCTGTTTTGTATAATTAAATTATTATCATTATTTCCATAGCAGAAAAAATGTGGAAGAATCATTTTACAGAGCCTGCTCTAGATTGGCTAGTGTTCAAATAAAGGCAATTTCCCTGTCTCTGGATATTTCTGACACTAGAACTATGTATTTCTTGCTTTTTTCTAAGAAACTAGAAATTGGGGTCCACTTTGACTATAACATTTAGTGGCAAGACTTTTTACTGGTAAATTTGAGAACTCAGAGAAAAATCTCATAAAAGAGATTGCTCTCTTGCTATTCAAGTGATAAAGAAGAGGGTTTTTTTTTCTCTTGTAGTATAAGCTACCCATGTATTTTTTTCTCTGAGCTTGGCAAAAGCAGGTTCATTTATCACTTTGACTCTTTTGGCTTTTGAGTCAGCAAAGTAGAGTTTGAACACCTCTTACATCTTTTTCCGCTTCCTGTTTTTGAAAGACAGCCACAAGTACTATGCTGAGCACAAATAAAGACAGACTTTGTCCTGAAGACCTTTACAGGTAAACACTTGAAGGACCAGGTTTTCTAGAAAATCCAGATGTTTGGAAGGACTTGAATGAAGAAAGTGTGATGTCTTGGCTGAAATTAAGCATGAATGTTTTTACCAAAATATGCTACTAAATTTAGCCTGGGTGGCTCAACAAATTTCCCTTTGTTACTCAGAGATTTCTCACTATTATGTTTTAAGGACTCATTTGGCTCACAAAATGGGCCACATGAACAGTTCTGGAGAACAACAACTCCACTTATTCACTGAGTGAGCTTCAAAGAACTGGAATACCAGTGTTTCTTACCTCTAACTAGGGATGAAACACTTCTTGAGGTGAGAAAATAATGTCTATGTCCATTCATTTTTTAATGTCATCTTAAACACAATCAAGTTAGTGACAGTTCTGTTGAGAATCTCTTTGGGTTAGTCTACAGCTAAGTCATCTTTGGATGCTCTTATTACATATAGTGCTTGCATGTATCTACTGCCGTCAGGGAAACTCCTGTATCCCCAAATCCATCAGACTGCACCACTCGTTGGTTGCTCTCAAAATGAAGCAGCACTTGATGGTTCTTACTTTATTTCTGTCCAAATTCCCATTACCGGTCAAGAGCGTAGTAACGATGCCAGGATTTGGGCACTGCTCTGGATTTGAACTGACCTCATGTCTTGATGCAAATGTACTGAAGTTCATTCATAATACTGCTGCATTTGTGCTGTGTTATGGAGGTGTTGAGAGTCTAATTCACCCCTTCCTCACTGTAATTTTATACTGGTGCAATCTCAGTGTAACTCTGTTACTTCAGCATAGGCAATTTTTGAGGATGTGGTCTGGGAAGTCAGATCTCCCCCTGAAATGTATATACACACATACTCTCTTCTTAGAGAAGAATATATTTGCAATACAGCAAATGCGATAAAAAAGAAATACATCCTTTGGAGTATCTCTGCATTAATATCAGTGTAAGTGAGAATAAAATTTGGATCCTTGATTGTTTTAAATTTATTTTTATTCCATAAATTGTTTTCAATCAATTAACACAGATTTAGAGAGAAAGTACCTTTTAATGATGAAAAATGTGCCCAAAACAAAGGATCAACTAATTGTTTGTAACTAACTTCTAAAACACTTTTTAGGGTTGTGTTATGGAATGAAAAACCCTTACATACGGAGGTCTCAGAGGAGCTGCCATTCATTAATGTTTTAAACAGATGCTTCACTGAGCAACATATTTAATTAAATCCACAACTGTTGTGCTTAAACAAGACAGATTTTTACTAGAGCAAGCATAAAGTTGAATTCACAGCAACAATTAACCAGACTTGTTTGTTCGGTGTGTTTTATCAAACAGGTAAAGTGGTTTTTTAAAGACATTAGGTGTTGATCATCATTAAAAGCCCCAAAACAAAGCTCAAGATCATAGTGTGCTTGCAGCCACTGCATAAAAAATATAGGTGGCTATTCTTTCTACAAAGCCTGGTGCTATTTCTATGGGACTTAATGGGAGCAAGACTGAGCTTTTGTAAGTGTTGATGATATATGTATATGCATATATATATGTATATATAAAAGATCGTATTTATGTATGTACATATAACTTTTATATATATAAATGATGTTTGTGAAGATCATAAACAAGTGTATGGCACAATTGCTTATGTTATAAACAAGCAAGTAGGAACCACTCGCTCTTGGTTTCGATATACAACCCGTGGGAATGCTAAAAGGATCATTGACGAACGCAAGACCCAAAGCCACAAGCCCTGATTACACCAAATATCATACAGGTATAGCCAGGACTATAGTACACAATGACACCTTCACTTCCCTCAGCTCTCTGCCACAGGAACCTCATCAGGTTCAGAGAAATTGCTCTAGGTTAACATAGGAATTGCATTGGTGGTGTATCTGGGCTGGTCTACTGACCTCAGTGGAGTTCTTCTGGTGTAAACAGTAGCTAAATAATGTGTAAGATCTCTGTGTGGAAAGATTCCTTTGAGAATATCATGTAAGACTGCACACTGTCTTATATTTCTTTGTCTGTTCAATAGAGTGCCCTGGAAGAAGCTATTTTCTTTCTTCTCAAAAAGCATAAGGTCCTTAATTTGTTCTATAATGATGGAAATTAATGACTCTGTCTGAGTGGAGACTCTGTACAAATTCAGGGAGAAGGCTGTGCTTCATCTGCTGTAGCGTTGTGATGTACAGCACTCTACAAGCCAGATGAACCATCAGAGGCATATCAGTATTTCTTTATTGCAGGAAAGATTAGAAACAGTTGCAGCCATTATTGTTCTATGTACTCATCATTCCTTAGCGTTTACGCATTTGTGGTGTAAAACACACTGCAATACATGCTTGTGTTTTTGAGGAAATCTTAATGTTAATTTATGTCAACATTTACATAAACTAGAACTGTCTAGTTTTAAGGGCACTAAATAAAGATGCTGGAAATTCTGTCCCTGCTCTGCCACAGACTCCTTGTGTCAGTAGAGGGACAAATGTCTTAAGCCCTCTTGATTTCCCCAGTGCCTTCTAACTCCTCTTTGCCTCTGCATAATTTGACCTGTACGTGTTTGGTGAAAGAATTTTTTGTGTGCTATGCAACCAGGATCTCATTTTTGTTGCGACAACTAAGTAGCATCGTAATACAAATTATAACATTACTATTCTCTGTTTCATTAATAGCACCTTGTGCACTGCTTAATTTATTCAATATTCAGAGATCAGCCAAAGCACTATTTTCTCCTACCATGGTAGAAATAAATGATTATATACTACTGTATTTCTGATAAAAGGGATTTGTGTCAAAGCACTTTTTGCTACACAGCCTGATAATGCTGCACATAGAACAAAGAATCTTACGGTTAAGTTACCTATTTACTTCTTTAAGCACCAAAGAAAACCAGCTTTTCTCCATTCCAGGGCAATGTCCTATCAGATTTTGTCACAAAATAATTGCATTGTCTGGTAAAACGACTGAGTCGTTGCCCATGACAAAAATCTTTGTTCTTTTGGGAACTTGTGGAGAAATTTTGCCCTGGGTGAAATTCTCAGTTTTGCTTAATCATTTGTTGTTGTTGATAGTATCTGTTTTTGTAAGAAAAATTTGGAAGGAGGAGGGTAGTAGTTTCACAGTTTCCACAGCTCAGTAAATGTCTGAAACATGGAATATTTTGAGAGCTTGTGCCCCAAGCAATAAATAAACTAAGGTTTATCATTTGGTATTTTCTCAAAATGTTTACAAAAGTCTAGAGAAAGATAAAGAAGTTATTTTGCAGTTTTGACAGCTTTCCTTTTAATTATTAGGCTAAAATTATGAAATAACATGTATTCCAAAGGAGAGTTAACGTGAGCTACCTTTGAACATGCAGAAACAGGGGATCCAGTTCTCCTTTCGTCTTTCCCTCCATCTTTTGCCTTCTCTGTGAAACAACATTAGAGTTAAAAAGGAGAATAATGGAGGGCGTGAAGATTGCCAAGAGAGTTGCTATGGTTTTAAAAGCTGTTGTAGCCAACGAAGCCAGAAAAAACTCAACACAGAAGCAACATTAAGAACTCTACGGAATGGTCAATAACATTATATGGGATATATGTCAGTAGTCTGACCCACTGAAAAATACAGGGCCCAGTCCCAGTCTCCTTCAGATTTGATGGCAAAAATCCCACTTACTTCAATAACATAGGATTGGAACTTCTATTTGGAACCAGATTATCATAATTATTTTAGTTGGCTGAAGTTCTTGTTTTCATATTTCCCATAACTTTGATGTAAAATGACTTTTCAACAATAGATACAGTATACTATAGCAGCTGTACTCTTGTTAATAGTAGGAGGTGTTAAAGAATTCACAGTCTACAGATAATTACTCTTTTCTACCTGCAATTATTACATTTAATTTTGTGAAGCAACACTGTGTTTTCAAGCTATGCTGTGTTTCACAGTACCATACTGGATGCCAGTGCATGTAACTACAATGTCATAGGTATTTAAATGCAGTCTCTATGTTATTTGTAAATTCAAAATACACATTACTCCTGCATTAAAGATACTCCAAATATTATCCAGTAAATAATTGTATTTCACTGAGCTAGCTTACAGGCCAGAGCACAGTACAGCAAGTAAAACAAAAGGTGTATTAAAGAGAAGCTCAGGAACAGAAAGAAGTCATAGATAGAAAAGGTTAACATTGCAACCTGGCTTATGATCAGGGTTTACTAAAATTGCATGAATAATTTATAGTATAAAATATTAAAATTCTCCTTGACACTAGAAATATTATTCATAATAAAGTAATGAATGGACTGAGGCACCTAAAGAAGCAGCTGGTTTTTCGACCTGTTACCTCTAGAACTAGTTGCCATAGAGATGATGATGATGATGATTATTATTATTATTATTATTACTAAAGTTATTGTCAATGCTATTTATTATTTATATTGCTCGTCTACAGTGTCTGTAAACAGAATTTGTATTTCCAACTTTTTTCCAGGTTGTCATACTGTGTACCTCTGCAAATCAGTTCATTTGCTTTAAAGAAATGAACATTTCACAAAGCAATAGTAATAGTGCCCACAAGTATGGTCAGTCACGCACTGCTTCTACATTAAATCCAAATGGAAAGCTTTGATAGACATAGCTATTTGGAATAAAACTTCATTCTAATGCCAAATATTTGCTGACCTGGTAATTAAAGGTCAGCAAATTAAATGTCAATTGAATTTATTGGATTTAATTTTTTACTAGGAAAGCAATTTTGATAATTTTTAGTTTTAGTAAAAAAATTGTGAATAACTGCACCGGTTATATATATTGAAGGATCGTGTTTTTAGAAATACAGAGATAATTCAGAACATATGGGCTCTGAAGAGTGCTTTTGTACACAACTTTGTCAAAACAGCTTCCATCAGTTCTATGGTATTTACGCTGCACTTCCCTGTAAACCACAACAGGCTGAGGTGAGTAATTGAGGTGATTGATGTGACAGGGTTGCTGCAAGCAATTGCATCCCTTGGATCACTGAGGTGACCAGGGATCCTCAAAGAGAGAAAGGACTCCTGATAACTTGGGCAAACCAGGCGGCTCAAAAGCCTGCAAGACCTGCGGGATCTGGATGCCTTAAGTCACGGGGGTGGCTGCAATAACCCAGACATCCGACCGACCTCAGGAAATCCACACTCTTCTGGCTGTTATGACAGAAAAAGCTGAACACAGAAACTCCTATTTTACATCCCTGGACATTAGCTACAAGACAGAGATTACTAAAAAAGTCTGATACTTGTTAAACTTACTTTGGAGGTCTAAAAATCCTATCCTTGAGCTGCCTAAGGCCATTTGGTGTGGTCTCCCAGCAAAAATCTCCCTAAAGATAATTGAAATAGTGAGTGAGAGAGAGACTTTGTTAATTTCTCTACTAAAGGGCCACCACTTTGACTCCCACAGTAGGGTGATACCACCATGGACACAGAGATCTTCTGCAGGAGAAAGGCGGTGGGTAAGCCAGGGACAGCAAGCGCTGCTGACAGTAGGCACAGTCCAAACGAGACCTTAGAGACAGCATAAATACAAACTGCTGATGGGGCTAGTGCAGAAGCATTTTTAGTGGTAATAGTGGAGAAAGAGAAAGATGTGATGAGTGGACGCAACTAAAAATACAACATACTGTTTTACTGTTGATATCTAGTTATTTTAATTCCAGCTTTTCTGTGATCAAAATCTAACAGGGCCTAGGAAAGAGGTCCAAATGGTATTCTGAATGAAATACAATCATTTTTATTTTCTCAAGCCAGAAGTATATTTACCCTTGGTACAATAAATCTATCATTGTACTGATGTGAGCAGTGAATACATATTGTAATCAAAGCGCATATTTATGAAGTGATAAAGTAACCATCTCCAGAGGCTTGTGCCTTCAGCTCAGTACAATCCTTTTTTGAAGTTACAATGGCTCTGGAGACTAGACAGCTCCTGAGTTTGTTTCTCTATTTTTCCAGCCAGTAAAACAGAATGGGCTGTGGGCATGAGAAGTAGTGTAGTGGTGGAAAAACAGAGCAGTTCGAGTAAAGTCTGCCTTCTAGTTTACCCTTTTATATTGCACCAAGCACTGCACTTCATACCCAATGCTCTGGGAATTTAGCATTCCCTGGAAATAAATCATATTATTATTTGTTCTATTGCTTCCTCTTATCTTTGTTCATGTTGCATTAAGACAATAAAAATAGTAATGATGTGTTGTATATTTATCCATCTACTTAATATAAAAAATAGCAGTTATCCATTAAAATATTTAATTAAATATTTAAATCTTTTTTTTCAGTATGAAGCAGACATTTTAGACTAAGCTCACTGAGTCTTACAATTATTAAATCATTAAGGGCAGGTTTCCTCTGTTACACTGTGGGATGTGTAGTAACATAACAGCCAGTCTTAAGTGGTGCTGATCATCTCTAGGGAGACGTTAAACAGCCTCCACTCTGACTGAAACCATTTATTTGTTTTGGGTTGGTGTGGATTTTTTTACATCTGTTCAGGTTGTACATCGTAGTTAAAGGAAGTGAGAATAATATTGGTGCAGCACGCGAAGATCAGTTTTCCACCTGGCACTGTCAAGAAAGGAAGGCTTTGTTCATGTGTGTAAAACCTTTCATATTATAAATCTTTATCTTATTATCCTGTCACAACTGAGACCTGGTTTGCTTTTCTCCTCCTTTGAGTTTGGTAAGGGTGTCTCATATGAAAATTAAACAAATGTTCTCTCAGAATGGTCTGATGATATAATTGTAAGATGAATTTTTACTGTCTCAACTCCTGGAACCATGAACGTACTGAACTTTTTATTAAATATCTTCTTTCACAGCTTGGATGATCTCTGTACTGGAAACTGTAATGAAATTCAAGATGTGCATGCAGGACTGAACAGCCTGGAGTAAATTTGGTTGTGCAAGAAAGGTTTATGATGAGGGAGGATGAGAATGAATTAACACTGAAATTGTATTATATCATTCTCAGTAGGAGGAGTATACTTTAATTGACCTGTGTATGAAAAACAAAGAAATGTTAATAGCCTTATTTACGGAAAGATATAAGCTGAATGATACCTTTGTCTGCCTCTAACATGGACATACACATTATATTCAAACACTTATGGTTACAGTCTTCTTTATTCCTTCCCTCTTAACATAACAGAATCAAACTACACTGGGTGATACTGTGATAAGGATCAGGGTGTACCCACACACTTCAGCAAACATTAAAGAAGTTGAAGACAGGAGTCTGGGATGGCTTTTACACCCTGTGCAATCTACCGATTCCTCCAGGGTGTGAGTGTGTCAGGAATATGGGAACTGGGAATCAAGTCTTTCAAAAAGCAAATGCAGAAGGAAATATCTATATATGTCTGAGTGCTATAATGACAACTGCTCTTTCATCAGTTTGGAGTCAAGGAGAGGTATTGATGATATGCAATATTTTACTTATGTATTTGTCAATGTATTCCATTCCATTTCTGATTCATTTGCAATGCTGGCATCATCCAGTTCAGAGTAACTTTTCCACGCATTTGTATATGAATTATAACATGTACAGCTGTTTGAACACTAGCCTTTTAGCTACTTAACACTTTTCCATTTCCTATTCATGCAGTCTTGTCACTTTGCTGGGATGTCCTCTCCTTCTTCTGTTTCACCTGCGGCTGTGACCTTGTCCTGCCATTCTTCTTGCTCTGTCTCCTCTCGTGCCACCCCTGGGCACTGCAGATCTTCTTGTTCAGTGGCTCCAGGGAGGCTCCAGTTCCCTTATCATGATGCCTACAGTCATGTTACTCCACAGGGAGACACTGGAGACAGTTTTTACCATGGATTTACCCCAAATGATAAACAAATGTTGTGACAATAGCCTACAAGGACTTTAATGATAGCAGGAGATTTTATAGCCCAGACAAAGCCATAATGAAGTACAGTGGCTGCAAGCTGAAGGCAGATAAACTAAAAAAATTTAGAATGCCTTTATTTTATTTCTTAATGGTGTGGGCAATTAAGCATGGAGACAACTTGCCTGAAGTTGTGGTAGATTTCTTTGTCACATCAGATCTTTCAATGAAAAATCAACACAGTTCAAAAAGATACTGTAGCTCTAAGAGAAATTAATTTGCTGCAGCAACTTCTTAGAGCAAGGGCTTGTGTTATTGGGGTGGCAGCCTGGATGTTCACAATGGTCCTTCGAGCTTCAGCTATCAATTCATCCTCAGGAAGTACCTAGTCACCATCTAACAACCCTCCATTTTTGTTGTAGCCCATTCTCTTCTACATTTATCTGAAGGCCATGATGAGTGTTACTAGAAACAAAAGTCACATGTAGGAAATACATTTCAGCAGACATAGCTATTCCAAACAATACAACTTGAGCAGAAAAAGCAAAGCTATTAATATCATAATTTGTGCTGACTTTTAATAACCTTGTCTATACTGTCATAATCATGAGATTACAGATAACCCAGGGATAGCTTATCTACACTTCAGGTTATGATATTTCATGACCTACATTTGTGCACCAAAGGAAAAAAAAAACAATCCCCAAAAAACACCCTCCCCAATAGCTTTTCACAAGAATGGTACTTATTTTCCTTACCAAAAAAAAAAAAAAAAAAAAAGCCCCACAAAACCCAAAATACCTTGGACTAGTGGATCAATTAAAAGCTTATAATATGCCTTGAAATGTTAGATTTCCACCCTGTCACACCTGCATACAGCCAGTATCTTCTGTTTAATTAAAGCATATGTTCCAGAAAGGCATCAACTGGAAGACACTAACATGGATCAAAGGTACTGATGGTAAGAATTCAGACACGCAGATATCTTCCCTCATTAACTCATTTCAGTGACTGATCAATTGAAAGTACGTGTTTTGCTTGTACTATGAGTCTCTTCTAGCCACTGGTTTTATAGTTCAGCCATGTTTCTTATTAGTTTTATTCCTGTTCTAATATCTACAAACATATTAGTCTCTAATCTATCTTTGCTATATCATGACATTGTAAACTATGATGTGGTTTATGGGCAAGCTCAGAAAGCATCTGAAATCTGCATTTTGATTTTGATTCTTGTGATAACTGACTACAGAAAATATTAGCTCTCCTACAAAACTCCCCAGAAATCATAGGATTTGGGATCCACTTACACCAGTAACTTCAGAACTTTATGCAGAGACTGTGTTTAATTCCCCTGGAGATAGATTTGGGCTGTAAGAGTTATGAATATTTTCAAGAATGTCAACTTCTGATGTTTTCCTTTCCTTGTTCAACCTGCACCAAGTAGAGATGTAATGACAGTACTTCCTCTTAGGTCTAAGCGCAAGATTGAGTGCAACCCACATTCCTAATGACCCCAGAGAAGAAAAGGAGAAAACTCGGCATGGCCACTCACACGCAGCAGCTGAGGGAGCAGTGACCCCAGAAAGGGATTTGCAGTGTCACATTTCTCATCTGTGATTGCCACCGCAATACTGCTGTACACTGGACTGATAGTGCTTTGGTGATGTGATACAGCTTTTAATCTATTATCAGGACTAAATAGCTAGCTAAAGCAATTTTTTTGCAATCATTTACCATAAAACAGATTGCTCCACTTAAGAGGAAAATGGTGTCATGTTTGTGATATTTTCTGGCACATTGTAGGTTTAATCAATCTTTCTTTAGTCAGAATATGAGGAGATATGTAGAAGTGTTTTCTGATCTATTGTGATCATTTGTTCAATTCTTTTTTATACGGTTTATCAATATTCTTCTATATTTTCTGATATTTTCCTCTCCCCGCATCCCATGCTTTCCTTTTGCTTTAATATTTTCGTGAATAAATTCCATGATGGAGTAATTCACTGAATATGTGAGAAAAACATTAGTAATGGAAAGCAAATGCATGAATATTGCATAAATTCCATATATTTGCTTTGTACCCTGAGGGCACCTTTATTTGTACTAGATAGTGTCTCATGAACAGTTCTAATTCCTGAAGTATGTTTGTTGTTTTGTTGAGTAGCTGTATCCCAGGATAGTCACAGAGGAAACCAAGCAAAATACATGAAAACAACTCCTCAGGGCACCATAAACTTTTAAGGACCAAATCCTCGTGTTAGCTACTCGTGTACAACTCCCAATGATGTCAATGGAAGTTTCATGAACACATTTGAAAACAGATGATGTTCTTTATCATAACAAGGGAAAACATGAATCAACAAATTTTCGATGAAACCAGAAGCTGGAGCTCATGAGAGGAGCAACCTGAGGAGTGTTAGTCCTACATCAGGCACAACTAAGTTGCCAGCATTATTCTGTTGCTTAGCAGTCAGAGCAGCTTTCTAAAAAAAATCTCTGCTTTTCTATAGTTTTAGTGTATAGCTTGGAGGGGATAAGAATCATGTCTGAAATACTCTGGCTATCCTGGCTTCCAGCTGGACCAGCTTTGCTCATTGGTGCTCTAGGGATACACGGTGAAGTCCAGAGGGTTTGCAGACATGGGCTCTTGTCAGCGCATATTTCATAAACTGATGTCCACCCAACTCTACTTGGAGATTCATGAGCCATATCTCTGTTTTCCTCCCCATGTTTCAGTGAGCTACCTGTGGGCGCAGACAGTATCAGCTGCACAAGCAGGTTGTCTGGATCCACACTATGAGATTTTGGCATCCAACTGGGACTTGGTGGTCAATGTTCAGAGGCAGTTGCTTCTAGAGGAAATTCATCTTATATTTGAGCTGAATACCTCTCTCAAGGCACCTGGTCCTCTGCATCTGCTCTAGAGAGAGACAAGGGAATTAAATTCTTAATGGAGGCACCACGGTTTGGACCTGAAAACTTGGCAGAGTGAATCTAGAACTGAGTGTTTACTGCACTATAGTTTTCTACCCCAGTATCAGTTACAAAGTGATAATATTATGCAGATGCACTACAGTGTGTGGATATCTGAGTTGAAAATAAATTAACTATACATTAATTACTGAAACCAGTTGTAAAGCTTATTTGAGCACCAGAGAGAGTGACAGTCTTTCTCTTAGTCTCTTCTTGATGACTCCACTAGTCCTCCTGAGCTTCCTGTTTGATTCCCTCTTTGACGGAAGGGAAACTCTAGTCCTACATGTTAACAGAGCAATTGGAGAAATTACACTAGGATCTGTGGGTGAGGAAACTGCTTTAGTGCTGGCAACAACTGCTTACTCAGCAGCGCATGTAGTCAATGCATTTTATTAATTGTCTATTTATTTCTGCACTCTTTGGCTGTTGAGACTTTGCCATGAGACAGGCCAGATGGCAGAGACATCGACACCTGTAATTAAGAGAGACATAAATGCTGCAGCATCATGACTTACCCCTGCCCCCATATTTTTTTTTTTTTGAAATCTTGTTGGCTGTGCTTATGGGCTTTGCAGTTAGTGACACTGAGCTGTATTTTGGATGCTGAATTTCTTGAAAGAATCCATAACTTTTGTAACATGGCTCCTAGGAATCAATTTTCATTTCCTAATTTAGCTGATGACAGACTTGGGAAGGCCTCTTCTGAGATTCCCTTCCTATTGCACATAAAGAAGAGAATGTATTTACTGTAACCAGACATACAGTAAGGTTTAAACAGCAAAGTTTAAAGGCAGTCAGTGATGAAATTCTGTAGACACAGCCCCAGCTGATGTGTAACACCAAAGAACAGTTACCAGATTTGATTTTCTACTGGATTTCTTCTTCCTTTTTAAGTAAATTGCAAATATCTCATGAGGCATTTTTCTTTATTTTGTTTAGTTTTCCTAGAAAGAAGGGAATGACATTGCCTCTGTCATAAATCTTAACTATTCATATTTCGATTCATAATGTGGGGGAAAAACCCACACTTCCACTATTTCCAGTCACCTGCTCATGAAAAAAAATGAAGGCTTTTACCAATCAAGTGTAACTTTGTGAATCAGACTGGTAGCACTGAGAAAAGAATTTATAAGATCAAGGGAGAAAATATTCACAGTCCCTGAGTATATTTATTTTTGATCAAAAACCTGAATATACACATTCCCTTTTGAGCTCTGGTCTGTAACTAAGAAACTGCTATAGCACCAGCACATTAAAACACCTAAGCCATTTACATTAGTATGCAAACTGTTTATTCAACTGAATGTACTACATATAGGATGTTTATATACCTCACTCTGTTTATATAGGCCATTATTTGGTTTAAGCAGAGGAGAACCAGTTAAAACTTACATGAGACTGTGTTGACAGTCTGGGTTTTCTTTTCCCTTTAAATCTTCCTTAAACAGGTGTTCCTCTAGCCTCCGTAGGTGACTTATAATGGCAAAGGCACAAAAGAAATAATTTTTTTTTCCTGTCAGCCTATGCTTATAGGACCTATATGTACTAGAAGCAGGATTTTACTCTCCTTGAGTGTCTCTGGCTTAGTGTGGTAATACTGTGTCAGTCCAACATATGCCTTTGGCTGCTGACAACTTTTCATTTCTCTATTACTTAGGCTGCTCTTCCATGACGTGAAAACTCCCATCATACTGAACTCCATTATCCAAATGAGATGGGGCAGGGAGAGAAACCTTAGTTTCTCCTTTTGTGTGTACAGCTTGTAGGCAGTAATGCAGACACAATGAACTTACTGGAGTTGGGAGTAATGGTGTGAGATTGCTCACACCATCACTTTAGATGGAAATTGAGTCTGTGCTGTCTGCACTGAAGTCTTCTTGAGGCTCTCCTTTCTGCTTTATTTTAATTCTCTTTGCCTCAAGGATAATGAATACGAAACTTTGCAAAGACCTTTCCAGCCAGCAGTCATTCCTAAGCATCACTTATGTAATGCTGGGATTTTTGCCTTTGAGAAAGTTGTTTATTTATTTGCATTATTTTCCTAGTATACTAATTATGAGCTACCCTGTCTAACTTAACCCTCTGGAGCAATCATTTTAAAACCGAAACCTAGTAGCAGGAGCTTTCATTTAAACAAATTTTCATTGTTCATGCATTACAAATTAAGAGCTTGATTCTCTTCTATTCACTTATTATACATTGTAACTCCAGGCTTTTCTTTGTCAGTGAGATTTGGAGTTAATTTCAGCTCTGATCACTGGCAGTTAGAACTGTTCAGTCGTACCACTTTACTATCAGCATTTGTTCATTTGTGTTGCGATACCACCTGGGAAAGCCAGATCCCATTACACTAGGTGGTGTGCTAACACAGACCACAGAAGTGGTCCCATCACCTTGAAATGGTGTAGCATGTTTCTTTAAAGCCAATGATAAAACAATGTGCCTACCAGATAATTATATTTCATTAATTAGTTTTACTGTCTGTGAGAACACAGTCATACATGAGGATGCCATTGCTGAAAGAAAGAAGCCAAGCACACTGTGGAACCACAATTAAAGTGCCGTAAACATAAGGTTGTTATCAGGTTGTGGCTTAGATTCAGAAAATATGCACAGATACAACAGGTAAGTATCTGATGAGGGAGAGATAAATAAGTGTAAAAATAATTATTTATCTAATCCCCACAAATAGGTATTGTCTTTGGTGCAAAATGCAGACGACCAACCTGCTTAGGAAAACAAGTCTCACTCCTTGACAAACATATTACCCAGTTCAGCTTCCTGATACTCACAATGTTGTGTGTCCCAAACCAGGAAATTAATTGCATCAGGAGACAAAAATGACCACAACCCCATCAGTTTCAAAATCAGATCTGTGATTCATCTTGACTTAGCATTGGTCAAGCACCTCCTTTGTAAGTCATACCACACCCGCTTACGAATAAAGCAGTCCAATAAGCAACCTATAAATTATTCAGTTTATCTCTGCTACAAGGAAAGTATGAGTTATTATTCCTACTCTTAGATTCTTGAATGATACCCAGGGTAGGAAACAGGTGTGTGTTTGTGTGTGTGGTGGGGGAGATGGCAGAGAGGTTAGCATGCAAGGTTCACTCTATATCCTAGAAAGAAAGGTAGCTCTGACAATTTACATTTTGCCTTGGATGATATCTGAACATTTTTTAAGAAACTGAATTAGTTATACACGATTGTGAGCTGTACATCCAAACAAATGCCCACTGTGAAGTTGTACAGACTTGTATTAAATGTGTTGCAAATCTTGATGCATGAAGGTGAAATCTTGAACTGTCAACATGTTTTAGCCTTGCATTATCTCCTTGAAATCCATTGTGAAGATGTACATGGTTTAACAGATTGGAAATTCAGTTCAATTGAAGGAGATGGTGTGTAAAACCAGTCTTTATCTTACTTTATGGAAGATACATGAGTTTAGATATGCTGAACAGTCAATGGTTTTGTATCAAGATGGCTAAGCTTCAAATTCCTTTACTGTTTAGCCTGAAATTAACATGACTCATGAATGCAGAGATGAATGTAGAGTTTGATTCAGATGGGGGGACACCTTCCCACAATTAGGATTAAGGCTCCCTGGGTGCAGAAGAATAAGACTGGAGCTGAGCAGAGACTAGATAAAGTGTGAAATCCATAACTTCCACCAACAGCTCAATGACTTAAATACCCCAAGCCCTGAAACACTGAATTTCTCTTCTGCTGATTGCAGACAGTAGCCCTTCTGGAGTTGTATCATCTGCTGATGTGTACTACTACTCTGGCCTTCAGAGCACTGATAGCAGAGGAGAGAGAGAAAAGCACATAAAACATGTAACACGAAGTAAGCAAAAAAGAGAAGAAAAGCTGGGTACACACCAGCTGACATGGCATCATGGAAAAAAGAGTTCTGCTCTTGTTGGTATCTGGGTTTTTGAGATTTATGATAGAAGAGCATGATGGATTCAGTCTAGGATGTAAGTTCAGGGCTAAGTCCTTGCGAGAGTGGAATGAAGCAGTCATAGAGGCACAGACAAATGGCATAGCAGAGCAGTAACATAAATGCTGCAGTGTTTAATTCCCAAAAAAAAAAGTGATCTAGAAGAGTATTCATCTTGGCTGTGGTCCTCATTACAGTCAGACTGAAAGCAAAGGAGTACGCCACCTCGACAACTCAAATCCCTTCATCGTCAACAGATGTGAGCACAGCTGCTCACACAACACCAGTGTTGAAATGAGCACTCAAGCATGGGCTGACATATGTTTAGGGCAGAACAGGGCATAGCGAGTGTAGAAATCAAACTGGGGGTTGGGAGAACAACACTTTCTGTTCACAGAAGGACCGATCATATGTTTAACAGGTTCAATCTGTTCTCATCCTGATATAGTAGCATAACCACATGGCTTTGTTATCCTGGTGCAGACTAGTCGAATAAAAGGGATTTTTCAAATTAGAACCATATTCCAACAGTTGCCTGCAATCCATAACTTCATGTTCCTCTGTACTATGATGCTTCAGGGCTGTATCCTCAACATGACGCACAGCACAGCTCAGGTTAAAGGCAGGGGAACAGCAGGTTGCCTTGGCTGTCAGGGGACACTCCCACAGGTTCCCTTTTCCTCTCTCATGAGGGATTTTGATTTTTCGATTTAGTTCAGAAATTGTTCCCTTGCAAGGTCTGGCTAATAGAATGTTTGTGCCCATTATTTTGTTGTAACAGAAAAGGGAAAACAAGAACTTGGGGGATTTTTTTCCACTTAGGGTTTAAATGTTTTCGGGGATTAAATAGCTCTTTTTCTGAGTCTTCCTTCTGTCCTGATCCTACTTCTGATGTTTGCTTTTCTCCAGCCCCTACCCACAACTGCTCAACTTTCCTGTCCTCCTTCCATATCCTCTCTCTTATTCCTGAGCCATTTTCCAAAGTAAAGTTTCATGCAGGATCTTCTCTTCTGATAACTTCCCAGTTTCTAGTTTACTGGGAACTGCTTCATCCTCCTACAGATAGAAATGCTTCACTAAGAGAGCACCATTGCAATGCTCATATGCAGTAATAATAACAGTGAATTTCTCATATACATCAGAGATGTTCTCTGAAGATTTGAAAATGTATCACAAACATCCTTCATGGAAGGATGTCCCTTGTTTTGCAGTGACTCCTTCCCACTAGATAATAACTTCTGTTATTCCTTCTGCAGATTACATGAAAAGGTTCAGGACAAATTTTTGAAATTTGAAAGCCTGACATTGCCTACCACAGATTCATATTAAGACATCAAAACAAATAACCTGTGTCTTTGCATAGTTTAACTCCTTCATTCATAAATATCTGCATATTTAGGTGCTTGAATATGAAGCTGGACGTATAACTTGAAGCACTTGAATTTGACTTTGTTAGAGGGACTTTGTTCAAGGTGATATAACGATTAAGTGGCAGAATTGGAAACAGACCCAGGTCTTCTAGCTCCCACAACACAGAAAAATCACTGGCTCGTACTACTTCCTCCCAGGGTCAATCTATATTTAATGTGAGTGTTGTATCATTAAAAAAAAAAAAAAAAAGAAATGGTTCCAAAACTTAACATGCATAATTTAGCTCACAAAAACCTAACACTTTTCCTCAACAGAATGTAAAATCTTGTCTGCACAAGTATTCATCAGTGCTGTAAATGATGTAAAAATTAAAAGCTAAAATGTGCTTGGATTTCAGAGGAATGATTGGGGCACATTTCATGCTCAGTTATATTAGTGTAAAATTTAGAGCTGATTCTTCAACTGAGTTAATTACAAGGAGAGCTTGATCTGATATAATTTTGGCACAATTTTCTCCCTACTTTTTTCTATCCAAACAATTTTTCTGAAGAAAACAAATTAATGATCAAACTAAAAAAATAATTAAAATTATAGTATTAAAATAAAAGTAGTCCATCATAATATTTTAGAGTAGAAGATATTTTTTGAGTTTTTCTAATAGAATTCTTCTGAAATTATATAAAATTACCTGATATTATTATCATACATTTAATTCAGCCTGTTGAAATTTATTCTACTATTCAAAAGTATAGCAAAGAAGTACTCATAAAACAGTAGTGAGGGAATGGCATAACCCAGGCTATAGACGGTGTTATATTTTTCACATGCAAGGGTTTTCTTCTGAATCTGATTTTTTTTTACCAAAATAGGTCTTTCTGTGAATCCCTAATATGAATGTTAAATAGAAAGTGACTGCTGTTTATTCTGATACATTGAATATTTCCTCCTACCTCTTGAAAAGTGATATTTCTGCCATACTGCCGCAATACACTTTGTGATTGCTTTAGGGTAATATATTTATTTCAGAAGCTCTTTGAATTTTCCAGCTTTGTCATGTTCGCTTAAAAAAAAGCTGGAAAAAAATAAAAAACAATGGGGTGATCAGTATTCATAATGGCACAAAAATAACTTTCAACTTCTTGAAATATCTGCTGAGCTTTTCTCCACTTTTAGTCGTTCTACTAAAACTTAATGTTATCACACCAGCTGAGCTTGAGAGAACAAAACAGGCTAGTAACAAAATGATGCCCAAACATTTACACTTCAAAGGAGCTTTCTAAAGAGCAAACTTCTCATACTTAATGCCACTGATTTATTACTCCTTAAGAAGTCATCTTATGCCCCAATCCTTATTATTCACGGACTTGTGAGGAAACCCAATATATTCAAATTGGCTCCAAGTACATGAAGTAAATTGTAGCATCAAAGCTCTGAACTCAATGAAATTGCTCTATGCACAAAGTCATTATCATGTGTTTGCAGGGCAGTGATCTTTATAAGCATGTAGGACACTGTGATCTTGCCTTTGATTTTTCCAAAGGCCTTGCTAATTTCCAACAATACGCCATACAATTAAGAGAATCAACTGTTCATGTTAAGAGTTTGCAGGATCTGCAACAAAATATGCCACTGAAGGAAAGTAAGAGATTAAAGGAATCAGATAGTACAAAATTCAAGAATCAATTGGGGAATTTAAAAATATTATGGCAATAACATTTTATCCATTCAAAAAGTGTGAGAGAAGACCAAATAATGGAATACGAAATAATGTCTTCATATTTCGGTCTGCCCAGAGTGCTACCAATGGGGAATTTTGCTGTTGTTTTTAATGGGAGCAGGAGCAAGTTCTTTTAACTTTGGAAATTATCTGATCTAAATTGTGTCTGACAGTAGAATAAAGATCTTGAATATATCTGACCCAATTATTTAATGCCTGTGGTGTTCCATTTACATGTCAAAGCACCTGGGATACCACAATTGACTGCTCTGTGGGGAGGATCTTTCCACTTTGAGGATAAACTCATGCTTTGCTCAAACTACCTTTCCCAGAAAGTGATATGCAAGAGACAGTTTAATATGAGTTTTGCTTTTTAATCAGAAAATAAGAGAAGATCTGTAGGAGCTCAATGCCGAGTTTAGTAAAAAAATATATCTATTGGAAGGTAATGCCAAACTAACATGATGTTATCCATCATTTTTGCAAGATCGTGGCAAACAGGAGAAGTGCCTGAGGACTGGAGGAAAGCCAATGTCACTCCAGTCTTCAAAAAAGGCAAGAAGGAAGATCCAGCAAACTACAGACCAGTCAGCCTCACCTCCATGGTCATCTCTAAGCACATGGGAGAGAAGAAGGTTATCAGGAGTAGTCAGCATGGATTTACCAAGGGGAAATCATGCTTTACTAATCTGATAGCATTCTATGTCGTGACTAAATGGGTAGATGCAGGGAGACCAGTGGATGCAGTCTACCTTGACCTTAGCAAGGCGTTTGACACAGTTTCCCATGACATCCTCGTGAGCAAACTCAGGAAGTGTGAGGTAGAAGAACAGACAGTGAGGTGGATTAAGAACTGGCTACACAATAGAGCCCAAAGAGTGGTAATCAATGGTGCCAAGTCCAGCTGGAGACCTGTAACTAGTGGAGTCCCCCAAGGATCAGTGCTGGGTCCAGTCCTGTTCAACATCTTCATCAACGACCTTGATGAAGGGACAGAGTGTCTTCTCAGCAAGTTTGCTGATGATACGAAGCTGGGAGGTTTGGCTGATTCACCTGAAGGCTGTGCGGCCATTCAGCGTGATTTGGACAGACTGGAGAGCTGGGCAAAGAGGAACCTAATGAGGTTCAACAAGAATAAGTGCAGAGTCCTGCACCTGGGAAGGAGTAATAAAATGCACCAGTACAGGTTAGAAGGCGATCTGCTAGAGAGAAGCTCCATGGAGAAGGACCTTGGAGTCCTGGTGGACAACAAGTTATCCATGGGACAGCAATGTGCCATTGTGGCCAAGAAGGCCAGTGGTATCCTGGGGTGCACTAAGAAGAGTGTGTCCAGCAGATCAAGGGAGGTCCTCCTCCCCCTCTACTCTACCCTGGTGAGACCTCACCTGGAGTATTGCGTTCAGTTCTGGGCTCCCCAGTTCAAGAGGGACAGAGATCTACTGGAGAGAGTACAACAGAGGACTACGAGGATGATTAAGGGACTGGAACACCTGCCTTATGAGGAAAGGTTGAGAGACCTGGGGCTTTTTAGTCTGGAGAACAGAAGACTGAGAGGGGATGTGTATAAATGTGTATAAATATATGAGGGCTGGGTGTCAAGAGGAAAGGCGCAACCTCTTTTCACTTGTGCCCTGTGATGGGACAAGGGGCAATGGATGTAAGCTAGAGCACAGGAAGTTCAACCTCAACAAGAGGAAGAACTTCTTTACTGTAAGGGTTACAGAGCACTGGAACAGGCTCCCCAGAGAGGTTGTGGAGTCTCCTTCTCTGGAGACTTTCAAGACCCATCTGGATGCGTTCCTGTGTAACCTGCCCTAGATTGGTCCTGCTCTGGCAGGGGGGTTGGACTCGGTGATCTCCAGAGGTCCCTTCCAACCCCTAACATTCTATAATTCTATGATTCTATGATGTTAAAATAGAAAAGAAGAACATCCAAGAAGAACATTCATATATTTCATGTATTCACAGTGTGCAGAAGAATGAAAGGTTTTGATATTAAATGGAAAGACTATTTAAATGTGAGAAAAAAAAATTTTGGGAGTTTCCATATGCCTTTCCAGTAGACACCTCTCAAAGTTAACTGCTTTTCAAGTGCGTCATTGAAACCATACTTAAGAAACAATGAGAAAAAAATATTTAAAATAGAAAGAGAGGTTTCCATTTTAATAATTATGTCTCATTATTTCCTGACTATGGATTTAGTGATGCCTTCAAGAATGTATTTATCATCTTTAAACACAACATTTAAGCACATGCTAAGTTAAAACCCTTTGACTTTTGAAAGGGCCTTCATGTAGTTTCTGTTGCTGAGTTATAAAGTTGGTTTTCCTCTGCCAAGCTGTATGAGAGATTTCAAAACTTGGTGTTACAGTCATGCTGGAGAAAGCTGATTATCAGAAGTAAGAGTTCTGATTATTTGTTGTTTCACATCTTCTTCACATCCATTCATTAGCATTTGTAAGAGTCAAATACATTAGGATGTAAAATATAGTCCTCTGTTTACACTAGCATGAGTAACTTGTTCACCATTTATGCAAATACTTAGCTAAAATTTAACATATGATTCAAAATGAATGCACAGGGGGATCAGGATTTGGAACTGTAAAATTTACTGGGACAAAGATCTTTGGATGTAAATTAGTAAGATTCTTTCATAAAAAATTCTCATATATGGTACATCATGGGTTTCTAGCAAGTCCTCAACTCCTTAAGATACTGTTTAGATGAGCAAAACACACTTCTGATGCGCTCCACAGATCAAAAAAACTGTTAAAGAGCTAGTCCTAAATTTCATCCCACAAATCAAAAGACAAGAAGTTTAGAGAAACATTTCTTCCAAACTCTTTCTGAATCTGTAAAAATGTTCCAGGCAGTTCTGATCCAAGCTGTTAAACAAAAGTTCCTGAAGTAAAGTAATAGCAGAAAAAAGTCTTCAATAATTCTTCATTTTTTACTTTAAAATTCTTATTTAACTTCAGTTGAATTTTTAGCTTGCAGAGAATTTCTTCTGACAATTGCTAGTTATCTTCTGGAAGTGAAAGATACATAGTTATTTTGGTTTGCCCTTTATGCAGGTACAGTAAGCCATAAAGATACTGAGAGATTGAGCTATAAAGATATAGAAGGATAGATTCCTAGCTGATTTCGGTGCAACTACATTGATTTACATCTGCTGAGGATTTGTTTCCCCCACAGGTTTTAGTTCTGAGTGCTTTGTAAAACCCTGTATATCATAAAACACTTGCAACACACTGTGCATGAAAACATAATCTTTCTTATCAGAGGCAATAAAGATATCCATAGAATATAATTGTTCTGCTTAAGATAAAGAAAAGATCCATTTGTAATTGCACGATTAGCAGGAGGCCATGTCTTCATTGCTCTTGCGTACCAGGTCGAATTGTCTAGGGATGAGGCATAATTCAACTGCAGTTTTTGCAGCCCCTTCAAAGAAGGCTGAGCATGAGAAAGTGAAAACAACTTCTTTCCTGCAGACCCAAGCAATGATCCTAGCATTTGTAACTCTCGCTTCAAGCACAGTTTTGCTGAGCTCTTAGGAAATCCCAACTGAGCCTTCTACAAAACACCTGCTCGGCGCTGGTGGAATTAACCTTATAGAACGTAATGCTAACGCAGGGAGGTGGTGTGCCTGCCAGCTGGCAGCCCCGTGCGGCAGTGGACTTGTCCAATTAGTTGTGTCCACCCACTTGCTCTGTGCTGGATACACCACTCTCACACAGCTGAGATTCAAGCCCCAGTCTCTGCTGTCTGTAGCCAACAGCTAGTACAAGGTGTGCCAAAAGGGAGCTTCTCCCAAGGCCCAAACAGCAGAAGTGGAGCTACGCGTGGCTCAGCAGGAAGTCTGTATCACAGCTCTGAACATGACAAGCACCTCCCAGAGGGGCCAAGCACCCTGATCGAAACGCTGCTCTCAACAAGCAGCACGTCTGTCTGCCTTAGAAATAACAGCAATCCAGAAAAATAACAATTCCACCTGAGGATGTCCCTTGCAAATGTTTAAACACCAACTTTGAGATGAAAATCATGTATAAAAAAAAACCAAACTGGTGTTGCACTCAGTTTTGTTGTGATGAAACATATACTCTCACTGTTTTCCCGAAAATGGAAAGATAAATGTACACAATTATTCCTGGCTGTTAAGAAAATGACAGATTTGTAGGTAATATAACAGTCTGCTTTAGCAATGCCTTTCACAGTTACGGCATGATTAGAGCAAGAGACTGCAGGCCTGCCCTTACCACAAAGATGGCTATATGGTAGATTGTTACAAAAAGCTAAGTGCCTTCTGATGTCTTATTAATATGCTAGTGCAAGAAGAAAACAGAGAACAGACAAAAGAGCTGAGTCTGTTCCCTTTCATGAGAAACATGGGAAACCACCAGGCAGAAAACAAAGGACACCTTGAGCTCCCTCCCTTTAAAATATTTCCCAATTAAAATGTTAGGCAAATACCATTGGGCTCAGACTGTTTACACAAGGCTGGTCTTGTCAAAGAATAAATGCTGGCAGGGCAGGCAAGAAAATGCCAAACTCTCTCATCTTCTGTATACCTGTAAAAAGCTGCATAATGAATAGAATAGCAACTTTAGACAGGCCCCTAGGGCTAGAACCACAAAATCATTTCGACCCCTTGCTGCCATGCCTACCTCCAAAAGGCAGAACCTCCAATTTCCTTGCCAGTTGCTCCTTAATCCTGCAGTGCCTAAACAGCCTAATTGCCACATTTTCATCAGTTACGCTCCCCTAGTGCTTAAATGAATGCTGCAGTGCCATGCTCAGAAGCCCCCCAGCCGCCCACAGCCCAAGCAGCAGGGTCACCTCCCCGTACCCACTGGGCAGGCTGGCACTGGATGGTCTATACTTACGGCACTGCCAAGTCAACCCTCACACAAAATGCAGTCACCACAGTGGTGGTTCGGTGCCCTCCTTTCCCCAGCCATCTGTGTGGTCGCATGGCTGCGATGGATGCTGCAGACACATTTTCCCATCCTTGTGGAAGGGCAATAGGTTTCATCCCATGGCAGCTTGTTTGCTCTCAGGAACCCAGCCCAAGCCCTGGCTTTGCTTGCTTTCTCCGGACATGCTGGGCCTCCTGGACATCATTGGGAAACAAATTGCAGCCTCCAATCTCATGGCCAAAAATTAATTTTAGAAATATAGGCAAAACAGAAGCTTAAAGGAACCATGATGCAGAGGCAGAAATGAAAGTCCATCAGGAACACAGAAGAATGGCACAACTGCATTTGTTTGCCCTTGAGAGAACCATACATTATAGCAGGTGGGCTGTCTTCCTACAGTCCTGCTGCTGCCATCCCAGTGCATATTACAGCCTGCTCTCCACATTTCAGGGAAAATTGGTGCTTTTCAAAGGAGTTTTGTGCTGGCTTGTACACTAACCATTAATAAACCTGACAATCAGGGTATAAATCTATATATAAGTGAAATCTGTGTGCAGATGGCCATCAACCAATAGTTGATAGTTCAAAAAATCTCATTATAAACTAATAATAGTTGGAGGGATTTCTTTAGATTTAGTGTTGTGCTCTACCAACTCAGCGAATTAGAAACGCTGACAAACCTTAAAACTCTGGGGCTGGTAAGCAGTTACAAAAGATAATCAGACTTTAAACACCCTGGCTTCTAAATATTCATACAGCTCAGTACATATTATGCATTTATTAAAAATCTATTGTCATCCTTCCCAGAGGCAGAGGACATACAATGCCTGGCTGGTTTAATCAGCTTCCCTATAAATAAATGGCTTCTTAAAAATGCAGAGTCAGTATCTCCTCTGAAGACATCACTGGGCAAGCTGACCTCTTTAAGCACACTTTATTATAGTAAGTCTGTACTGGCCCAATAGCCTAACACTCTCCTTAGCCAATTAAACTGTGTGTATAATAGGTTTCCCTTGAAGGCTCTGTGAAATACTAAGAATTGTAAGTGGAGGTTTTAACAGAGCCTTTTAGCTGTATTCTGTGTCTCATTCCTGAATCCAATTTTTTTTCCCAAGAAGTGTTCCCATGTCTCTCTCACTGTTTCAGGTACAAAAAGAACCTAATGACTGAGTAATGTTCTATTCTCAGCTGTTAAGCCAATTTCATTAATGCTAACATCGAGAGGTATTTGTTGTTGAAATATTTAAGGGAAAATGCCAGGTGTTTTGGAATGTTTTACCAAATTTGGCATGCTTGCGTCAAAAAATAACATTGCCATTTTCCTCAAATGTCTAATTTTTGTATTTTGTCTTAGCAACAAAACAAAAGCCATTGCCTGAAATCTCATTGTAAAATATATCAAAAAAGCTAAACAAAACCAAGAAATGGGTATTTTCTTTCAGTAGCATGCTTTACTTCAGTATAAAAGCAGGATATTTACATCAAGGGAGCGCTACCTTGTAACCATAGGGTTAGATTTTTATATTTGACGGCCTCAACGTCTGACAGATTAGATTTTTTAAGAAACTTTAATTTTGATTCTCTGAGTACGGTTAATTTGAATTCAGTGAGATATTTTAGTACTATATACTGTTCTTAATAACTTTTTTTAAAATACTTGTCTGCAAGTCTAAAGGGCAACTAGTAGCTTACAAGTTTTAGCATTCATCAGGTAGGAAGATACTAGATTTAAGAGAAATTACTAATTGCAGAAGATTAGTTACATTCTTAGTCAATGAAACTACCACTCTTAACAATCACAAAAGTATTTCGATGGTCCAGTTCTTAATGTGACCCTGCAATTCTCCTTATTAATTTGTTCTTGCTTAATTTTATTTTGGACTATTACCTTTACATCCACTTACCTTAAACGTGTCTTCTTCAGAGAATTACATTGGAATCTAGGCTACTTAAATAACTTGGTTTCTTTAGAAATAATATCTACTAGATATTAAATCTGACAACAAATATTTATTTGGGTTTTCTTTCAGATTTGTCCTGGCTTGCTAGAAAGCATCCCAGAATGAGTCAGAGGGAAGATCAGGGTAATTTAAAGTAATTTTCTTTTATTATGTCTGGTTCTTTTATGGGAAATCCTTTCTTTGGTGGGATCTGCAGCAGAGACTTGTTATTCTGATTAAAAATTCAGTTTAGACTGGTCAGTTCAGACCTCAGTGCAAGATTTGAGATTAATCATTTTTGCTTTATGCTGTTCAGTGAAAATAATTATTTACTGATTTTTTTGAACTGTATATGTAGAAAAAAGCTTAATGCAAAAGAAACAACTTAAGTGAGTGCATAATTATTTTTGGTGATATCAGAGTATTACTAATGTTTACATTTTTCTTCCTCCTATATTTAATTTCTATTTAGATTTTTTTTTTAATGTATTTTATTTTATTTAGGAAAGGCTCAGTCATAGGATCGGTGTTCTGACTATTTTTATAGTGATGACTATGATGATACAAGCTATTCCTCTGTTTTTCCGAAGATTAAGTTGCTTCGTCCGTGACATCTTTTTTAGAAAAGCTGCTTAAGAAGCTCATCAAGAAAGGTTGCTCTACAATAACGTGTAAAACTAGCTAAAATTCTTATTGTATCCATTTACAACAGCAAAGAAGAAAAAAGGAATCAGGACTATATATCTTTTTATGAAAAAAGTTCTGGAACAAGTGTAAAAGCAAGCTAAATATAGTTGCCTTTTATCATATTTATTATTTTTCCGTAACTAAAATCTGAAACACATTTTATTTGAAAAAAAGAACACTTCTATAAAACATTTCACCCAAACCACAACCACCGGCTGACGTATCCTACATATATTTTATCTTTTGACAAGTTGCAAAAATACTGGCACACTATGTGCAAAATTTTTTTACGGTTTTGAATATAAAGGTAGTATATATGCTTGAATTAGCACTTGAATTGCATCTTCTGTTTCAAACAACACACTGTGAACACCAAAACGTACAACATCCAGAAAACATAAATACATCACAGTTCCCAATATCAATAGACTGCTATACAATTTTATAAGAATTAGAAAAACTATTGTTTAAAATTATAAGCACTGATTTCCATGGAGCCTGGATTTTACCCGTAACTTTTAGTACAATATATTTTTTTCAGAGCTTTAAAGAATCCTGTTGTAGAATGTACTTTAAAATTCTACAAAGAACAACTATTATTTTTTGCAGTCTTCCTCGTATGGATATCCCAGCTGTTCGGCTGTGCACACAGCATGTCAAAATTGGAATATTTGAAATGTAGCATTTGCCCTTCCACCCACAGGAACCTTTGGAGCCTACCACATTGTCATGTTTACTTTCTTCTTTTTTTTTTCTGTTTTTGTTAGTATATCAGCCTCCTATGTCTCTCTGGAGCCCCTTTTCTTTTAAAAAACTTTTTGTTGAATTGATTTCTTATTTACTTTCTGATTTTTTCATCTTCTTTTTGCGGATGGCTTATATTTTCACATACTGTTCTAAAGGACTCGGGGTTGAATCTTAATCATTTGTTTTGTCCTCTAACAGCATGTGGCTTTCAAAACCTATGTAAAAAGGACACACTTGACCTACTTAATACATCTGAATAGGCAGATGATTATAAACATAACTTTTTCGAATCACTTCATGTTTTTCTCTTTAACTTACATTTGTTACTTTTAAAAACATATTTTCCAAAACATGAGGACGTTGTAGGGCAGGGTTTTGATTTATCTGCTGATTTTGCTGTCAGCAACATTGACACATTATTGTTAGATTTAAAATGATCAGTTTACTTAAAATATCTGCATACAATGCACTATTACTGTTGTTTGTCCTGTACCCACCTAAAAGCACCCTGGAAAAATCAATGATTCATATTTGCACTGAAGATGTTACAGTCTGTACAGAGGACTTGAATATCTAATATGGCTGCACTGTAAGACAGGAAAGGGGTAGGAAGGGTCACAAATTCATGCTGCACATAGTTGTGTGGTCACTGTTCTACATGCCCTACTCACATAAGACATTCTTTTTTAATTGTGAAAATATTACTATTTCTATGTGATTATGTAGAAATCGGAATTCCGGAAAAATTTAAACAAGTTAAAGAGGGAAAGCTGACAAAGTTATGTTGTGGGAGCTCTTTCAGACTAAGTGTTGAGTGGAAGAAATAATGGAAGTATTTGTGAGAAGAGAAGGGGATTTGAAGATAAAAGCTGGAACCATCAGCAGAGCACGGAAGCTTGTAATGAGTAAGTGTGAAAAGGAGTTAGTTCAGAGCATAAGCAGAGACTGTGTGGCTTATAACCTTAAAAACAATCACAAGAAAAGATTAACATGAGATGAAACTAATAAGAGATTGAGTTAAGTGACTCAGAGACTATAAAAAGGGAGATGACATAGTCAGAGGACCAGGTAGGAAAGATCATCTTGATGAAAAGAGTCTGGCCTAATTGAAGAGACAGAAATTAATTTTTTTAAAAAATTGTTTAGGTCTGTCACAATGAGACTATTTGTTCAGTTTAATTATAAGGTTCCTTATAGAAGGAAGATCTTCCTACAAACAACATGTAAAACAACATAATACTTTTGTTGTCTTCCCTGCTACTTTTTTAGATCCATATAATATCATGTTTCAGAAAAACTCAATACAGGGGAACTATGGGACTGAAAGATGATATTGGCAATTTCTAGCAAATTATGCAAAACAGCAGAGTTCTTAAAAATATAATTGTGAGCTTTTTTTTTCTTTAGTTTTTGATCAATTCAATCCAATCAGATATTTTCTGTTTCCTAGAGTATAGAGTTGTTCTAGTCCTCAAAGACTTTTACACAACACTCTTAAAAACAAACTGAGGTAACAATTTCTCGTCTCTATCTGTAAAAGCCAAGCAATGGAATTAATATCAGCGAAACACACATTCCCAAGGACTAATTGTCCAAGTCCAAAATACCCTCCCTAGTTCTTGGAAACTACAGAGTATTACATTCCCTGAATGGACACATCTCCAGCAGTGGTAGTCTCCACCCCAACAGAGTCTCTCCACATCAGCCTCCTCTCCCACCCTTATAGAGATTCTCAGACTCCTTCTGACAGCCCCTACCCCAGGTTTGGACTTTTGTCTTCCTACTGCTCCTGAGCCCTTGATGTTCTTGTCAAGTCTGCAGCCCAGCCTAAGCCAGCAGGCTGGTTGGCACCTGCTGGGCCACACTGTCTGCTTCTTTGCCTTTCACTCACGGCTGTGTCCAGATGCTCCCTGACCACAAAGATTTGATTCCAATTCCAGGCTTTAATCTTGTCCTGAAGTAGCAGGAACCCCATTCTTTTTGGCTGGATAATTTCTCTTTTCTGCCTGGACCTAAATTATCTTTGCCATCAGTAAAATGGTTACCAATTCCCACGGTGTTAGTGATGGGTGAAGTGAAGTCATCACCATCATATCCTCATGAAAGGCAGGTTGTAAACCAATACAGAATAATAACACTGGGTACAATGTGTAGTTTACACTTATTGGAAACACTGTTTGCCTTTTGTATTTTTAGCTTACGGGTAAAACCACACCCTGTCCTCCCTCCCCCGCCCCTTGATGGGCAAACCCAACAGAAACTCTGCAAGTTGAAACTCATGGAGCTTCCTAGCCCTTCCATAATTATTTTTATCCCAGTGTAAAGGATGATTCAGCCATCAGTCCTCTGAAGAGAGACAGAGATAGAGAAAGAGCATGCTAAATTGCTGTTGAAAACAATCCTTTCCATGTGAAGTAGGAGTGCCCATTGGAAGCTGGAAGGGGGATGCTATGTGGAAAGGACTGAGGGAACCAGGGCACTCTGTTATCTGTGACAGAACAGAGATGAACAGTGTCATCTAACCACTTAACCAATGCTAGGAGGAGGATGCACATGAGGAAGATAAAATAAATCAGTGTTGTGTGGTTTATATTTTTGTTTTCCCTCTTTATTATACCATATAGTAATGGTATATACGGTTTACTCTGAACATAAAGACACTCTCTGCCTCAAATGCTTTTGAGTGGAAGGAGGTGGAAGAGGGTGAATCAGTAAGTAAAATGTAATGCAGTACAGATCTGGGGAAAGCTGATGTGTCCTGGAACTGATGCACTCTGCTTAGAAGAAAGCAGCAGAATCTCCTTATTCAGGAGAATTTCGTTCAAGAGTGTAACAAATTGCAGTTACCTCCCCCTGAGACATCTGTAGCAGGAAAGAAAGGCAAAGGTCAAAGCAAATGAAAAATTTGAGGACAGTGAGCAAAGAAAAACAGAGCTAGAGAAGATCTTGGTGGGATTGGTATGAAGAAAACCCAGAACAGTACAGGGTCTAGAGCATGAACTGCATTCTCTAAAATGCCTAATCCCCCTGGAAGGGATTGTCAAAAGTGACTAAGAAGCATTAGTCTTACTGGCAGTTGTGTAGGTGTTTCCATTTTGGAAATGTAATACTGAGACTGAAAGTGAAATGTGGTGGAACTTTAATTATTCTATAAGGTTTGAAACCCACTGCAACATTTTCACACTGCTCTCCAGTCCCGTGGGCTTAGCTGCTCCTGCTCACACTCCAGAAGATGTGTGCCACAGTGGGGTGTCAAACTGCTGCCTCATGTGGACCCCCCCAGTCTTAATAACAGTTCCATACAACTAACACATTTATATTTTGCACAAAAGAGGGATCTACTACATCTACTTACTCTAATTTCTTTTTTTTTTCTTGATCAAGACACTCCCCAATAGCAAAGTTTTCATTAATTCAGGAACTAGATGCAATGGACAGCATACATATAAATGAGGAGTTCAGGAGAAAACAGCAGACAGTTCTTTTTTTTTAAAAAAAAAAGATAGTTTGGTAAACTTGGAGATGTTTGTAAAAAGTTAATATCTTGATCAGCTTATTACAGTTTATACAGTTTTCATATGTGGTGTTAAAAGGCTATTCAGTTAGTCAAGGGTAGCCTTTTTGAAAATAACTTTTAACTTTGGGATCTGACTAATATGATTTGTCCCAGAAGGAGGGACAGTTTGTATGTAAATCTTCATTTGGATTATTTCATGTTGTTCTTTTGATCTTGCAATGTGGCAGACAGTCCCTTGAGTGCTATTAGATGTGGAGTGGCTTTCTAGCTTTACTTTATGCCAACTGGCCCTCTTCTTTGAGGACAATAAATGTAATTTGTACTGTATATCTCAATAGTGATTGATTTTGGCTGAATAAATTAATTTTTGGTTTCACAATGAGGGACTGGTCTCCTGACTCAGTAATCTCTGAAAAAGTCCACACTAATTCCTCAACAAGTTCTGCCCCTGGTGCAGGAAACCATCTACTGAACTTGGGACATGCCTCTCTTTAAAATAGACAGGTCATTAACAAATGACACATTTGTGAGATACTGTAGAGATCTGGATCAAAATGTCACTGAATTAAAATGTTTGTTTCACCAGCAGCCTTGGCCCAGCTGGGCAAACAATTGCTTTTGAATGGTGTCAGCATGTCTGAGACATCATCAGTAGCAAACGCATTGGATAGACCAGCCAGCAGATGGCCTTACATGGGCTCTATGACAGTAGTAGCCTCTGCTGACCTATTAGCTCTACAAGACCAATGTAATTATCAGAATAACAATGGCAACTAGCATGGAGCTCAGCACCAAAATAGGACTGTGATCATGCATGTCTCCACACCAGTAGCAACAGGACTTGACAACACTGAACCTCTGTACCGTGAATCTGGAATAACCATTTCCTATGACATGTTGACCACTGTTTGAAACGTGGGACAGAGAGTAGGGTGGGGAAATACAGAAACAAGAATACTTCTTTTCTGAGCCAGTGCCAGCTTGTCACACAGAAGATGAAGGTGGTTATGCATATCCTGAAACTCATAGCCCACTGTTGGTCATCCCTTATCTGGAGGAAAGGGGGGTTTGTGACTGCATGAGAGGGTTGGAAGACTAGTGATGGAAAGTGGAAAAAATGGAACAGAGGTTGACATGGCAGCCATCGGCAGCTTGGCCATGTTCCCAGTCTGTGAGAGAATGTCTGAGACATACCAATTGTTGATAACCAGCATGGAATCCTGAATGTCCCTGTGATATAGAAAAGAGGTGAACCTGAGTCTATTGAGGTGCAACCTAACATGGCTGTAGGCCATGGCTGTCACCTCTGCTTGTCACACCTTTGGTGTGACCTCTGCTGAGCCTCCTATGCCTCTCTCACCAAGTTTCATGAGTACAAGGTCATCTAATTAAGCTGATGCAGCAGGACCAGGGTGGATGCTGAAGGGCAGTGAAAGGTAGGTCACTGAGGTGGAGTCATTAGATGACTACAGTGCACAGAGGTAAGGCTTCAAATGCCTGCTGAAAGGGAGTGGTCAGGGGGATCTCAGTTGCTCTTTGGAGAGGTGGCAGTGCTGCATTGGTGACATAGCAGTGAGGACCACTCAGAGAACGTGAGTGAGGATGGGGCTGTGGAGCTGTAGTGAGGTTGCCCTCCCTGCGGGAACCTGCAGACACAGCCTTGCTGGGCGGAGTTGGAGCATGACCTTCCCTAGCCCCAGAGCCATACTGAAGAGCAGAAGACTCTAATGATGCAAGGCTTAAGAACTGCTTTCACAAGAGATGCTGAATCACAGTTTTTGCTTAGTATCTGTAGTGGTAACATTGGCTAGCGTGACCCCAGATGGCCCCCGTGTTCTGGGCATCTTAGCTATTTCTCTTTTTGTGCTATTTATTACATTTAGCAATAAACTGTATTTTAACAAATTCTGAGTGACCACAGCAAACCTTTTTTATATTTTCTCCATGTGTGTGCATATTCTGGGGAAACTAGCTCTGACAGAGAGAAATGCTTCAGGCAAAAAATTTATAGAAATATCTCATTCATTCTCCAGTTATCCTATTTTATTCATCAAAATTATTCCTTTCTTCCAATATACTTTAATTTTACGTGAACTATTTGTTTCATCAGCAAATTAGCATACTATGGTTTCTCTTTTATAGCCATAACTAATAAGAGAGATGAACCAGTGAAAAGACTGAAGCTAAAACCAAACCCAAACTAAAATGAGTACCAGGTTAATGATATGCCTATTGGCTAGGGCAGAATACAGCAGACAAATAACCGCATCAACAAAATCAAGCTGTTTCTTAATCTATATTTTTAACTGTTGTTAGTGCTTCTAGTGTTCCTACAGTTGACTGTGTCCAGAGGCTAGAAACATAAGACTTGATGGTTGCAATGCTCAGATTCACTTTTAAGTGCTCAGCCACCCATGGATATACTCAGCTCTTAGTGAGGTGCAGAAGTTCCCTCTAGGCTGTTTAAATGGACTTGAAATAGACGTCAATAGGGGATCCACAAAACCCAGCAGAGAGGATTTAGCCTTAGCTAGTTTCCCTCCACAGCCAAGGAAGACTAAAGACTATCTTGTAATCTATGTTATGGCCATTGTTATTCTACTATTGATTTTCTTTGCTGTTTCCAGGAGCCTCCTTCTTTGTTGGTTTCCATTCTCCGTGTTCCCTTGTCCTAATTCACTTTTTCCTATTACAGTATTGTATTTTGTTTTAAGCAGTGTGTCAAAACTTTGCTAATAAGTACCACTGATACCATGAAATTAAAATATCAGCAAATTAATTAATTACTGTTATCAATGTCATAACAGTTTCAGGATTCTAGGTGAAACTGGACTTGGTATTGGTTTCAGATTCAGAGTTTTTCTTATCTTAATGCCAAAATGTAACTTTAAGAAGTGAAAATAAATAGAGGCAAAGAAAATATTCACTGCAGCTCTAGAGAGCATTTGATATTTCATAATGCTACAGATTTACCACTGCCTCCTTTCCACACATACACATACATGTCTTCTTAAAGCTATAACCTTTCCAATGGTGCTGTCTACGCTGGACAGAATTGTGGTCTATTGCCTTTGGCTGCTGCAAGGAAACACTTTTGCCTTTTTGGATGGAGCTAGAACAAAAATAGTGTATAGTAGCAACCAGATACTGGAAGAGATCCAAACAATAGTAGCTCATTGGCCTGGAAAACAAGATTAAGGAAGATATAATTGAAGAACGCATACTGGACCAATCCAGTAATATACCTTTATGTTTCATTGTGTCCAGGTACATTTGAATAGAGTGAATTATCTGTGCATATCAATAAATGCTATCTCTTTCTGTTGTGGAGGCTTAACTGTAATAAACAAAGCAGAGCTTTCAAAGCCTATCATCTCAGAACCACTATTTTCAGGCTTTCCTTTTTCTTAATTACTTTTGTTGTGTTTTAGGGAAGGCACTGCTAAATTTCAAGATGAATGAAGCACAATCTACTACATTGCACATAAGTCATAATTTCAATTTTTTTTCTCATTAAATGTAAATCTTGCAGTTGGCATCATTAAGCTATTGACACATTCTTCTCCAGTGTAATTACCTTTACAACTCTGCTCGTAGTGCTCCTTTTGCTTAGAATGGGAAATACCTCAAACAGTCTGGTAAATTTTACTACTGCAGGTGGGGAATGTCCAGTTTAATGGCCCCACTGTATTACTCTTTGTTATTCCTGTGTGCCAAAAAATACACAGGATATAGATGGGGCTGAGTTAACATTGCTGGAATTTCCTGACTTTTTTAATACTTGATCTTGCATCCTTAATATTGTCAGTGAACTGGCAGAGGTGGGAGGACTGGGACAGCATACTTCCATTTTGGAACTGAACAGGAGGAGGGTAAATAGTTGGAGAATTAAAAGTAATTTAATCTGTCAGGTAATAGGACAGACATCCATAATACAGTCACACATACGCATACTCATGTGTACACATACTCTGCCTTGTTTGCTTCATAGTCAATAAAATGTGATTCAAAAATGTGGTTTAAATGGCAAAACATGGCTCTTGGGAATATGATGGAGGTCTGTGTTTGTCATTCAAGTTTCATGCAAAGACCAATGAATAAAACACGTTTTATGCGGCTGGTATATGGGCTGCAACTATGTTCAGCAGACAAGACAGAGGTTTGTATTGGTTCCCACAGAAACGAATAATCCTCCAAATGAACAACTGATATTTGGGCTTTATCTGATGAGATGGATATTACTGGGGCTTTACTGGATTGGAAGGCTAAGGAGGCTTCAAGATGTAATTAGGAGGCATTAGTTACACTGGTTTCCCTTTTAATAGGGCACAACTCTTCATGCAGATATTAAAAAAACCCTCACCCTGATATGTTTTTTGACTCTAAGTGCCCAGAGGTGGGTGACCAGCCAGGAGAGGCATGCCAGGGCAAGCTCTCTGACTCAAAGGAGAGGACTAACAAAACAACCTGGGAATACAATAAGAGAAAATATCTAGGCAGGAAGCTATAGTAAGAGTTTGGTCAAAAAGAGAGCTGCTTTCAAGAGCTTTTTATGTAAACCATTCCCACTTTTTATTTTCTTCTTTTTTTTTTTTAATTTTAACACTTTCTCTGACATTTGAAAAGCATAAGCCATTTTTTTGTATTGTTTTATTTTCCTCCATGTTTCAATAAATCTTGTGTTTGAGGAGGTTACTGATATATTGGTAATTTGTCAACAATATCCCCAAAGGATTTGTGAATGTCACTGAGAAGTGCTGAGGGTTAACAGTTTCCTTAACCTCCATGTTATTCCTTATTCACCAGTTCACACACAGGAGGCATATTATATTTGGCTTGCTATATCCTGATGGGAAATGCAGATAGATGCAGGGTTTTCTCCTGGTTTCCCAAGCTGGCTGACTGAGGTCGGATCCATGCTCCTGTGCTGGAGCTGACGAGGCCCAGTGAGAGTGCTGATGGCACCATTGCTGCGATGTCCTATCTCTACATATTTGTCAAGAGTTCAATATAGAGAAAGATTTAAATGTATTTTTTGTGGCAATGAAAAACTAGATTTTGCTACAGAGTGTAAGATGCTAATTTAAACAGTAACTCCAACAAACCTGCCAGGATCAGCGCCTTTGGTTAGTATTTGCGGGCGAGTAGTGGTGATAACAATTGAACCTGCATGCCTGCTAGTTGGCTTTTCTCACCGTTGCCTCACTGGCAGTGTAATGAATCAGCACTTTTGTTCATGAATGTACTGTTCTCTGAGTTGGATTTTCAGCTCCCTCTCCGTACATCTGTCGACTCGATACAAGTGTATGTTCCATTGCCCTTTCATTTGTTCTTGGCATAGATGCATTTCATTGGGATGAGCATTAGGCTGAGTTTGTTGGCATTTTAGGAAGTGAATCTGATTTAAAATGCAAACAGAAGAACAAATAAAACAGAACAAACAAACATACCAGGAGAGTGTTCCCACAGCGGAAGCAGTGCATGGCTCACAGTTTACACATACACGTTTAGCCTTCCTTCCCTCTGTCTCCCAGGTTTAGTCATTCCATCAGAGAGTGAACATGAAGTTTCAAGTGAGCAGCATTTCACTGCTTAGATGACAGATGCTCTCTGTCTGGAGGAATTCTGGCTGATGAAGAGCTGGAGTATGTCTCTTCTGTACTTCCCCCAACATGCCCAAGGACTTAAACAGCTCAGAGAAAAACAGTAGTCAAAAAGAGCTTTCCAAAATCCGAGGCAAATATATTTTCTCTAGGTGATCCACTGAACTGATTTTCTTATGCTTTTTTTTTTTTAAATGGATGTCCTGGTTTGGCCTAAACCAGGCCGATTTTCCTTTCAGTGATTTTTACTTTCAGCTAAGTCTCCTCTAAATAACTGCACTTTCTGAAACTAACTGCATGTTTTTGCAGACAGTGTCTGCTTCCAGGACTGATAACGCTCGAAGTTTGTAGTTATCGCTGAGGCACCGGTAGGGATGTTGTGCAGTAAGGCTCTTGCTGTACTTTTTTCTTAGAGAAACCAAGGTCACCGCTGGATTCCTCACTGCTTACAAGTGAAAAGCTGAAGGGGGGGTCGCAGCTGCAGGGGGGAGCAGACAGGGCAGGTGACCCAAAATTGACCAACGAGGGTATTCCATCCCATACACGTCATTCTCGGTGTAGAGCGGGGGGATCGCGAGGGTCTCGCGCCTCTTGCTCGCTCTTGCTGCTATGGCCGGTGTCCAAGGAGGACTCCGACTGTTTTCCTGCTGCCCCCGATTCTGATCCGTGCATCCCTGAATCCAGCTCTCGACCGTCGCTAGGCTCAGCCTGGGCCTTCCCGGAGCCTGCCCTGCAGTGCTGGTGGTGACGTTGCCGACATCGGGGGAGCTCGATCTCGATCTTGGTTTTGTATATATATTTGTATATATTTGATTATTCCAATATTATTATTATACTCTTTTTCATTATTATAGGTTTATTAAAACTGTTTTAACTTTCCAACCCGTAAGTCTCTCTCCCTTTTCCCTTTCCCTTTCCCTTCGGGTGGGGGGGGAGGGTTAACAGAGAGCGTCTGCTGCAGGTTTAATCGCCAGCCCAGCTTTAAACTGTGACAATGGATCATTGAATATACAGAAGTGCAACATTATAGATGTGCTCAAAAGCAAACAACTGTCCACCTCAAAAGCTTTCAGAATAAGTTTCTTACCTACTACTGAAATTTATTTTCCTATGTGGGAAAACTCTGGCATACTGTTTGAGATATTTGCCTTGGTGATGTGGGTTTAGCAAGATCGCTCGAGTCCCTTTTCCATCATCAATGATAGCATGCTGAAATGACTAATACAGCTAGCACAGGATTTCATGAAATTACATGTCAGACAGGTACTATTAAACATATGGGAGATGCTCTAGGGTACTGTTGTATTGCAACCCAGTAATGACAGTAGCTCAAGTACAACTGTATATCAGATCTTGAGCAAGAACACCTCGAGGAGAACAAAGTTTTTTATGTTAAAAAACCCCAACAAGCAAGTTCTGCTACACAAAAGGACAACAGGTCACGTTCTAATGTGAGAATATATATTAGGTGAGAGAAAAACCCACAGTGTGTAGGCCATGATATTCTGTAATATCAGTCTTCTCTGAAATCACTAAGTGCATTGGTCACCTTAACAAAGGTCAGATAGTCAGACTTGAAACACGTTCACACACTTACTGTTTATTCACTATCTTGACACTCAACTGGTCACACAGGGATGGGTATTACAGGAAAGAAGTTTTATGACAACATGTTGACAAAAAAATAATAGTAAATGTCCAAAGAACTTGCAATTAAAAGTTTTCTTACCATTCCTACCCTTATAAGGTTTCTTTTTTCAGTCTTGATTATGGTAAAGAAAGTATAGTAACACTATTCATGACGGAGTAAAGAAAAACTGCCTGTGAGAACAGCTGAAAACCCCAAAATACAATATTTGGAACCTGACTGGGGCCTCTGATTTTTTCCTATTGACTTCAATTAATTTTAATTTTAAGTTCTTTTCATTATGTTATTAAAATCAGAACACACATAGAATAAAGTTTACTGCCTGCTCTAGTTCAGAAAAAATGAAAGCACAGCCTGTACTGAATGATAGAGTTGTGCTTTAATGTCCAGCCATGTGGTTTCTCCATGGAAAACTAATGAGTTAAAGATGAAATTCCTCTTCTAGTTTGCATATATCTTCTTGCAAGGATTCTGCTTAGCAGAAGTATAATTGGAGACTCTATACAATTGAGTCTTGTACTTTTTAATCCTAACATCATAAGTTATGAAACATCTTTCTTCCCACAAAAATGTGATGTTTTTGGCCCTAGACATGCTCAGTTATGGACATTTTTGAAATAAACATTCTCAAAAATACTGGGACCATTCCCCTGAATTTTATTTAATACCATCTGGAAATAGAGAAGGCTAAAAACCAGAGAAACAAAAAGATGTAAAACTAATGTCTCAAAGCTCAAAGAATTATCCTGAGTTTCTGTACTAGGAGCTTATTCAGCTCTTATTGAATCAAAAGCAAATAGAAGCAGGAAGCAGAGAGGAGGTTTCCATTCATGCTTCTCATGCTGTTTTCACTTATTAAACTTCGTTCTGAGTTCACAGGAGTGGGTTCCCAACAGTCTTACTCATAAACTACATCTGAAATTGCGTAAACTGTATTCAGAGGTATACTGAAGGTGGACAGAGACATTTAATTTGTATTCAAGTATATGAATGTGTTTTTAAAATCCATTGTATGATACAGTGGCTTTATAATACCCATGATGATCAAAAAAGTGTTGAAAACTTTGAAACTATGACCTTCTGTTGCCCTATTTTGATGCAGTTTAACCAAGGGGTCAGGGAAAATTCCCATTCTCAAAATATTTCTACACAGAAAGTGTACAAATGTGTGTCTGGAGCTTTTGAATCAAATTTAGTACCATTAGATTTTTTTTTTTGCTGTTATTATTTGTATGTATGAGGTACAGACAGAACCTTTGGGTTTAGGTCAGAAATCCTCAGAGAAGGGACACTTTAACTGCAGTTGGACAGCACATTATACCATGACTCTTGATTTCTGACATGAACTCCACAGTGCTCCTGCAATATATATGATAAAGATGGTTTCCCACTGAGTCTGGGAGCCTTGGTCACACATAGATGACATGGAAGAGGTAGTTCTTGCCAAAATCTTGGCACTTGCAGAACCATAATAAACCGAGTCTAGAAAAAGGGAAGAATGTTGCAATTATCAAAATGTCTGAAGTGAAGAAAAAAAAAATGAAGCTGGTATTTTTCCTTTCCCTTTTGACTGTGTAAAGGCAGACAGTGATCTTCTAATTCTGTAAAAAAGTGATCGACAATACACAACCTGTTACTCCTGTTTCCATAAGTAGCAGTCTACAATAGCTTGCGTTTCAAAGGCTTTTTTTATGAGGTTGTAAAGAAAAGGATGCCACCTTGATAAGCTGTGACACACAGCTAGCTTCCATTAGGTTAATCCTTTCACCTCTTGCAGACAGGTGAAGTGCACAAGTTATGCTTCCATCCCTATAACTCATGTAAATCCAAAATCTGCTCCAAAGGTTAGGAAGGTTTGTTTAGTTTAAAGTTTTAAATTAATTTAAACACTGTTGTCATATCATATAACTCCTGGTGAAGACACTCTTTTTCCAGAATAAGAATGTTTTTTCTTACTTTTCTTACTGGTTTTTTGGAAAGCAGATATCATCCCCAGGAATGGCCCTGTTATCATAATGATAATATAGTTGCCCCCATGTAATCGTATTTGTCAAATTTCTTATGTAGATAAGCCCTCTATGTTTGGATAATATCTTCTGACATCAGTTGAACTATATCAAGGATTATCAAGATGCCAGCAGCAGTAGTGCAATCTAAGAAACAATTGGAATGGGGAACAAAATATAAATACACCTTTTCTAAAAAAATGGGGAGAGAGTGTACAGTAGAGAGATTTTAGCTGGGGGGAGCCATGTTGTAGGCCAAAGGCAAGGCAACTGAGAAGCAGGGCTATTCAGGGTTAAGATGCTTATATGGAACACAAAATACTGGGTTATTGATGTGTCATAACATTCCTGTGTGACCTTAGCAATCCACAGGCCCAGTTTTGTAAAGAACGCAAGGCAGATAACTCCTAATTTTCATATATAATTAGCTATAAAACTAATACAGTGTGTGGCTACTGCTATAGCATGCTTAATTATGTTCACTCATGACTGCTTTTCAAGTATGAGTTTCAAGTATTAGCATTAAATACACCCTAATTTTAAGTCCCAATCCTGCAAATATTTATTAGCGCTTGCTGTCATGAGTAAGTCATTGCCTAAAAGAAAACATGAGTTTCAGTGGAATTACTCATTGTATTGAGTGCTATCATAGAAGGAAATGTTTTCAGTTTTTACTTTATAGGTCATTATACATGTATTTTTATATATATATACACACACAGGTACATATTTTTATAAGATGAATTTATAACATTTTTTCTGTATGTATTCCTTGCTGCCTTTCTCTTAGATTGCTTTTTTCCCACTAATGCATCATCTTAATTCTCACTTTCTTTAAGGTGCAACTGACAAATGAAAATGTCGTTCTCTTATCATAAGTTTGAGTTGATAAAGAACAGTAAGTAGCTCAAGTCTCATGGTTTTTGGACAAGCCGAGTAAGAGTACAGCAGTTCATTGCTTTTTCTTCTTTTTTTCTCTTTCCTTTTTTTTTAAAGTCTGCATTTTTAAATTCAGCAAAGCCATTTTCCAAAGCTGAAATGCAACCCGGAGGCCAGTTCAGACACGGTGTGATGCAGACCAGTTGAATTGGCTGGTGGTTCTACTGTGGATGAGTTAAAGAAGGAATCACCCGAAGCAATGGTAGCTCTCAGAAGGGGGCCTGCCCTTCAACAGTTTAAAGCCTTTGAAGAGAGATTTCCTTTGAGCAATGTGAAGTCTTTGTGGTGATGGGAAACATACATTTATAATTACAGAAGAACACAGCGTACAGTAGGAATAGTATAAAAGCATGCGATTTACAGTGTCTAAGGAGAAGCTTTGATGTAGAGGGCCTCACTGACCTAGTTTGCTGCTGAAAGCCCTAGAAACACAAGACTGACTGACTATGGTTATAGGGATGCAGACTGTGAACATCCTTTCTGCCTCCACACTGCCACCCCACACTAAATGAATATTCTGTTGCAATACTGACTGTACAGAAATACTATCTGAATACAAACTAACTGTGCTTAAAAACATCAATAAAGTTTGCTGTGCTCCTCTGGGGAAAATGTGCTAAAAAAGAACCATTGTGAATCAGCACGCAGGCTGGGGAAAAGATTTATCTGGGAAGATTATTTATGGAAAAAAATACTGAAAACTTCATGCCAGGCCAGCCACTCTTTGGAGGGGAGGGAAGAAAAAAAAAGATGCTAATTTCCGTTAACAAGGGACAGAATGTAAAACCCAAGAAGTGATACTGATTCAAAATGGTTATGATATGAGAGTCCGTAGGAAAGACTGTGTTCGACAGCAGCCAACACACCATAGGAAGACTGTACCATTACCTCTGGGGTATGCACTGCTGTGAACAAACCTGATACAAGATCCAAGACTAGATATTCCCTTCCACAGGAAGAATATGAATGGTGAAAGATAATTGAAGGTGGTGAAAGATAATTGAAGGAAACACAGTCTGCCATGCTCCTAACCATCCCCAAACCAGCCATGTGAAGAGGGCAGTACCAGGGCTTCAGCAGCATCCACCAAGTGTCCACCAAGAGAAAAGCTGCAATTCATAGTGATAAAAAAAAATGGGAAATCACATGTTTGAGAGAATGAGAAAAGTTTCAAGTAATCTCTGTAATACTTTATAAGTGAAAAATTAAGTATTTTTTATCCCATGGATTCAGGCTCAGATTTTTAGTGAATCCACCCCAGATTTGGGTGCTAGTAGATTTGGATGGCTATATTCAGACCATTTCATGATTACTCTTCTTGAGCTTCAGAAATGAATTTAGATGCTGAGTTGAGCTGAGGTGGCTATCTGGGGTTTTGATTAGTGACCACATCTAAATAACATTATGCTGAGGTAGCACTGTCTGCCTTATAATCACTTTGCCTGTGGGAAAGGGCCAATCTGAGGGAGGTCACTGAAATTAAAATGGAAAACTTAATTACATAAAAATAATATGGGTGTTTTGGGTGCTTTGATGGACAAAGATGAAGTAGGAAAAGAAAAATATAAAAGTTCAGCAAGAGCTATTTATAAATCTTACCTAGTGGGAGTAATAGACAACAAAGCATAAATCAGTGACTATTAAGCAACGTTTTAGTGAACACAAGGTTTTCAGTGAATAATGGGAGAGATCCTGGGGATCTTGCTGCCTGTAATTCACTTGCTGGCTAAGTCTCCTGTAGTCACCTCTGACACACCAGTCACTGACCTGATCCTAGAGCAGAACAAGCCTTAGGCTTTTCTAGGTTTGCAGATGGCATTCAAACATCACAGTGCCCCAACTACCCTCTGTGGATTTACTGCAGTAACTTTAGTGCCTGCACGTTATGCCAGCTCTGCCACTATAAATAAGTCTTCAGCAAAAAAATAACCCAATCAACTTTTCCAGGATTAGGTAATTTTTGAACGTGACGGCCCCTTACCTTTTGGCTTAACAGACTTTAAATTTGGGTCTGTTTCAGGGTGAGAAGTTATTCCACAAATATTTCCAACTTATGGCCATTACCCAACTGACTTACTCACGCACTTTCCAGCTGTTCTCCCCAGATCTGTCCCTGCCTCCATTTACTTTCAACTAAGACTATAGGAGTCCTTCTCCTATGGGACCACTGTCACTGTTCCCACAAAACATTTGCAATTCATTCCCACCTAGCAGTGAAATGTTAGTGGTTGGTATCTGTCCTGCCTAGGTTAGACAGCATCCTTAACCCTTTCAATATTAGGAAATTATAAGATCTAAAGGTGTAGAGACTAAAGTAACTTTGGTGAACATAAAAATAGACAAAAACACATTTTCCTATCTGTATCATTTTCCTCCTTTAGAAGACTGGGCTGAGCAGGATTGGTTTAACTCGGAGTACATGGAAGGCTGAGATCTACTTCTGGACCAGTGTATATGCAAAGGGTGGTATTGGAAGTCATCTGCATTAAATGAAATTTAATGTTATGGTTCTTATTTTTAACCACACAAGACTTTTCCTTTCACAACCAATTGGCAGAGCTGAAGGTTGCAGTCCTTGTGAGCTTTTGACAGATATTGCCCATGGATGCTTTAGGTTTCTTACTCTCCTTTTTAAAGTCCTGTCCTGGTTAGTATACTATGAAGTACACCTATATTTCTAGGGAACAGTCACTGTCTCTGTCAGTGGTATTGGACTGGAACAAAATGGTCATAATTACAGAGAGAGATAATGAATCAGCTGATTCAGTCTTTCCCCTTCCCCTGCCAAAATACCTCATACTGTCATACTTGGATCTGTCTTTGGCCATTCACTTGAGATCTAACACATCAGTCTCCAGAAACAAGCATACAACATTAGGATTTGCGTCTGTCTTTGGAGGGTTACGATTTTAAGCGTGCATAATTATTTAATAAGCCTGTTTCTCCACAAACACAAAAATGCACGTTACAGGAAACCATCAAACCAATTAAGAGAGACACAACATGACTTGCATGCTGACTTAGTGCCAGGGAGAGTTGGTGGTGTGTGAATTGCTCAGAAATAGGTGTGAAGAGCATAAGACTGAGTAAAGAAGAATCTAGCCTTTATAATAAAAGCTGGCCAATGCATAATACAAAGACAATTTCAAGGAAACATCCTTTTAACAGTCAGTGATTCTATAGAGAAATGGCATATCTGTCCATCTGCCCATATATTTTGAACTGAATATTATGAAAGAGAAACTGCTCTAAGGCCCACAGTTATTTTATACTATGCATTTTGTCTTTATCATTTTATGTAATATTTTTAGCAATGTGAGGTACTGATTTTTATTACTAGACACTAGAAGTTCTCAAAGTGTGACTGTATACAATGCTAGTGGATTATGGCATACCTTATGAGGCACATATTACTTTCTCTGTTTTATGTCTGAGAAAGTTGAGGCACAAAAAGGTAAGTGAACTCCGAAATCTTGAGGTACTTTTCTGTAATACAGGATTTGTGGGTCATAAACTCAAGTCATTGAAAGGATGCTTGAGGAATGTTTTATTTAAAAAAATATAGATATATACACATGCACATACATACATAGGTTATTATTCACAACTTCAAAAAAACCCACAATAAAAGCTCAGCTGGACCAAGATTTTCAAGTTGATCAGCAGTATCAGGTGTCTTAGTTGAACAAGCCCAGTTTGAAGTCTCAAACTGGTTGCTCTTCAGAAAAGAAACTATAAAGATGTCTCAAGCTGCATAGCCAAAATGCTGATGCACCCAAATCTTTTGAAAATCTGGGCCTAAAAATAGCCTTTATATAAATCATCTTAGCTCTTCTTAGAGGTCCACTCTATTGACATTCCTAGTTCTACCTACTTTCCCTACCTTATTAGTATGGGATATCCTTCACCTCCTTTTGGTTTTACATGCCCTCTTAGTATTTTCCTATGTACCACCAGGAATAGCACAACTCTGCACAGCTCCATGGAAGGTAGTTACTGAAACATCTTCAAGGCATAATACAGTGCAAAGAGAGTAGCTGGCATCCCTGAACTGTTAAGGCATGCACAGCTCCAGGCCTCATTTAGCCTCAGCCTAGCGCAATAGTGACTGGAGTACATTGTTGCTGTGTCTAGAGCTAATGCACTGAGAGTTAACTTGAATCGTAGAATCATGGAATGGTTTGGGTTGGAAGGCACCTTAAAGATCACCTAGTTCCAAGACCCCTGCCATGGGCAGGGACACCTTTCTGCTAGAACAGGTTGTTTAAAGCCCCATCCAATCTGGCCTTGAACACTGCCAGGGAGGGGGCAGCCACAACTTCTCTGGGCAACCTGTGCTAGTGTCTCACCACCCTCACAAGAAAGAATTTCTTCATAAGATCTAAGCTAAATCTTTCAGTTTAAAACCATTCCCCCTCATCCTATCACTACATGCCCTTGTAAAAAGTCCCTCCTCAACTTTCCTGTAGGCCCCCTTCAGGTACTGGAAGGCTGCTAGAAGATCTTCCCAGAGCCTTCTCTTCTCCAGGCTGAACAAGCCCAACTCTCTCAGCCTGTCTTCACAGGAGAGGGGCTCCAGACCCCTGATCATCTTCGTGGCCCTCCTCTGGAATCGCTCTAACAGCTCCATGTCCTTCTTCTGTTGGGGGCACCAGAGCTGAACACAGTACTCCAGGTGGGGTTTCACAAGATCAGAGTAGAGGGGCAGAATCACCTCCCTCAACCTGCTGGCCACGCTTCTTTTGATGCAGCCCAGGATACGGTTGGCCTTCTGGGATGCAAGTGCTCATTGCTGGCTCATGTTGAGCTTCTTGTCAACCATCACCCCCAAGTCCTTCTCCTCAGGGCTGCTCTCAATCCATTCTCCATGCAATCTGTATTTATGCTTGTGATTGCCCCAACTCACGTGCAGGACCTTGCACTTGGCCTTGTTGAACTTCATATGATTCGCACAGGCCCACTACTCAAGCCTGTCAAGATCCCTCTGGATGGCATCCCTTCCCTTCGTGTTGATCGCACTACACAGCTTGGTGTTGTCAGAAAACTTGCTGAGGGCACACTCAGTCCCACTGTCCATGTTGTCAACAAGCATGTTAAATAGCGCCAGTCCCAACACCAACCCCTGACGAGCACCACTCATCACTGGTCTTCACTTGGACATTGAGCTGTTGACCACAACTCTTTGAGTGTGACCATCCAGCCAATTCCTTATCCACTGAGTGGTCCGTCCATCAAGTCCATGTCTCTAATTTAGAGACAAGGATGTCACGCGGGACAGTATCAAATTCTTTGCACAAGTCCAGGTAGATTACATCAGTCAGTCTTCCCTTATCCACCAATGTTGTAACCCCTGTCATAGAAGGCCACCAAATTTGCCAGGCACGATTTGCCCTTAGTGAAGCCATGTTGGCTGTCACCAATCACCTCCTTGTTTTCCATTTGCCTTAGCGTAGTTTCCAGGAGGATCTGCTCCATGATCTTGCCAGGCACAGAGGTGAGACTGACTGGCATGTAGTTCCTGGGTCTTCTTTTTAAAATTGAGGGTCATGTTTCCCCTTTTCCTGTCAGTGAGGACTTCACCGGACTACCACCACTAACTTGCACATCTGCTCAACTTGGCATGGTACAAATGTAGCCTGCATAGGTGTACTCATATGGTGCTGTTTGAGGCTATTAATTGCTTTTCTTTGGAGCTTGTTTGTGTGATCTAGGACTGCAACCCTCTGCAAGCACTGCTGAAGCAGTGAGTCCAGGGGACTCTCCCTTTCACCATAATAAAACTTTTTTTTCTCAAGAATTTGCTTTTTATAAAGTGAGGAGACATGAGACCTGCTCCACTGTTGTTTTCTCCTTCTGTATCTTTTCCCTTGGGGCTTTACATAAGATTTTATGGAAGGGTTTTAATTTTATTGGGATATTTTCTGAGCTACCCTTAAGTAACCCTTTTGAGTTCATTTGTGTTCTCTGTGGTAGGGTGTTCTGTTGCAATTACAGACATACAGCAAAACAGTGAAGAGCTGAAAATAGAATGTACAAGTCTTCTTTCTCACTACAGTTCAGAAGGGAGGCGACGGTCTGTGCCGCTGCTCCATGGAGTCAGAAGAATTGCTGTGGTTCCCCCTTCAAGACAGGACAAAGGCTTACAATGCTACTGTGATAATGTCTGGAGGCCCCAAGTAAAATCAAAGCCTCCTTTAGTTCACTGTTGAACAGCTTCTACTTTGAAGAAGTTTTAATCCAAGACTTGAATCCTGCACTTGCAGAAGTACTGCTTTTGTGTAGAGAATTATACTGCAAACAGAAAAAGAAAAAAAAAAAAGACATTATTTTTGTCTATTATATATTATTTCTAGTATTTGGGGATGGAAAACTAAGATGCAAACGGACTAGATACTTTGCCCAAAATCATATAAGCCTTTTATTGAAACCAAATCTTTGACATTCTAGTCCAGTGCTGATCTCCAAAACTATCCTTCTTCTCAGCTGCAGATTTTGTGACTGTTCAAATCTGTTCTTGTGTAAGCAGGTTGCTTGCTAGCCAGAGTAATCACTAGAGTTGTCCTGTGTTCTAATTTAGAACTGCCTTGGGCACACAAAGCCTGTAGCACATTTCTACAATCTGGAGGTGTCCATACAGCTGCCAGTACCACCATTCTTCCATTCTTGTTAATGTCTTTCTCAAGTACTTAAGCAGAGGTGCAAAATTCAAAGTCACTGACACCATTCATCAGATCACACACTCATATACATGATATTTCGTTACTTCTCCTTCTCTAGTCATATTTTACTGCATTATTGTCCCACTCCACTACTTTTCTCAACTGTTTCCAAATTAGCCTTTCAAAACCGGACTCAACATTATCCTACCAACTATTTGTTCCTGTGCTTCCAAGTACACATCTTGACCCTTAGTTACATACCTCACCCCAGTAGCTTTGCATCCCATGTATCTCAAGCCTCCTGCCTCACTGAATGGAGTGCCAAGGCTCTGCTGAGTATCCCAAGGAGTCACAAAGCCTCTGTGCACATCAGTTATGTGTGTCTGGAGACTGTTGCTGGTAGCAGCCACTCATACTGACAGCCAGGCGCAGACCCCAAGGGATAAGCATCTACAAACAACTGTTTAGCTGAGTTTAAGTCTTATCCAAGATTAGGCAGTGCTACAAACCTGCTGCTCCTGCAATACGTAGGTACCAAAATCCAGTGTTATACAGGCAGTGCCTGCTGTTGGCAGAGTGTTACCTCAGTCAATAAAAGTTTGCAAGCATCTCTCTCCATGCTTTAGCTGTTGGCAGATTATTACCTCTGGGAGTAAAGCTCTGCAAGCATGTTCTTCCATGCATTAGCTGATAAACAATAGTGCAGCGGCTCAGTTGAGGCTTGTGTTTTCTGAGCACAGTGACTTAAACTAGTTGCTTTTGCATAATAGGCCTTAGATTGTTCCTGATTCATGCCAGTTGCATCTACACTATGCTTTGGTAAGACTGAACTCAAGCTTAACAGCTCTCCTACATGACATCCCCACATCCAGTTATTACATGCTTCTCTAGCACATGCACCTCAACCCACCCTTCCGTGCTGTAGATGTCCCAAAGCTCTCCAGAAGTGTAATGGCACTGACTCCCTTATCTGCCTCAACCCCATCAGATTTTGAGCCAAGGTCACTATGTAGATGCCCCAAATATAAGGACAGAAAGAGACAAGGAACTGTTTGGCTCTTCATTGATTATCTCTCTCCATGGAGGTTCATCACCAAAAGCAGGAAGGCTACCCATTAGGTAGTTAAAAACAGCAGTTAGATGATCTCTTAACGTTCTCATCTCTAGGCTAAGCAAATCCAGCTCCTCACATACCATGTCCTTGCGTGTCTACAGTTCCTCATATACCATATGCTCAGTCCCCTTAACCATCTTGCTGACCCTCCACTGGACTGTGTCCTATTTGTCCATCTTGTACTGGGAGCCCAGAAGTGGACATAAGATTTGAAAGGTGATCTCACAAGTGCTAAAAAGAGAGGAATAATCACTGGCTTCAACCCGTTGGCTACACTGCTGTGATACAGCCCAGTGTACTGTTGGACTTTATCCATACATGAAGGCCACAAATGTTTGCTCACATTCAACTTCTTGTTCAACAGGTCCTTTCCTGACAATGTGCTTTGCGGTTGGACAGCCCCCCCAAAGCTTGTAATGCTGCATGGGATTACTCCTCCCTGTGTGCAGGACTTGGCATTTGCCTTTGCATATTATTGAGAGTTGCCTTAGAAATAAGACTGCTGCTTTCCAGGAGCCACATTTTGTGTTAGACATGGAGGGTATCAGCGAGGAGTGAGGTGTGAGGACACATCCCTGCCCTTTTGAGGAATAGAAGACATCTGGTTTAAGACAGGTGCTGAAGAAGTTCACTCTAGGAATACGTGTGGGACATGTACTTGAGCTAATCCAACACTCCCACACTAAGCCATTCAGATTCAGTCAGACTTGACCAAGTTTCAAAACAACACATGAGGGAGTTGAGACTCAACAGAAGCCTGAACTGGTGTGACAATATAGCAAGTAGGTTTAAAAACACCAGAGAGCTGCTGCTGCCTCTTGGTCACCGAGGCAATCAGCAGTAACTTCCCGATGGCTTCTTTCTTTCTCCTGCAGCATTCGAGACATGCATCCCAGCAGCACATGCCAAATGTGTCCCTTTACTTGAGCAGTGAAAAAATTATATTGCAGGCCTCTTGTTGTTCAAGCTCGGTGAGGATGCACCCTAGTTTTTATAAGCTTTGTTGCTTCTGTTCCCGGTAAGTCATACATTTATCGGAAAATCACTGATTTACCTGAAAATCTGATTTACCTGATTTAGGTTTGGGTATTCTGGTTCTTGAATGGTGCTGAATAACTTAGATATTCACTGTATATTCATTGTGGTTGAGAAAAAGCATTTTTAAAAGTGTAAGATGAATTAAAATACCTTTCAGAGGCTTCCTTCCAGAGCTCCCAAAATTCACAGAAATGAGAAATAATTATCTACATTGATCAATTCTCAAAATTTTGGTACACTTACTGCTCTCTAATCATTAATACAGCTAATGGGTTTTTAGGGATTCTGACATTGTAGGTGTCTGTTCACAAAAACAAGAACTGAAAGTTTGATTTGTTTTCCCCTCTCTTGAGCATCCCCATGCTCTCTGTCTAAGGGCTTGTCACTGCTGAAGAAGGTTACATTTTCTCACTCCAGAAAACAGAATCACAGAATGGTTAAGGTTGGAAGGGACCTCTGGAGATCATTTAGTCCGACCCCCTGCCAAAGCAGGTTCCCCTACAGCACATTGCACAGGGTTGTGTCCAGGTGGGTTTTGAATATCTCCAGAGAAGGACACTCCACAACCTCCCTGGGCAGCCTGTTTCAGTGCTCCGTCACCCTCAAAGTAAAGAAGTTTTTCCTCATGTTTAGATGGAACTTCCCATGTCTCAGTTTGTGCCCATTGCCCCTTGTCCTGTCTCTGGGCACCACAAACACAATAAAAAAAACAAACACACAAAATCAAACACAATAAATCTGCCCATATTTTTGTGCGTTTGGCTTATGATAAAACCTGAATACTGTGTCCTCCTTTGATTACAAAAAGCAAGAAGAAAAAAACAGGAAAAAAAGAAGGATTTCCTTCTTTTTCGCAGCAAACCTTAGTATACACTAAGAATTGCTCAGTTCAGCAGAGTCAATGAAAAATCGACTTTTCTAATATTTACCCTTAAATTCTGCTTCAACTACCAGTGCTAAGTTCAAGCATTAGAAAACTCATGGTTTTTGTGCTATTGTTCAAAATTAAGACATCTACTAACCTTCATATTCAGTATTCAATAAGCTATGACTGCATTACAGAATTTTAATCTAAAATCTTACCTTGTCCATAACTGTACTTTAATCTTACCACTGTTCTGTTGCACAATGTTTCTCCTTTTACAGTTTGGAGTATGGAAATTGTCTACATGTGATCTTTTCAGATGGCTAACATCACTGATATAGTTCTGATAGTCTCTATAATTGAGGAATAATTGTACTCATTGAATATGTATTGCACATTTAGATCTGTACACAGGCCCTAATCATTCCTCACTGTTAGACTTACCTGGAGGGGTATCATAGTATTCCTAGTTACTGAAACTCAGTAGTACTTCTAGTCACCGTGAGTTCGTTGCAGTGTTGGATTCTTAGTTGGTAAATCCTGTAAGAAAAGAAAAGAAATTACCTCTCTAATATGTACACTCAGAATTGTACAAAAGTGATGAAAAATCACCATTTGTATTTAAAAGGTAGATGCTCAAGGCTTTGGTTTTGATGCAAACTTTTTTTAAGCAGTATGTGAATTTTTTCCAGGTTGATCTCAATTCATTTATATACATGTGTGTGTCTTTAGCAGTAGTTTAATGCAAGTTGAAATGCTCTGGAAATTTGCTGCAGAAAGAGTTAATTTCCTTCTGATAAACGGCTTTTTATATTCTCTGTTCTTGTAGAAAAGGATCCAAATGTAGTAATTGTATTTGACACAATGGAAGGATTTGTAAGTAGAACAGGTGAAAACATAACTGGCAACAATTAAAAGCTAATTATCTGCAGCCATCAACTGGTCACCAGCTGTTCTGAACCATATAAAGAAGAATACACTACAATGGAACAGCATATGCTATGGGGAGAAGTGTTAGTAAAGACTACAAAACAGGGAAGAGATATGCAGGAGATTTAGTTCTCCCAATCCAAGCCTGATCCTAGAAGTCCTCCTGTGAGTAGCTGTATTCTGCAGGTTCTCACATCAGGACATAGTGCTGATTCTTCTCCTGGTTGCACCACATTTTAATCACTGTGAGCTGCTAAGTTTAGAAACAGTTATTCCTGTTTTACTCCACTCATGGCTTTGGTGGAATTGCTCACATTAACAAGCTGCTAATCTTGGACTTCCTTGTTGGCCCCATGTTTGTGCTCAAATGAGGAACAGAACCAGCAAACCAGTGGGGCTGAGTGGGGTTCTGAAGGGGACTTTGTTTGTTTGTTTTTTTCACACTGACAGTAGAATGAAAGGAAAGTGAGTTTCCAAGTGCCTTCTCAGTTCCTTTCTTTTGTCTGGTTGCTTTTTATCCAACATTAATTAATGTAATTGCTAAATTTTATAATCCAGTGGAGACTAACTAATGATACTGGAGCTGAGTGTTCTGTTTCTGCAATAAATCAAGCAAGCAGTTCATATAATACAGCTTTCCACTTCTTCCCACCACATCAAATTAAAGAAGATAAATATTTCTTTTTCATGGCTTAGGGTCTGGTAGTTAGATCACTCCCCCACGACTTCATGGGAATGTCTGATACAACACTTACTTCTGCCTGGAGGGAGTTCAAATCCAACACTTCAGCGTTTGAGAGAGTACCCAGTGCTCCAGTCTTAGGAGGAACAATCTCTTCAGCTTCCATTGAATCTGTTCCTCAGTGTAGAAACCAGCAGAAGATTTATGGGGCCAGAAAAACAGAAGGGAAGAAGGAACACAAATAAGTAGCTAGGAAAGCTTCCTAGAAGACAACTGGCCTCTTCCAGAAGTAGCTTTAGTAAGCAGTTTTTGATTGAAAAGAAACAAACCAAGATAATATCCAAGCAGCAGAGACTGGCTAAGCTTCATATGTTTAGAGAAAGCATAAATCTGTGTTCTCAGAGGTGGCTTCCAAGACACACCCTTGAAGGAGATGGGGATCTGCTGTATGAGGAATCAAGTTGTCCCACCAGAAGACCACCATTGTTTGCGACGACAAACGGCTTGTCACAGCAATACCTGGGAAGAGGAACTGCTGATGCTGCTGCCTGACCTCTCATGTGAGAGGCTCAGAGCTGACTAACCCACTACTGTTCCTGCTTTCCCAAACTGAAGCAGAGAAGTAAAGGAGGAAACTGGAGAAGTGTTTTTTGTAAAGTACAGTTGGCACACCTGCCCTGCCTGGTCACTACCAGTTGAAATGATAAATTGATGTGAAAAAAAGTTAGAAAATCTGGAAAAATTCAGCAGATGTCAGGGAAAAAAAAGATCTGATTACATATATTTACTTTCTCAAGTCCATAGATGTGTCTGTAGTGACATCTCCATCTTCTACAGCTGGACTTATGAACAAAAGCCTGGGGTATTCCCACTTTTTTCCTGCTTTCTTAAAGAATAGTGGAAATGGAGGGAGGAATAGATGAGATTAATCTTAAAAAGCCACAGAGTGGAGAGTTCTTTCTCAAAACCAAAACAAATTTAAATAATTTTTCAAGAAAAACAACCTGACTTTAAATATAAAGTTTATAGAGGAAAAATGGCCTTCTTACCATAAGGCCTACCTTTTCACAAGGCTCCAGTACTATCTATCTACCCAAATTTTCATCAGACATGGCTTGCATGCAACCTATCAGGCAAGAAGATGTCACGCACACTTCTGTATTTGAATTCTTTGTTTTGCACAATAAACTATTTTTTCAAGGTACAAGAGGTTAACTTGACTGGCATATTACCGGGTAGAGCTGAGAGTATGTAAATATTCCACCTGAAGGTAAATCCTGAGCCTGACTTCCAGCCAAGAGCATCTCTGAAGTGAGGCATGCCTAGAGATGCAATGTTTACCATTCTTTTTCAAGTCAAAAAGCTTGTGATTTTGTAGAGGTAAAAACAAGACTTGCCATGTATTTGATTTTATTTTTTTTATAAGCTAGCACCTTATTGTAGGTAAGAAGAATCATCTTCCTTTTGCTGGATACTAACCTTTAGGTTAAGGTTAATCCCTTTAGAGTGGTATCTATAGCAATCAGAAACATCTGAAGTCAGCAGGCTGAGACATTTGGTGATAGCCAGCTGGGGAACAGTGAAGATGAGGAATCAGCCCCTCAGACACGGTGTTCACTGGTACTGGAGGAGATGCTGTCCAGCGGAGTCCATAAGCTGTGGTCCACTGTCAAAGTGCCCTTCTCTGCCCAGGTAAAACACTGCTAGTGTTACCATCATTGATGTCAAGGGTGTTCAGCAGAAGTGTCCAGGCACTGGGAAACAACCACATCAGTTCTTCCTCACCCTGAAGTTATGAAAACTCAAATCCCCCACCTCCAAGGAAAGTACTTAATCATTCAGCCTATAAAGTGTTTGGGAGAATAAAAGAAGGATAGATGAGGGATGCAGAAAACATTGCATCCCCTGAATAATCCAACCAGCTGATCCATTGGTCAGTCTGGGATCTGTGCTCTATGTGAATCCATCAGGCAGAATGGGATTGTGTCTGACGCAGGAAGCCCCTGTCCACTCCCTATTCCCACAAAAGGAGTCGGGGGGATTTCACTCAACAAGAATTCTCCTCAAACCCCTTTAAATTTTGTTATAATGTTAAAAAGTAAATTAATTACAAATTCAACACTCCTGATAGGTTGACAGGGTGTGAAGAAAAGTGAGCACAGCTTTTTTAAAAATGAAAAACAGATAAAAGAAAGAGTCACAAGATAAAATCCAGGGAGGACACTGAGCACTCACACGAGAACCAGACTTTTTTTCCTGTAGGGAAGGACTTCTATCACTAGGCTGTAGCATGAGGCATGACTGACAGCTCTCCCTTTCCATTCAGTGTCACCTAAATTGTTGTCCACACATGGTCATGTAGGTACTTCTGGGAAAGGTGTCTTACTTCCCATTATCCTGAGTAAGGGAGAAATGAATGTTGAACTCTCTTTTAGCTGAATCCATGTCATCTAATTAAAAATAGCAGTAGAGAGCAAGAATATTTCTCCCTCAGGTCTCCCACTTCCTTAGCAAAGGAATATTATATAAAGAATAGCAGCAGCAATTGCATTTTATGCAGAGCCTAATACAGCTGGTATGTATTGGGTATGTTTTGATAACATCTTCCAGATCAAAGCCCTAGGGAACTGGGGCGGGGTGGGGGGAATTGAGGAATGCCTGATTGTGGATTTTGGTTTGACTTAAGCAGGAATTAAGTACTGAGCTGATCAGTTCTCTCAAGGCAAGGAATTTGGGGTGCTCATGGGGTACCACTGCTTGAGAAACACAAAAAGTAAAGCAATTACAGATCATAGGTGCTTCCTGGCATATGTAACAGGAGGTTTCAGAGTCAAAATTTGGGATGCAAGTGCATAGATTTCTTTAAGTTCTATTTAGCACAGCTACAGTGCATGTTCTTTACTCTCTCTTCCACCAAAATGGGTCCATATTAAGTGAGAGGTAGAGCACATCTAAGACTGAGAAGGGAGGTTAACCTTCAATCTTTATGCCATTGGTGGTCCTCCTTGAACCATCCATCACTTACTAGTTATGCGTCCAAAAGAGTATTTATATTGAATATTGTGATATGTCATGCTGAACTAGATCAAATTTGTTTCACTCAAATTTATTTTTGTATTATAAAATAAAATTAGCTTACTTAAACTTTACTTTCAGATTGGCCTTTTGAGAATAGGAATTTTTCTATGAATGACAACATCCCAAAACATTTTATCTGAAGTTATTGACTTACTGTGCTTCTATAGCATCTATTTCTTCTAATATTAGGCATAAAATTTGGTACGAAGGAAATGAGAGATCTTCCTTCTTATGTTTAAACTAGTCTGCTTTGTAAATTCTGCATAGATACGGTCACATTTCCATCTGCTTTAGGCTTTTTTGTTGTCAGTTACATATGCTCTGAGAAATACTTCTTATATTTTAGCACTAGACCTGATCAGATAACTCACAGTGAATAATTTATTTGAGCAGATTTAGACTTTTTTGTTTGTTAGTTGTCCATGAGCTGCTTTTGATATTCTTGAATTTATTCATTATTCAAAAGTATTTGCTTAATAACTTCTATGAATCACTTAATGAGCAAAGCTTTGTTTGTGGACTGTTTGTGAGCATTTCGACAGGAGTGCTAAGAGCTTCGTGCTGTTGCTCAATTTTTTTAGATACTGAAGCCATACAGCATTTTTCTACTTCTTGACTGGGTGAATAAATTGAAGATATCTTATGTGAATACTTACACTGAAAAGTTCAAAATGTGCTTTTCATAACAATTAGTAGTCAGTTATAATGTGCTGCAATTGTGTACATCTCTAAAGTAAACTTTCCATTTCCATACTTCCAGGACTGCAAATAGGCCATTCCCTTCTAAAAGAGATTTAATTTTTGTACAGGTGGGTCTAGACAAAGAGATTTTTTTAGGTAGCCAGCCTGCATTTGCTAGATAATCTGCTTTTTGGCTCCATAGTTGGAAGAAGAAAAAAGCCAATAACTATCAGTTGTTTTAAATAAGTACAATTGCTGTCAGAAAATAAGCTACAGCATTGACAATTTTTTAAAAATACTTTCTTGTCTTAACATCGATGCCAGCTTTGTATTTTAAAATATAGCCTTAATATTGTGTCTATGAAAAGTTAGGTATTTGACAACAAAACATCTCGAGCACCAATTTCCTCTTGGAAAATTGGAACAGATTTATATGAAATAAACAATGTCCCTTTTGTGATTTATTTATGAATTACAATATCAAAAACATCAGGCAGTGAATGTTAAAAATGGATGTTCATAAGAATCTTCAGAATTCGTAGAGTCTGATAAAACAAATGGAATAATTCAACGATGGAATTGTTTATTTGTATTTTAAAGCTGCTTAAGTTAATTTTTGTTTCTTTTAGCAAATGTTACAGAGGCTTTCTCTGTAATTATTTTAATTAGATGCATTAAATCTAAATAGAAAAATCACAGTTGTTTGATGACTTCTAATGCTGTTTAAAGCATAGTAACCATGATCTTATTTTGAATTTTTGTTCATCACAGCACTTGCGTAAGATGAAAACGCATTAAGCAGGATATATTTATCTCCCTTTATATTCCTTTGGAAATGTCATTTATATAGCACCAAAATGTTATGTTTTAGTAAGGCTGCTGCATATTTGACATGTAACTGACAGATGATGTCTAAGCATTATGCAGGGCTATTAAAGATGATATAGAATGCACAAATATATCAGTCCATGAAGGAGAAAGCTGGTAAGATTTTGGAAAAAAATCTAATATCACTGGGTGAAAGTCACAAGTGGAGTTATGTGAGTTAAATAAAGGAGAAAAAATGCATCAGTAGCAAGGTAAAAAGCAAAACTCTATGAATTACTGTATCAAGCTTGTAGTAATAAAACAAAATAGAAAAAAAAAGCCAAACACCAACAACTAAATATGGGTAGCACAGAGTAAAATCGACTATTTCATATGCTTGTGTAGATCTGATTTAATCTGAGACCAATAGACTTTCTTCTGGTTGGACATTTGAGTGGGATTTAAGAGAGAATTCAGAACATTTGTGTACATGAAGGACTTCTCATCTCCTGTCTCCTACTAGATTTCAACATATCTTGAACTTCAGTCCTCTTGAAACTTCCACTGAAAGTGTAGATCGTTTCATAAGAAATTTGAGTCCTTCAATACTGTGTTCGTTTTTCTTAAGTATGTGTGGAAGATCTCTTAAAAATAGCCCACGAACCCTTTTCCCCCTCCCAGGGCTTCATGGACCATGAGGTGGTAACTACCATGTCCTAATTACTAGAAGACACAGATTTTTTTTAAACAGAGGGTAATCCCATCCACTATATGAGTAGAAAGAAACAGCCATCAAAAGGGCTAGGGAGATGCAAAAAGAGATGAATATGAGTAGAACTCAACATAAAATGAAGAAAAGCTTATCTAGCTGATAGGTCATAAATGTTTATATTTTCCTCACTGTCTATAATTTATACAAGAACCTGGAACATGAGAGAAAAATGTGTCCAGATGGTAAAATAATTTATCTCCTATTTGTATTCTTGGATCTTGCATGTGGGCTATCTGTATTGCAGGAATGTGTGTCCACGCTTGTGCTTTGTGTTGGAATGAAGTAGTCCCCTCTGAAACAGAGCCTAAATGTGGTTCTGGGAACAGTTCACTCCAGGGCTCGCTCCTGTTAATAGATATGCACATGACTGCACATGTCTTGGTGCCTTCTGGTCTAGCCTGCCCCAGTAAGCTTTCCATCCCCGTGAGCTTTCATATCCCATGTACACCTAGCCGCATGCCATTGAAGAACTACTTTGGTATATAGCCCTCACTTCTCTTCTCATACTCTGACTCAAAATCAATCATACTAGCCTATTATGTATTATAGCCAAAGGGATGTCACATAGGATCTAGAGGAGTCACACAGCTGAACAACATGAACGCAGGTTTCCAGAGTGGAGTGGATGTAACCACCTCTGCCACACGGCCCAGGGGCTGGACACCACTCCCAGGGGTTAACTAACTCATTTATCCAGGTGGTTACAGCACGCAGACCACAACATTTTGGCTATCACTAGACATTTGATAGAGCACCTAGGTGCTTGAGATTGGGCTGGAGATTTGAAACATCGAACTGATAGTCACTGAAGCACTTTGCTTGACAATATCTAAATCCACTTCAGGGTAACTGGACTGCTCAAACATGTCACAGGTATATTAAGAGCCAGTAAATAATTAAACCAGAATAGTCCAAGTTGCAAAATAACACTTCAGCTATGGGACAGTGTCTTAAACGTTGAAAAAGTAAGTAAGTGACACATTGCAATGAACCAATGGGTAAATTTACACCCAAGTGCCCTTTGCTCAGCGGAGCTGCTCAGCTGCAACTCATGTCACCTGGCTCATGTCCTTGACCCTGTCCATTCAACTCAAGAGCTTTTACTTCTTCAGCAGTGGTCAGGGAGGGAGAAATTAAAGTTCATTTTTATAGCTACTGTGGAGAATTTGGAGCTACTGTTGTAAATTGTAATAGTGAACAATTCTCTAATGTACTAATTTGGTAGTACTGCAATGCAATAGTCTGTGGGAATTGCACACTGAAAACAGTGGGAGTTACACAGTGATGTGTTTTTGAAAATTCTAATAAATGTCTCTGTTTTTATATATATGTAAATACTTCTTTAAATCCCCGTTCATTGGTGACTCATGATAAATGAAATAAACGGCTTTTCCCTAATTTATAGGTGCAGTGAGGACAAATGAATGTTTATGAGAGTCTGAAAGTTTAGGTACTTAGGACCACAGCTTCTGAAGCAAATATCTGGATAGATGAATCACAGAATCACAGAATCACAGAATGTTAGGGATTGGAAGGGACCTCGAAAGATCATCTAGTCCAATCCCCCTGACGGAGCAGGATTGCCTAGACCATATCACACAGGAACGCGTCCAGGTGGGTTTTGAATGTCTCCAGAGAAGGAGACTCCACAACCTCTCCGGGCAGCCTGTTCCAGTGTTCAGTCACCCTCACCGTAAAGAAGTTTTTCCTCAAATTTAAGTGGAACCTCCTGTGTTCCAGCTTGCACCCATTGTCCCTTGCCCTGTCAAGGGATGTCACTGAGAAGAGCCTGGCTCCATCCTCATCACACTTGCCCTTTACATATTTATAAACATTAATGAGGTCACCCCTCAGTCTCCTCTTCTCCAAGCTAAAGAGACCCAGCTCCCTCAGCCTCTCCTCATAAGGGAAATGTTCCACTCCCTTAATCATCTTCGTGGCTCTGCGCTGGACTCTCTCTAGCAGTTCCCTGTCCTTCTTGAACTGAGGGGCCCAGAACTGGACACAATACTCCAGATGCGGCCTCACCAGGGCAGAGTAGAGAGGGAGGAGAACCTCTCTCGACCTGCTGACCACACCCCTTCTAATACACCCCAGGATGCCATTGGCCTTCTTGGCCACAAGGGCACACTGCTGGCTCATGGTCATCCTGTTGTCCACTAGGACCCCCAGGTCCCTTTCCCCTACGCTGCTCTCCAACAGCTCTGTCCCCAACTTGTACTCACACATGGGGTTGTTCTTGCCCAGATGCAGAACTCTACACTTGCCCTTGTTATATTTCATTAAATTTCTCCCCACCCAACTCTCCAGCCTGTCCAGGTCTCTCTGAATGGCTGCGCAGCCTTCCGGCACATCAGCCACTCCTCCCAGTTTTGTGTCATCAGCGAACTTGCTGAAGTCTGATTCTTTCCCAGCTAATCCATTTTACACATAAACATGCCGTTGCAAAGACCATGGGCTTAATAATTTTTTCTACAGATATCCAGGTGTGTAAAGTTGGGGCTATGGGCTTCTTCACCTTCTGTATGGTGTACCCCAATGAACACAGTGACTTGGCCACTTATGGCACATGCAGTGAATGCTGTGTTTTGTCTTTCTCTCATTTGCTCTTTGTCATGTCAATGTTCTGGTGGCTGCTGCAGACCTCAGGGTGGAACAGGTCTATCTTGTGAGTCACAGTATAGTATCCACTGTGCCTTGGGATTACGTCTCTTGGTTCATGCATGTTCTGCACCACTACCTACAAATTTTGCTCTCAGGACTATATTAATCAATGTGTCTGTTCTATCAGTTTTCCTCATTTAAGTTTGGTCTTTTCAAACATTTTGCAAAGAACTTGTGTTGGAGACTGTGTCCTGCACAAGTAGTGGATGTGACTGAGAGTAGAGAGAATGATAACCACTGCATTCAATCATGTGCATATGTATACAAGAGTAACAAAAAGTTAATCTCTCAAGTAGGATTTATCAGTATTTTACTCAGGTTTTAGTTTGAATGTTAGTATAACTTCCAGTAACGCTTGTATTTTTCTCTTGTGATCTCATGTGCTTGTTTCTGCATTTATCCATTTTGTTTTGCTTTTAGCTTTATATTCCTCTCCTCCTTCCCTTCTCAACTTGCTCTGCTTTTGTTTTTCTTGTGATATCATAGTGGCAGCACGGTAAAGCCCCACAGAGATCTTCTTGCTTCAATTCAATTTGGCTCACATGTATTGCTCTGTTTCTTCCTGAAGTTGTATTGCCATTTCCAGAAATGACATAGCAATATTTCACTTGAGTTCACTTGCCATTTTAAGTGGACCTTCATGGATTTGCATTAATGATACAAAACTATGCCTAATGGAACTACAGTGTGGAGAAAAGTAAAATGAAATTAGTTTAGCTCATTCTCTGCCATGCTTTGAATTGTCAGAGAAAATAAAATTGTAGATTGTTATAGCATCTATAAAAATCCTGCAAGTTCAGTCCTACACTATGCTCAAAATCTGTGCATGATGATATGCAAACTACAAATATAAAGTTACTCCATCTCTGAGTAAAAATTAAAGCTCATGAAAAGAATAAAAAACCCACATGCAAAGATTTCAAAACTATTTTGCTGTTTTCTTAAAACATATCTTGTTCTGTTGTTCTTCAGCAAACAGCAAATTAGCTTCTGAAGATGTCTGACTAAACCATTTTGCAACGCTTTAAAAATTTCAAAAATTGGTGTATTAAAATAAGATACGAACAAACAGAAAACCCCATCAACTGTCTGTGATTCACATTTCTGAGCAGACAGCAGCATTGCACAACAGCTTGAGATTGGAAATGAGAGGGATCCTAAATTCAGATGAAACTTCATGGGGATTTCAGGCAGAATATAATTATTTCATATAATTATATTATATACAAGCAGAATATAATTATGCAAAGCTGGAATTTTGTCAGGACACTGTGATGAGCACCTATGCTTTGTGAAAAGCTTATGGGGATTTTTAATTACAATAAGTGGTCAGAATCTTAGTTTGATGTCTCAGCCAAGAGATGAATTGATACTGAACTACCAGACTCTCAGTACATGCCTGGGTAGTACAAAAATAACAGAACCATTAGACAGCTTGACTCACCTTGTAGTGATGGCAGAATAGGCTGTATCTGAAATCTGGAACAGTGATTAAAAAATACTGCTGCTATTCCACAGAAGAACAGTGATTATGAGGGATGTAACTCTGTACTCAAGATTCTTTCATTCTGGGGAAAGATATGCATCTGCTAAACATGCAGATATGTTACCTGTTCACTTCAGAAACGCTTAAACAGCCGAGCATCTATCCTTAAAAATTACCACAGAATGGAATAACTTTTAAGAAGTTATCATGCTATGGAATGAGTCTTATGATATGAACTCATTATGAGTTGTAGAGCCTTCAATCAGCAGAGTGGATATTACACTGGATAGCTGAATACCCAGAAGTTTCTTAACTAGTTCACTCCTATCTCTCTAATCTATCTATCTTCTCATGTCACACCCAGCTCTACTGTATCTGAATGTCTTCCAAGTCTCTCTGGGGCAACAATATTTTTTCATTATTTTTGGTAATGTAATATAAACTGGAGGCTACAGTATCATTATTTTATTGCTACCCCTGAGATGTTTTTGTCAGATGTTAATTCATAATGTTGCAAAGTTCTTCCAAAATAACAGAAGTCAGAGTTAATACTTCGGGAAAATAGATTTGCAATGCTCGTTAGTAGCTTTTTAATTTTTCTCTATGGGTTATAGTAGATATTTCCAAACACACTTTGAAGGGTTACTAAGATTCCTACTTTCAGAATTTCTAACAGATATTTTTTTTAACTTGGTGATGCTTATATCTTGACTAAGATCCTGAACTACGCAAAGAGTATCTGATTCAAAGTTTCGACTGATGTAAGTTTCATTTTTTTAAGGGCCCACATAGTAATATTCCTGTGAGTTTGCATTTTGTTTGTAAAGTGATGATAATTGTCTGCCTCTCAGATTAAAGCACACACTGTCCTGTCTGAGTGGTGCCTAAATAGGATTATGAATTCGGGTGCCTTGTATATTTTTTGAAATGTTGTAAGGAGAAAGAACAGTATAAGTAAAACTGACTGAATCGTTGTCCTGTTTTTTCTGTAGCTAACATCCACAGACACATATAACAGGTAATAAAAGGCATTTGTCCATAGACTCTCCACGTGAGGCACCCTGATTGCCAGAAACTTAAACTCATGTAAAAATATGATCCATATAAAAAAAGTCAACTTAACTTCAGCAGAGCTGCTACTGGCTTCACTGTAATTAAGTGCTAATCGTAGGGGTGTGCTGTTTTGCAAGGCAGTAAACGGGTTTCCTGAGCGGATAAACTTGGAGGTCAAAGGCCGGGGAGTTGGCTCTGTCAGGGGACCAGGATCACTGCTGAGAAAAGCAGCACACCTGTCCTGTTATTGTAATTATGAGACAAATGTGAATAAAGCCAGTAAAACAAACTCACTTGAAAGTCTGGAAAATTTATTGCCATAATTGTAAAGAGTGGCATATCGTGTGCACAATAAGCAGGGACCCAGGCTGTGCCGGGTCCCACGGGACACCGCTCAGCTCTCCAACACCAAGCAGATGAAGTGGAGCTACTCACAGGGCTGCGCTGCCACTGCCTCTGTGCACAATCTTGGGAAAGCCACTTGGCTTTCTAAGGTTATGTTTTCTGAGCTACAAAATGAGGATATTAGTAAACTTCACAGAAGGGTTTCCAAGCGTGAATAACAAATTACATATAGCTCTTCAGCATAATAGGATGGAAAGTTTAATCTATAGTAAACAAAAATGACATCTGTTCCATATGTTTCAGCAAATAGCACTGTGCGTAAGACTTTCAGGAATAGATGTACTTAAAATCAAGAAAAAAACCATAAAGTTTCATGAGAAAGGAGAAAAAAACCCTTTGAGAGTAAGTTAAAATGACTGTGCTTTATTCATTGGCTTGGAAAGAAAGAAAAAGAGAGGTGCTGTGATTTTTATCAGCAGAACAGCACATTTATCAGTAAGTAATTGGACTGTTAGTAAGCACTGGTAGGGAACATCCATCCCAGCATGAAACGCTGGGACCTGACACAGGGAGAAGTATGGGCGTATTGTTTCTGCATCATAGAATCCAAATTTCTGAGGCTCATTTCTATGGCAGATAGGCTCATATAGTTTGAAAACCAGGTCATTTTTTGATCTAGCAAGAATTTTATATGAGCAAAGAAAAAGTAGCTTCTTCCTCAAGCACAAAAAACAAGGGGAAAAACACCCCAAACCCAAGAGCTGGTATTTCAGCACAATTATATTAAACATTCAAAATACTCCTGACATATGGAGAAATGAGCTTGTGGAACTTCCTGTCACAGGAATGAGTGAAACAAAGAATTTAGTTATTTTACAAAGGCTGAGACACTTCTAATCATAAGTAAAAATATGCACATGCATAACTTCATATACAAATGTTTGTTCCAGCAGCGCATACTGTTGAAATCTTTAGGGATATATCTGGAGGAATAAGAAAGGTGGACTGATTTGGGGTCTAAATGAACGTAGCTCTCCCCCAGTAGTCCTTGCACTTGTCACAAGACATTTCATGAAAGCAGGCAGCCTTCTCACATCTCTCAGGCACAAAGCTCCTGCAGCCGGCCATCGAGTAAATCGGAAAGGGAGAGAAGACACCCTCCTGCCTGCACAGCTTATTCAAAAAATGACGTTTTCCCTGCCCTCTATGCTGGAGAATCTGATACCAATGGTATTAGTGAAATGATATTGCAGAAGCTGGATTTAAGGTCTGATCCCACCTCACAGTCCCTGCACTTTATGTAAATGATGACTGTTAGCCTGCAGAGCTCACCCTGTGTGATGAGATGATCACTTTTCTCATATGTATGGTATGAACCTTACCAATGTGCATAAATACCTGCTGGAGGGATTAAAGAAGATGGAGCCAGGCCTTTCTCAGTGGTGCCCACTGACAGGACAAGAGTCAATGGGCTCAAATGAAAATACAAGAAATTCTATTTAAACATAAGAGACTTTTTTACTGTGGGGGTGGTCAAATCCTGGAACAGGAACAGAGAGTATGTGGAGGATATTTTGAATAGCCTGGTAGATATTCAAAACCTGACCAGACACAGCCCTGAGCACTCTGCCCTTGCTGACCCCGCTCTGCACTGTGGGGCTGGACTAGATGATCAACAGAGCTGCATTCCTACTTCAACTGTCCTGCAAGTCTGTCAAAATAATAATCAAACTTACGGCCATCATGACAATTGTTCTGTTTGAGTAATCTATCTGTATCTTTATCGATTATGAAAATAAACTGTATGACTTTCACTTCCCTTAGACAGAGTATACAGTATTAGTGGAAGACAGCAGAATTGACTTGTAATTAGATTTTTTAAAATCTGGATGTTACTGATTTTCAATGGTGCAGAACTAATTTATGTACAATGACTCTCCACTCACATACATCACTGCTGTAATACTATGTGGGTACTGTAGAAGGCTTTTTATTTGTAGATCTCCAGGGGTGTTGCAGATGCACTATGCAGTGACACCTGATTTCATACAATCCTAGAAAAATCACACTGGAAAGGACTTTAATCCCAAAGCAAATTAGCCTAATCTGTTAGATAAAGCTCTTAAGGATCTCCAAAACAGAGATTCCAAGACTTCCCCAGGCAATCTGCTGTCGTACTTGAAGGAAGATTTCCCTTACAGCAAAAGTGAATCCTGTTTCCTGTAATTCTTATTTTATCTACCCTGGCCATGAAAAATAGGCTCTTTTCAACAGCCTTTTAGGTACTTGAAAGGTTGATGTCTCTTTTCTTAACTGAACAAGGCCATGTTTTCTAGATCTGCGATCACTCTCACTGACCATACCTGGACTCCTTCCAGTTAGTCCACATCTTTCTTTAATTTATACAAATGATGTAAGAGAGAGGTCTTGTTTTATAGACGGAGTTCCTGCACACATGGAGTTTTTGGGGAGTTGGGGGAACAAACCAGAAACAATGCCGTCTTTTGGACAAAACCAAGCTTTAAAAATATTGCAAAAAATACCTTAGAGGGGGAAAAAGACCCCTGGAATATCCTAAAGGTCTCCAACCCTTGCTCTCAGAGCAAGTTCTTCTAGTGGTTTAAGATGATACTACTCTTTTGCCAAAGGTTTTTGTCTGAGTAGCAGTGTTAGATATATTCACAAAAATTAAGTCCAGATCATGATGAGCTTCTAATTTAACCTGTTGTATAAAACCCCTGCATCAAGCCCAGGAGTTACTGGTTGAGCTAGGCATATCTTTTAGAAAGACAGACAATCTTGATGTAAAGACTGCCAACGATAAGGAATATACCAGATCCCTAGATAAATTATTCCAATGGTTAATTACCCAACCTAATTGCTAGTTTGAATTTGTCCAGCTAAAGCTTCCAGTCATTGGATACTCTTATGCTTTTGTTTACTAAACAAAAGATCCCTCTACTATCAGAAATATTTCTTCAGCTGCTCACTGTAATGCAGCTGCCTCAGATGTTGGCTCACTTCTGTGGCCCTTTTCTGTAGCCTTTCCGATATGCCAATATTTTATCTAACATGTTTAGTGTTTGTTTATTTATTTAGGATACCAGAACCACTGGGGTTCAATAATCATCTAGTGGTGTACACAAAGGTAACTACAACCACCAAAGCTTTTGAACCTATTTCATAGTGATCCAGATCGGATCTTTATTGCTTGAGACCCATTGTATATGGATTTCTTCGATCTCATGGAGAATGTCCCTTGCATCAACATCTTCCCTTTTCATCCAGTAGCACAACAAGTGAGAGTTTTGAGCAAATGACTTGACAGCTCACCTCCACTTCTAAAAAGTGACCGAAGCAACTTAGTCTGTTGACTTACGATGGCTTGTTTTTTGAATAAGTTAGTTGCTTCTTAAAGCAATGTTTTGCACTTTTAAGGGTATTGAAAATTGTCCATATAGCCTTAGCCATAAGAAAGATGAACAGAACTGTAGCCATCTGTCCCCACTGTGGTGTGGGGAGATCCTATTTAAATTTTGCAGCTACAGTTTTTCCTCCGGTAGCACTACTGAGTTGTTTCTTCTTCATGAGATTGTTTTGTGTCTGGTTCCCCTGGAAACTTCGAGTGAAAACAGAAGTAGATCTTTCGTCTACTGAGAATTTCTTGATAATTGGCAGATTGGACAAGTAGCTATAGCACACGTGCAGGCTGATTCAAACATGCATGTGCAGTGAGCTGGATTTATCCTGAATATGTTGAATTTAGGGTGTGAAGGTGTGGTATTTACCAGACACATCTAGTCTCTGAATTTATGTTGTAGAGTCAGTCTGCTTATGCATGGTTAATTTGCCACACATGGAATATATCTAACATACTGCATGTTTGTATAGGTCATTAAAGTCACTTGAGTCCTGCATGTTATGTGTATCCTGAGCACGCTGAGCATTGGCATTGTGCAAATAGGTGCAACTCCCTCTTTGCCCAATGGATGCATTGATAGCCACTGCAGTGGGACTTATGCACTGATCAAAAATAAGTAATTCATCAATTTCATTTTGTGGAAATCCCTTAAAGAAGGAGTATATCTCGCCTTATGTTTTTAATTCAAACAAGCAGATTGATCTAGAATATATTTTACCTCCAAGGTACTATTTTCCTCCTTTTGATTAATTTTTCAGTTTTAAGATATCATCTTAATGAAAACATGTAGTGTTAACACTGAAAGTCTTTCCACCTCTACTTTTATTTTTACTTAGCTGTGCCTTTTCACTGTAAAATCAGAGGAAATCTATTAATGTTGGCTAATTAACAGGACATTCCACAAGCCCTGAATTGTTTAATTCCACAAGTTCTGTACCATTGCACACAAAACAGAATACAGACATTTAAATTGGCTATAAACACTTTCTCAGACGTTTTTTATTGCTCTTTTACTGTTTGTAGGTGTTAAAATTTAAAGTGAGAAAAGTAGTAGATAAGATCACCTAGTCCTTTTTTGTTATTATCATTCTTTAAGGCTATGTTAGATAGCACTTCCTTCTAGCAAAGAGAAAAGAATGGGACCATCATTACAAATCCTATCGCATAAAACAAGGAAAGGAAAGAATCCAAGTAATGTTGAGAGTAGGCCATGTGATGATAAGCATCTTCACTATCTGTGCCATACATAGTTTGCCTCTAAAATTACTTTGATCTAATACACAACCTTTGATCTAAAGAAATTAACTATCTTGTCTTTTCTTGGTGGGATGAAGGTGAGACCATACAGCTAGATTTAGTGGCAGGATACTTTATTAACTTGGTTCACTTCCCGTTTTGCTCTCACAAGGTCCATGTGTGTGTGCTGCTTTGCTCTTTGTCTGTTCTGGGCCAGCCAGATGTCTCCTTTCCAGAGAAGCAGCCAGTACACTCCAGGATCTGCTCCAGGTGGGGTATTCAAACCATGCTTAGTTTGGGTCCCTTGACTCCAGTGATGTAGCACTCTCAAATGTCTTTCTGTACTTCTGTCCTGCAACATGCATCCTTGGCATAAAAATTATGTGAATGTGAATGGCTACTGGATCTTTGTCATTATTTCAGGCACTCAGACCTGAAAAAGACTGGAAAATTACCAATTGTATTTCAGGACCAGAAGGGGAATATATTGTACTTATGGTTTCAGCACTTAGTACTGTGGGCGTGAGCCAGAGCACACCAACTGAGCGGGGAGCCAGGACTCAGTGTACAGACATAGGTACCTGCCAGAACCAGGAGTGGCCAACACAAATTACATCAAAACAAACAAGTGAAAAATTAAATCCACCCATATATATATATTTATATGAGTGGATTTATAAAAATATATATATATATATATGTGACTTCTGGGGTGGGTTTTCCATTTAAAAGTTCTTTCTCCCTCACCAGCTATGATGTTTGGAGCAGGACTATACCACTACAACACTGCACAGGGTTAATGCTTCTATAGAGATCATGACTCACAGTGTGCATTTCCTTGTCTCTTCTATGTGGAGATTATACAGCTTTTAAGCTGATAAGTACTGTTTGTTTAGCTCAAAGAGTAAGCTTTCACTTTTTACATTTTCTAGTCTCTCCCTGCCTTCTGACTCACTCTCTGGTCACTCTTCTGTAGACTCTTCTAGCTGATGTCAAAGTGGAAAACAACAAATACATTTGACTATATAATCACAGAGTGGGTTGGTCCCAGGATGTGTAACTCTATCTATTTAATTAAGTAGCAATCAATCTGAATATGTTCAATATATTCTCTCATCATCGTAGCATTTGTAGGAGCCAGGTTACCCAGCTGGTTGTCATTCTCGAGTTCAAAGCAAATGGGAGATCATAGGACACAGAGGTAGGTGACAGTTTTAAACCAGACCTCAGACAGAAACGAAGATCTTTTAAAGAGAATTATCTGATTACTGTCTGAGAATAAGTGAAAGGTTGTTAGCAATCACATCTTGCCAAATTTTCTGATTCAGGGTTGCCTGCGTACACTGGCTTGTGCATGGATTTCATCAGATGATAACTGGACATTCATAATCAGATGTCCCGATGACATGCAAAGTTCCAGGTAAGGTACGCACTCAAAACCTAGCAAATGGACTGGTTTAATTTCTACTGCCCTTCTGAACTGAAAGACTTATGTGAAAATCAGCCCTGAACCCCTTTCTATTAAGGAAAGAGTATGATGGGTTTTATTACATTTTTATATGAACCAGAAAGAAAAATTAATCAGGCACGAGCACGTTCTTAAATAGAGCAACTAACGAAATGAGGAAAAAGCAGTCATTCTTCTAAGCTCTATTGCTTAGTTTAACACTGTATGGGCATAGATATTTGCTCACTTAGTTAACTTCATTATCTAGTACATCTTATGAACCCGTGAATGTTTTCAGTTTTCTGCTTGGGGATCAAAAACCATGCCCAAATAAATTTCCTAGTGAAGTCCATAGTATTTTTGTCAAAGCAAAAACTATAGAACTTGGCAAGAGAATAGGAAATAAATATCATGGGGTTTTTTTTCTCTTTTTTTTTTTTAAGGTAAAAGGATGGGTTTTTAAATGGACTTTTGGTATGTGTCTTACAGATTAAATCGATATGTGTATTTTGGAAATGGCCTTCATTAACAAACAGTCACTTTCCATACAAATAATGAAATCGTAACACTAAAGGGTCCTGATAAGATCTCATCTGGAATACTTTCACAGTTTTGAATATTCCTCTGTACAGAAAATAAACCAAAACTGTACATGGTGCAGGAGGATTTTTTTCAGTCCTCCTCTGATCCTCTGTGTAACTTACAGGATGACAATACTAAAAAAGTTTTGTTTCGTTTTACCTAGTAAACCAAAGTTGAAAAAAGAGCTATAAATAGATCAAAAGTCTAATACCGGACCTGGTAAAGGATTGTTTAAACTAAAGTACAAGTACAATACAAACAGGAATAAACCAGCCATGAATAAACTAAGAATGAAAATTAGAATATGGCTTCAGATCAAAAGAGCGGTAAGGTTTTCATTCACCTGTCTAATGAGAGTGGTAAGACATGGCCAGGCCTCCTGCTGTCCCCTGGCAAAACGCATGGGCAACACTAGTGGAGTAATGTGAGTAAAGCAATTCCACATTATCTAACCTATGCACTCTTAAAACGGTATAATTGAGATTAAACTTTGGCTCTGGAAGCATTGAAAATCTCAACACTTTCTTTGTCTGTTCATAGAATACACTTGTTTAAACCATGACATTGTCAATAAAACACTAGTACCCAAAACTTTGCTTGCGTTCATGTAGATGTGAAACTAGTCTACAGGTCTGGTGGTGACATCTGTGTTTCTCAAATGGAAAGAATGCAGTATTGAATTATCCCTATATATCCAATGACATATCACCAAAACCTCTACCAAATCTCACAAGAATCTCTGGGTTTACTGTGTTCACATCAAACTAACTGTATCCCAAACTGTAGCAACTGGAAGAGTTGATGCCATTTTTTTTTCATTTATTGTTTTGCCATCATGTTTGGTTTTCATATTTATGTAGACTTTATTGTAGCCTGCTTAGTTCGCTTTGATTACTTTCAGTTCCTAACCTAGCTCAAATACTTTTATCATCTTTTGGGTCTGAAAAATTACTATAAAAAAGTCTGTCTCTGGTATAATCATAGCATGAAATATATTTTTATGTTTAATATAAGGAAATTATGTGTTGAAAGGTAAAGCAACATATAATTAATAGCAAACCTGACTAATGATAGCTAGAATACATCAAAGCATCTTCCAGCCCATTGGCTAGTATACATGCTTTCGGCAAACTACTAACTTCCAAGCAAATTAACTTCTTTTCTAACGAGGGATCTTTTTAAGTTTTATAGTGGGAGATGTTGGTTGAAGCTTTGATTCATTAATGGAATGATAGATCCATGTCATTAACTCATGCAGTTGATGCATAAGTTGATGCATGATCTTCCTATAGTATTTTACTTTATGAGTGATGAACATGTAGTACTCCTATACGTGTTCAAATGCAACCATTGTTATGGTAGTTGTGTTTGTGTCATACATTTGGGACTTAGGTCAAGGGCTTATGTAGGAAAAGGAGGCCTTTTTGGGGAGTTACCTGGGCTGTTGATTTCATAGATACTGTTTCCATCAGTTTGTTTTACTCATCTATCAGAATCAAAATGAAGGCTTAGACACTTTGTATGTAATTTTTATGGATCTGTGGATGTTTATGGCCAAAAGACATTGAAAGGACTATTCTAATTTTGTCCGCAATATGTTACATTGACTTCCTTCAATGAAAAGAATCACTAGGGTCTGTTACCCAAGTAAGTTCTATCAAGTGAAGTAATATGGATCTGAATTACACCTTGTCCACCTTAGATCCTCAAAGAAATCACAGGGAGTTTCTTTGTAGCTAGTACAAAAAGTCTGCTCATCTTCCTACTTTTAAAACCTTCACTGTTGAGTTGACTTTGTAGAATTGAATATGTATGAGAAAATTATATCAAGAAAATAATTACTGGCAAAGCTATACATAGGCTTTGAGAAACACCTTTCACAGGTCTTCATTTGTTTGTAAAGTTCTCTCCTGATTCCTGTCTGTGTTGTGGTTAATTGCTAAGTGAGTCATCAAGATGAAGCTGCCATTTTTTGTCCTATTATAGAATGTTTTTAAGATGTCTGTGCCATCCCCTCGAACTCACTGGGTCTTTCTTGCATATTGATTGTTTATCTCATGAGGATTCAATGACATCATGCTTCCTTGCCCTTGAGGGTTGGGCCTAAACTGAGCACAACAGAATTACAGGGTTTCAAGAAGCTCTCTGTTCAAAGTGTCCTTACAGCTATGAGTCAGCTTTCCTTCATTGATGCTGTATTTTCATAGCATTGTTCAGTCCTAATGATGAGAAGCCAGTTGCACAATTAAGATAGATGCAGTCTTGTTTCCCTGCTTACTAATCTCAAGAAGCTGTTGTGCTTTATGTTTCATCTAACAAGAAGTGTAAGGTGGAGCTTTGAGAAGATGAAAACATGTTCAGACCCATTTTCTGATGGAGTTTTTTCAGATGGCTCTGAAATCATATATGGCCATCATCCATCATTAATAGCTAGTTTAACTATTATAGCAACTCAGTTCTTCATCAGCTGAGTAGCATTTCGGTTATGTGCTTGTACTGAAGTACAGATAGAAAGACAGGGAAAGTAATAGAGAAAAAAAATGAGAAAGATGATGTGTTTGATTAAAAATTCTAGTTCAAAATTAAGAAAATTCTTAATCTCATACTCTATATTTGAAACTCTACACAACATTCACATTTTCTGCTGAGAAAATACTCTTATCTCCCTGATCATAGAATTATTTCTCTGTATGGCCCTTATTCATCACTATCATTATGCATTAGTATATCCTCACTTTTACACCTACTCAATCAGAATCACTTAGTTATGTATTTCTGATCAGCTGTCTCTTACTGCCCTGTAAGTGTTGCAGTAAAAGATTTTTCTCAGGTTATGACAACATATCATAACAACTCTTTTATCTTTCTCTATTTCAGAAAAAATGCAATTAAATACAAATCAGAATTACTTTCAGTCTGACTTCACTCTAAACACGTTTTATTCACTTGGAAAGTATTGCAGCAACTGATTTCTTTGCAGATCTTCTGAAGCTGTTCCTATTACTTCGGAAAAAAAAGGCAAATCTCGGTGCCTTTGAAAAGTAAAGCAATCACTTTTGTCATTTGCACAGGTCTATATCTGGAGTCATTGGTAGACTTTTAAGCAGATTTTAGTTTTCCATCGTACCCCAACCTGGAAACAGTACTGTTTCAGGAGCTGATTCACGTGCAAATCAAATTGCCTGACCCTACAGGCAGCAATATCCATCAGAGAGATAGAGCAGGGAACTTCACCTCATTTGATACTAATCAGTGTGCTATTCCTAAAACAGTGTGGTCTAAACACTTGATTTGTACATAGGTGAAATTAAGAATTGAAGATGTATTCTGTCTTTTGTTGTTGATAAAAGAGTCAATACAGCATGCCAGGGTGACAGATAGGAGCTCTAGTTCCCTGATAAGGGAATTAAAAAGAAAGAGGGGCACAAGAGAGATTGTTCAAGTCAGTCCTTTGAATCCCAATGTGTGGGACATGTCAGAGGCAGGGAAGAGAGAAGAAGATGCAGGTCAAAGAACAAGACACACACTTGATGCCTAGGGGATTTGGGATAGTGCAGAAGCCCATGGCAGAGTCTGGGAGGAGAGCAATAACTTACCTGGTAGGAGAGGCGGTGGTTGGGAAAGGGGAAGAAGGAACAGCCATTGCTTCCTATTGAAGCCATGTGGGAAATTGATCCCATCCCAAAGCGACTCATAATGGCTTCCATAAGCTACCTTAGCTTCATCCTTCCCCTACATAAAAGGGACAGATGGTGTACACTGCCTACCGTAAGTGTTTTTTCTCATTGGGTTTGCTGGGATTTTTAGCACACTTTTTTTTTTAATACACTACTTTTTTTTAAAGCCAACTGAAAAATGGTTGTCTCTGTTCATGTAAGATTTCAAAGGACCAACACCTGCTTTCTTTTTAAATCAGCACAAATGCAAAATTATGCTGACATTTCCCACATACAGGAATTTCTGTAAAAGAAACTACTTTTTTGGAAATTTGAAAGGGATTAAAAATTTTAAAACCCAAGGAAGAAAATAGGCAGATAACCAGGTGACTGGGCCAAGAAACTGGCTGCCCAAAGGGTGTGCCAGGCCATAACAAGAACCTACTTACTGTCAGAAGATTTTGCAAAACTGTGTCTTACTAACTGTTTCAATCCCAATAAATTAACATTTTCTGGCAGTAAACTGGGCCACTGGAAGATTTTCTAAATAAAATGAGAGTATGCAGGTATACGCAAGTGTGAGTTTGTAAATGTATCTGCAGAAAGGTGTCCGTTACTTAATGTACACTCCCACCTGAATCCAGCTCTGCTGTGCTCCTGCTGGCTGGTAGAACCTGTGAGTTTGGTAATGGATAAGCATCACTGGTAGTGATGATATAAAATAAACAATAGGTACATCAAATAAATAAGTGGAATTACATTAATATTGTTAGCATCAATATTTTCATGAACTCCATGTGCAGAGACACTTTCCTGCCCATCCTCCCCCTCCTGAATCCATATCTTTCCACTAAAAAATGTTTACTTCAGAAATGGATTGCACCAGCATACCCTCGCTGCAGCTGCTTCCAGGTGGAAGTTTTTAGTTGCATCTAAATAGTTATATCCTGTGAGCTTTACGAGTCCTTTAAAGACAGAAATAATTCAATGAAGTAACTGCAAACTACATAAGGAGGTGCAACAGACCTCCCCAGTAAACCAAATAACAAGTGCAAAACTTCACTTGTCAGAACAAGGTTTTTCGGTTTTCGTTATGACGGTTAGTCTGGTCATTTGAGTCACTCACTCATTACTGCATGGAGACAGTGCTAACTACCTGCTCAAGGAGATGACTGGATTTATTTGTTTGCTTCCAAAGTCTGTGGGATCCCTTCCTTGAGCTTCCACGTGAGCTAGACCTGACTTTTTATAAATCGCTGCCTCCAACTATTCAACTGTTCTTCTGCTGAGGGACTGAATTATTCACACAAAAGGTACCATGCTGAGATGACAAATGCATACCTATTACCCACTATGCCACAAGCTAGAAAGCATGATTATTAAGTATCAAAGACAGAGATTTTTATGGAGAAAAATGAGTCACAGAAGCAATATATTATTTTCTTTCTCACTAAACAAAAGAAGAAAGACAGTGTCAACTAAAATCAAACCATCCCTCCTTCTAAACAATAATGTCCATAGGTATTAACCTAGTAAAAAAAATCTTTCTGTATGTCCCCTCACTGTCAATGTAATAATATTGCAGTGTCAGGAACCACAAGTGTGATACTTTATAATAAAATTCATCTATTAAAGTGTGCTAAGAATTTGGAAAATAAGACTGTGACTATTTTCTGCTGTTCATTTACATAAATTTGGGATGTCTCCCACTTATTACTATTCTCAATATATTTTCTCTTTCCTGTAGCAAAAAGTCATTTTCCTGTATGTGGATATTTATTTGAAGCAAAATATTTCTTCTGTATCTGATAACTTTTAAAAACAGTGTGCAACAATCCATGATGTTTGCTGAAGGCTTGCACATATAGTTTTTTCATATCAGAGCAAGTGGAAATGCAGAAAAAGATTCAAAATTACAGGTGCTGATAGGCATGGTGTTATAAAAGTAAGATGAAAATACAGATCTGAAATTATAAGACTTACAGACTTACACCATTCTGAGGATGGGTTAGCAGACCCATGGATGAATGGTTCTGATACTGACTGATGTGGATCACTGAACCTACACATTGCACACTATTCCTTTTATTTAGGCTTTATTACAATTATCTAACTTTTTAAGAAGCCTCAGGTCCATCTTCATTTCCTGCAAACCAGCTTGCTAGAGAAATGTGTTTTTTCTTTCTGCCCTCAAACATCTACCTGCCCTCAAAGCTTCTAATGTTTATATACAACTTACTTTTTCAAGCCTACCGTGGACTTCAATTCAGTTCTGCATCTGTAACTGGTTTTTCACAGTAATGTATAGTCTGTTGCTATCCTGTTTGTTGATCTATAGCTGTAGAGAGCAGTGATATTTATGTCACTGTTCCATTTTCTGAATATCAGTTCTAAAGCAGACGCATAAAGATGGAGGGTTTAAAATTAGCTTCTCTCTCTCTATGTGTATATATACTCACCACAACATTTGTAATGCCATTTTACAGAAGATGTAGAGTAGACAGATTACAGAATGGCAATCAAACCCAGGATATGTTTAAATGATCTAAGGGTCCTAGCAAAGACATTTGACTGACTGCCCTGTATGCAAAGCATATGACCTAGTGAGAGACCACCTTCCTGAATTCCTTTTCCATTAAGAATGGGGTGTGGCAAGGGAAATCATGTGTGATTGCTTTGGTAAAAACATGTTAGCCTTATGAGTTTGGGATGGCTGTATTTTTTGGGTGGCAAAGCAAATGAGTAAGTTATATTGGTCGTCCTCAATATGTATCAGCGTGGCCTTTGTACCACATCACACACGCACTTCTGTGTTGTTCCAAATGCAGTAAGAAATCCAGGCCATTATTTTTTTTTAGACGCGATCAATTTTAAAATTCTTTTTTAGTACAGGTTTTCCTCATAAAAAAATGTTTCATAAGATACATAGAGGGGAAAAAGTTACTTTGAAATTGATATAGGTAAGATACAGTATTAATGACATTTTAAGATTAGTCATTAGTACCACACCCCTTCCATAGTTCTCCTGCTAGTTTGTCAAGCTAGTGAATATGAAAACGTCATTTTTATTAGTGATGATGATGTGAGAAAGAATCAAAGCTTGTTTCTAAAACAACTTGTTTCTAAAGCCTAGCATTAATGTATCTGGACTAGCAATTATGGGGGAAAATAATTTATAGAATTCTTTAGCAAAATATATGGTGTAGAAGGTCCTGAGAAGAAATAAAATGGGTAGTCCATAATGCTTTTTCCCATCCTTTTGGAAATTAGGTGAGGCTGTTGAGCAAAAGCACTCTGAGATAGATAGCTCTGTTCTTCAGACACAATGGAGCTGCTCACAACACAACTCAAGTTCTTTTAAACAGGAGGAACAGGGCTTGCTCTCCAGTCAGTCTGTGGCAGTGGAGCATATGCTCACAAGCCATGAGAACCATCTTCCTCGTTCAAAAAGTTTAATGCACTTCTCTCCCCTTGCCTTTGTAAGCACTTAGCACAAGAGCTGGAAAATATATTTTAGGAAAAGGAGGAAAAATTTTTGTTGGGAATGGCTGACCAGAAGCCAGTCTGTTCCTGGAGGTGATTCAGGGGGTTAAGGAAGGTAGCAGAACCTGATTCATCCTTTGAAAAGTGACAGGTTTTGAACTTCTAAAATACCTGTGCTGATTTGTTAAATTGTCTTAGTGATGATCTACTTGAAAGAAGTGTTCCTGTTTTATTCGTGATTGCAATCCTCCTCACTTCTTCCACATACCTTCTTCTGCTCAGATTTTTACATACAGAGTTCACAATAGGAACTCAATGTGTGGAGTAGCTGCGAAGTGTGAACCAAGAATAAAAAGAAAGAATTAACCATACTTAACATTGCCTTGCTTTTGAGATCCTTTCAGCCTAAAGAAGCAAAGAATGTGCCTTTTTTCCCCCATTTTGATTTAATTAGTCTTTCAATAATGCTTAAGGGCAAGAGGAGGGCAGACTGCCTCCTACTCTGATGCTCAAGGGATAAAATACACAGTTTGCAAAGAAGTTGTGCATATGGGAGGACTAGAGACCCTGAGAAACATTGGGCTACAAAAGGCTACACAAAGCCCAAGGTGAACAGTTCCTGTGTGGTCAGGCAGCAAGAGAAACCAGTTTCATGGAAAGGGGGACAGTCGGGACCCACTGCTCACACTCAGGAGTGTTCCTGGGACCCAGCAAACCCCAGGCTTGGGCAGTGTTTAAGGCCAGATTGGATGAGGCTTTGAGCAACCTGGTCTAGTGGAAAGGTGTCCCTGCCACAGGCAGGGGAGTTGGAACTAGATGATCTTTAAGGTCCCTTCCAACCAAAACCATTCTATGATTCTATGATTCTAAGCACATATAATACATTCGCTATTGGCTTTAAGATATTCTAGACTTTTTAGAAAAACACTCCCTCTTTCTCACCAACTCACTGGAAGAAAATAAAGACCCTCTTTCTAGTGAAGTCTGCCTACTCTGTAGGATTGCGTCAATAATGACAGTTTTTCTATAAGCCTTTGAAACTGTAGTTCAACTCTAAAAAGTGACTATCTCAAAATGGGAATTCTCCTCATTTACAAATCTATTGATCATACATTGAATAATAACTTTTTTGTGTGTGAAAGAATAATTTTTACTGTTTCTTTCTTTTTCTAGTTTTGCAAAACTGGTAGTAGAGAGAAACTGGATTCTGTTCCATCTTGAGGACCTTCAGCAGGACTTATAGAATCATGGAATCGTAAAAAGGCTTGTGTTGGAAGGCACCCTAAAGATCATTTAGTTCCAACCCCCCTGTCACAGCAGGGACACATTTCCACTACACCAGGTTGCTCAAAGCCTCATTCAATCTGGCCTTGAACACTGCCAGATAGGGGGCATCCACAACTTCTCTAGGCAACCTGTGCCAGTGTCTCACCACCCTCACAGGAAAGAATTTCTTCCTAATATCTAATCTAAATCTACCCTCTTTCAGTTTAAAACCGTTCCCCCTCATCCTATCACTACATGCCCTTGTAAAAAGTCCCTCTCCCGCTTTCCTGTAGCCCCCCTTCAGGTACTGGAAGGCTGCTAGAAGGTCTCCCCAGAGACTGCAACTCTTTGAGTGTGACCATCCAGCTAATGCCTTATCCACTGAGTGGTCCAAGTCCATGTCTCTCCAATTTAGAGACAAGGATGTCATATGGGACAGTGTCAGATGCTTTGCACAAGTCCAGGCAGATGATATCAGTAGCTCTTCCCCTATCCACCAGCACTGTAACCCCATCGTAGAAGGCCACCAGATTTGTCAGACATGATTTGCCCTTAGTGAAGCCATGTTGGCTGTCACCAATCACCTCCTTGATTTCCATGTGCCTCAGTATAGTTTCCAGGAGGATCTGCTCCATGATCTTGCCAGGCACAGAGGTGAGACTGACTGGCCTGTAGTTCCTCCGGTCTTCCTTTCTTCCCTTTTGAAAAATGGGTGTTATGTTTCCCCTTTTCCAGCCAGTGGGAACTTCACAGGACTGCCACGACTTCTCAAAAATGATGGATAGTGGCCTAGCGACTTCATCCGCCAGAAGTTAACATATTAACATCCAGTCAGCTACATGTGAATAAATTTGCAGAAGATACCAAATTTGCACAGGTGTTATGAAAAACTTCTATTGCTTTAATGATATGTCCTCTCATGTGCAGTACAACACACATTTCCTGTAAAATATTCTTCACAACTTGTATGATAGACATATCCAGATTGCAGCCCTCTCCTTGGCAGGCGTCTTGTAAGCTTTTCTATACAGATGTGTGGTACCACTCAGGAAGAGACAATTCTAGGGAGAAATAGATATATTTTACCAAGAACCTAGCAAGGTAAAGGTGAGCCTTCAGGGATTTCTGGTCAAAAGGAAAAGAATTTCACCCAGTAGTAGTGAATAGCCCAATGTTCAGGACACTGGCAAGGTCTAGAAGAAGCAAATTTAAGTAGTTTTTTCTGCTTAATTCACTGCATGAATAAAATACATGAACAAAAGCCCTTCACAGCATATTTACATATGCCAGGTGAGTGACTTGTCTGCCAGACTTTTTTATATAGGTGTTTGGCAGTTTCACATTTATATAAATCAAAACAATTTTAAAAATTCATCAGTCCTGAAGAGAACGTGTGACTTGTTGACTGGGCTGCTATAGTTTTTTCCCAGCAGCTCTTACTCCAGCTAAGCTCTGATGTTGGCCCTGTGATAAAACTTGGTAGGAGATGTTATCTCTGCAGTATTAGACCTGTTTCTCCACCAGCCTCTTCTCAGGACTTACTTTAAGCCATTTCGCTGTGGCCTAATTGATTACTACAAAGCAGGAGGACATGACACCCTTAAGACCAACTAGATCCTGTTTCACAGATGTAGATTACATATTCAAAGGATAATAGAGCAGCTTAATTAACCTTTTGGAAACTACTGCAAATTAGCTGTCTGACCATTTTACCTCTGCAGGCAGCTAAACTGTAAATCTGCTATTTTGTGGTTATATTTGCAAATGCCCCTAATGGACAACATCCACCTTCTACATACAGGAGCAGAGACAGGAAGAGTAAACAGCGATCCTTCTCTAATGGTTGCTCCATGATCCATCTTCTGCTCCCCCTTGTCACTTGAGTGTCTGCTTTGCTGACACTGTTGGACTTGGAAAACTTCAGTATCTGTTTAGCCAAAGGAAAGTTGATGAATATTTCCTGAGGATATTATGATCATTTAACATCTAAATGTCAAATAACAGGGACAATATAGTCCTTTAACATTTCCTAATATCTTAAATCGTGAATGGAAATAGAGTCTGACTCCTCCTCCTTCAGAGATGCGCCTATCTTTATTATTTCAGTGGTCCTCACAGTAACACTAACCTGTATTTCTCTTCAATTTGATCAAATTCCCTTCTATCATCTTTCCAACATATATTCTTTAAAAAAAAGTATTTTTGGGTGAAGGTGCTGCCCAGCAGCTGCCATGACACCTCACAGTACTTCAGTTACTAGGAAGGTAGCTGCTGTAATTATAAGCTACTTGGATCTTTAATATCATTTTGAGTACAAACATTCTGTAATAAGATAATTGCAAAGTAGAAAGCAAAAGGTTTACACTAAGAAATATTTACTCCTTTGAAATATTTTCCCATAGCTCCCATTTTCAAATTGGGAGTTCTGTTGAAATAGACCTGTTCCCACAAACAGTTCCCTTTTCAACTGTCCACGTTTGTCACTGATAATACTACTTACCTGAAGTTTCCCCTTCAGTGTTAACTCTTTCCAACATCTTACTGCATTGATTGAAGTGGGACCGGCCCATTATCCCTGTTATGGTCTGGTCTCTGTTTATTTTGTCTAGATGTTTCTTTAAAGGGTTTGTAATTCCAGTGTTGCTCTCTGGCAGTTTACAGCTCATGCTACAACTTTCCAGTAGTCATGCAAAGATTAAATATATTAGCAGAGAGAACAGCTCCATCACATGCCATATTTGGCTCTAGATGAGTGGTAATACCAATTTCTGTACCCCTCTGCCAAACTGCATACTCCTGCTATCCTTACACACTTTCCTGGCAGTTCTAATTGCCTTTTCATGCCATTGGAAAAATCTTCTTTTCTTTTCAGTTTTTGTAAGAAGTGAAAATATGTTACATCAGTTTTAGCAAACAATTTTTTTTTGTAAAGTAATAAAGAAGAGTAAGTATATTTGGCAATCAATTAAGACAGCTAGAAGAAACCTATCAATTTTAGCCCTTTCATCTGGCTCTTGAGAAAAGGGATATGTCCAGATGACAAGCATGCTTAAGCTATCCTTCCTTCCTGATATAGAAACATAAGGTTTATAATACGTACTTGGAAAAAAAAAATCTAGTTACAATTCCAGGCTAATGTGTGCAGTGAATTAGATCTATCCTTCCAGAAGCTTTAATTTGTATGTCTATTTTCTGGAAACTTTCCTAAGTCAGCTAAGAAAATGTTCCAGATTATACTTGTGTGAATGTACATACAAGTAAATGCCTCCTGGATCATAAAAATACTCCTGTACAACAAATATGCTCCTGTTAGAAGCCTTGCCCCTGATTCTGATCTCACTCCACTGTTACACCAACTCAACTGAGGGATCAGAAATGAGAACAAGAAATTAGAAATTCCTTGTCTTTTGACAGCAAGTAGCTTTTTTAAAATGAATTCCACAAGTCTCAATGGAAATTATCCTGATGGACAAGTTATTTGTTGGCAAAACTGCATTATTTTATGGCCCTGATCCAGCAGAGGACTTAAGCATGTGCTTACTTTTTAGCATGAGACTTTTCTCATTGGTTTTAGTACAGCTTCATGTATTTAAAGCTAAGCTGTGTTTAAGTGCTTTGCTGGATTGTGGCCTGTTTCTTTTGTCAATAACAGGAACTCAGTGGAGATTATAGCTGCTATGGAGAGATGATATAAGTTTAAACAACTGAAAAAGATCTGATTGCATAGGACTGTTGAGTTCTATCAACTTGTATATATTTTAGATCACAGTACACTGACTCTTCTTAGAAATTGCAAATGCAATTTGCTTATTTCCTGAAATGTATTTACTTCTTTGTCACAAGTATTCTGGATGATCACTTTATTCATAGGCATATCCAAACTGAACACATGATCATTGACGTGGAATAGCTGTTCCCTGGCTGATCTTGTAACGGGTTAGGACTGAAAGATTCAGAATGAGAACAACAGGTTTTACTTTGGAATCTCTTTATATAACAAAGTGAATCTTTTCTAGCTCCTCATTTATCTCCACCACACAGGAGTACACTGGGTCTCTGACAAGCCTTGCAAGTAAAAGAATACTTCTTGAAGAGATTTTTCTTTGTGAGTTTCTTAGGACAGAGATTTAATAAATGAGCTTCTCAGCTGTCCTTCCTATAGTGACTGAGTGATTTAAGCACTTAGGTTGAGATTTGCAGCCTGAGATTTGCAGCTAGTAGCTGTGCTGTTGGGTGACTTTGATCCTATGGTCATACTGTTATTTCCTTTGAAGAAAGGCTTGGAGGTGGACTGGTGAGTACTGGCAGATTACCATTATTATATTCCTTATTATAATGTGCTTTAAGATTATTAGAAAAGGCGATACCAATTCACTTAGACTTTCTACTTCATCTTCCATACATTACCTCCCAGGGACATTATGAATTGAAGTTGTAGGGTTATATAAATGTCTATAAATCACAGAATCACAGAATGTTAGGGATTGGAAGGGACCTCGAAAGATCATCTAGTCCAATCCCCCTGACGGAGCAGGATTGCCTAGACCATATCACACAGGAACGCGTCCAGGTGGGTTTTGAATGTCTCCAGAGAAGGAGACTCCACAACCTCTCCGGGCAGCCTGTTCCAGTCTTCGGTCACCCTCACCATAAAGAAGTTTTTCCTCATATTTATGTGGAACCTCCTGTGTTCCAGCTTGCACCCATTGCCCCTTGTCCTGTCAAGGGATGTCACTGAGAAGAGCCTGGCTCCATCCTCATCACACTTGCCCTTTATATATTTATAAACATTAATGAGGTCCCCCCTCAGTCTCCTCTTCTCTAAGCTAAAGAGACCCAGCTCCCTCAGCCTCTCCTCATAAGGGAAATGTTCCACTCCCTTAATCATCTTTGTGGCTCTGCGCTGGACTCTCTCTAGCAGTTCCCTGTCCTTCTTGAACTGAGGGGCCCAGAACTGGACACAATATTCCAGATGCGGCCTCACCAGGGCAGATTAGAGAGGGAGGAGAACCTCTCTCGACCTGCTAACCACACCCCTTCTAATACACCCCAGGATGCCATTGGCCTTCTTGGCCACAAGGGCACACTGCTGGTTCATGGTCATCCTGCTGTCCACTCGGACCCCCAGGTCCCTTTCCCCTACGCTGCTCTCCAACAGCTCTGCCCCCAACTTGTACTCACACATGGGGTTGTTCTTGCCCAGATGCAGGACTCTACACTTGCCCTTGCTATATTTCATTAAATTTCTCCCCGCCCAACTCTCCAGCCTGTCCAGGTCTCTCTGAACGGCTGCGCAGCCTTCCGGTGCATCAGCCACTCCTCCCAGTTTTGTGTCATCAGCGAACTTGCTGACAGTGCACTCTATTCCCTCATCCAAGACATTAATGAATATATTGAATAGAACTGGTCCCAGTACCGACCCTTGAGCGACTCCGCTAGACACAGACCTCCAACTGGACTCTGTCCCATTGACCACCACTCTCTGGCTTCTTTCCTTCAGCCAGTTCACAATCCACCTCACTACCCAATCATCCAGACCACACTTCCTCAGTTTAGCTGCGAGGATGCTGTGGGAGACCGTGTCAAACGCTTTACTGAAATCGAGATAGACCACATCCACAGCTTTACCATCATCTATCCACTGGGTTACATCCTCATAAAAGGCTATCAAGTTGGTTGAGCATGACTTCCCCTTGGTGAAGTCATGCTGAGTGCCCCTAATGATCCCCCTATCCTTGATGTGCCTAGAGACAGCACCAAGGACAAGTTGTTCCATCACCTTTCCGGGGATGGAGGTGAGGCTGACCGGTCTATAGTTACCCGCGTCCTCCTTCTTGCCCTTTTTGAAGACTGGAGTGACATTCGCTTTCCTCCAGTCCTCAGGCACCTCTCCCGTTGCCCACGACTTAGCAAAGATGATGGAGAGTGGCCTAGCAATGACCTCCGCCAGCTCCCTCAGCACCCGCGGGTGCATCCCATCAGGGCCCATGGATTTATGGACGTCCAGGTTGCTTAATTGGTCACTGACCCAGCCCTCATCTACCAAGACAGATTCCTCCTCTATCCTGACTTCTTCTGGGGCCTCAGGGGTCCGGGGCTCCTCAGGACAGCCTCCAGCAGTATAGACAGAGGCAAAGAAGGCATTCAGTAACTCCACCTTCTTTTTATCCTCTGTCTCCAGGGCCCCCACCTCATTCATCAGTGGGCCTACATTGCCTCTAGTGTTGGCTTTACCTGCAATGTATTTGAAGAAGCTCTTTCTGTTATCCTTGACCTCTCTTGCAAGGTTTAATTCCAAGGAGGCCTTAGCTTTCCTAGTTGCCTCCCTACATCCTCTGACAACAGACTTATATTCCTCCCAAGTGGCCAGCCCCTCCTTCCATGATCTGTACACCCTCTTCTTCCACTTGAGTTTGCCCAGCAGTTCCCTGTTTAACCATGCAGGTCTACTGGTACCCTTTCTTGACTTCCTACCTGCTGGGATGCTTTGATCTTGAGCTTGGAAGAAGCAGTCCTTGAATGCTAACCAACTATCTTGGGCCCCCTTACCTTCTAGTACCCTGTCCCATGGGATTTCCCCTAGCAATTGCTTGAAAAGGCCAAAGTTGGCCCTCCTGATGTCCAGGGTTGTGATTCTGCTAGCTATTCTGTTCCTGCCACATGAGATCCTGAACTCTACCATCTCATGGTCACTACAACCAAGGCTGCCCTCAACCTTCACCTCTTCAACCAGACCCTTCTTGTTAGTGAGGATAAGATCCAGCAGCGCTCCTCTCCTAGTTGGCTCATCCACCATTTGCATCAGAAAGTTATCATCAATGCACTGGAGGAACCTCCTGGACTGAGGATGGCTGGCTGAGTAGGCCTCCCAGCAAATATCAGGGTAGTTGAAATCCCCCATGACAACCAGGCCCTGTAATTGCGAGACTGCTCTCAGCTGCCTGTAGAAGGCCTCATCACCCTCCTCATCCTGATCCGGTGGCCTGTAATAGACACCCACAACAGTATCACCCCTGCCAGCCTGCCCCTTAATTCACACCCACAAACTCTCAACTCGCTCCTGATCCGCCCCTGGACAGAACTCAATACATTCTAGCTGCTCACTCACATAAAGAGCAACTCCACCACCTCTCCTTAGTGGCCTGCCTTTCCTGAACAGGACATAGCCATCCATGACCACATTCCAGTCATGCGAGGCGTCCCACCAAGTCTCTGTAATTGCCACTAGATCATAGCCCCCTGACCGAACACGGATTTCCAACTCCTCTTCTTTATTCCCCATGCTGCGTGCGTTGGTGTACAGGCATTTCAGGGAGCGAGCTGAGCACACCGATTTCACCCTAGGAGGATGGGAGGCCTCCTGGTCTACCTCAACACTAGAGCATTGCCCCAGTGGTGCAAGCCCAGCTACTACCCCATCCCCCTTCGAATCTAATTTAAAGCTCTCCGAATGAGCCCTGCTAATTCCTGTCCCAGAACCCTTTTGCCCCTACGACATAAACCTTTCCCATGTATTACAGTCACGCCTGGTGTCTTATAAAACCAGGCATTATCAAAGAACCCATAGCCCTGCCTGTAGCACCAGTCTCGTAGTCAGGCATTAATAGAGAGAATCCTACTATTCCATCCCACGTCATCACCTGAAAATGGAAGGAGGGAGGAGAAAACAACTTGTGCCCCAGACTCTTTCACCAACCGTCCTAGGGCCTTGTAGTCTTTCTTCATCCCCCTCAGACTACGGGATGCAGCTTCTTCCCCACCTGTCTAGAAGATCAGCAGGGGGTAGTAGTCTGTGGCCTTCACCAGGTTGGGGAGTTGCCTGGTGATATCCCTGATTCGGGCTCCAGGCAGGCTGCAGACCTCCCTGTGATGGGGGTCAGCTCTGCATATTGGGCCCTCAAATCCCTTTAGGAAAGAGTCTCCAACCACTAAAACTCTTCTCTTCTTCCTTGTGGAGGAGGTAGCTATACGCCTGTCAGGTTTTTCTGACTGTGGTGGGACCTCTGATATAGGTTGCCTCTCCACCACTTCCCCATTGGACCAGCTGTATTCCACTAGGGCTTCATATCTATTGCTCAGAGGCACCTGTGGAGGCGAGGTAGGCAAGGAGGGCACTCGCCTATTGCCACGGCCATAGACTTGCCTCCACTCACTCCTCTCCTCTAAGTTATTGTTTTCCACCTGAGAGGGGCAGAGTACAGGGGTCCCTTGATCCTGGGAGCTCTCCGGCAGGTGCTCCCATTTTTGTTGCAGGGAGGGCAGAGCCTGGCTCCACCAGTCTATCTTCATTTCAGCCTCCCGAATGCTCCTAAGCCTTTCTACTTCGGCTTGAAGCCTTTCAACCTGGCTTTGCAGCTGTGCCGCTCGGCCGAGCGGATCATCTACCTGCTCACAGCGCACACAACCCCCTGACACCACAGAGACGCTGTAGCATTCCCTGCAGCCTGCGACCTGCACCATCGCCTCCTTCCGTGGGAGCTCTGTCTGGGTTCCCACATCCATTTTGGTCTTTTTCCGCCAGGTAGATACCATTGTTCTTTCACTGAGCTGGGAAATACCTGTTGGTGGCACCCCTGGTTCACAGCTCCTTGGCACCTCCCTCGCCTTGTGCACTGGGAGGGAGTCAGCGCCCCCCCCCCAACGAGCTGCAAACTGCTGCGGCCTCTCCTGCCCTGGGACACACCCAGTCACTGCTGACTCACACAGTCACAGCTGAGTCTCCCTCTCCCCTCTAGCCAGGGACTAGTCCCTGCCCTCCAGGAGGCTTTTTATCACCCCATCAATCACCACCCCCAATCAACAGGGGGAGGTGCATTTAAATCGCCCGCGGTGCCTCTGGCTACGCCCCCTCCTCTGCTGATTTGTTGCCGGGAACCTCCCGGTCCGGGGGGGCGGGAAAGCAGCTCGGGACTGCTGCTCCGGGGGGGCCAAGAGTACAAAAACCGCCCGGTTACAGCCCGATGTCGCCCTCGCCCCCGCACTAACCTCAAGTCGCTGTCGCTGCTGCCGCCGCTGTCAGCTCACGGCAGTTGTATATAAAGTTGTATAAGTTACCAGATACTATTATCTGCCATAAGTAAGTTGCTGAAAAGACACATTCCTTTAATGATCATATTCACAAAACCTCAGAAAGATCATTGGATCCATACACCAAGAAGCAATTTATAGGTAAGTAGGAAAATGCAGGTATCATTTCTGTTGGCTCACAGTAAATTTCTAGAGTAATATTACACCCTATATACCAGATGCAGGATATATGAGCCCATGCAAAGTACCTCTGCAGCACTGCTGTTCTGTTTCCTTTACTCTACTGCCAGACTATCTATTCATGGCAATATATTTTATTGGGAAGGCTTTCCTTGTAGTCGCCTGAATGCTGTCATACTTCAAAATATAACATACTTTTTGAAATTATGTGCAATTGAGAGGCAGCTACAGATATCTCATGTCTAATGACAAAGCCTTCTGTGTCAGGCTTCTGAGGCATACAAGAATGGATATGCCTGAAAAATTAGGACACTGTGGAGTCTGCCCAAACTGCTGGCTATTGAACATCTTGGGGCCAGATTTTTGTCACTGCATCATAACTCAGGTGATGAGCTTTCAGGTCTTGGCATCTATATGACTGGACTGCAAAGCCATATATGCCATTGTGTCAGTCCAAGTGTGGCATTCATCTGTACATTGCTGTGTTTCATGTGGGCACGTCACATAGTCCTTGTTCTGCTGTCTTAAGATAAGCATAATCCATCCTTTATTCACTTCTCAAGAAGTCTTCTGGATCTCTGGGTGTGTGGGGCTGCAGCTGTGAAAAGGCACTGGAGAACTGTTACATCTCCATGCATTTTTGCTGTGTTCTCATGGATAGTTTCGACAAGAAACTAATCTGCGCTTTTAATATATCCCCATTCATATGTTGAAAACATTGCTAAACTAGTGTTTGGTGAAGTGAAAAATTAGTAGCCAATACCTGAGTGTAAGTTTACTCTGAAGTGAAAGTAAGTGGAACCTTAATTCTTGAGTTCTTCAGGGAAATGTTGCCCCACCAGGCATCCAGGCCACCTGGCAAACATTGGCCCCTGAGTTCTTTTTTAATACTGAAAGCTATAACCATGCAAGATCTCTTTGTTGTCAACAAGGACAGAACAGAGATTCAGTGCTACTTTTTATACACTTTTCATACACTTTTCAACTTGATGTGCTCCTGCACTACAAATCGAACTGATGATTTGATGAAAAATGTATTCTTGGTGTCTATAAATTTTATCACAGAATCATAGAATGGTTTGGGTTGGAAGGGACCTTAAAGATCATCTAGTTCCAACCCCCCTGCCACAGGCAGGGACACCTTTCCACTAGACCAGGTTGCTCAAAGCCTCATCCAATCTGGCCTTGAACACTGCCAGATAGGGGGAATTCACAGCTTCTCTGGGAAACCTGTTCCAGTGTCTCTCTACCCTCACACTAAAGAATTTCTTGCTAATATCTAATCTAAATCTACCCTCTTTCAGTTTAAAACTGTTCCCCCTCGTCCTTTCACTACTTGTGCTTGTAAAAAGCCCCTCTCCCACTTTCCTGTAGGCCCCCTTCAGGTACTGGAAGGCTGCTATAAGGTCTCCCCAGAGCCTTCTCTTCTGCAGGTTGAACAGCCCCAACTCTCTCAGCCTCTCTTCATAAGGGAGGTGCTCCAGCCATCTCATCATCTTCGTGGCCCTCCTCTGGACTCGTTCCAACAGCTTCATGTCCTTCTTATCTCACAAAGCTGTTGATACAGGTAGAATTTAGGGATGGAACAGGAAATCTGGTGACTGAAATGTCCTTCTGACCTTCAGTATTCAAATATCACATTTTTTTCATCAATCATATGAAACAATTCTTCTTTTGATATGACATGTAATGGATGGAATTAATTTAAAAGTACATACATTATAGATTATTTGTAAAGCAATACAGCTGTATGCTGTATAGCTACCTATAGAGCTTAACAACAAAGCAGTGTTTAAAGTTACAATAACTGTAATCAGGTATTATCATAACTTGATGGTTCATGTAAAATAGGCAGAATGAACATCACATTATCACAAATTGTTAATAAAGGCAGAGAGAAAACAGCTTGGCTATCTTTGTACTGAATAAAGAGAACTAAATTGTAAGATACAGGCCAAGAGTTACTACACTTAGGTAAGAATATTTTTTTCTTATGTGGAGTATATTCCATTCATGCCAGTATCAAGTGAGAACAAATGGGTTGTGTGAAAAGCAGCAATAAGAAGAGAAAAAGACAATGCAAAATATAATTTAATTCATGGTATGTATAACAAGTAAAGGAAAAGCAGTAATCTGCAAAAAGGGAATGGGAGACTAAACTACATATGCACAAAATTCTGATTCAAAAGTAAATTTACTCAGCTCTTAAGAAAAGAACCTTTTAACAAAGTAATGCTGAATTCTGAATAGAAACAAACACTGATCTTAACAACTTTCCATTCTATCCTTAATCTAGGAGCCATGATTTTCAAATGTATACAAATGTGACAAAATACTTCTTAAGCATCTGGTCAAAACAGTCATTGAATAAAGTCCAAGAGTGGAGAGGACTGATTCAAGACATTGCTGAATTCTCCTGCTGGGAGCATAACCTACATACATTTGATAAACCAATGGAATGTGAATAGTACTTGAGGATTGATTTGTACTAGTGTTAATGATTAATAAATCCTAAAGATTTAATATGTTATTGTAAAATACTACAGAGGAGAAAGAACCAGTAACTCCACATTCCACATGCATCCTACTGCCTGAAGATATTTTCACTTCTTCCTTGTTTATGTTTTTGTTTTGATTAGTTGCTGACAAATAACGCAGAGATCTGGCTCATGAATAGTTCTTTGCAATGATTGCATGCTAAAATGCTGTGTATTTCATGGAAAATCTACACAAATTTTAAGCTAGTATCTGAAGTTTTTGTGAGAATATTGGCTTTTCAGATTCTTGGCAGAGCCGAGCTGTGAAGTTTTCCAATGAAGAAACCAGAAGAAATTAAAAATAATTTTGTTTCCTTGAGTTCTTTGCCTACCATCTTGATGCTTTCATATACAGACTAAGAGACATTGGTAAAATTGGTAAGATGCTTTTAATAAACATGATTTCCATGGTTGTTACTGTTGGTCAGCCTACCATACCCTTCTACTGCTTGACGCAGAGAATTTTCTCCAAACTCCTCCCTATGTGCTGTTAAGTTCTACTAAGTAGGAGATACTGACTTTTTCTTCATTCTTATCGTAGTGATAAATGGAACAGGATATAGTCTAAATGGCAGACTTTTAAGGTAACTGGTCTGTGATATAAATTGTCTCTTCACCTCTTTAGAATGAAACAAGATAGATAGTTATTTAATATAGTAAGGTGATTCAGTTTTTCTTAAGAATATGTGGCCAAACGATTAGTTGAAATTTTCTGAATTTTTCTAGTTTTGTATTTTTTTCATTCTGCAAGTGACCAAATATAACTTCAAAAAGATCTTAATAGTCATTCTCCATAATTTTTCATAATACAGTCCTCTCTATATCCTACATGCAAAATATGCTGCAATTGTGTTTGAGTATTCCTCAAGCCTTATACAAAAAGAATGTCTGGAATAAGAGAATATACAAAAAGAAAATTTTGGGGAATAAATATCAACCCTGTATCCTTAAGAGAACTCAGAGACATCCATGGTAGGATTCATCTTACTGATCTTTATGCGTCTGGAGTGTGGAGGTTTGTGTTTGAGCTAGATTTCTAGACTCTCCTTGTAGTCAATGGCAAGAGTGGTGGCCAAACTGTGGCAAAACTGGGCATTTGAGTTCAGCAGTTAACTCACCATGAAAGCAATATTCAAAATAAGCCAGAAGAACTGTACCTAGAACCGTTACTTTTCTTTGTTGACTGGAGTCAATAAGACTTGTAAATGAGGACTAGGTATTTAGATCAAACGTAGACCTCTATTTCTCATCAAATGTATTCCACCCCCATCCTCTCTTTAAGTTCACAATTAAGGCAACTTGTAATCACAGACATTAATATTTAAATACCTGATTTTTTTTTATTCTTAGAACATTTGTGGTACAACTTTTGTTTGCTAATCCTCCTAATTTGTCTCTGTTGCTGGGAGATACTTGGATATATTTTTGTAGGGTATCTCAAAGGCTTTTCATCCTAAACTTTGCATATATATTGCTTCTAGGCAGATGCTATGTTGTCAGGATATGTTTTCTGTCTTTCTGTTCTCTTCATTTTGGAAGCACATGAAGGAGAAAAGAAAGGAACTAAGTGTAGAGATCGTGCCCTCTGAATGGGTAGCCATGAGTCAGATGTGTTTCATGCGGAGTCTGCTGTTTATTTTATGATAGCCTTACGACACGAAAACAATTCCTCATGTATATACGATTCAATTATAGTAATTCTATGTTTGAACAATTCCTTTCAACCTAGTGGATATGGGGGTAGTTTACACTTGAATAGCCTATGTGAACAAGGAATGGCAAATGGTTAAGTATAATTCAAGCATACTTAAAGGTCTAAAGAGCATTTCATTCTACTGTGCTTACACACAGGATAAATAGAAAGAAGAAACCTCACAGTGCTTAGTGAAAACTTTTCAGATCACCTTTCTTTTTTCTCATTTAGGAAGTCATTTAAAAATGCATGTCTTCTTCTAGTTGTACCTGGAGGGGATGGAGAGGATAGAAAGGAAGTGATTCTGGCAAAAATGCTAGTCTCACAAAAAGAAAAGACAACATAAAAAAGTGTTTCTCATTATCAAGCACTATACTGAATATCATACAGCCTCTTTGTTTTAGATACCAAAGCAGCAGCAACTGCAGTGTGCTGCAACAGTCTGGGTAGGTATGGAAATGTCAGTCTGTACTATGAGTCGAAGAGTCAACTAGATTGTTGACTTAAACATACTTAAGGGATCTGTACCCTCTATTCACTGTCTTGTTTGTAGACTCACTATAGCCTGGTCTCAGAACAACCACACTGTTCCTATAAGATGCAAAACCAAGAACTGGGATCATGGGCTAGAGTATGTTCATCTCTTGAGTAAGAATTTGGACATGAGCTTACAGCATCTAGTTTCCTTAAATTTTCTCTCCCAGACACACTTTAGTTCTGAGAAGAAGCTTGATCCTATGATGAACTAACTCTGTGGGTACACCCTCACTCTCTCCAAAGTCCTAATTCTAATGATGTAGATATTTGCAAAAATTTGAAAGACGAGTTATTCATGAAGGACCAGGGCCTGTCTAACTGGAGTGTTTCTGTAGACCCTGTTAGGAGTCTGTTACAATCTCTAGATTCCTGAATATCTTTGCAAACCTGTCCTTGAGCAGTAATACCAAAAACAAATGGTCATAATGCTATATTCTCCTTTCTTCAGAAGTGCAAAAGGAGTCTCTTTCTCAACTTTACACTTAAGTGGTGATAATAGTAAAATTCAGAAATATACCAGCATAACAATTTCCTGCCGTCAAAGAGCATTGGACCTTGCTGAGGTTCAGAAAGTCACTAAGAGGAAGGACTGTCTTAGGGTTTGTGGGTTTGGTTTAAGATAGCCAAAACTGACATTAATAATTCAAGTTTTCAAGTTACATCTACAAGGACATAGGACTCATAAGCGTACAGCCATCTCTCTTCTCTGCAGTCAGCTGCTCCAAACACCCATTCATTATTCCTTTATGATATGGATCTAAATGCTGCTGTTCTGTGTGCATAAAAACAACTCCATGAGAAGTTTCCAGGCTATCCTGCCATTTTTGTCGACCCTGTGCACAAATACATTCAGGCTGCTAAAACACCTTCCGCTCCTCTCTCTGGAGAGAGTGAATTGCTGCTTCCATTATTAGCTCTGAGAAAAATGTCAAAACTACAACTAGTCCTGAATGTAGCATCATGTTCACTCACAGGATTGAGCAGCCATGTTCATATTACACCCCCTTGAGCCCTTCATGTTGGCTGCCTATAAACTAGAGGATTTATTTTAAGCAGTCCCTGCTGGTTTTCAAAGCTCTTAATGCTAAGGGACCTGGTTTTTGCAAGACTTCCTTCTTGAGCTTCCTCCCAGTACATATCCACAAGCTGACACCACATACTTCTGAGCTGCGCCACTTAGACTTGCTCACAACATTAGTATGAGCTTTACCTCCTGCTGTGGTAGATCAGAGAACATGCATTTCACTTCTCCAGACTCTCCATCTTATCCCATGTGGTCAATAGTTGTCTCCATTTGCAGTTGTCCAGTTAATGCATCTCACTGTAAAATTGGATCCCCTAGAAGGAATCTCAGGGCTGGGTACCTCGAACCCTGGAACACTTTAAATGGATACTTAATTTTGGAAGTTTAGCAGATGATCATATTTTATAGTTTATAACAGCATTGTTCCTTTCATACTGTATGACAACAAAAAGGTAAGCATATACATATATATATATATATATGCATGCAAGTACCAAAACTACCACGGGGGGTCTTTCAGGAGACAAAAAATAGTAGTGCCCAATTTCCTATCACTGGTAATGAGAGAAAAAAGAACCCTGAACTCTCCGCAAAAGCTGCTGAATAGAGAAGAGTAATTTTTGGATAACAATCCTGTAGCAGCGTTTGCTTTTACAGTTTACAATATGTGATTTAATCAGAAGAGGCATACCTGAATGAAAGTACCCAGAAAACTCTGCAGACCTTACAGGCTGGTACACAGTGGGCTTCTCACATGTTTACAACAACTGCACATTTTGAAACTTGATAAACATCTACAGCCAAGCCATAGAGTTGCTGAGTAGAAGGACATGAGTTTGGAATTATTCTGCATCTAAAATCAAGAAATACGTGGTACTTTCCAAACTGGAACGTATTAGCACAACTGCAGAAGAGTGGAAGTCCCTCCTTTTTTCTCTGTCCCTGTTTGTGCTTATGTAGTTAGGTCAAAGCTCTTGGTTGTGAAAACCCTGAGAAAGTGTCATTATGGTGTCAGTTTATTTCCTTGCTGATAGTCCCAAGCTTTGGGCTCTGATCTTCTTTTTACCACAGATTTCATTTCCACAGGTCAGTGGAATTGGCCTCAGGGACAGCTACCCAAGAGGAGCGCACATCTCTCTGTCAGATCCAGACTTCAGTATATTAACAAAGCTCTCGCACCATTGCTAACTTCTGCTGTCCCTGATAGCTGTATACAATGTTCACTTCATGCCTGTTTGAAAGTCCAAATGAAATTTGCTGTCAAATTTAGTAGGAACAGAATCAGGCTCCTAAGTCTTTTAACCCATAGCCTGTCTGGGCTACATGAAGTGAAGCTGCCTGCATTCAAACAGCCTGGCAGCGCTCCATCCTAGGATCCCTGAAGCTTAAGATCACTTCATTTTTCCTGTCTTTGTGGATCAGAAGTAACTGGTTTTGAATGTGTTTTTAGTAGGAAACTTTCCATAATATACTTTAAATTTATATGCATCTATATATTTTTCTGCTGTATTTCCTTATACTGTAATACTCCTGAGGAAGCTTTCCAGTCCAAATTTCCTTTGGCTCTTCTTCTTTGTCATTTTTTCCTTCTTTCCCATTTCTTTAGCTTCTTCCCTTTGCATCCCCCACCTCCCCCCCATCTTGGTTCAAGATGTTTAAAAAGAGTGTTTTGGTTTGGTTTGGTTTTTAGCAAGATAAAACCACCTCTGCTTACTTTCTCAGTACTTGACTAAGCTCAGCAACAAAAAGTCTGCTCAGCAGACAAAAAAGATAAGTTTTGGAGAACGTACTTTAGATGGCCTCAAAGAATAAGTAAAGATGTGCCAGGCTTGGATTACCCACTGCTGCATCTACCCACGGACTACACAGACAAAAAGGCCGCCTTGTGCTTGCGGGTCACTGTATTAACCCATAAGGCTCACTCAGCAAACACGTGTCCTTTTCAAAAGCTGCCCTTTTCTCAAAGCTGTGGTTTCTCTATCTGTGGTTTTGAGCAAAGTAAGCATAGCTCTCTGCCAGTATTTCAGGCTACCGATCACACTAAGACTTCTTGTCAGAATTCAGCCATCTCCGTGGAGCTGGCGGGTTCCCCACTGAATTTCACAGAAGGAGTTACTTTTTTTTTTGTTTTAATCAAACCATAGATCACATCCCTGTTAGTGACCTGGGACAAAACTTTCCTAGTTATTGTGTTTCTCTTTGCAAAGGGGAAAGGATTTTAAATATAACCCCCTGCCAGGTCTCCTACTTACAACTCTGTCCATAAGCCAGGAGTAGTACAATATCTGCTGCTAATCCAGAAGCAATATGCTGCAGTCATTAAGGTAGTTACTTACTACTGCACTGATGAATGCACAAAAAAAGAACAGAAAGAAAATTTGGCAGAGCAGATGGTGGATAATGACAGTGACAGTGAACAAAAATACTGTCGAGAATTGTGTCTGTTGGGGAGCCCGTTCCCCAATGTAAATATAAAGTAAACATGACATAGGTATTAGGTAATTTTACAATCTACTGGTTTTGGCAGCTAGTTTGGCACTGGGCATTGTGTCTATTTTGGGGATCAGTTGTATGATCCCAGATTGCCATTTTTCCTCTACCTTTCTTTCTCTTAAATTTCCTACAGTATATTATCACTTCATTTTAGTTTCACTTATTTCCTCTGACAGTAGAGCGGGCCAGGCACTGACTGCAGAGTCACTTCCTCCCTAAAACTCAATCTGTCTGAATGTTGCAAAAACTTCTTAAATGAAATGCTTCATTAAAACACATACATGTTCCGCAGTTCACCTTTTTAAACATTGTTTTCCTCTGGGTGCTGCATACACTAACGATGCCTGCTCTTCTCCAAGGTGGAAGATCTTGCTGTCTTAACAGCTACCCTGCCTGGCATACAAGACAAAGCTGTGACACTTGAAAGTGCAGTTTAGCATTCAAAATGAGCTGAATGCAGGCCTTTTTTGTGCATTTCTAAGAACTTCCACTTTTTTTTTCTCTCCTTGATTCCAGTTTGTTTTACTACACGTGCTTTTCTGACAGATATCAGTGGAGTTTTTGAATGAGATTAGGTCACATGGGTAAATGAAATTAACTTGCCATCAAAGGTTATCTGCTCTCCTTGTTTTTCACGCATTTCCCTTTCCCTCCCTCCCTCCTTTTTAGTGCAAACTTTCTAATGCCTTTTAAAGATAAAAGGACAAATCTCAGGAAAAAGATTTACTCAAGGTTTATACACCCACTGCTCAGGGAAAGTCTGCTTGCAACAAATTTTTTCAAGCTATTTTACACATCCCTAATTACAGGCTATTAGAGATCAAATTAACTAGGTCAATTAATGAATCCCAGAAACGAGTTATAATGCATTCATATATGGGGGTAGTAGCCAGGATTAATGAAGTGATTCTGTACTAAAAGCATCAGCAATTAGTATTTATTTGGAGGCTGGGGGCTGAAGGGAGATTTTGGAAAAGACACTGCTGCTAGCTTGATGATTTAAAACAGAGGTGTCTGCACATAAAACTTAATGATTCTCTCACAAAAGGTAACAGGATGTGTCAGCTTTTCTCTGAATTTGCATAGAAATGTATATTTATATGTGTCTGTGTGTGCATAGTCATTCTATTCAATGGAAAATCCAAACCTTTTAAGTTATCTTAGTTGGTTGTTGTGATTTTTTAATAATTGAGGTGATTTAAAGGAAATTTAAAGAGAGAACAGGGTAGTGTCCCCGTTGCTTCTCATGAGCCCTTGAGCAAGTTCCATACATCAATGCCTGAATTATGTTCAGTTGATTTAGTTTACTCCTAGACTCAGATTGTAAAGCAGAAGTGTAGCAGTGGAGGCCTTATACAGCAGAAACGATCTGTGGCCTCACAGGGCACATTAGGCCGTCTAAGTTCATGGGTCTGGCTTGGACACCTCGCCGAGCTATTCAGCAGCAACCCGCGCTGGGCAGAATAACCATTTTCTCTGTGTTTCCTCTGATGTATGGGGTGACTATGAAGGCTGATGTGAGGACAACAACAGATTAGCAAATCCTTTCTTGTGAATCTTCTACGATCATCAAACTCACCCAGGTCTGGGCAGAAAAATGCCACCTGTCTTTGGCGTCCTGTAATATTCTTTGTGGCAAGGATTTAGACCTGGATAGTTTGGTAAACCAGACTCCCTCTTCTTGGAAATGGAGTGGAAATGGGCATTTAATCACTACACAGCAAGCTTCTCTAATGCATGCCAATTTTTTCTAGCATGATATTTGTTTTTAAATGCTTTCTTTTGAAATCCACATTTTCCATTATATTTATTAATTGGAAATAATTTTCTTAAGAAATAGTAACTTTAAGAAATTGTAATAACAGCTATTTCTTACAGACATTGTTCCCTGAAACTAGAATTGTACTGATATATGGTGAAATGAAATATGTTGTCTCAGATTTGGAGTTGATCCATATGCCAAGAATACCTACTAGTTTTATTTAGGTTGTTAAACCTTTACTTCAGTGTTTCGTGACTGAAAGTTTAACTATGCATTTTTCATACTTTTCTCATTTTTTTCCCCTGAAATTCCCTAAGCTGCTTAGACAGGGGATGGAAGAAATGAATAAATATCACAAAACTGATTGCCTATAAAACACCACTGGATTACTGATTCACACATACCGTAATTGTTCTTTCAAAATAGCATATAAAACTAGTAATACTTTAGAGTACTCTTTCCTCATTCTGCAGCTGATTAAAGATGCATGCTCACCATTTGTGACACTACAGAATTACTAAGAATGCATCTGAATTTAGACCATGGATAGACAGATGGACTTCAGTGTATTCATTTCCACATCCATACAGCTTTTGTGCAGCCCAGACTGCTTGCAAAGGTGGGTAAATATTACTGGTTAGGTCACGGATAAATCCTTATTATTACTCAGTGACTAGAGTTAGTCTTGTGAAGCACAAAGATTTGAGGGAAACTGTATGCAATGTTTTTTCAAGTCAAAAAATCACATCTGACAATACCAGATGTTATAGATGTGTTTCCATCTATATAAGAAAGAACTTTTTAAATAATTTCCAAACTGTCAAATAATTTCATTTACTCAGTCTACTTGTTTCAGTGATTCTTTTTCACTTGTCCTTGTCACTAGGAGACAGGCAACTTAAAAGAGAAGGGAGAGAAGCAGAACAGGAAAAATATAAAGTCCATAAAGCAGAAGGGAAATGGACAACAGTGGTGATAAAAAGCAAAACAATTCCTTCTCAATTCTTTTCTATTGCGGAGGAAAAAAGCCTTCACTTCTGAAGGGCCAGCTGGTTATCACTGCTGCTGCATTCTGCAATTACTTCAGCTGTTAAGGGGCAGGTGATGTTACAGACCCTGGGAGTTTTTTACCCTCAACTTTGCTGACTTTCTCTACTTCTCTTTTCATACTGGGATTTCTTAATCTCATCATACTTCTCTCTCTTTGGCCAGAGCATAGTGGTTTCCTCAGATTGCTGAGCAAGATAGCCAGGTCAGCTCTCCCTGCGTGCCTCCCACAGTTTCCGTCACTGATGGACGTCACTGCCACATCACTTGTCCCTTTTTGCTTTTTCAGCCAATTTAATTTTGTGACTGGAAATTTCTCTTTCCCAGTGGCCAATGTAATTCTCCCCAGTCTGCCACTCCTCTGGCCTTCCCCAGGCTCAAATTCGAAAATAAGGAACAAAAAGAAAGTCCTGGAAAATAAGGACAAAAATCCTGCAAAAAATGAAAGCGCAGCTCCCAAATAGATGTCAGCAGATCACATGCATGTAATATAATTGACTAATTATTTTATTTCTAATTAGAAAATTATGATTCTTCTAAGTGTTTGTAACTATCATATCAGAGAAAATAAAGAAATTTAAATTATTCAACACAGAATAAATTAAGATTAAATATTTTTACTTTGTGAAAATTGTCTCTTTTTGTGTTTTTTGGGTTTTTTTTTTTAGTTTTACATTTTGGGGTGGGTTTAGGTTTATTTACAAAGCTTTCACTACTATTGAAAGTTTTTTAATGAAACAGATTATTTTTTCTGATAAATACTTCGCTATCTTCATTCTAAATGAATAATAATAATAAAGAAAAATAAATTAATAATGAAATAGCTTTATTGCTAAATACAATTCGTTTGTATTTGTAAGACTGCAGAAAATGAGAGAAGATAAAATTCTAAGCACAGTATAAAATGGGGCTAAGTAAGTGAGTGAGAACAAAGAATACTGAAATTTTTGAATAGAATCATAGAATCATTTTGGTTGGAAAGGACCTTTAAGATCATCGAGTCCAACTGTTAACCCAACACTGCCAAGTCCACCACTAAACCATGTCCCTAAACACCACATCTACTCATCTTTTAAATCCCTCCAGGGATGGTGGCTCCACCACTTACCTAGGCAGCCTGTTCTGCTGCTTGACAACCCTTTTGGTGAAGACATTTTTCCTGTTATCCAATCTAAACCTCCGCTGGCACAACTTGAGGCTGTTTCCTCTCGTCCTATCGCTTGTTACTTCAGAGAAGAAACCGACTCCCACCTCGCTACAACCTCCTTTCAGGTAGTCATAGAGAGCGATAAGGTCTCCCCTCAGCCTCCTTTTCTCCAGACTAAACACCCCCAGTTCCCTCAGCCGCTCCTCATCAGACTTGTTCTTCAGACCCTTCACCAGCTTCATTGCCCTTCTTTGGACTCTGCTCCACTGGACCTTCTGCTCCACTGCACTGGCCATGTGCCCCCCTGGCCTGCCCAATCACACATGGGCATCAGGGTGGACATCTCTGCCTGAGTAGGGGGTCCAGGGCCCAGGGGAGATCACCTAAAGACAGCTGTGCCCAGGTGGGATGTGCCATATCCTGTGGCTGTCCCCCACTGGGGCTGGATGAACCCTCCAGGAGATGCCAGTTTCCCCTCACTCCTAGTAATGGATTCATTCCTCATGTTTTCTTTCCAGCAAAGCTCTGGTTTAGACTTTCAGCTAGTACATGCTGGCTAAATTGGTGCAAGAGCATGAAAGACCCATTTATCCAGGAATGATCCATTTAAGCTATGAAATATAGGACATATAATTCTAGAGATGGTGAAGTCTATTGACATGAATTTCAAGGAAGATAAAGTTTGGATTTTTCCATTTTATAATGGTTTCCATGCTATTTCCTTTTAAAATTGCAGGTTAAAACTCTGACAAAATGTCATATGCAGAAGCCTGACTATAATGCAGTATTATGACAGCAAATTACACTAATACAATGTAAGATTTGACCTAAATATCAGTTACAAGCTTGCTTTCTGACAAATGAACTAAATCTAGAAAGTTCTTGACCCTCTTACAAAATTCCAGGGTGCAGAGGAGCTCTGCAAAAGTGTGATGAGCAGGTGTGATTAATTGGCTCTGCGAAAAACAAGACTAGAGGGATGTGTGGTGTAAGATGAGGGAAAGTGTCATTTAGTATGGGGATGAGGCAGACTGGACTAAGAGAACAGTGGGAGAAAGAAGACTGACATGTGAATGTGCTTACTGAAGTGGGTCGAAAGAAGTGTGTCTTTGTTCTTTCCTTCCCCCTGCCCCCCGTAAGAAATAGTTAGTTTCTTCAGTTCTCTGGAAATTCTGGGCAAATCCCAGCTCCTTCTTCCTGAAGGTTTACATCTAGAGAGTTTCAACCTGTGAAATTTCTACACAAATCTGATGATTTTTAGATGAGCATGTGAACTTTAGGTTTGAAGATTTAGAACACATGCATTAATGGAAGCCATATAAGTTCCTCAGTAAAACACAAGCCACTCAGCCAGGAAGAAGGTAAATGAAAGTCACAGTGTTTGCATTGCACCAGACACAATTCTAGTGATAAGGATTTTTGCTATAAAAAGCCTCCAGATGGGTAGGTGTGTAAACAAGAAATGTGTCGTTCTTGAGTTTGAACTAGGTGATACCAGGATTTCAGATCTGGGAATTATACTACTTAACATATTTATGCCCATTTAGGAATACAGAAGTAGCAAGAATTATGGAGTCCAGTCATTACTATTGCTGGTACCGTGTCAAAGAATTTATTGCCTAAGAACACTGAAGTTCTTGCTAAAAACACAAAGTTAGTGGTTTTGTTTTCTTTGTCACTAGAAACCTTCTGTTAAGTTCCAGATAAAATTTGTTCTATGTCAGTTTATTCCCATTGTGTCAACTTTCATAAAAATCACTAGGCTGAAGAATCTAGTGCTTCCTGATATTTAACCTATCTGTATTTACAGATAGAAAATGCATCACCTTTCAGTCTTATTTTTGTTAACTTGGCAGTGCTCTTTCAGTCTCCATAATGCATGTGTCCCACTAGCTTGATCTTTTAGTATCTCTTCTCTGCAGTTGTTTAAGTTTTAATTCATAGTTCTTGAACATGTATAACAAGAAGTTTGAAAGTATTACAAGACCTCGTACAATGCCCAGGCTCTTCTAGAAATAAACCTAATACAACCATATACTGTGGGAGTCTTCATTCTACTAGCAACTCATGTAATTCTGCAATTAGCTAGTCCACTCAGATCCTCTGCATCTTTTTCAGCTGATAAGCCATCACCTTAGAGCAGAACTTTCTGTTATGAGCTGCTATCCTGTTACCACTCAAGAGCAACTAGTTCTTTTATATGATATCCTAGTTGTCCTCTACTGATAAAAGTAGAAAGTTGAGAGGTATAAGCAAATTAGCATTTCATTCCCTTGCTTCCTGAGTAAAAATCAGACATCAGACTATTAATCATCACCTGTCTCAAGACTGAACCTTGAAAAACTCTACCAGTAACTCATCTCCAGCTCCTCTGCCAATACTGCCTGACAGTTTTGTACTCACTTCACAGGTTCTTCATTCATTTCTTCGTTTTTAAATGACAAGCTTCTTAGTTGCACCATTTCCTGAAGTCTTGATACATGGAATCCAGTGCACTTCCTTTGTCTAGAAAATCTGTCTAGGATGATCTACGTTTCATTAAAACCCTGTTGTTTTACATCCTATTAAATTGTCTTTAAATATCTTTTCCTTCAAAATCTGTCCTAAAGCAATGTACAGAGTTACAGGTTTACAGATGCCTGATTACTTTCTCCTCTTTTAACCATAGGCATGGCATTTGGTGTTCTACCGTCATACCAAATTTGACTTGAAGGGTGTGTTTAAAAATACTTCTTATAAATCTTGCAAGGGAGACCACCTAATCCCCCTGATTTGAGTGCATTAAGACTCATGACTTCTGTTTCCACTGCAGTTGAGCTAACAAGGGTGTGGAAATTAAAGCTGCCATTAAACATTCTGCTTTTCCTCCCAATTCAAAATAATTGTCCTTTTTGAAATCCGAGGCAAAGTTTGTTTCATTCTTTGGCCACACCTAGATTATCTTTAATCTCTGTTTTATCCTCACTGCAAAATTGATCTGCTGCTTCTTTCCTTATGTCTTTTTGTTTCAATTTATATGGCTCAAAAGGAAATACCCTATGGTTCAATATCTTCTCCAAGGCCAAACTTAGATTCTATTTTGACAATTTTAAGTTTGGTCTTTCATTTCTTGATTCATAGCATTTTTCCCGCTAAAGCTTTTTCTTAGGCCTTTTCTACATATTTCTAATAGCCTTCTTGGGTGGTTATTCTTGCAGGTCATCTGAGAGTTCTTTCAAAATTTTCTGTAGTTTGAGGTACAAGGTTCTGTAAGATTCAATACTTTTGACTTTGAAATTCCAGGCTTCTTGCATGACAAAATCCCTTGGGATTCTCATCTTAATGGACTTTATTAAACAGTTCTGTTAGTTTATCAAAGCTTGTCCTTTTGAATTGTAACTGCTTAGCTGGATATCTGCTTTTTTAACATTTTATCTTAAGTGGAATCTGTTCCTATTTGCTTGATTCAAGTTCCTTTTCTATGACCAGCTTTTATATAAAATCATAACTCCTACAATGAGTCTAATACAAAGTGGTTTCAGCTAGGTTCTGATTTTACTTTATTTTCCGATTCTAGCAGACTGATTTTACCATCCTTACACAAAATGATCCTGACCCAAAAAAATTACTTCATTCCTTCATTTCTTTAACTTCCCACACACTGATTTTAGAGCTTCAACATTCCACTTTTTTTCTTGAAGACTGAGTCTCTTTGAATATCTATGTTCCATTTGTAATTGCTGTTCTTTGGCATTTTTATCTTTACAACATTTGGTTTCATCTCTAATGGGTGTAGCTCAAAATCTTTGCTCTCTCTAAGGAACACAAAATAATTTATAAGCATTCATTAGCTTCATAACATACCAATGAAATAACTAATCGCAATGGTGGAAGGTGCAAGTGTACTGCATGTTGAGAAAGTTGAATGTAGAAACACCAAAATTCCACGGACAAGTCCACCCTTGTTCTATATAAATTCTTTTACTACACTTATCACCATAATATCTCAACAGCTTCAACGGTGTGGTAAGCAATATGACTAACATCTGACATTTGCACTTCGTTTTCTCTTTCTTTTATCTTTCCCCTTAGTGCTAAAGCATTTTGGTTTTAATTTTTGTTATTTTTATGTCTCTCTTCTTCATATTTATTGGACTGAATGAGCCATAAAGAATGTCATCTGCCACCTCTGCAAAGGAGAGAAGGTTTTAGTGACCGCGTTAGGCCAGTTCCAGGGTCCATTGGGCTTTAGTATCTTCTTAGACCACTGTCCTTCAGAAAAGTTTCTTATTTTGATCCTGACCGTAACACAGGTATTGTAGTAAGGAAATTCACCTGCTGTTTGAGCACGCTATCCTAACTTTGATTGGCAGGTAAAAACTGGAGATTAATTCCTTGATCCAGCACCCCTAGGATCTTCACAGCCTGCACAACAGAAGAAAGTATTATGACTTGAAGCTATGTCTTTCATAACAAGCATTGCCATCATGCCGAAGTTCCTCACATCGTGATTCCATATTCATTCGTTGCCAAAACTGCCCCTATCTTTATACCTTACTACAGAAAGAAATCAGGGTCTTGGTCATTTCAGTGTGGTGATGATGGGAAGGAGGGAGATGAATAATGATGCCAATGTCCTTTGGTGTCATCTGTTTTATTGCATCCAATTCCAGTAGCATCTTCAGGAAAAAAAACTTCCTGAGTTAACCAGTGGCCCAACAGGCTCTGTTAGGTTCTGTCATTTGGTGGCTGATTAGGCGCAGACCAAATCCATTTGGTTTTGTTGTTATAAGGCAAGCAGAAGGGATGAAAGGATGCAGAGCAGAAATCAAGCTAGAAAGTCTTAGATACAATTACGAGCTATCATTGAAAGTTTGTTTCCTTCATCTGGCATTTGAGGGTTTACAGCTAGCAAAGCCCCATTGAAGGGAAGGGACAGACAACTTTTTGAAAGCCTGACACCTCCTTGGAAGATCCCAGTACAGACAAACCTGCAAAGCACAGGTCTGCATTCAGCCTGGCATGTCCCCTGACTCTTCCCTCTCAAACCCTCACTGAAACTTTTCGGTGCTACTTTTATCACCTTGAAAAGCTCTACCTTGAAGATGTAAACAGAAATCACCTTACCTGGTGGCCACAGTTAGCCACCGTGGGCTTTCACAGGGGACTCTCAAGTTTTCTGGTGATGTTTCTAGTAAAGAGAGAATCAGAGTGAAAGCTGGCATAGTTTTGGAGGTGTGATGAAGGTTTTTAGGCATCTCATCTCTTAAACAGAGATAATTATACTGACTCTCTAAGAGTCAGAGATCTGTTAGAGATAGAATGAACTACTGTTGTATGAATAACCAAATGTATTTATAATTGGAGAATGCCTCTTTGCCACTGCACCATAAAATCACCATTGTCTTGGTATTTAACGTGGTTCAGCACCATTGTGAAAGCATTGCAGCAGTCGAAAGCAGTGACACCATTATTACTCTGTTGTCTTCTCTGCTCTGCCATGGACTTTCTCTCTGATCCTAATTTGCAGGACAGAAATTGGATGATTTTTACCTTCCTGCTTCTCTCCTGATTCTTGGGTTTCTTAGTATAGTGAAATAAATGAGCTACTTCTCTCTTTTTTCTCCCTGACTTATAAGAAATACGATGATGTACCCAGACAGCTTTTGTTTGCTTGTTCTTGTTTGGCGTGTCACAGGAGCACCATGAAGAACACTCCATGATTACACAGAAGAGCTGAAGAGCTCCAAGGGAGGCAAAGTAAGAGAGAAAAATCTCTAAGTGCAGGAAGAAACATCTCAAAATAACCTTCCTGTAGCTAAAAAGTCAAAGGCTGAGACGTGTTAATTTGAAAAGGCAGATGGAATTTTTTGTGTACATTCAAAAAGCGACAGCTCCAAGTATGTTTTCAAGGTGAAATTTCAAAAAGCATCTGCCTGATTTAGAGCCACAGACCTAACTGGAATCTGAGTATTTTAAAAATCTCATGCCAAAATTACTTTAGAATAAAAATATGCTATAGACTTAAGGAGTACTATTTAAAATATGGCCATTTTTGTGCCCGTAGTACACATCTGCAAGTAATTATGGGTGCAAATGTGGATATGTCAACATCTACATACATTAATGTATCTGTTAATCTGATAGTTAAATGTCTCTGTGTTATCAAATAACATACTCTACAAAACTGTGGCCACAGTCATTTGTGGGCACAAGAAAGGAAGCCATGTCAAGATTTAACCCTTAGAATTCCCATGTTGATCTTTTTATCATGCATGAACAGAAATCACATTAATACTAAAGATAAATATACATATTTGGGGGAGACATTAATGACTGCCCTCATTCCTATTTTATTGAGAATTGTATTTTCCACCTATGTTGTTCTCATCAGTCCTCTTTTTCTTTGTGACAAATAAATGAGGTACATGAATTTGCATGAACAGAATTGTCAGTAGTTAGTTTTTAAATATGTCCCAGTTTAAGAGGATAGGCAATTATCTTCCTGATTTTTGAAAATGGTCATTTAAATAATCCTTTATGCACTGAGGTGAAATTTAGATTTAAAAATATAATTGTGAACCCGTCTACACAAAACCTTACACAATGAAAATGTTAGATTTGCATACTTGCTGCCCTCTCTAAGCGGAGGGATTTAACTTTTTTTTTCTTTTTCTCTCACAGAAATATATTGGTTATTTACTGTTCTGAGATGAGAAATTTTCCTGACTAGATTTTCATCAAAACTGTTGCCTTACACTAAAAAAAAATCTGGCTTCCGTGAACTGGCTTTCTAATAAGACTATTTTGCTGTGTTGAATGACAGCCATTCTAATTATGAGCTACTTGCTTTCAGATAGTTTTGCAGCTTTTAGGGTGGAGCTTTTCATTTCAGATGTCTGGCATGAACATGAAGTTTTTTCCTGGAGAACTTCAGCCATCTTTGGGACTACGAATAAGAGGCTATATTGTTTTGCTGATTATTATAGTGTAAACTATGAGCTACTCTGTTAAGGTTTGGCACTTTCAAAGTCTGGCTCAGGAATCTGCTGGTTGAGAAAAGCTTAGCCACAGTGCTGAAGAGGTGCTTAATGATATCCTCGTGAAAATCTTATCAAGCTAGTTGTAAACCTCGGAAAAGTCACCTTTTGCTTGTGCCAAGAAGTTTGTCACAGCCTAGAAGCGAGCTTCTTTTAATAGCCCTTCTTCACCCCTAGAGAGCTCCTTAGAGGCCTTGCAGTCTGCAGCTAAGAGGACTTCTCTGATAGGTTTCTCCTGCTGAAATCTGCCGTGGCTCCCAGTAATCACACATCAAAGAGACAAACTTTCCTGCTTGCCTCTTGCCACCTGATGGAGTTCTGTATTGTCCGCACTTTGGCATTTCTGGCTTTTCATTTGTTTATATAGACACACATAACCCCCTCAAGGCATTACATTTGAAGATAACACATTAAAAGAACATTAGCCTGAATTCTTGTCTCCACCAGCCCTTTATGTAAGCGTTGTGATTCAGGCTTTAATTACCTGTACACATTCAATATTTTTTCCCCCCGACAGTGTCCTTACCTCACTCATAACACAAGATGGTCTGAGTTTGGGACTCAGTCAAGATGGTATAATGAATGGAATGTATTGTAAACAAAGTTTCACAGGCCTCTTCCCCTATTTGTTGCAGAAGTTCAAGGTGTGTAATCAAAACAAAACCACTGTGGGATTAAAAAAAAAGATGGTTGCCCAAGAAGACAGGTTCTACTACAGTCTTTGACACCATGGGTATGTTTACATTGAAGTGTATAATGCAGAGATAACTGAGCATTTCAGGCATCTGGAACAATTCTGTAGCAGCACAAAGCAGATTCTTCTAAGTTAATATCAGGGCTAGCTAAAGCTTCCACAGCCAGACTGCTTCGTGCAGCTGGGTTGGCTTGAGTAGATGACATTGCAATGTAGAAAATACCCAGAGCTGTTCTGTGTTGCTTGGTTGCATACATCAGATTTTGCTAGGATGGCCTGTCAGTAATTCTGCATTCTTTATTCCCTAACTCACAGTTTGGGATACTCCTTGTGCTTGTGGGCTCAGCACATGTTAACTGCAAGCAGAACTGATGGGAGCCATGCACTGAAGTGAGTTCTTATAAATGTTAAGTGATCAGTAAACAAACTAAATGTATTGCTTTTTTAGAAAAACTTTAAACTAAGAATCTTTGCAGATAATTTCTTATGCAAAACCAAGGTGTCTCTGTGCCTTTCAGTAGACATGTCTTTCAATGTCATCCTTAGACTTCGAAGCATCACAATAACAATCATAATCTACTTCATATCTGTGCAATAAACTAACATTATTTTGAGCAATACCATGAAAAACACATAAAATAATTGAATATAGTAAGAGATTTAAATATGTGAGAAATTAGGAATGGGACCCTGAACCGAAGATTAAGTGAAAATTCGATTGTTACCCATATATACACTGAGAAACTTGGAGACAAAGATTCTGTTTGCTTGGTACCCTGAGGCTACAACCAGGCTACACAGCCAGCTGCCATTTAAATGCTTCCTAAAGACTGAATGTTGGACTTCACAATGTTAGTGGGGTTTTGGGGTCTGTGTATTTTTTGTTTTGGTTTCATTTTTAATATGGATAATTCTAAAATGCAATCAACACCATCTGCATGATGGAAATAAGAAGTAGCTGCACTCTGCTTCTTATTTTTCTAGCAGAGATGATTTTCATTCAGATCCTTTCTTCTTCCTTTCAGTTTTCCCAGCCTGCAGCCTGTTTGGGGATTTTTGCCAAACTGCTCAGAAACCTTGCTGCTTTGCATACTGAAATCATGAAATACTGTACATCTCTCTCTAGAAAGGAAAAGTAAATACCAGAGTGTTCTAACTGAGGTCATACTTTGTCCATGTCTAGACATCATTGGTAATCTCTCCCTTTTGTAACACTGCTGTGCTTTCCATGTACTCAGCTGTGAGGAAAGCGCTTTGCGCTTAATTGCATAAAACATGCCGAATTTCCAGACAACTTTCAGTACAGCATCTCAGATTGTTTGGGCTGGTGTGTGTGATCTTTTATGAAATCAGATTTTTTCCTCTGGAGGAGCTTCACTTAGTAAACCAATGGCAAATTTGGAATAAAAATATGATTGATGTGGTTCCTTAATGCCCAGCTTGTTAAGCAAATGCTGTTGAATCCAGTACCTAGTAAACAAGCTAAACTTCTTGTTCCACTAGAAATATATTTTACTAAGAATCTTTGTAGATCATTCTTTATGCAAAAAATAATGTCTCCAGTGATGATTTTGAGCAGAATAAAGCAAACATTTAATAAATGAAAACACATGCTGAATCAGTGTTTGCCCTTATAGTTTCACTTTTTAAATATTAATACTCTTTTCTAACTCTTTGTACATAAATAATCTTTTAAGAGAGTAACAATGAAATATAGACAATCCACATCAAATGAATGTGAACTTTTGATGTAATTATCAAAGGTCTCTTGGATTCTGTTTAATTTAAATTAGTATTGGATTCTAGCCAACAAATTCAGGTCTCACGTCGATTTTTAAAATCCAAACATTATGCCTCTTTGCACGAAGAATTTTGGCTTAATTTGGCCCATTATAAAGGTATTGGTTATTCATAAAATTATGTTGAAGTTCAGATTTTGAAAACTAACAAGCTGAGGATTTGCTTTAACATGGAGCAATGAACTAAGTGGCCTATGCACTAATTGAATCTCCTGTAAAGACTTTTGGGTCTGGATTTCTAAAATTTTTTCAATATTAGCTGTTGGACAAATAACATTTAAAAAGAATATTCTAACCTGAAATACTTCCTGATGATACATAAAATCTTAACCTAAGTAGATATGCAAAGCTCTCATGACTTTCATTGTCTTGGAGAGCTTAAGCACAGAGATACTGGCTGTTGAAAATAACTATTAATAGGATTGCTACATACCCATTTGCAACATGTTCCTATGTGCTTTTACTGGGGAGCACCAAATCCCATTTGGACAGGAAAAGAAACACAAAATTAGTCAGACTAAGATTATCAGACCTACAGGGGCATTTGAGTTTTGCTAAGAGATTACAAATCAGGTTTTTTTTCTTTTTTTTCCGCTCTAGACCTTTAACCAAAGAGGAAATCCCAGCCAGGCAGTGCAGGGTGATTCATGGGCTCTGAAGCCAGAAAGGACCACGATTACCATTTAATCTCTCCCTATTTTTGTTTCTCCTAGAAGGTCTTTAGAGAAGGGAAGGCTGATGCCCCAGTAGCTGTGCCTTCAGGGTAGCTGGCAGGCCTCTCCTCCACCCTAGCTGCTGCCAGGCAAGGAGCAGAGGGCAGCCCCTGGGAAGTAAGAGGGATGGGTTTCTCCCGAGTGGCCATGGTCAGGCACCTGCAGGACAGGGAATGGGCTTGAGGGTGATGGGTAGGGGTGGGCTGACACCAGGAGCCACATTTCAGTAGTGCCCACCTCCCCCTCTCACTGCCCTCTCTCTAACCTCCTCTCCCCAAAGCTGCCTTGGCCCCTTTTATCTTCCTACAGGCTGCAAACAATCCCCTCATCCTTATTCTTCTTCACTCTCTTCTCCAGGCCTTTCTCTGGCACCACCTTCACACCCATACAACTTTATGTTGCTTTGCCCAATGTGACAGATGAGATCTCTCCCCTGCATCCATTTGGGATGAGTTTTTCACACATCCAAAGACACGCAGGTCCTTTTGCCTGTGGCCATGGGCTGGCAGCTCCTCTCTTCAACACACTTTTGCTCCCTGTTCATGGCATTTGAGTGCATTCAAACTCCTGCACTGAATTCAAGTCACCTATCCAGGTGATTCAGTGCAATCCATAAGACCTAACTCCTGATTACTTTTCAGAGCATCAAATTTGTGTCCCCTGCAAACTGCACCCATGGTTCAGATTGTTTTCAAAGAAAGGTTTAAAATTGTTAAGGGTCAAGGATCTTGCAGTGTCTTGTTAGTAATGGCCCAGCTAATTAATGCCTTTCCATTAACACATGCATTTTGAAAGCTATCAGTCAAGTAGCTTTTAAATCATGTCATTCATGCTTTATTAATTACATATAATGCAGAATTTTAAAACACAGTGTCATGTGTAGTATGTCAAATGCCTTGGAGAAATTTAATTACACTGTAACAACACAGCTACCTTTATCAACCAGACCTGTAATCTTGCAAAAAAAACCAGCGAGAAGATAATTTGACAAGAACTACTTTCTGTGAAACTGTGCTGAATGATATAGCTTTATTTTTAACATGTAATGCCCTGTTGATAGAGCGCTGAATTTGTCTGGCTTTCTTTTTTTTTTTCTTAAGATTAGTATCAGGTTAACTGATCTATCATTTCCTGGGCCATTTTCTTTAAATGCTACAATTACTTTGGCAAGTCAGCAATTCTTTGAAATATCCCTTCTTTCCCAAGACTCAATAAAGAAAATTAACTCTAGTGGTCCAGAGAGCTTCTTGGTTAATTCTTTTAAATTTCTCAGGTAAGAAGTATGAGGGTTTCAAGGTTTGAAATATTTTGTTTTAGCAGAAGATATTAACTATTCAGATGGGCTAATTGTTGGGTTTAATTCCCTTTAATCTTTTATTCCAGTTACTAGCTAATTTTTTTTTTTTTAAGAAATCTGTTGGCCAATATTGCCTTCATTTATTTCCAAAAGGAAGAAATGTAGATATCAAGACCTCCGTGGGACCTCAAGGCAAATACATGGCTGATATTCAGGTCTTGTTCTGACCTAAGGGTGGGAATGCAGGGAACCCTCAGCAAGAGGCC